>NC_134848.1:16524767-17724767 GCF_965363235.1 Mytilus galloprovincialis | reverse complement strand
TTTAGTATAAAACCAGATAGGTTGTTCATTTGTGTAAGTTGAAATTTGAAAATTCACCTCTTATTCCATTTTTTTCTCTTAAAAGATGATTTTAATATATTTTTTTAGCTTTTTGGCAGAAAAATGAAATAGCATTTTTGAAAATGTATTTAATTGTACTTAAGGCATCATGAATTATATATAATCATTGATACAAAATCTGCACCAAAAAAATTAGAGGTGAGTGATTTCAGGCTTTCATGAGCCTCTTGTTTCTGTAGATATCTTGTTTCAATATTTGTGAAAAATGTTTATGTCAACCTGGGGAGATATGATATAACAAAGAATACTAACAATTTAAGCAGTTTATTTATACACATTTTTTATACCCTATGCAACTTAAGTTACGAAAGGTAAAATGTTTTTGACTGGTCCATCTCTCTTTTTGTCTGTCGCCATCTGTAAACAAAAAGCTTGGATGGGATTGTTATTGACAGAAATAAGAGGAGGGAGACTTTTGTCACGAGGGGACTGGATAAAAATCATCGTCTGGATGCTGCCTTCATTTCTGGTGTGATTTTCTTCTTTACATAAATGAAGTGTTGGTTACCATAAAAGCTTCGATAGGATTGATTTTTAGATAAATCTGTAGAGGGGTATTTTTTGTTCAGGAGGGGGACTTTCTGCTTTATGCCTAGAACATGTAGAAAGCACATTTATTTTTTGTTGGTTGGATTTCCTATAAATTTCAATGAAGTGCTGGATATCGGTTAAGGTGGACCACTTTGTCAGGGGGGGGGGGGGGACTTGGATGAAAATCATAGATTTATATTTTGTTTGCCTAGTGACAATATAGGGATGTGGGGTATGTGATCCTGCTCACTTAACTTAAGTTCTTTTATAGATAACCAAGGTATAAAAAAAAGTTCTATGACATAATTCTAGGTAAAAAAGATAAGAAATCCTTTGATAGTGATGACAGATCTCCATTTAAAGCAAGAAAAGGTAGGTATTTTGATATTTTTTGTATTTAAAAATACTTATTGCTGTTGTTCTACACATCTACAAATTTCCTACTCAATTATGCATGTATCAGGCTTATTATGTTGCATGCCAGAAGCATTTCATCTTAACAAGTCACTTCTAACATCTTATAATTAATTACTTTATAGAAAAAAGAAGTGTATATTCCTTTACAAGTGAGGAATTTTCTCCATTAAAAGCTAGGAAAGCTAGGAAATCCTTTACAAGTGAGGACAGTTCTCCATTGAAAGCTAGGAAAGCTAGGAAATCCTTTACAAGTGAGGACGATTCTCCATTAAAAGCTAGGAAATCCTTTACAAGTGAGGATAGTTCTCCATTAAAAGCTAGGAAATCCCTTACAAGTGAAGATAGTTCTCCATTAAAAGCTAGGAAATCCTTTACAACTGAGGACAGTTCTCCATTAATTGCTAGGACATCCTTTACAAGCAAGGACAGTTCTCCATTAAAAGCAATAAAAGGTGAGTGATAATATGTTATATTTCACCTGTCGACATAGTTGCTGAACTGGTAACTGTCAGTCTGTCAGTCCAAAAGACTTTGTTGTTTAATTTTTGTCAAAGTTTTCATGGCTTTTATGAAAAGAAATAATTTATTTTTGATGTGGAGCTTTGTAAAGGTGAGGTTTTTTTTGGGATACAATTGCTTTCAAGCAATCTGTAGACTTATACTTATATAAAAACAAACAAAGGGATTGAACTAAAACAACTTTCCTATAATATTCTTTTCATAATCTTCATGTTTGATAATTCCATTGACTTATATGTGTGTTTTTAACAACACGAAAAATCAGAATTAAGCAGTATTTATATTGAATGTTTTTATAAATTTAGAAACACTTCAGAGGGAATCCCAGTTTTGATAAAATACGAGAGTTCTCTGAATTCCGATAAATCTATTTTTGTCATATAAGAAATGAAGTGGAGTTTTTCTTATATGTTACTGTTATGAAACTGATATTTAAGATCATTGTAATTCCATAGAGAAATAGAGAACCATCTAGGTCGTTTAGTTAACATTTAATATACGACCTTGCTCAAAGGTTTGTTTTGGTAATTATGCGCATGCGTATAGATTTCTTGACTTCAAGGGGTTTTAGCTCTGGATTCCCCACTCAATTAATTTATAACTCATGGGATCTTTTCTATGAATGTCTGCTATTGAGGGTTATTGTTGTTGCATATCTTTAAATCATATGCATCATTTAAAAAAAATGAATGTAGTCATCATCATAGAACATCAGGCAAAATGGAGTCTTCCATATTATCGTTTCGAGTTGTCTCACTTCCTTAAATGTTGAATCAAACGACATGTCCAGTATTAGCTCGTTCTGTCAATAAATGTTGTATTTTATTTAAACGATCGCAATTTGAACCAATAAATGTGTACGGAAAGGAGTCATGATCACTGACTCAAAGAAAATTAAATATTTAAAGAGTTAGGAATGGGGTTCCTCCTAGAACTAACGTAGGAAAATAGGTGATAAGATACGAAGTGGAATATACTTTCTCTCACTCTGAGTCTTAGTGACTGCTGTGGAAAGTAAACTTGGAATTGATAGTACAAAAATAAAACACAATAGGCCTAATTTCATTGTTCTTACAGGATACAACATATAAATATTAACATTTTAAGTAATTTAAGAAACAGTTTATGCAGACACACTTATTGATACAATCAAGGTATAACAATAAACTATGACATAATTGTAGGTAGTAGAGATAAGAAATCCTTTGATAGTGATGACAGATCTCCATTAAAAGCTAGGAAATCCTTAAATAGCAAAGACAGTTCTCCATATAAAGCAAGAAATGGTAGGTATTTTCTATATTTTGTATGTTGATATATTTTTTCTGTTCTAGACATAACTGTGTAGTAAGCTGACTTAAAAAAGAACACACAAGTTTCTTCGTAACACTTACTTCTAACACTTTACAATTAATTTCTTTATAGGAAAAAGAAGTGTGGACAATTCTTCATTAAAAGCTAGGAAATCCTTTACAAATGAAGATAGTTTTCCATTAAAAGCTAGGAAATCCCTTACAAGTGAAGATAGTTCTCCATTAAAAGCTAGGAAATCCCTTACAAGTGAAGATAGTTCTCCATTAAAAGCTAGGAAATCCCTTACAAGTGAAGATAGTTCTCCATTAAAAGCAATAAAAGGTGAGTGATAATATAAATATGTTATATACCTATTACCATTAAAAAGAGGAAGCTAACATAGGGGACAATGAAAGTTAATACCATTACTTTAACCATTCAAAATCCTGAAATTTAGTTTTTGATCCAGATAGTCATTTGAGCTTATGCCATCACTTGATATAATCCTCATGAATTATTTCAAGAATCTTCTGTTCTGAAATTAATTTTGGAATTTTGGATCCTCAATGCTCTTCAACTTTGTATTTATTCGGCTTTTTAACTATTTTGATCTGAGCGTCACTGATGAGTCTTATGTAGACGAAACGCACGTCTGGCGTATAAAATTATAATCCTGGTACTTTTGATAACTATCAAATACTTCAAAATAACTTAAAGTGAATGTTCCTTAGGGTATATAGTTTATAAATTTTAATTGATGATTTGATTCATCAACAAATCTTGATGCTGTTGCTAAGAAAAAGAACATAGTTTAGTGGTTTTTGTGAAATTGGTGTCTTTTTAATAGAATTATGCCATTTTCAATTAATATTTTTTAGTGCGTCTTTTCATGTTGTAATGTTATACTATTGTTAATAAGGTTAGAGGTAAAGGTTGGCATCTGTTAAAACATTCAAACCTGTTGCATTTATTATATGCACCTGTCCTTAGTCAAGAGGCTGTTGTTTAGTGGTTGTCGTTTTTTGGTGAAATTAAGGAATAATAGTACTGTGGTTGAAGAGTTGCCACAGTCAATTGTCGATTTGACAGTCGCAAATCCAGTTTTACTGCAACGCCAGTAAAACGGTTATTTGAGACAGTCAAATCAAAATTTATGGTGGCAACTCTTCAACTTCAGTACTGTTATTCTGATTCTAATGCATTATAAAAAGAAATAATACGATGGCTTTTATCCAATGAAAAAATAAATGTTACATAAAAATTGCATTAGAATGGTAAATTGACCTCTTCAGGAGTTATTCACCTGGAAAGACAATTTTTTTGTAGGAAGTATTTTTTTCAAAAATCATCTTCTCTGAAGCTACTAGACCAATATGAACTGAACTGTACTTGAATTTTCCTTAGGGTATCTTGTTTGTATAAATATTATCCAGGGATTTGATCCTTCATCAATGAAGTCTGATGTTGTAAAAGTAGAACATAGGGGTTAATTGCAGTTTTTGACTAATATCTCAAAGACAAAAGCTGTTAGAGTAAAACTCAAGTTGCTGTTGTTTAAGTAATTATCAGGTTAAGATCTATAGGCCTTGTAATTTTCAGACATATCCAACAACCCATTGTCAGGTTACTGTTCCGAAATAGTTATTTTTTTAGGGAATTTCATTGTTTTTGGTTATTATCTTCAATTTTATTTTGAGATATATAGAGATAAAATGTTACAGCGAAAAATGTTCAGCAAAGTAAGATCTACACATGAGTCAAATGAGTGAATTTGAAATGAGATATTACACTGTATGCAATTAAAATAGGAGGAACAATTTATTTGCTTATATTTTAAGATTCTGTGGATTCATTGATTTTCGTGGGATACCAATTTTTGTGGATTACGTGGGTGTAGGTGAACCACTAATTTGAATACTCAACGAAGTAGGAATTTTATATAGGCTTGTTTCAACACATAATAAAAACCATGAAATCAAATATACTAGAAAGCACAATTTTTCCACAATCCAAGAAAACTGGTATCCACGAAAATAAATGAATTCACAGTAAGACAGCTTACATGTTCCTATATCCTTTTTTTATTTATTTTAATTGAAGTAAATGAAAAATATTTCCTCAGGTATGCCCACCTCCTTAGTTATAAAGGCAAAAGAAATGAAAGCTGAAATTATAGAGTATCTGCAGAATTATAAGCCATTTAAATCATTGCCAAAAGTTGGAGATAGCCTGTTTAACCATTATGTTGACAACACTAGAGGCATATCTGAGGAAGTTAGAGATGAATTAACTTCATATCTTAGCTTGACATATAAAGACATTTTCAATCTATCTGTCAGTTCTGACATTCCATCTATGATGCACAACACTATATCATTCATAATACATCATTCAGGAAACAAAGGTACAACTTTTATGAGAGAAAACAATATTTTTTTTTACTTTCTGTTACATAAGGAATAACAGTACTGTAGTTGAAGAGTTGCCACCGTCGATTGTTACAAAGTAGACAGTAAAACAGAGATTTGCGACCCGATGAATGATTTTTTTCAGTGGTTTATTTATGTTAGCTGAAATGTTTTTGTAATAGGCCTAGGTAACTATAGCTAAGATGATAGACTTAGTGCCTCATGTTCAATAATATTCATGTAATTACAGTAGCCCATCCAGAATTATTCAAAATGTTACAACTTACATGAACATCAGTGTAAAGGTTAAACTTAATGATATACATTTTCCGTTTTTACAGGAAAACAAAGTTATTTCCTCTTAGATTTTATTCTAAAAAAAAATCCCAATTTGATGTTTAAGGGACCCATTTGAAAACACCTAGAATCATCCCTGGTGGAATAACCTTGGTTTTCTCCTTTTTCATTTACATTGTTATTGTGCTTAACCTTTTAATTTTCCAGATTTAAATAATCCAATAGATGTTTGCCCAAATTTAGAAAGGACCAGTGAAACTACTGGAGAATATGAAAGGATTGGTAAAAATACTAAAAAGGGTAAATAATCTAAAGTTTTTACAACTTTATATCAGTCCAAAGATTGTTTGTTCACAGTTTGTCTTTTAAATCTTATTTACAGTCTGAACTGCAACTTGTATACTTTTGAAGATTTGACTGATAAAAGAATTTTATTCAGATTTTGAAAAGGATGATAACAGTTTGTGAAAAGAAGTTTTATCTTTATAATGCACATTTAAAATAGTTTTAATTGTATTAATTCCATACAAATATTTCAGGGAAGGTTAGAATGAATTAATTTTTTTTTTAAATCCTTATTTTCATTTCAGATGCAATTACAGGACTTATTAATCATTCATCGACAAAAGATAAAAAAGCCGAAATAGGTGAGAAATCATTTAGTATAAAATAATAGTTGGTTAAAACCTCACATTCCCCTCGTATAATTTAGTATACATTTAATAGTTCTTTAAAACTCCACCTTTCCCCAACTTTTCAGCCTCATATATTTATTTTTTTATTTTTCTGTCATTGACCTTATATTATATATATACATTCACTACTAGCTATTGATATATTGTTGATTCATGCTGATATTTCACCCCTTGAAAGCAAAGATGGTTATGATTTAGCCCTAGATGCTTTTAAAATAAAAATAAAAAACCAACACATTTCTCTTTATATTTGAGATGTTACTTTTACTTCTGAGCTTTTTTGGAAATTTATTATTGTTAAATGTACTTGCAATATTATTATTATTGAAACATATACATTTTGAACTTACCAAATGAATGAAATATAATAAGAGGCATTTTGACATTTATTAAAATTATGCACAATAGATCGAAAGATAGGAGTAAAAGAAACAAAAAGATATGCAAATCCTCATTTGAAAAAAATAATATATTTTATTACAAACTTATTGTTATTTTACCCTATATTGAATATAAATCAAAGTCAGAAGTATTTTCTTTTCATGTGAGTTATTAAGAAAGTGTTATTTTTAGCTCACCTGGCCCGAAGGGCCAAGTGAGCTTTTCTCATCACTTGGTGTCCGTCGTCCGTCGTCATTAACTTTTACAAAAATCTTCTCCTCTGAAACTGCTGGGCCAAATTTAAACAAACATTGCCAAAATCATTATTAGGGTATTTAGTTTCTAGTTTAAAAATTGTGTCCGGTGACCCAGTCAACCAACCAAGATGGCCGCCATGGCTAAAAAAAGAACATAGGGGTAAATTCAGAGATAAACGGTAAACAGCAACAATGTTCAGCAAAGTAAGATTTACAAATAAGTCATCATGACCGAAATTGTCAGTTGACCCCTTAAGGAGTGATTGCCCTTTATAGACAATTTTTTACCATTTTTCGTAAATCTAAGTAATCTTTTACAAAAATCTTCTCCTCTGAAACAACTGGGCCAAATTAAACCGAACTTGGCTACAACTATCATTGGGGTATTTAGTTTAAAAATTGAGTGGCGTGACCTGGCCAACAAACCAAGATGGCCACTACAGCTAAAAATAGAACATAGGGGTAAAATGCAGTTTTTGGCTTATAACTCAAAAACAAAAGCATTAAGAGCCATTTGACATGAAATAAAATTGTTTATCAGGTCAAAATCTATCTGCCCTGAAATTTTCAGATGAATGGGACAACCTGTTGTTGGGTTGCTGCCCCTGAATTGGTCATTTTAAGGAAATTTTGCTGTTCTTAGTTATTATCTTGAATATTATTATAGATAGAGATAAACTGTAAACAGCAATAGGAGGTATTGCCCTTTATAGTCAATTTTTAACAATTTTTCGTAAATCTTAATCTTTTACAAAAATCTTCTCCTCTGATACTACCTAGCCAAATTAAACCAAACTTGGCCACAATCATCATTTGGGTATTGAGTTATAAAAATGTGTGGCGTGACCCAGTCAAACAATTAAGATGGCCTCCACAGCTAAAAATAGAACATAGGGGTAAAATTCAGTTTTTGGCTCATAACTCAAAAACCAAAGCATTTAAAGCAAATCTGACAGAAGTAGAATTGTTTATCAAGTCGAAATCTATCAGCCCGCAAATTTTCAGATGAATTGGACAACCTGTTGTTGGGTTGCTGCCCCTGAACTGGTAATTTTAAGGAAATTTTGCTGTTATTGGTTATTATCTTGAATATTATTATAGATAGAGATAAACTTTAAAATACAATAAATGCTGTCAAAGTAAGATCTATGAATAAGTCAATATGACTGAAATTGTCAGTTGACCTCTTTAGGAGTTATTGCCCTTTATAGTCAAGTTTTAACCATTTTTTCGTAAATCTTAGTAATCTTTTACAAAAATCTTCTCCTCTGAAACTACTGGGCCAAGTTAATTATAGATAGAGATAATTGTAAGCGGCTAGAATGTTCAGTAAATTAAGATGTACAAACACATCACCATCACCAAAACACAATTTTGTCATGAATCCATCTGCGTCCTTTGTTTAATATTCACATAGACCAAGGTGAGCGACACAGGCTCTTTAGAGCCTCTAGTTTTAAAAGCAATGTATTTGCATAATAATAGTCTTTTTAGTTAGTAAAATAAGTTGATGTTTTGTAGGCAGAAAAAGATCAGGAAATAAGAAAATATATACAGCAGAATCCAAGAAGTGTACAGTAAGACTGACTGATATTGGTACTATTAAAAACTTGAAAACATATGTAAACAAGACAGAGAAAAAAAGAAAAAGAAGGAAGATATGTGTAAAGAACTTGTAAAAAAAAATGTTAAATGTTAAAGGGGCACTAGCTGTCAAATTCATGTTCACCGATTTTACTTAATTTCTAGTATTTGATTTATAATAATGAATAATGTTAACATTTATCCAACCTATTAAAAGTCTACAATAGATATTAAGAGGACACGGTATAAAATTACATAGCTTCATTTCGTGTGTTCTCAGGCTAGACCGCCATCTAATTAATTATTGAGTTGACCTCTAAAGTCATTCAATGATCATATAAGCGATGTAAACATAAATATAGATATAAATAGATCAAGCAAATTTATGCTCTTGGATTATTCTAGTTAATTTTATATTATACTGTGGATTTGTTTATTTTCGTGGGTACCAATTTTTCGTGGATTGAGGAAAACTTACATGTTCATGGATATTTAATTTCGTGGTTTTGGAGAAATCTGCATACAAGCCAATAGAAAATTTGGTATCATTGAACATTTAATTTCGTGGTTCGTCTGTTCCCACGAAATCCACGAAAATTGATATCCAACGAATAATAATGAATTCACAGTAGATGAAAAATTAATGTTTATCATCGGTTTTTTTTCTGTGGATCAAATCAGTCAATCAATTGATTTACCTTTGTTTCACTTTCAATGTTGATATTCTTTTCCTTTAAATAATTTTACACATTCAATTCATGTGTTATCCATTTCAAGCTAAGGAGTTAAATTGAAGATCACATTAATACAAATTCAATGAGGTTGAATTATTCACTTGCAAGTGAATAATTCATTATCAATGATTTTAGCTTATTTTGACAGAACTAAATCATACTGGCTGCTAAATGCTAAAAGCGAATTATTATTTCACAATTTGTATTTCATTAGTGATTGAGCCAAAAAAAAATATATAATTGTTTTTTTATATATCTTGTAGCTAGTGCCCCTTTAAGATTTAAATAAGTTTGTCTGATATGAAACAACCAATTCAGGATACTTTGTGTCATATTTCAAATAAGTTGAATGTATATCTACTTATGATAAAACTATGGTATTGCAAAATGTTGTAAATTTTTTTTTGTCTTATTGATGAAAATCGATAATAGGAAAAGTAAAAAAAGCCTGTGAAGTAAGAATATAAGTAAATATATTAATATATAACAAAATCCCTTCAAGAAAATATTGTGACCTTTAGTTTAGTCATGCAGTTCTATGACAGCAGAACTTTTTTATGTTATGCAACTTTACCATAAGTTTGACCAAATACAAAGCAAATGCAAAGCAAACAATAAAAATCAGGAAAGAGAACACATGGATGTATATTAGTTCTGTTTGACTTGAATTTACATTATTATTTATCTGAAGTTTTTTCAATTTTTCAATAGATAGACTAAGTGTAAATGTTTGTTATGTCTGCAAATTTTCAATATTATTTTTTCATGGAGTAAATGAGTCTGCATTGCAAACAAAAGAGTGTATTACACAGTTCTTTCCATTAAGTTCATATTTATTCATTTATGCACAAAAAAAATCATAATTATGAGTACTGTTTTTCCACTGTGTATTGTATACACCCCTATATCATGTATATAGTATAAGAAGCTTGAGAAAAAAGTTTCCATGTGTATAACAGGGACATATCCGAAAAGTTACAACTTCATAAGTTCAAATTCAGTAAGGTTTTGCTTGAGTCTGATTTTTTTAGCAAGAACTTAATATACAGTCAGGGGCATTACTTAAACAAGTAACAATTAAAATTACCTATACAAGTAATGTTGAAAACGAGGCTAATTTAAATATGACTTATATAAGTTATTTTTCTGAATATTATGTTTATAGGTGTCCAAGAATACAGATTTTACTAGCTTCACATAATTTTCACAGTTATCGGGTTATTTTTCCCTTGATATATAAAAACTAATTCTTCAGAAACACTAATTAACTTTCCAACGCACTTATCTTTCATACCGACGCTTCTGGGTCAAAGATTGGTCTCTTGGGACTATTAAATTATCATTTGCCTCTAAAATCTTGAAGGTAGACTGATATAAATAGATAGATACTTGTGAATTAATTAAGACCTGAAGTTATTTATAATTTGTAACCTAAATCAATTACATATATGCCTTAGATAAGTGTAATTGCTATTTTTTTCAAAAATGTTTTAAATAACTTATTCAAGTAATATTTTTGCCATTATTTTCAAAGTAACCCTTTATCTCTATACTCCTTTTAAATCTGATTAATTCTTTATTTTATGATATAAAATGTTGTTTAAAATCATGAAAACTACATTTAGTCTATGTTTCTATTGAAAATTAAAATAACTCTTTTAAGTAATTTTATTATTTTTAAAATAAAAAAATACTTATATAAGTAATTAAAAAAAATAACTTGTTTAAGTAACGCCCCTGACTGATATATATAAAGAAAATTCAAGTCAAAGATGACCTTGATTTTTGCAATGATATATATATATAATACTTTTACTTAATCATTCTCTTGGATAGCAAACTTGTCAAATTTTCAAATTGAATAAAAAAACAAACAAATACTTGTGTTTAATGATCTTCATACTGTTAGCGTTCAGCCAGGATGAAGAGATTATGCCCAAAATTGTCTCTTTATTGGATTGAATGAAAGAGTTTTTATCTTTAATATGAGAAAAGTAGGAAAGTTATAGATACACTGAAAGAGATTGAACCTTATAGTTATTTTTAGTTACAGTGAGGATAATGATATAATAAAGACTATCTTGTGACTTTAATATTTTATTGTTGTTGTTTGTTTATATAAACAATGTATTAAGTTTCTGTGAATAGGTATAGTTTCTTTATTTATTCCATGTTCTGTTACATTATCAGTTTTTTTGTGGACCTTCAGAATTGGTGGATAATCTTTTGCAACATAAATGTCAAAATATTCACGCATCATGCATCTTTAACTTTATTTTTCTTTACCTATAATATGAACCATAATATATATAGATATAATCCTTTTACCTCATCATTCTGCTTGGATATACAAGTTGTTTAATTATTGAATCGAATAAAAGACAAATACTTGTGTTTAATGATCTTCATACTGTAAGCGTTCAGCCAGGATGGAGGGATTATGCTCATAATTGTCTCTTTATTGGATTGAATGAAAGAGTAAGTTTTTACGTGTCCAAGTCATTATAATGTTAGAGTACAGCTAGGATGAGAAATAAATGCTACAGTGTTAAATTTAAAAACAAAATTGATTAAGAAATATATATATTTTAACATCTGAAACAATGATAAAAAATGAATCAAAAGTAATAAGGATATTTTGTTGTATATATATGTACATAAATCATGTAAATATATATATATGTTGTATTCAAGTTGCAATTTTGTACATGTTATATCATGTACAGAAATATTGTACATGTTATAACTTGTATATAATTGCAAAAAGGCTTGTTATGAACTGTACAAAAATACCTCAAACATAGTATAACATGTACAATAAATTGCTTAAAAATGGTTTAAACTTTACAAAATTTTAAAATGAATTAAAATAAAGCTGCAAATACATTTAAATTTTACTGACTAAAACAAAAATAAACTCAGAATGTAATTTTAGAGCACAGTGATTAGAAAGTTTTAGAATTATTTGTATTGCTTCACGATTCATGTTGGCAAAATATGTTTTCATAACATGTTTTAAGCTCACCTGGCCTAAAAGGCCAAGTGAGCTTTTCTCATCACTTGGCGTCCGTCGTCTGTCGTCCGTCGTTGTTAACTTTTACAAAAATCTTCTCCTGTAAAACTACTGGGCCAAATTAAACCAAACTTGGCCACAATCATCATTGATGTATCTAGTTTAAAATTTGTGTTTTTTGACCTGACCAACCAACCAAGATGGCCGGCATGGCAAAAAATAGAACACAGGGGTAAAATGCAGTTTTTGGCTTAAAACTCAAAAGACCAAAGCATTTAGAGCAAATCTGACAAGGAGTAAAATTGTTTATCAGGTGAAGATCTATCTGCGCTGAAATTTTCAGATGAATCAGACAACCCATTGTTGGGTTGCTGCCCCTAAATTGGTAATTTTAAGGAAATTTTACTGTTTTTTGTTATTATCTTGAAAATTATTATAGATGGAGATAAACTGAAAACAGCAATAATGTTCATCAAAGTAAGATTTACAAATAAGTCAACATGATCAAAAAGGTCAGTTGAACTCTTTAGGAGTTATCGCCCTTTATAGTCAATTTTTAACCATTTTTTGTAAATCTCCATGATCTTTTACAAAAATCTTCTTCTCTGAAACTACCGGTCTAAATTAATCCATACTTAGCCACAATCATCATTGATGTATCTAGTTTGAAAATTGTGTTTTTTGACCTGGACAACCAACCAAGATGGCTGCCACGGCTAAAAATAGAATATGGAGGTTAAATGCAGTTTTTGGTTATTACTCAAAAACTAAACATTTAGAGCAAATCTGACAATGGGTAAAATTGTTTATCTGGTCAAGATCTATCTGCCCTGAAATTTTCAGATGAATCAGACAACCCATTGTTGGGTTGCTGCCCCTAAATTGGTAATTTTAAGGAAATTTTACTGTTTTTGGTTATTATCTTGAATATTATTATGGATAGAGATAAACTGTAAATAGCAAAAATGTTCAGCAAAGTAAGATTTACAAATTAGTCAAGAGAACCATATGGTCAGTTGACCCCTTCAGGAGTTATTGCCCTTTATAGTCCATTTTTAACCATTTTTTCGTAAATCTAAGTAAACTTTTTCAAAAATCTTCTTCTCTGAAACTACTAAGCCAAATTTTACCAAACATAGCCAGAATTATTATTAGGCTATCTAGTTTAAAAATTGTGTTTTGTGACCGAGCTAACCAACCAATATGGTCGCTACGGTTGAAAATAGAACATAGGGGTAAAATGCATTTTTTGGCTTATAACTCAAAAATCAAAGCATTTAGAGCAAATCTGACAGGTAGTAACATTGTTAATCTGGTCAAGATCTATCTGCCCTGAAATTTTTAGATGAATCGGACAACGCGATGTTAGGTTGCTGCCCCTAAATTGGTAATTTTAAGGAAATTTTGCTCTTTTGGGTTATTATCTTGAATATTATTATAGATAGAGATAAACTGTAAACAGCAATAATGTACAGCAATTTAAGAAGTAAGTCAAAATGACAAAAATGGTCAATTGACCCCCTAAGAAGTAATTGTCCTTTATAATCAATTTTTTAAATTTTTCATAAAATTTGTAAATTTTTACTAACATTTTCCACTGAAACTACACGGACAAGTTCATTATAGACAGAGATAATTGTAAGCAGCAAAAAATGATCAGTAAAGTAAGATGTTCAAACACTTCACAATCACCTTAACACAATGTTTTCATGAACTGTCTGCTTCCTGTGTTTAATTCACATATACCAAGGTGAGCGACACAGGCTCTTTAGAGCCTCTAGTTAATATATATTATATTCAGTCCACCGTGGCCTATAGAAGTTTTATGCTGTTTGACCCACTGCAATGATGAATTATAAGAATTAGTTATAAACTGTTTATATTTTGTCATTGTTAAAAATAATTGGATATATTAAACGATATTTTGTTGATTCTTGATTAACCTTCAAGGGTCACATTAAAGACCAAATGTTTGAACATTCAAAGAGTGTTTTAAAAACACTATCCACATGATTGTCTGAAGGTTTGCTATGGTGTAGAAGCATCTTGAAAACATATCTGCTTCTATCCTTTTTCCTTTTTGGGGCGGGCAAGAATATTATTCTTAATAGGGAACTATAATTAAATAGTTAGGGAAAAAAAGGAAAAGGGATATTGCAATTCTATCATGAATAAGCTAATTCTTCATTTAAACTTTGGTCATGATGGTGAACCCAGTGTGGTTACCATTGCGCCCCAGACCAAAGTTCATTTAGCACTAAAAAGAAGTGAGTTTTTATTAGATGTTGTTAATAATTATATGCAAATGCAAAATGAAAATGATGTAATAGAAATAGAAATTATTTTATCGGAGTATAATCGCAATTTTACGTTAGGCTTTTTATTTAAATGCTTAGTAAATGACAATAGTGAAGTAAAAAGATGCAGAGAGGGCAAAACAGCTCTTCTTGTTCCACTGATTGAAAAGTTCCAACTGGAAACAGACTTTGTTAAACTGCTTCTGCCACGAAAAATCAGTGCAAAAAATGCTGTTGCAATTCATTCGCTTTATATCAAACCAATGTATCGTTCTGTCATTAATGAGTTTTATTTACTTAATTTACATGGAGTTAATTCACAGGGACATATAAGTGCAGAAGATTTTATGAGGTTATTGCATGAACTTAAAACCTGTCATGCTCATTATTTAGTGCACATTTTACCAGTTTGCATTTGTTTGAGATGCACTGAGTATAGACATGAAAGACTTAATCAGCTTTCAGAATGTACCTATGCAACACCTTACCATGGTCCTATTACAAATAGCCCTTTTCGTAATTTACCAGTAGGACAACAACAGTTAACAGGTGGCAGACCTGGCTAATGGTATTCTGTTATTCCATAGTTTACATGTATCACATGATCACATTATTTTATTGTTATGTATTTATTATGCTAATAAATTATTTTAATCATATATAAGTTTCTAGTAGTTGTTGATTTATTGATAGAAGAAACATACTAAAAATAATAAAACAGAAAAAAAGGATTTGAACATGTTGAAATGGCCATATTTTTAATGAATCCTTAAGAACTCAAGGTCTGTTGATTATACGAATCAGTCGCTAAAAGGAAATAAAGGAACAACAAAAATACTAAACTCCAAGAAAAATCTAAGTAAAAAAACATCGCAAATAGCCTGTCCAAAACAAAAGTTTATAGAAACGGACAAACTGATAAACAATTGACATATTCTTAACTTGGTACAGGACATAATTTAAAAAAATGGTTTGAGTTCCACCAGGTTTATGCTTTTTATTGTTTGTTATTGTCTTGATGTATTATTGTGTTTCATTTAGCTTGTTGAATTTGTTGCTTTGTTGCTTATATTTTTTTACCTCATTTGACAAGAGACAGTGCCCTTTTTTCAATTTTTGTATTAACGTGGACTGAGACTCTCCTTGTTGGGGTATTGTAAAGTTTCTCAACATAACTCAACATAACAGTTTTATTTCTTATTTTCCTCCTTCCATAGTAATAAACTCTAGACATGAAATAACTTTTATAGTTGGGTAAGGTTTAATGATTGCCAAATGATCTACTATCCAGCCAAAGAAAATGAATATTACAGTATAGCCTTCATCATGAAAAAACTCTTTAATCGTACTGAAAGCAACAGTAATATACCGCCATAGTCATAAATCTAATTAAACAATAAAAAACAAATCCGGATTACAAACCAAAACCAAACAATCAACTACAAGAGGAAAACAATAGAACAGCAAAACAACTGAACTACAACAAAAATAAACGCCTAGTTGAACATACATATAAGCTGTATAGTCAGAAATAACATTCAGAGACACAGTTGAAAGAGATTATTCAAAAGTTGAGACCAAGTTAAGGATAAACCTTGAATGAGAGTATAGGATATTAAAGTACACAAAATATCAGGACCCTATCATTTCTGTCAGCAGAACAAGTGTTCTCCATAGAAAAAAGATCAATTTCAACGAGTGAATCAGCCATATAATACCAGTATTAAACTTCAGCTCACTTTATAGACCTAAAGTTATAACACAAAGTTATAAGCTTTCGCCGAAAAATGAAGGGCTTGTTTTATGCATACATAAAAATTGATAGCATGTAGAAATTCCATTACATTTCATAAACAAAGTGTCCCCAGATTGCTTGTCTGGATGCTTCTTCAGCGAGAGCGCACAAATGAGTTCATAATTGTCAATGCCCAAATTTTGAAATGTCGACTTATGTGTAGAGTTGTATAACTGAATGCAAGCGTTTGCTTGGGCTACTAACTTTTATTATGGTTTATATCATTTTATTTGTTTTGTTTTGCACTTATCTTTAACGGTTGACATTCTCAGTCATACCTCCAGTGGATGAGAAGGTAAACATGCTTAAGTGGAAGGTTCTGAACTACATACTAGAGTGGTAAACATGCATATTATATATAAAAACGTGAGCATCGGTAATTTCCTCCAAAATCACACGTTGCACTGTCGTCATCATTTTGTCCACTATAGCAAACAAAGTTTACCTTACATTTTCCGCCCGTGTTGTTTAACATATTACATATTACAGCATTTTTAAAACAGTTCGTGACTGGGGTCAGACCAAGATAACCGTTTATAACAAAAATCGCTGCAAAAGTGATAAAAATGAAGCTATTCTGGGTTTATCTTCATCATTTACGCTCAGAACCTTATATTAGAAAGCTAAGGATGTAAAAAAACAAAACAAACAGTTGAAGTGCCAAAATAACACACAAAAAAGATAAAATAGTCGAAGGCCAGCTGTGGGGACATCACAATAAAGCAACCAATTACATCACAATTAATTATGTCATAATGAAATTATCACAATTCGGAAGACTTATCCTTGGTACCTCATTTATAAAATATATAAAAATAAATACCTGGATATCAATGCATGTTAAGTTATGTTTTAAAATATCAAAATAAAATGAATTTGCGATTTAGACAATATTCAAATTTAACTATTATGTGGAATGTCACTTACCAATTGAAGGTTCGTTAAGTAGAAGTTTCAGCTGAATATTTGGTTATTAATACCTGATTAATTTAATCACCAATAATATAAAGATTACAATTAAACCTAAGTGTATTGTTGTATGAATTGAAGTATGTAGGGAAACAATGTATAGTCTGATATATCATTTCGTAGATTTAGCAACAAAAATGCCTGTACGTTTCTGAAATTTGAATTAAGTACAAGGCATTAACACAAACTGATAACGTATACTTACATGACTTAAGTGTACATCTATCTATTTGTTTTGGTTTTCATTAATCTCCTATTATTGATCTTCATGTAAATACTGATGAGAAGCTCAAGTGAAAGGTTTTTAACTCAAATATTGTCATTCAAATCTGAACATGCTTAGCTGATATATCACAAATGTGTGTCTATAGAATCTTTTAAGTTCGGAACAGTTAAATAAAATTAGAAATGTATAATGATATTTTTTTATTGAAGCTGTAACATTAATAATTAAAGAACCAAATAATCTAAAAGTGATACAATTATTCAAGCGTTTTAAAGACAAAATGTTAATCATAAAGGCGCTTTAAATGTTAAAATCACGTAAACGTTTGACATTTCATAAATTCATCAAATATAATTAAAGCATTTGAAGGACGCAGACTCTTTATGATTACAAAATGGCGCAAAGTTGTTTTTACTCTATTGTAATATTACAATACATCAACTGTTCGTGTTTTCTTAATATAAATGATAATTGTATTCAAGGGAAATAAGCATACCAGAAGAGGAGGAGAAACTTGGTAACTTGAACGTTATTTAATCTCTATATATAACTAGTTTTGCTAGTTTTATTTTGTATGAAAATATGTAAACAAAATATGAATTGTTACCAGAGTTCATGTCTGGTTTTCATTTAAACTTTCTCTCGTTTTTTCAAATACCATGTTCCATGTCTTTTGACCTCATATAGAGTCCTTAGAATAGAAGACATTTACTTTAAAGTGTCAACACATACTATAGACAAACCATAGGCATAAAATAAAATCAAATAATTTTATTGGTGTAAATTCCTATACAGAAATGATACCAGCCGACATTTACAAAATACAAATACAAATACAAAAATGAACAAACAATCAGACAAAAACAAAAAAACCAAACCAAACATATTTTCTCAATGATAAGAGATACATATTTTATATTTACATTGCGTGGAGGTGTTATTCATACAAAATTATTAATTCAAGCCATTAACAATTAGCATTAATACTATAAAAGTTCTTAACAACATTATTTTTGCTTTAAATGAATGTTCAAATCATACATATCGCTTATTCCAGCTACACTTACAGTACTAATGTCTGTATCATTACTTTTCAGAATGAAACTAAACTTATCTTGTTCACACATATTAGCAAAAGATGGAACTATATCACTTAAATTACAAAAGAGTACATTTCTATTAATTTCTAGCGCTTAACATTGGATGAGGCATATGTACAATATATATACTGCCTGG
This sequence comes from Mytilus galloprovincialis, assembly GCF_965363235.1. Classification (NCBI taxonomy): domain Eukaryota; kingdom Metazoa; phylum Mollusca; class Bivalvia; order Mytilida; family Mytilidae; genus Mytilus; species Mytilus galloprovincialis. The sequence continues at coordinate 17,706,034 of NC_134848.1, read as the reverse complement.
TACAAACTATAGTTTTATAGTATTGAAGAGGTTGCTGATGCCTGAGGCAATCTCAAAATGTCGAAAAGAATATCAATCCTACTAAAACCACATAATACCTACAGATTGAGAAATAAAATCCCACCAAAAGTCGATTAGTATAATAATGATAAACTATTCTACATGCTGATGACAGTTTATGAATGTTGTAGGACATTCAATTCTAGTGCTTGTTTCAAAACTTAAATGTAAACTCTTACTCGTGATTTTCGTGATCAAATCAAAATAATGATCGCTAAAGTCGCTAAATTTCATCTTCAAAATCGATTATCAAAGGTACCAGGCTTATAATTTACAATTTACTATATTGCATTGCGATCAACATGTTATATTTTTTTTTACTAAAACTTTAGCATTTTTTTCATGTATCAACTGTTTTTGTTCAAACTGATCAAATTTATAGTTAAAACTCGAGCCGATTACATTTAATTGAGAATCTTTGAAAGCTAAAAATTTAGCCTTGAGTTTTGAATGTAAGATTTCAGAAGGCTAAAAATTTAGTTTATTGTATAAATTTAAAAGTACAATATGACTTAGAACAGGGAAATGCTAAAATATTAGTATGTATATTATTTATTTTCTTTTGTTATTGCAGGAAGAATTTGAAGGTAGCTGAGAATTGTCTTTTTTTTTCTAAGAAAAATTGAATTAAACTGTAGTATTTAAAAGTTTGATGCAATTTCTCTAAACAAAAAGAAATTCATTAGATTTCAGGCAAAAAACATAGAATTTTAGCCAATTTGCAAAGATTCAAAACAATCCATTTTGAGAACGAATATTGCAGAGTATCAAAATTTATTGCAGTCCGTTATATATGAAAGATTTCTAACGCAATACAAATGAATTTTAAATTTGCAACTGACAAAAAATTGTCTTGATATTATCTTACTATTGTGTGATTCTACTTTATAAACGATTGACTCATTTATGTGTACGAACTGCTAAAAACAAATTATTTCGTTATAGATAAAAATGAAATAAGACAAGAAATGTATTCTGTATTTCTTAAAACGGAATTCAACTCTGCCAACTTTTTAAATAGTTTTCACTTTACACAATTTCGAAAACATGATAAGAAACCCATTAGATACACTACCCATATAATCATCTGCAACTGTAATATCAAATATATATAATTAAAGTTGTAAATGTATTTATCATTTACTTTATGACATTGCAAATACATTATTCTCAAGGTAAAACAAGATAGCACTCAACATTACTCTTTCCTATCTCACGTTAACATACAAATTTCAGAAGTAATCCGTCTTTAATTTAACAACACCTTTTTAACTATGGCGTGAAGCAAGTATGAACATGATAAGCAACCGAATCATTATACAACCCAATCATATAATCATTTTAAATTTCAAAATAAAAAGATGCAATTTTGATTATGCTTTAATTTTATGCATTCATATTATATTCATATTTCATTTTTAAAGGTCAACGTACTGAAGAGATAAAAACACAAGCACGACACTCAATTTATATAAATACATTAGTGTTAGCTATATCTTTCTAGTAGAAAAGATTAAAAAGTGAAAAATGATAAAAAAAAAAAAAAAAGGTAAATATCTATGTAAGAATGAAACAGATTTCTTCGTTTAATAAAAGCAGCAGAAGTATACCGCTGTTCAAAATTCATAAATCGATTGGGAAAAATCAAATCAGGATAGCAAACTAAAACTGAGGGAAACACATCAAATATAAGAGGAGAAGAACCACACAACAGGAACGCAACACTAAAATGTAACACACACAGAAACGAACTATAATATAACAATGAGCATTTTCCTGACTTGGTACAGGTCATTTTAAGAAAAAAATTTCAGTTAACTATCCTATATCCGATAACTGTAAACGGCAATAATCATCAGTGAGCATCAAATAAACAGTTTTTGATGTCTCTAGACTGATGTAAGCACAGTTCTCTTGATAATGAAGTTTAATTAAATTTAAAAACATAGATATTAACCGTAGATATAAATTATGCTGAGGGATACTATACCTTTTTGTTTGGGATATTCTTAAAATGCTGGACTGATTGATCGACACAATATTTATTGAGTCTGTAGGATTGAAATTTCACTAAACAGTGGGTATCAAATGAGTACTGATTGTGCATTCCTACTGTTTGATTTAAATTTGTACACGTGTAAAGCAGATTTTTTTTAATGTACCTTTTAAAAGACAAAAAATAAAAAGCATATTTCGAAACTCTTTAATTTTTCTTAGATATTTTGATAATATTCTACCATTTTATTCCCATAATTCAGTTAATACTTGCATCTCATTTACCCCGGTGAAACTTGAAATTAAGGATACTGTCGGTATTAAAAGGGCTGCGTCATACATTGACACTTTCCCCAAGACTGACACAGATGTACGGCTTCAATCTTAATTTCATGACAAACGGGACGATGTTAACTTCCAAATTTTGATTAACCAGTTCTTATCAGTAACATACCCTCTGTCCCATCGTACGATGTATACACATCTCAGTTGATCAGTTATGCTAAGCATGCTGATACTACACGGACTTAAATACAGGAGTGTGCTCCTTACAAAGCAACTTCTCTATACGATGTGCTTAGCGTTTGATAAAGGATTGCAAAGTGGATATGATGAAACTTTAGGTTGCTAATCCAGTGGTCGGGTTCAGGGGGTCAAATATTTATTTCAATATTTCCCTCTACTTATCTTCTTGAGTATACCAGTTTAGCTAGAATATAAATCAGGTCAAAAAGTGTTTTTTTTAATTTGGGGTTTCAGCAACAATGTTATCGCCAATTGAATGATGTTTTTTTCTTCTTAAATTAGAATGTAGAGGCGATTTACTCCTACATTTGTTTTCACTCATGTTTTCGAAACACTTTTTGCCGTTGATCTAGATCTGATCTGAGATAAAATTCATTCCAAACTGATAACTTCGTACAGTTACACTATTTTCCTCACATACATGTATATGTACTAGTACTTAAAAATATTCGATATGATGTTGTAATGTTGATCAAAATCTCTTATATGATTACTGTAGATGGTCTTTATATTTTATATTCTTCGCCAAAATTTATTTAACAATTTTCAATTGGGTTGATTGAACCGTTAATCATATATCATATATTTTAAGAAAGTCAGTGTATAATAATATGTCTACGACTCAAAATTGTTGAAAAGAAACTCCAGCATGTACAATTCTTTCTTTTTTGTTGGGGGAGAAAAGAACAGCCGATAGTCAGATATTATTTAATAAATAACTGCTCCCCTTTTTCTCGTTACGGCAAGTAGCGTCGTTCGTAAGATGTTGAAAACGGATAACTCAAAACATTATGAAACAATAAACATTTAATGAATATACGATCACATACATGCTACACAATACACAATACCTACACAGGAAAAAAATTAAGATAGGGGTAATCCGTGATATAAGTGTAATTCAGGTCTCAGATAGTTATCAAAGGTACCAGGAGGCTTATAATGTAGAAGGCCAGACGCGCGTTTCCTCTACATAAAACTCATTAGTGACGCTCGGATCAAAAAAGTTATAAAGTACAAAGTTGAAGACCAATTGAAGATCCAAAATTCCAAAAGTTGTGTCAAATACGGCTAAGGTAATGTATGCCTGGGATAAGAAAATCCTAAGTTTTTCGAAAAGTTCAAAGTTTTTTAAACAGTAAATTTATAAAAAAAAATGACCACATAATTGATATCCATGTCAACACCGAAGTGCTGACTACTGGGCTGGTGATACCTTCGCGGACAAAACGTCCACCATCAGTGTTATCGACCAATCAGATAGTGTATTTAATGAATGGCTATTATTTATTTTTAATTTATTGAACCATAAAATTAATTGTTGACTCTTCACATTGAATAATCCGCGAAGCGGATTATGTAAAATATGAAGAGTCAAAAATTAATTTTATAGTTCAATAAGTTCAAAATAAATTATTTCCATTCATTATAAATAAATTTCTGTCAAAAATAAAGCTCAAAGAACTTTTTATATTATTTATATTAACAATAACAACGTACACACATGTTGGCGTATGAATACACAACGTCAGCGGAGTGGACGTGTCGCCATAAAAATTGACAACATTGAAAATAAAACTAATAATTTTAACCAATCAGAAGACAGTAAATACACCAAATTTATTTATATTTTCTTAAATTCACAGCTTAGAGCTTGAGACCTGAATAACATTTAATATATAACGTCAATTCGTAGTTATCTCATTCTCATTCATACAAAATGAAAATGTATAAAAAATGACTTAAATACGTTTTTTTTCGAATTTAATTCCCGTTTATGTAAGAAGTGGGATGCCCAAATGCCAATATATAAGGCAATATTCAAAAATATAAATACCGAATTCTTATTCAATAGACTTGTGACTTATTTACATCTTTATGGTGTTCAATGTTGAATTTGAAATTGGTAGATTTTCTAAAAATTTGGTTTTCGATGTTAAGATGTAAAATATCTTTGCCAGTCATGCTACCTATAAATCCGGACGAATTATTAGCACTGAATATCCTCCTGACTTTATTGTATTTGTTGACGAGCTTGCTGAATTATCAAACTGAAAAAAATCCCACAGCAAAAAATACACTGCATTTTTACATCAATGAAACGCCCTTACAGTAAAAAATAAAAGAACTTTATTATTAATCAGGTGTTTATAAGAACTGCAAAATAAAATCAGCACAGTAATATATTATTTAATATTCACTAGCTGAAAGACAAAACTTGTTTAAAGTTGTTGATTGATCAAATCCTCGAAATTATTTCTACATAGATTCAGAAAGGAAGATTAAGGACAAGTTTGGTAACATTTAGCCCAGTTCTCTCTTTAAAAGAGCTAACAACGATGACAGACGCAAAGTGACACTTATGATATGATAAAAATGACACAGTCCCTTGACTTCTTTTTTTATCATCACAAGCACAATGCCAATGTAAGAATTTGCACGACTTTTGCAACAACAAAAACAACAGTCAACATATTCTTCACTTGATATTTATGAGAATTTGTGTAAAAATTATCAACACAATTGTCATTTTATTGCTATTATTGATATTGATTAAGAACATAAAAACCAATCAACACATAATCAGGGCCAACTAGCAGCAACCAGGGCCAAGCTGCGGACGTAAAACAATTTCTCGACGGACAACTATGTTGGCATTCATAATTAAAACCCCTTTCAGTTAAAAAAAACATTTGTTGTTATCTGAAAGGTTGGATGGGAAATGAAAAGAAAAAAATCACAAAATACTGAACCTCGAGGAAAATTTTAAAAGGAAAGTCTCTTATCAAATGGCAAAATCAAAAGCTCAAACAAATCACACGAAAGGAAAAGTATATGCTTAAAAGGGGCACCGTAAGGTTGTGCTTTTTGTATACATACGCAAACATGTCTGTTTTGAACTGGGACGTACTTGTATAGAGAATATTATGATTTTTGCACGAAAATTAACATTCTGGAGGATCCGTAAGTGATCTGTTACAAAGTTATATAAACTTCTACCCAATCCAAAATACACCCTTTTCCGGCAATATTTTGACATTTCAGCTTTACTTCATGTTGACTATATTTAATGAAAATATGTTCACATTTTGAATATGTCTTTAAGTATTTGTCACTGGACGTTCACCCAATTGTTGCTGAGAAATAGAGATCTTCTGTAATATCCAAAATCTTAAAAATTGACAAAATGCTTATTATTTAGTAAGCCATTTTTATATATCTGTGTCAACTTAAAGCGTTTTTATATATCTACGTCAACTTAAAGGTTTAAGTCCACCCTCACCTTAAAATGCTAAAATATATTCATCCTTGTTAGCCTAGGTAACCTTATCATAATTGATAATAACCGAAATAAAACTCCCAAAGATAAATATATAATAAAAAAAACACCACGGCATCACAAAACAATATGGTATACCATGTATGTACAAATCAAATCGAACACAAATATGAGCAGTCGATTATGACATCGTTTGTGTTGCAAGGTGCCATGTGTCAAAAAAATATTGACTGTTGCATGCAAAACCTTGTTGAAATATGTACTGACGTTGATAGTGCCGGACTATATTTTGAAAGAAATACCAAAGATACCAAAGGAACATTGAACGTTTGTTTATGTGTTACATATTTGTTTTTCGATCGTAAATTTTTTTTTATTTGAATAAGGCCGTTAGTTTTCTCGTTTGAATTGCTTTACATTGTCTTATCGGGGCCTTTTATTTATAGCTGAATATGCGGTATGGGCTTTGCTCATTGTTGAAGGTCATACGGTGACCTATAGTTGTTAATGTCTGTGTCATTGTGGTCTCTTGTGGACAGTTGTCTCATTGGCAATCATACCACATCTTCTTTTTTTATATTGGTAAGTCACATTTGGGAAAAGAGGATTGGATCGTAGTTACGACATAAGAAATGTATCTGATATCATGTGTTAAACGGATATTCCATAACGATCAATCAACTCGTGATAGCGTCTGTAAAATTTACGAAGGAAAGATGTCAACTTCACCACTTGGAATTCTTGGTTTAATAACTTCCATGTGAGCAATCTTAAAAGTTAAAGAGAAGCGAATGATACCGAAAGGAACATTCAAGCTATCAAATCGAAAATAAAATCCACAACGCCATGGCTAAAATGGAAAAGACTAAGAAACAACACTAAACAAAACACAACATAATTAACAAAAAACTGATTGACACTAGCTCCACCAAAGAACAATATCACACCATTTTTGACAAGGTGACATTAAGATAACTTATAACGCTCTACTCGCCATTATCTTAAATCTTGCACTGATTATTGTGATGAAAGAGTTACCTTGTTTAATTGAGTGAAATGTCATCAAAGGCGCAAAATATTTTAAGAAATGACAACAGTTTAAGTATCCAAATTGACACTTATATTAGTTTCCGATAAGCTTATGTCTTACTTGTGACAAATTAATCCCATTCAACCCCATCAAAACAAAGCAGATATTCAAATGTAAACAGTTCCTTTTTTTCTTTTGTAATCAACTAATTAAGATATATAACATTGATTAAATACCGTTACCTGCTCATATCCCAACTTCGTCAATGGTTGTCTTAAATAAACCCATCAGAGATACAGAGATTAAAATGGTGTACGACAGATGCTTTTGTCATATACCATTGACTCATCAGTGACCAACGAATAAAACAAATTTAAAAGGTCAATTAACGTGAAGAAAGACATGAAGATCGTTTTGTAAACAGTTTTGCTCTAAATCAATTTCATCAGGTATGATTGATATCGTACATGTTTTATTTTAGTAAATACATTGTATAAAGTTTCTTTATTTTGACAATAATATTTAGAAATATGAAATAACGTGATGCAATCAACTCTAAAAATGATTTCATTTACTCATAAATTACAAATTTTAGTGTTGAACATTTTTCACGAATAATTTAGAATCGTGCATAGTTTATTTTAAATTTAAGTTGTTTTATGTCAATTTCCTTAAAAATTGTTCATTTTATGAAAGAAAATACCTCAAACAATTCAGAGTTATGAAAGTGCCTGTATATTTTACCATTAGAAACTAACACCTGTTTTAATGTGTATCGTTCTCCAATTTAATATACTTCGCCTCTCGTTCATAAATGACTTCACTATCAGATTCATGTCCAGATATTCTACGCTTTCTATTGAAAAAGTGAAATTTATATAAGTGTTTACTAAGAAAGTTTTCAATTTGACGATCTTTGTTTTCAATTGCAAACATCAATGGCGTTTTCCCATTTTTATCCGCTAAGAGAGCATCAGCTCCGTTTATTATCAATTCTTCAACTGTTTCGAAAATCCCACTTTTGGACGCATATAACAAAGCAGTCATCCCATAATAATCATACAAGTTAATGGCTGCTCCTTTTACTATCAGCAATCGAACTATATTATAATTGCCATTTTTGCATGCCAATATAAGAGGGGTTTCTCCATCTTCATTATATACATCTGAGTCTGCTCTTTTTTCTAACAGTAATCGGACATAATCACTGTTGTTATTTTGACATGACAATATAAAAGGAGTATTTCTAATTTCATTAGATACATTAATGTCTGCTCCCTTTTCTATCAATAATTGGACAATATCACTGTTGTCATGTTGGCATGACAATATTAAAGGTGTATCTCCATTTCCATCAGATACATTAACATATGCTCCTTTTTCTATCAATAATCGGACAATATCAATGTTGCTATGGTAACATGACAATATAAGAGGAGTTTTTCCAATTTCATCAAATACATTAACGTCTGCTCCTTTTTCTATCAATAATTGGACAATATCACTATTGTCATGTTTACATGACAATATCAGAGGGGTTTCTCCATTAGAATTAGATACATTAACGTCTGCTCCTTTTTCTATCAATAATCGGACAATATCACTGCAGTCATTTTCACATGACACCATAAGAGGTGTTTCTCCAGTTTTATTAGCTACATTAACGTTTGCTTCTTTTTCTATCAATAATCGGACAATATCACTATTGTCATGTTTACATGACAATATAAGAGGGGTATCTCCATCTCCATTAGAAACATTAATATCTGCTCCTTTTTCTATCAATAATCGGACAATATCACTGCAGTCATTTTCACATGACACCATAAGAGGCGTTTCTCCAGTTTTATTAGCTACATTAACGTTTGCTCCTTTTTCTATCAATAATCGGACAATATCAATGTTGCTATGGTAACATGACAATATAAGAGGAGTTTTTCCAATTTCATCAAATACATTAACGTCTGCTCCTTTTTCTATCAATATTCGGATAATATCACTGTTGTCATGTTGGCATGACAATATTAAAGGTGTATCTCCATCTCCATCAGATACATTAACATCTGCTCCTTTTTCTATCAATAATCGGACAATATCACTGTTGCTATGGTTACATGACAATATAAGAGGGGTTTCTCCATTAGAATTAGATACATTTACATATGCTCTTTTTTCTATCAATAATTGGACAATATCACTATTGTCATGATTACATGACGCTGTAAGAGGGGTATCTCTATTTCCATCAGATATATTAACATATGCTCCTTTTTCTATCAATAATCGGACAATATCACTATTGTCATGTTTACATGACAATATCAGAGGGGTTTCTCCATTAGAATTAAATACATTTACATATGCTCTTTTTTCTATCAATAATTGGACAATATCACTATTGTCATGATTACATGACGCTGTAAGAGGGGTATCTCCATTTCCATCAGATACATTAACATATGCTCCTTTTTCTATCAATAATCGGACAATATCAATGTTGCTATGGTAACATGACAATATAAGAGGAGTTTTTCCAATTTCATCAAATACATTAACGTCTGCTCCTTTTTCTATCAATAATCGGATAATATCACTGTTGTCATGATTACATGACCATATAAGAGGGGATTCTCCAAACATATTAGATACATTAACGTTTGCTCCTTTTTCTATCAATAATCTGACAACATCACTGTTGTCCTTGTAACATGACCATAAAAGAGGGGTTTCTCCGGTTTTATCAGATACATTAACGTTTGCTCCTTTTTCTATCAATAATCGGACAATATCACTGTTGTCGTTGTAACATGACCATATAAGAGGTGTTTCTCCAACTTCATTAGATACATTAACGTCTGCACCTTGTTCTGTCAATAGTCGAATGATATCACTGTTGTCCTTGTAACATGACCATATAAGAGGGGTTTCTCCGGTTTTATCAGATACATTAACGTGTGCTCCTTTTTCTATCAATAATTGGACAACATCAATGTTTTCATTTTCACATGACCATATAAGAGGTTTTTTTTCATCAATATCACAATCATTAATGTTTGCTCCTTTTTCTATCAATAATTTGACAATATGAATGTTGTCCTTGTAACATGACCGAATAAGAGGTGTTTCTCTATCTTTATTAGATACATTAACGTCTGCACCTTGTTCTGTCAATAATCGGATGATATCACTGTTGTCCTTGTAACATGACCATAAAAGAGGGTTTTCTCCGGTTTTATCAGATACATTAATGTCTGCTCCTTTTTCTATCAATAATCGGACAATATCACTGTTGTCGTTGTAACATGACCATATAACAGGAGTTTCTCCACGTGCATTATATACATTAACGTCTGCTCCTTTGTCTTTCAATAATCGGATAATATCACTGTTGTCCTTGTTACATGACCATATAAGAGGGGTTTCTCCACTTTCATTAGATACATTAATGTCTGCTCCTTTTTCTATCAATAATCGGACAATGTCACTGTTGTCCTTGTACCATGACAATGTAAGAGGGGTTCCTCCTCTTTTATCAGATATATTAATGTCTGCTCCTTTTTCTATCAATAATCGGACAATATCAATGTTGTCCTTGTAACATGACCATATAAGGGGGGTTTCTCCGGTTTTATTAGATACATTAATGTTTGTTCCTTTTTCTATTAATAATCGGACAATATCACTGTTGTCGTTGTAACATGACCACATAAGAGGGGTTTCTCCATTTTTATTAGATACATTAACGTCTGCTCCTTTTTCTATCAATAATCGGACAATATCACTGTTGTCCTTGTAACATGACAATGTAAGAGGGGTTTCTTCACTTCCATTAGATACATTAATATCTGCTCCTTTGTCTATCAATAATCGGACAATATCACTGTTGTCCTTGTGACATGACCATATAAGAGGGGTTTCTCCTCTTTTATCAGATACATTAACGTTTGCTCCTTTTTCTATCAATAATCGGACAATATCACTGTTGTCGTTGTAACATGACCATATAAGAGGGGTTTCTCCTCTTTTATCAGATACATTAACGTTTGCTCCTTTTTCTATCAATAATCGGACAATATCACTGTTGTCGTTGTAACATGACCATATAAGAGGGGTTTCTCCTCTTTTATCAGATACATTAACGTTTGCTCCTTTGTCTATCAATAATCGGACAATATCACTGTTTTCCTTGTAACATGACCATATAAGAGGGGTTTCTCCTCTTTTATCAGATACATTAACGTTTGCTCCTTTTTCTATCAATAATCGGACAATATAATTGTTGTTATTTTCACATGACCATATAAGAAGGTTTTGTCCCCTTTCATTAGAAACATTAACGTCTGCTCCATTTTCAATTAATAATTGAACAATATGACTGTTGCCATTTTCACATGACAAAATTAGAGGATTTTTTCCAAAACTATTATATACATTAACGTTTGCTCCATTTTCTAACAACAATCGGACAATATCACTGTTGTTATTTTTACATGACAATAACAGAGGAGTTTGTCCATCAACATCATAAACATCAAGCTCTGCCCCTTTTTCTATCAATAATTGAACAATATCACTGTTACCATTTTCACATGACAAAATAATAGGGTATTTTCCAGAACTATTAGATACATTAACCTTTGCTCCTTTTTCTATCAATAATCGGACAATATCATTGTTGTTATTTTTACCTTTGGTTATTTCGAAATGACCCAATTTACAACCCCAAGAAAGCGGAGTCATACCATCTGTATCTGATATATTGACGTTTGCCCCTTGACTTATTAACAATTTAACAAGAGTATCTTGTTTGTCTATGGTGGCAGCTATTAACGGAATCCATCCACATTTATTTCCTTCAGATTCATCCCGACAATTTGTCAAAATTTTGATGACATTTTCATTTCCATCTTGGAATGCCCATTTTATCAATATAGATATGTTTTTACAAATATTATAAACGATCGAACCGGACGCCAATAGTATCATCACAATTTGTTTGTAGCCATGATTAGCTGCAGCTAATAAAGGTGTCATTCCATAATTATCAACGATATTAACATCTGCCTCGCGATTTATAAGCAGTTCAACAATATTTGTCCATCCATTGTCACAAGCGAATATTAATGGGGATCTTGCCTTATTGTCAATCTCGTGTTTTGTAATTTTCATCGAGAGAAGCTCAACGATATTATGATGACCATTTTCAATCGCCAACATGAAAGGTGTTTGTCCATATTTATCTTTTTGATTAACTGCTATGCCATTTTCTATTAGAATTTTCACTACATCAGCATGACCCTTTCCACAGGCTCTCATAAATGGCGTCCATCCATAATTATCAGCTTGTCTTACATTTACTTCAAATTTAAGTAACAATTCTACTATGCTTTTATGACCATGTTCACATGCTGCCATTGAAGGAGTCCATCCATCTGTGTCTGTAAAATCAATATTCGAACCCTTCTCTATTAATATCCTGACAACATCTGAAAACCCTGAACAGCAAGCTTTCATAAGTAAAAAAGAAAAAGATTCACCCTTGGTGTCATTAATAAAATGCAATATATATTTCACTAAATCAGAAAAACTTCTTTTAAAAGATAAGCTCAATGGTGACACCGGAAGTAATCCAGAGCAGCTATCATCAATAAAATTAAACTGAACAACTTCCTTATCGATTTCAAAAGTCATCATTTCCTTGCATTTTTCTTTGGGTAATCTATTTAGAAAGTTAATCAGTTTGTTCCTGTATGTTTCATTATTCATCTGTCTGCTGTAGAATAAACTAGCAAGCTTTCTACTGGACCACTGATCTACTATTCTTTGAAAGTACCTGTCCTCGTTGAAATCATCTATCAAGATGGTAAATTCCTCAACATCTTCAACCGTTGAAACTAACGATTTCAGCATTGTACGTTCATTTAACATGTCACTATCAGCAAATCGTAAAAATGATTGCTGAAACCTATTGCCAAAATAGTAACAAAGGAAGTCAAATGTTTTATCATGTATTGCAGAGAATGATACTACTTGTCCCGATAGATCGTTATTTGCTCTAACAAATAGAGGAACAAGAGATTTCAGTTGTTCCAGTATACGCTGTCGAAGAGTGTTTCTTGGAATTCCACAATCTTCAACGAAATCTTCCCTAGTCTGTCGTTCTTGTTCACTTTCGTCTTTTGTAAAGAAAGATACATCAAAATAACCATTATATATAACGAGAAAAAACAATGCACAAAATTTCGTTTGGTCAAGAAGCTCATACAGCGCATCTATCTCTTCAGTATATATATTAAACGGGTTTTTGAAAAATTGAACAGCGTCAAAGTGTTCCTTTTCCTTGCATAATGATTTGTATAATGCAAACATTAAAGGCAGGAACTCGTATTTGTCCAAATCATTTTCAATCTGTTCCACGGCCGCTTGAGGCAAATATTGACGTGCAATTTGTAGTTTAACCTGCGATGATAGACAATAGATATCAGAGGATAAATTGCAAAACCGCTGAGTAAATAGCTGAAGTCTTTTGAATTGCTTTTCATTGAAGACTTGAATGCGGCTTGACGCTATTACCTTAATATTATTACAGTTTAAAACACGTTGAATTGCTTCATTTCTTTTTATCCATTTTTCAACTTCCGTTTGGATGACAGTATATTTTCCACATATATCATCGATTACAAATATTTGCTTCCGATTTCTCTGAAAGTATTTTTCGATTTCGGAAGGACTGTGTATAGGAATAATACGATAGCCTTCAGTGTCACGTAAAAACAGTGCAACATGATGAATAGTTGCAGATTTTCCAATTCCTGATATACCAATGACCGTACAGCAGTTCTTCTCTTTCAATGATTCTAAAACGAAATCAACGGCATCTGTTTTGATGAACAATTTATTTTGTTCTTCCCATTCTTCAATTACAATTTGATGACTTTCTGCAAGTAAATAATGGTAATAACATTACACATATAATACTACTTTCTAAACGTCAACGTCTATTTTTACAGAACCAATTTTTATTGATTACTTGAATGATATATTGCTGATTTAAAAACATCTAAAAGAAAAAGTACCATGCAGGATGCGGACAGATAAAGAATACTACAGATACAGTTAAACCTGCCTCATATCTTATTCCTTGGCTTGTATTTCCATGAGTTATCTATATCTAATAAGATATATATGAAAAAACCTTTCTAATAAAATGAGTACAAAATATTTTGACTTTTGGATACGCATCAGGACAATAGTTGCACCTCGGGGGACAATTAACTTACCATGTCACTCAAATCCAGTCAATAAATATACAATATTCCATGCATGTTCAAAATGAAAAAAAAAATACTGATATTAGCAACAAGTAAGTTTGGGAAGATGAAGGTTAAAACTGGATAAAAGAGGGGAAATTTAGAAAACATACTTTCAATTAAAGTATGTTGGTCAGGTATTCTGCATCATAACACGGAATCTGTATAAGCAATGGTAATTTTAGGGATATAAAATGTGAAACACTCTTTACACGATACATCTGATTCAATATCTTTATTCAGACTTGGTTTGGCTGCGCATCTTTTCATGCCAGATTTCCAAACGGACGCATTCTTTACCCAGGTTTTAAGGTTTTATTTACGGAACGTGATCACATGTCGTGATCGTGACTACATGTCTATACCCCAGTCAACCTTTGAGATGTTGGGGTCAATGTGCATTTAGGACGTTCTTCACATTTGTCTTTTACATTCAGAATAACCTTACAGTTCCTAGCATAATAATTGCTATCATTTTAATGCACTTTTAAGTTTAAATTACATAAAATCGTAACCTATTTCACACACTTATGGCTCTTTTGTTGTATATGATTGAACATTTATGATGAAGTTAGACCAAGAAAAAGGCATCGGATAATTAAGAAATGCACGAAATTTATATATTATAGATTTTATTTTAGAACTGTCCAAATTTGTGACCTTTTCTAACAAAAAGCAACAAAACAAATATCGTTACCCAATTGATCACATGAACGTAGAATACCTAATGTGTTTAGATAAACTGTGTTACATTATTCTTTAATTCGTCTTGATGAATATTACTTTTACTGTTTAGTCTGTTTTTGGTAATATATATTAGACGTGACTCTGTACTTATTTATCCAACATTGTGTTATTGTTATAATCTTTTTTGTATTCTTGTCTTTCATTTTTGCTGATGTGCTTTTTCTATATGCCTATTTGTGTTCCTCAGATACACATTGCGTGGCTCTGTACTTAAACATCCCGTCATTGTGTTATTGTTCTATGATAATTTTTGCATTCTTGTCTTTCATTTTTGCTATATGCCGTTTTTTTGTGTTTCTCTAATATAAGGGATGCGGGACGAATCTTCTATGGATTTTATTCACCCTCTATGGTCCGTAGAGGGTCAGTAGTAAACCGTGTAACGAATTTATCGCACACGGAACATTTTCGGCTGCGTTTTATAGATTAATAAACAATGAAACACAACAACATTAGAAGATTACCTCACCATTAACAGTAGATGTGACGTCATGAACCCCTTTTGATATTTACTCACCTCTTACAGTTCCATAGGAGATCACCACGGGAAGGTGTTAAACCAATCACGACGAGATATTTTATCAGCGGTACGATAATAGTTTTTACTCCAAACATGACTTTTAGCATTCGATATTTATGGTCTACTCGCCGCATCTAAGGCCGTGTTCACATTGACCTAAACTCGGTGTTGTGTTAGTGTAACTCACACGTAAACTAAACACAATTACGTTCCCATTGCTAAAACTCAATGTTTACATGTAGTTTAAATCATGTTTTGTTTACATGCGGTTGATAGTCAATGTAGGCCTTGTGTAGGTGAAATGTACACAAACTAGGCATGTAGAACATTTATTTTACCATGCATATTTAACGAAGAAACGATTTTTGAATAAAATTTATATTTATAACAACTATTAATAAAGTTTTTTACAGAAATATTTGTCTAAACTTTATAATATTTGTTGGTTATAAAAAAAAACCTTTACGTAGCTTTATTAATCCCTTATCAAGACTCAACGCATCATCATTGCAGAACACATAATTCATTTTAAAAGGTCTTCCCAAATCGACTGGACGTACACAGAGATATTTGCCACTGGTCTTTACTTAAACAGCGATTCATAGTGACTCATAAATGCATTACTAAAAAAGTGTGGGGTAAATTGTATTGTTTGTCTAGTATATATGATACGTTAAAATACACTTAGAAATAATAAAAAAAAATTACCCCCTCCCTTTTTCAAAATCTCTTTGGAGAAAAAATACCATTTGAAACAAACAGAAAAGATAGAAATATAGTGATCCTTCATATCTCAATCCATTTTTCTTCGTCGGTAAGTGCTCTGCTGTAGCCTACGTTTTCTTATTCGTAATCGAGATATCTTCAGTATCTTTTACATGTTTTAACTAAATTGAAGGCAAATCATCAAAATGGCTTTCAGAAAGGAGCACCCACTTAACTCCAAAGAGGGGGATAGGGTATGTGTTTTTTTCTGAGTCAGATTTGTTTCCTCAGTTTTATTCCTATGCTAGCAATCAAATATTTGTTTTAATATATAACACTATAATGAGGGGTATAATTCCGAAATCCAGGGCTTAAAACATGAAATCACGAGGTCACAAACTTAACGAAATTCAAATCCCGACATCCCGAAAAAAGAAAAAAGAATTTTCAGATCCCAAAAGGACCAATCCGAAATCCCAAGCTTAAAATCACCCGATCCCGGAGTCCTGATAAAGACCCTATAATGTATGGGGAAACTCTGGATTCAGAATATTTTCTTTTATCATCTGTATAGCCAGAATGTGTTTTTTAAGGACCCCCCACCCTTTTCCCCTTTTTGAAGTCGGAAGGTCGTTTCCTAACTGTTAGAAAAGTTGTCCGAAAAATTTGCATTCGGTTCTACGTAATGAACATTTAAATGACATATAGTTTACAAGTGTGAACAAACCTTATGTACATGTAATTAAACAAGGTGTATCGATGTGAACAAATTTAATGTGAAACCAGTGTACATGATTAAACTAATTGTAAACATGTTAACAGTACATGACTTTTGGTGTGAACACGGCCTTATACGTGGATATTTCAAATGTATATGCATGATTTGGTTAACCTTATATCTTTTTATTTGTTCGTTTAAGTGACAAGTCTCTACTGAGATAATACATTGAAGGTATGAA
The DNA here is from genome assembly GCF_965363235.1 of Mytilus galloprovincialis. NCBI lineage: Eukaryota > Metazoa > Mollusca > Bivalvia > Mytilida > Mytilidae > Mytilus > Mytilus galloprovincialis. The sequence goes on along the minus strand of NC_134848.1, from coordinate 17,688,903 downwards.
ACTTTACGATAATTTGACTGTGCTTGTATAGATAACTCGTACTATAAATCAAAATTAATTGCGTTGCTGAAAATGGAAGAAATATATGTATTCTTACCTTTATACATAATAGTGTCGAGATCTTTCCGCATATTTGCCACAGCTTCAGACAAATTAGTTTCCCGTTCTCTTAGTAAAGCCAATCTGTCCAAATATGTCTTTTCAGTATCTTCATCCATACAACACGTCTCCAAATTTTGAAACTTCTGTACAAATTCTCCTTTAGGCTTACCAAGATAAGACTCCAATCGAGTAGCGATGTCTTTGAAAGTAGTAAAATAATCAGCTAGATTCGGATCCGGTACTTCCGCATTCCCTCTGTGAAGAATCTCATTTCTAGTCCTTCTGATACGTTCAATATCATCACCAGGTAATATTTCGTTGGCTGCAGGAGGAGTGTGAAAATCCCACCCATTAGTGGGAGAAGGAACTAAGTTTAAATTTCTGACAAGTTTATAAATCAATGGAATATCAAAGTTTACGTAACCATTTGTCCGTACATTATTGATCATTGACCATTCATCTGCTCGCAAATTACGGTTTAGATACCGATTGCTTGTCACGTCATGATATAGTCTATATTGTGGTTCTTTTATCGCTATAATATCCTGTAAGATATCTGGAAAAACTTGTTGTGCAGCATGACCAATTCTTGCGTAGTTTGTCATCAATGATCCACTGCTGCATACGGAATGAATTGTTCCTAGTCCGGACATTATTTCGTATAAAATTCGTCTTTGCAAATTCCGTCACATAATCACTGTAAAAACAAAACATATGCCTCATTAAATTAGTAATGATATCATAATAACAAGTTAATAACAATAATAATATTTAATATGCAATTGTTCTTATAATTATTGTTTTTATTATTATTTATTTTATTATTATTATTATAATTAGTATTATTATATCAATGGAACAAGGATCATTTGATAAAATTGATAACGGAAAACTTCCGGAAAAGTTATGTATAAAAAAAGGATTTTTTTTTAACAAAGATCTGTATGTGTATTCACAATATTTATTTTATATAATTGTGAAATCAATTATACTATAGATACTAATATTATGAATAAGTTATATCTTACCAAATATTGCTTCCCTAAAGTATTAGGTAAACTAACATTAAGGATACTAAGTTACAAGCTGTAAACTTAGTTAATTGTTACAGCAAATATGCAATAAAGATATTATTACGTTAAAAAATATTTAAAAAAAATATCATTTTATCATGATATTATAATAATTTGATAATTATTATTTTTATTAGTAGTGGTAGAATTTTTTTTCATTATCATTTGTATTTTTGTTGTTTTCTGTAATGCAATAGTTGTTATTAAGAGTTTTGAAGAAATATTGTTGTAGTGGTATGTGAAAATGAGTTACCCTGCACTGTCTCTATCGCTTTTTAATCAGGCATGTGGTAATCGTAATCAGTAATCGTAATCAGCTGTAATCGATTACATTTTGCAGTGTAATTCAATTTAATCAGTAATCGTGCCATTTCTGATTACATGTTATTGAAATGTTATCGAATATATTGTACAAAACAGGTGTAATCATGATTACTTTTACATGACTTCAAGATTCCATCCTATGATTACTTGCTGATTACAAATCTTGTATATATGAAAATAGTTTCTGATAGACAATATAAAATCAAGAAAATGAAAAGTGTGAATGAAATTATGAAACTTGAATTCGTTATGATGGATCATTATTTAATGTGATAAATCGTATTATCAAGTTGGGTATGTATATAGTGAAAATGTGTGTTTTATTTTGTTAACAGTTTATTAAAAGAATGTAACTTTCCAAATGTTTCGGTGAGATTGAGCACTAGTGATACAAGAATATGCCTAGAAAGCATTTTGTATTCCATGATTGAACACTTCTGATATTAACTCCAATTTCATGTAAGTGTGCCCAATTTTCTGATATAACTACATTTAAATTCAATAGCAGAAAACATGTAGTTCCAATTTGACTTTGACGGTTGACATAAATGAGCCCACTTAAACTCAAAAGAAACGAGTGACTGCTGAAAAATAATGTTTATCCAATTCTTGAACCAATGCATGTATCGTTTAATCGTCCATTTGTTTCCTCTCTGTCTGTTATGAAATAACAAATATGGCAGCTCATTAATTGCCGTGTTTTGAAGCCGAAGTTAACCGATTGTCACCTTATAGTAAAAAATCAACAAAGAATCATGTATATTCACTGGGGTAAAGCTGATGACCGTAACTGCATTCACGGTCATCCCAAGATGTCGGATGAAAAATTAGGTCAGTTTCTGTATTGTCTGTTAAAGTGTTTCTATATCATTTTCTTTACAAATCATACATTGAAACGATGTAAATTTATAAAAGAATCCCTCGGAAATCACTAATTACTTCTGAGAAATGTGCATGAAACGGGAAATTCGATTTGAAAAAATCGCGAAGATGACCGTAAATCACAATCGAGATGACCGTAACAGAATCAGCGATTCATAACAAGGCTGACCAGAAACTGCTTTTAAGATGACCGTAATTTGTAAATGATGACCGTAACTTTTAAAGGATGACCCTCAATTCTAAGAAATATCCGTATTTATATAACTATCTTTTTGTATCAAATGATTAATCGTGTTGGTATACACATATTAATATGAAAGTTTTATCCTATAGGTAGAAGAAAATAAGACGTGCTTCAAATGCAAAGCTTACCATATGTATCTTTTTTACAGTAGAGGGTTCAATTTTTAAAATGAATTTGCCAAAAGACATGCGGTGCACAGCCTTCAACTGCTCGACAAAAGATTTTTTTTCTGGGATTCCTTTTAATGACATTGTTAAAAATGCCAAAAAAATTGCATGTACACCCATTGATATTATATCGTCTTTCATTTTGTCGTGCAAATAAAATAACAGAAATATTTTGAAAATATCATTCGAATAAACTAGTGAAGGTGAGCTCCAGCAAAGTAGATCCTTAAAATAGTATTGTACGAAAAGCGTATTACAAGGCGGAACGTTGTCAATTTGTATATATACAGAAATGTTATTCATACAGTCAGGATTCTACTTCTTCAAAAGTATCTCCCCATTACGCCAGTTCATGCTCACAGTCGTAGAAATGGAAGCCATTGTAGGGATGACGCTCTGCCAATTTTGCTCTTGAAAACTGATAAATTTATCCACATAGCACCATTACGATCGATCGTTATATGTCAGTTATATTTTAAAATACAAATGTATCTACTAGCTAATGAGCATTAGTTAATGATCTTGTCTGCATTGATTCAACTTAAAAATATTGTCTGTTTGGATGTCAGATGGAATTTTTGAAAATTCTTAAGCATTTAAAAAAATTCTAATTAAATATTTCGTGGAAGGGCAGACTAAACATTTTCAGTGGTTGAAGATTATAAACCCTCGTTATCACACACACATGTTCATCATCCAAATTAAAAGACTGTCGTCAAGTACTTTTAGAAAAAATAGCTATTCGAACACACCTACTCTGTTTTTGTGATTCATTAGATAGGTATCTCAATTGACCTATACATTTCATCTTTTCGTATTGTCATTTTTTTACGTTATAAAGTCAACCTGTAGCTTTGATATATAATAATGATAGAATCTGAAGCGAGATGCTATATAAAATACTCTTGCTTTGTACGTTTTAAAGAGAAAATAAACACCCTAAACATGCCCTAACATAAAAAGGTGCACTCGATTTTTCTCTTTTCGATACAATCGTTACCTGTTTTGGGGAATTTTTTCTTGATTCACATAATGGAAGGGCAGACACGAAAATTTCTGAACTAAAAGATTGATATGTTCTCCGTCCGTGATAAAAAAAATATCGGAGGTTATGCATTTTCTACATCCAACTTATAGATACTATATATAAAAAAGAAGATGTGGTATTATTGCCAATGAGACAGCTATCCAGAAAAGACCAAAATGACACAAACATTAACAACTATAGGTAACCGTAAGGCCTTCTACAATGAGCAAAGCCCATACCGCATAGTCAGCTATAAAAGGCCCCGATAAGAACCATGTCGTCGACTTGATATCTTATTGTTTTGCATTACTATGTAATAGATACATTGAAAACTTATGCAAATGGTGTTTTTAAAATAAGAAAATTGTCGTTTTATTTGTTTCTATTAACTTTTTAAAATTTTGTTACTATATCAAGCATTACCATTAACTTTTATCGTTTTCTCGATAAACACAGAGCTTCGATTCTTTTGTTCTATTTCAAAAGTGTTTCCGCCTGCATATATCAAGACAAATTAAGATTTTAATCTGCTTCCTATGGACCCATACACATGGGCTCGATTACCAAATATTCGTATGTATTATTAATGTTTTTAATGGCATTTCCATTTATTGGCATTATGTTTTTCTGGTCTGTGCGTACGTTCGTCCGTTCGTCTGTTTGTTTGTCCGTTTGTCCAGCTTCAAGTTAAATAAAATTGAAACTTAGTACACATTTTCCCTATGGAATGATTTTTTTAATTCTAATGTCAAATTACAGTTTTATCCCATTTTCATAGTCCACTAAACATAGAAAATGATAGTGTAGATGAGGCATCCGTGTACTAGGGACACATTCATGTTTCTTCAAATTTTCGTCGTATCGCTGTAAATTTGTGTTAAAATTTTAACGTCGATATCAATAAATATTTCATTGTTTACGAGAAATATGCAATTTACTATCATTGTTATAAATCATAAATATGGCCAATTATATTATAGTTTAAAAAAAGAAATTTATGAAACATATTTATATCCGCTAACCGATCCCCTATTGAGATCGACAAACTCAACAAAAAAGCTTTGAATACAATACGGATATTTCTTAGAATTGATGGTCATCCTATAAAAGTTACGGTCGTCCTATATAAATTACAGTCAGTCTTTACAAATTACGGTCATCCTTTACAAGTTACGGTCATCTTTCTACCAATTACGGTCATCCTTGTTTTATGTTACGGTCATCTTGAAAATATTTTGATTAGGATTTACGGTCATCTTAACGATTTTTTCAAATCGAATTTCCCGTTTCATGCACATTTCTCGGAAGTAATTAGTGATTTTCGAGTGATTCTTTTATAAATTTACATCGTTTCAATGTATGATTTGTAAAGAAAATGATATAGAAACACTTTAACAGACAATACAGAAACTGACCTAATTTTTCATCCGACATCTTGGGATGACCGTGAATGCAGTTACGGTCATCAGCTTTACCCCAGTGTATATTGAGCACGTGTATAATATATACAATCAGATAATAGTTTATTTTAATGACAGATCCAAGCTTATTGCGATCTGCGGATTTTTACGAAAAAACATACTTAATTATTTTTTCATTATTTATTCAGGTTTTTTGTTTTTTAGGGCAGTTTGCTGAAATTTGTTGAAAAACAATGTTATATCTTCTACATAGAGAAAGGACACTTGTCTATGCTACACTTGATACATATTACACTGTACCCTATCTTTATTCTTTTAAATAAGATGAATCAATTAAGGCTTTCAAAAAATCACCAAAATTAGCTTTTAAAAAAGTGAATATAAGAAATTCTTTGATATTGCAATATACAATGTAATTTTAAGTAATCCAAAGCAATTATGATTACTTTAAAGAACAGTAATCTAATGTAATTTGAAATAAGGTGTAATTGTAATGTAATCGATACATTTTGTCAGCAAAGTAATTGTAATTTAATGGATTACATTTTTAAGTAATCAACCCCATCATGCCTTTAACATTCTAACACCTAGACTGAACAAAAAAATCAGCTTTTTGATGCTTATTATAAACTTTCATCATTAGTAGAGTCTTAAGTTGATAAGATAAAATACATTATGTATAAAACAAAAATATATGTCATCTACACACGCTATACACATTTATTGTATTTCTATCTCAAGGTAACTCTAGGACTGTTGAAGTTATACATCTCGGTTCAAATGTGGTTGAGTGTATAAAAAAATGTACCCGACCGTTTTTGAAACGGTATGGTAAGCCATTATAGGTAAATCCCCATGATTATGAAAAATTTAATTCTAAAAATAACCACAGGACTTTTAAATAAATGACATATAAATACACGTCATCAAATCGATATAAATAGGTGAGATGTAACAAAATCATTACTTTGCACACAATTCTTATTTAATTGAAGAACAAACTTACAGAATTGTACAGAAACCTTGTAGTTGGTCTCGTTATTTTTCAATGCCAGCAATTAATATAAAACTTTATTGAACGGCCACATTGAAGAAAAACTCCGTTTCGAAAGTTTACTTTACTTTGAATTAAATTACACAACTTCTGGCTTACCTATAAGTAATAAAAAAATCATTTCCCAAAATAAGTTCAAGTTTAAACTTAGTGTAGTAGTATACATAAACTAAACATAGATATCAGGGTTGAAATATTTTTTATATACCTATATGGAGTTATTTTCTTTCAGAACGACAGGTCATTCTTTTTCAGAATCAACCCGGACGATACCATGGTTGAGTTCAATATCGTAGCAGATACGTAGCGGCTACGTAGCTGCTATCAATATCTTTGCAGCAGCTAGTCTATATCTACACATTCAATAGTCAAAATCTACGTAGCACTACGTAGCAGCTACGATATTGAACGCAGCCCAGGTTTCAATGAAATATGCTCAAAGGCATAAAATAATGACCTGTGTGAGGTCATTATTTTCCTTGATAAAAATGCAATCTATAATTTACTTCAAAATTTTATTCGTCTGATAGTTTTTTGTTGCCGATTTGGAAATTTATTTTTTAAAGTTGAATCGATATTTGATGTAAAAGAAACCTTCATTGCCCGCATTTTAATTTTAGAAACAAATAACGTGATGTTTTGTTAATTTAAATCGCTACAATAAAGAAACATTATCATATATGTGAGATGAATTTTAATACACTTTCATAAAAAAAAAAGCCAGATTTAACATATTCGTGTGTTAGATTTTGAAAATCTTATTGAGTCACACTGAATAGGTTGATTGATTTTTTGTTGCTTGCTTAACGTCCAGTGGTAAATATTTCATGCATGTTCAGGACGATAAACGCTGAATAGGAAATCATATTGTGACCTACATGTATTTATATTCGTCTTCGTGTCAGTTCTTAACTTTTTTAAATTTATGTATACCTTTTACTCTATCAAATGATCAACTAATAAGATAATCTTATATTCTATTGAACACGTAACTCAGAAAAGGGTCGGAAGCGGAGGGTATATAATTATATCCTGATTATCTGTTAATAAAATGTATTGCTTTTCAAATTTCAAAAGACAATCTTTCTGAATTTTTCATTCGATTCAATTAAAATTGTTTAAAAAAAAACTACTTTTCTGTGATAGAAATGACATTATAAATAGAAAAAAAAACATACCCCTCCCCATTTTCCATAAACTAAGTGGTACAATAAATTACTTACAATGTGTCTTGTATTTGTCATACACCGTTATCGGATGGAAACAATACATTTAAATGTGTCTTACTTCATGCAGTTACAGTGATATTATTATTGTGTATTGATAATATTTTTTAAAAGGTTTATATCTAGATTCATTAGTGAGTTTTATTTCACATTTTAAATGAGCCATAGGGCGTATTAAAACCTGAACGCATTAGAAAGGAATATCCCACTTTAGCGTTGTCGGTTAAGGTTTTAGGATACTAATTTTTTCAAATCTTTATAAAAAATATTTATTTTTTTTATGGTATATAAGTCAGATAATGCATATTTTAAGGTTTTTCTTGTCGTAGAACACACCTCGGGGTGTCAGGATTGCTCAAAGAAAGACCTTCCTACGGTCGGTCTTTCATTTGATTTGCTCAAAGAAAGACCTCCCTACGGTCGGTCTTTCATTTGATCAATCCTGACACCCCTCGGTGTGTTCTACGACAAGAAAAACGGGAGGTCTTTCTTTGAGCAATCCTGACACCCCGAGGTGTGTTCTACGACAAGAAAAACCTTACAATATGCATTATCTATAACATAAACCAAAAAATTAGTAGCGTACCAACTCAGGTATATTGCAGTTGTTCACAAATAGTCCGTTTTTATGTATGTTAGTGATTTCTTTTGTAATAATTTAGTTGTTCTGTTGTTTCCCTAATATATTTGATGTGTTTTCCTCGGATGTGGTTTCTGTGACTAGGATTTATTTTCGCTTCATCGATTTACATGATTTATAACTATTTAATATCGGCATACTACTGTTGCCTTAATTTAGGTAAATTATACAGTATCTGTTATTCGATTTACAGCTGTGAAATAGGCGTTGTAATAAGCTGAATAAAGTATAAACATTGAAATGGATACCTAAATTACAAGCGAAAGTAGAAATTCAGATCAATTAATTGATATTCGGTTAATGACCTCTTTGTAAGTATTTCACTTGTTTTAAATGAGCAAATAATCAACTTACCTTGAGTTATTGAAAATCCTCCGTGTTGATAGAAGAAATGGGTGTAACAATAACAAAACAATATATAGGGGGAAGTATCTTAAATATTGATAATTTTATTGCATTATGGGGATTTAAAATATTCATACGTGGCGATACTGTACATTTAAATACCTGTATAGGAAAAATGTGTAACCTAAGATTATTTATTTTATAGTATGAATAAAAATGGATGACGAAAGCTCGTACCCAATATATGTTCTGTTCGGCACTATATTGTCGAATAAATCAACTTATTCAATACAAAAGGTTTATAGACCCAAGGAAACTTCCTACACCTGTTTTTTATTTGTTATATACATATATATTTTTACAGTGAATTTGTGTAGTCAATGATTTTGTAGAAACCCTAAAACTTTCAGCGATTATGTAGAATCACTGACCAGTTAGGGACGACATCAAAAGTTCAATGAAGGATAAAAAACTTAATTCAAATAGTTTTTTCGATGACGCCCCTACCCCCCTATTAACTTAATTTGGGAAAAATTGATTGACCCATATGGATATATGTAAAAATCAATGTCGGATAACCAAATCTTGCAGCAGTTCAACCCCCCACCCCCAAACTATTTGAATTAAGTTTTTTTATCTTACATTGATCTTTTGATGTCGTCCCTTAAGGGTTTATATATAATCACTAAAATTTTCAGGGATGATGTATCATCACTAGAAACAATGTCATGGGTTATACTTAAAGAGAAATTCTCTGTAAGCACCAACCATTTTATATAGGGGACCGGCACGCATAGTCACCGATTTTCATGAAACTAAGCCAAAAGAAAACACATATTTAGGTTTATTGTTTACTGAGCATTTAAGCTATGATAATATGGCAAAAGCAGTTGCTAAAGCCGCCAGTAGATCGTTGGGTCTGTTTATATCTAAATCCATTGGATGTTAGAAGTGTACGGATTGATCAGTTAGTCTTAGATGCATGATTTTTTTATTAGTTGTTTGTGGCTTTGAACTAGCTGTCAGTTAACTGCGAGTACTCTCAGATCTGTTCCTAGTGTCTTTTTGTTGTTGGGATGTACAAGTACCCGGCCACGTCCACTTGTATTTTTGTTCATCTGATGAGTTAAACCTTTTTCAACTGATTTTTATAGTTCGTTCTTGTGTTGTACTGTGATACCACTGTCCCAGGTTACGGGAGGGTCATGATCCCGCAAACATGTTTAACCCCGCCACATTATGTATGCATGTGCCTGTCCAAAGACAGAAGCCTGTAGTTAGGTAGTTGTCGTTTTTTCATGTGTTACATATTTGTTTTTCGTTCATTTTTTTATATAAATAAGGCCGTTTGTTTTCTCGTTTGAATTGTTTTGCATCGTCATTTCGGGACCTTTGATAGCTGACTATGTGGCATGGACTTTGCTCATTGTTGAAGGCCGTACGATGACCTTTTATTGTTAATTTCAGTGTCATTTTTGTCTCTTGTGGAGAGTTGTCTCATTGGCAATCATACCACATCTTCACTTTTTTATATAGACAGTTAGTTTTCCTGTTTTACACTAGACATTTTCGGCCCTTGATAGCTTGCTGTTCGGTATGAGCCAAAGTTCCGTTTTGACGGCCGTACTTTGAACTATTATTGCTTACTTTTATACATTTGAATATTATTTTCACTGATACAACAACTGCTTATTTACAGTAGAACCGAGCATAGGGGACTCGTAGTCTTTTAAATTTCTATTCATGCATGCAACCTGTGTTTTTATTGTCAATACTAATTAATGATTGATACCTATTAATTTTTGCCCATCATTTTTTTTTAAATAGGAATACGAAAACAAAGGAAAAGGAAGAAGAAAAAAAAACGATGCCGCTAGCAAATGGACCCAAGAGACCACATTTCTAATCAAAAGTCTGTCTTGAATTGAGGTAAACAATTGTAGAAAGTATTATTTGTATATAATAGTTAGCTTGAAGAAACACAACTTTCAAAAAGGATATGGAATGATAATATTTGGGTAAAATTGACGGCATCCATGTATATTTTTTTATTATTATATTTGTTAGCTGATAACTCATTGGTTTATAGTATATTGCAAGACGCCGTACAGAAAAGAAGTTGCTATTTTACAATCACCGTACAACACCATGCAACTCGTCGTACAATAAACAATCACTGTTTTTGGCCTATATTCTTTAAAAAAACATCTTTTTGGTTACGAATGTCAGTAAATTTGAAATCATTTCTGTTGATTTAAGTATATATAGATTCCATGTGTGCATTAACCTCTACATTTAATTTTATATTTTGAAATGAAGCACTTTTATGCTCAATTTAAAAAAACGAGAGAAAAAAAAGAGTAGAATAGATGATATCTTTTCATCACAAACACATAATAAACTTGTATGCTCTTGTTCTAGCACCCTTTTTGACGTCATTAAAATAAGTGTCTATCTGTTTGCATTTTTTTTTATTTACCCGTAAAACAGTAGTCACACTCGAAATAAATCCGACCAAATGTCTCGAAAACACACGAGCCCAGCCTACCCCATACACTATAGTGTGTTAGATCTACGTTTATGACACAGTAGGCGCGAATAGAACAAAAAAGACATATAAAAGTATATACATTTTGAGGAAATAAATTTCAAAGATTGCGATTGTATTTAGTAAGTAACAAATATGCTCGAACCGTTTTTTTTTTTTTTATTGCCACTTTCAGCACTATGGTGCTATTTCATGGAGGTTAATTTGGACTAGTGGAGTGAGCCGGAGTGCTTGTAGAAAACCACCTACCTTTGGTAGGAAAACCGACAATCCTAGTCAATTCTAGTTAATCGAAATTCTATCCCTTTATAAACCAAAGTGTCTAAACTTGTGCACATCATGCATACTATTTACAAGTTGTGATAAGTATTACTATTATTTTTTTTATACAATATTTCTAAGATGAGGAGCAAAACTCACAGGTACTTTATTTATTTTTTATTACCAATATTTTTTTTCATCTATACAACCCCAATGACGTAGTTTTGATCAGTTTTAGGCGGATTTCTTTCTTTCAATATACATGCCAAGAAATCCTCGCTAAAAATTCCGGTCGACCCCCTACGGCAGTCATTAGTAGCTAAAGATTTGATTTCATTCAAGAAATTAATGTATGACCTTCATGTACGTGTCGCTTAGAACACGGCCATATACCAAATGGTCAAAACTAATCATCCATGTAATTTGCTCTATGGGGTGTTTGCAAAATTTCAACAAAGGCAATTTCTTGGCATGTACCCGATTATTAATTCATGTAAATTTAAAGATTCTTTTCATATAAGTTAGACTTATGTTTTGAGCTAATTTCCTAGTAAGACTTTGATTGTCTTGCTTACTTTGTTTGTATTTACGTTTGCTCAAGCATTAAAATTTAGATTGCCATTTGCAAACAATATAGATATACATAGTTAAACCTGTTTGTATTAATCTATCTAAATCTGATTGGACTTCGTCCCAAACACAGTTGTACAATATACTGACCAACAAAGCAGGCTGATCAAAGACTTTCTCAGTAGCGGATCGGGGGGAGGGGGGTCCGCGTTTTGGAATCCCCTTTTTATGGAAGACCAATTGCCCCTTTTAAGAATGGATGTATCCGCTCCTGCTTACTCTTCATGCATTAGGAAGTTAGCTCTAACCTTAAACTCATTTTTTACGTAAAATATAAGAAATCATGCTTGTAGAAAAAATAACTTACAATCTAGTAGTACTTACTTCAAAACCGTTCTCAAGTTTTTTTTCTCAGAAAATTCATAAAAATAAAACTTTAAAGGATATAGACTAAGTTATAGATTGAGTGCATTTTCTGAAATTATTACACAAATGACATTCGTATAATCAAAATGTGACCGACGCATCAATTTAAGTCATGTGATGTCCAATCGAGTAGTCCCCTGTCCGATTTTTACTAAGGGAACGACAATTTAATATCTTATGGACCTGGGGTATGTTTTTTTTCTTTAAAAAAAATCTGAGTCCAGATTTCCCCCATATTTTATAGTGTTTAATTTTAAAGAAAAATAATTTCATAGCGTCGAAAATCTATAAAAAAAAACACACACACACTTGCAGGAAAAATATTTCTGGTTGCTCCTTAATACGGCGTAATTTTCTATATAATGATGTATTCTATGAATTATTGATAACTACAGAATAGTAATTAAAATCATAGTCATTACATTTTTATAATGATAGATAAAAACAGAAACTGTTAACTGAAAAATTGAGAATGGAAATGGGTACATGTATGTGTCCAAGGACTTTCTATACTAGTTAGTATAGAAATTCCCTAATGTGTCAAAGAGACAACCCGACCAAAGACCAGAAAACAACCGTAAGCCATGAATGGGTCTAAAATACAACAAGAAAATCCTGCACCCGCTGGCGGGCCTCAGTTAGTATATTTTCAAATGATGTGTAATAAGTCCCCGGTTGCACGCATGTGCCTTGCAGGTAGTTTTTGAATTGCTTGAAAAAATAAAAGTAACTTTTTTGCACGTTATAAAATACATTTTTTCTATCTTTGATAAATATTTGTATTTATTCCTGTCATAATGTTGCATGAAATATCATGGAAATAATAATAACGGGTGGACACCTTATTGGCGCCTCAAAACACTTACTATTTAATGGTTCGAGGCCTAATTCGGGTACAGTGTGACAGCGGACAGCATTCTGCACGGACGGCACTGAAATATGGTTCACGCAAAATTTCTTGTGATTTTTGGTCTGTGTCTTTGTATTACTGATGCATACTTTTTGAAGAAGCTTTTAAAAGGTAATATATATATATATTCATGTTCTTATCTTTCTATCTTTCATGAAAATTGTCCTTTATAGTTACAGCTAATTTCATAATGCTTGTAAAGTAAAACTTTGGTTGGCTTGCTTGCTTTGTTTGTATAAATGTTTACCCATGTGTATATTGAAATTTGATTAGGAGTTATTCAAACCGCTGTACATTGTAAAATATACAAACAAAGCAAGCAAGATAACTAAAGTCTTGCTCTACATGCATTAGGTAATAAGCTTTAACCCAAGGCATAACTTTATTAACTTATTACAATATTGGTTTTCGCGTTTCGAATAGACGATTTTGCGAAAAGCATGCTTGTCAAACATAACCATGATAACAAATGAATACAGTACATTTATGTAGGGCGTATCTGATTTCAGAGTGTAGTTACATGATTTACAGTAGTCCTTTTCTTAGAAGATATTTATAGATTATCGGTGATCATCTCAACGAGATTGATTTTCTCGCTTGAGCCGGGACGGCGAAAGCGAGAAAGGCAATCGAGTTGAGATGAACAATGATAATCTTTTTATCGCTATTTTACCTATGACGACGTTGTCAATTTTATGTCAATTTCGTTAGTAACGCCACGTGCATGCTTAGTTTCTAGCGATAATTTTCCATCTCAAGCGAGTAGCATATGATATAAAAATTATCACAAAAAAAGATCAAAGGAAAAATGCACAAAATAGCGATAATAAATGATATTTTAAAAAGTACAGTAAATACTGATTAGTTTTCTACTTTGTCAAATTGCATACTTGTCACTAATGGTCTCCTATAGTGGAACAGGCTCTGCTTTAGCTGTTCAATTTTCCAATGTACATGTGAATTTTCTTTTTTTTTCTTTTTCCTTCTTTATACAATGGCCATTTTTTCATACTGATTTCACGCCTGGTAAACCATCTAATCTCAACTAAATGTTGAGACGGAAAAAAGTATTCTGGCACTTCCTGTTGAGCTATTCTGGTTCAAAATATTCAAAATAAACACAGGGTAGGTCGACTTTTCGTCAATTTACTGAAAATCAATGCGTTTTTTTGTAAAATCGGAGAATGTCATGCCAGAAATATTTGAATTACAGTTCGTCTCGTGTATAACACAAATGAATAGGATTTAAAATGACATCGTAATGACTTTTATCCAGCAGGTAAATGTGGCCAGCGCAGTCAGCTATTGACAAAATGACAGTGATATCATTGATAAACTAGCATATATATTAGTAAATTAGTATTTTTCTAAAACATTATAAACATAAAATTATAGTTTGTCCTTTTTCTTTACTAATATAATTTCATTATGCTAAATATGTTATAAAATATGTCATGTTGAGATTTTCTGGTATCGGTTGAGATATTCTGGAACAATGTTGATATCTTCTGGTGAATGAAATTTTCAACTATAAAAAGGAAGAGGTGGTATGACTGCCAATGGGACAACTGTCCACAAGAGACCAACATGACACAGACATTAACAACCATAGGTCACCGTACAGCCTTCAACAATGAGCAAAGCCCATACCGCATAGTCAGCTATAAAAGGCCCCGATATGACAATGCAAAACAATTTAAACGAGAAAACTAAAGGCCTTATTTATATAAAAAAAAAATATCGAAAAACAAATACAATGTATGATTCAATATTTAACACATAAACAAACGACAACCACTGAATTACAGGCTCCTGACTTGGGACAGGCACATACATAAATAATGTGGAGGGGTTAAACATGTTAGCGGGATCCCCCCTTACCTGGGACAGAGGTACATGTATATATAACAGTACAACATAAGAACATAAGAACGAACTATAAAAATCAGTTGGGTTAAAACGGTTTAACTCATCAGATGGACAAAAATACAATTGGACGTGGCCGGGTTCTTGAACATCCCGACAACAAAAAGACAAAAGGAACAGATCTGAGAGTACTCGCAGTTATCTGACAGCTAGTTCAAAGCCACTAAAAAATCATGCCGGTAAGACTAAACTATCAATCCGTACACATCCAACATCCAATGAATTTAGTGTAAAGACGTCATAAACAGTCAGAGAAAAACATGACCTTGTGTAGCTTAGTATCAATTACATATACAACTGTCAAAATTCATAAACTTGCCGTATATTGTTTGACATTTCAACAGTCATTTTAATCTTGTCTGTAGTTATCACAGCAGCTTCTAAAGAGGCCTTTGGTTGTAATAGATTCTAAATAGTAAATAGCTGTGTTTTTAAGTACTAGTATTAAAGTTCTAACGCTGGAGATTAAGTCTAGCGTTTGGGATGCAGTTTTGCACAGAATCTTCAACGTCAATAATTTAGTAATTGACATCTCCAGGGCTAGAATTTATTTATTTTTTATGTGTAACATATTTGTTTTTAAATTTCGTTCATTTTTTTTTTTATATTAATAAGGCCGTTAGTTTTCTCGTTACAATTGTTTTACATTGTCATTTCGGGGCCTTTTATAGTTGTCTATGCAGTATGGGCTTTGCTTATTATCGATGGCCGTACGGCGACCTCTAGTTGTTACTTTGTGTGTCATTTTGGTCTCTTGTGGAGAGTTGTATCATTGGAAATCGTACCACAAAAAGAACATTGATAATAAAACGGATACATACAAATTGAAAACAAATCGCGTAAGAAAAATCAATTATTGGTATGTTAGTTTGCTTTGGTATCATTAATATTTTTGGCTCAACTACTTAATCATGATCAGGCAAAATTATTGGCTTTTTATTCTGACATATTTTTTTTTCTTATTCCTCTTCCACCCCATTTTTCGGCATATTACACGTCCGTTTTATTTGGTCATTACATCGCGGACTCCTAACGGATGCAAAAATTTTGTAAATGTAAAACTTTTGTTTATCCTTTCGGCGTTAGTTCGAGCTATCTGGTAAGGTGTGGCCACAGTTTTTAGCAGATATCGCATGCTTAGCATAGACACGCACAATTTTTTTTTAGAATTTAAGTTGACCAGGCCAGAGTTCAAACTAACTATCTCCCACAATTTACCTACGTCGAATCCAGTTTTAAAGTCTTTAAAATATTTCAAAAGAAAACTGAAGTAATATTCAGAAATGGAGAATCATTAAATTCATTCATTTCATCAAAAGTTATTCTCATTTAAAAAATTGCAAAGGAGATGTACATACAATGGAGATTACCTGTCATAATCTGAAGGAGAACTGTTCTAGCGGACAAATGTGGAACTATCTCCTGACACTTTTAAGACAGTACGTTCTAGCTAGAACAGTTCTAACCAAGAACTGATTTGGTAATTGGTAAGTTCTATACCTATAATCGATTTACATAGTTCAACCTGGAACTGATCCTGACAGTTCCACGGTTTCGATCATTCAGCCGCTTTATTTTTCAAAGTAGATATATTTAAATATGCGTCTGGGTAATCGAGACTAAAAAAATCTACGACTAGAACAGAACTGCCACGAACGCATCACGATTGTTTTGAACATATTTAAATTAATAAAAGTTGGCTACTCTCAACACGAATTCCAAGACCTCATCAAGACCGTAACACGACCATACTGCACTACGATCGCCAATAGCATTATATTTTTAGAGATCGTAGTGCGATCACGGCCTAGTGTGACGGGGCCCAGGTTATAATATAAATGTTGCTGAATATTACCAAATATTAAGGATTTGCCCTGAATGCAGTTGTGAACAAACATCTAAGTTTTAATTATTTCAATACAACACCTGTGATTACACTAAGTTGGACGTCACTTATAATACTTACAAAACAATTTTAAAATCGAATCATATTTTTTTTTGTGATAATCTTTTCGATTGTTTAGTTTTTAACTATTTCATTTCTTTATAAATGGACGCATTTTCGGCATTGAATAAATTTTGATGTCTGTTAGGAATCGAATTTATCCAAATCATATTAATAAATAACCATTGTAAAATAATCTTATTTATATTTGTAAGGCATGCATTTTTCTATCGGCAATGCTTAAAATCGTATCTGAGAGTATTTAGATTTTATGTTACCACAGACAGAAATCATGAATCAGGTTAACCGTAAAAAAAGGTAAACTCGAATAGTACAGCGCAAACAGAAAGTCTCAACATTGTGACAGAAAGACTCAACCAATACCTTTATATCTCAACCATTTATATTTTTTTTATTTTTCTGCTCAGAGTAGGCTTGACAAAAAAATATTTGGGCAATTTATAGACGTGGTTATCGTAAAGCCTAAAAAACACAAATAATTGACATATTGTCTTGCTAGTCATTAATATCATAGCAGTTCTATCGGATTTAAAGAATGTAAACATTATTATCCGTAGGAGAAAAGTGATTGTGACTTCAATTTAAAATATTTTAAACCAAGAAGAGACATATTAGTTACAATTATGATTTATCTATGGCATGACATTCTCCGAATTTACAAAAAGTCATTGATTTTCAGTAAATCGACGAAAATTCGACCTACCCTGTGTTTATTTTCAATATTTTGACCAGAAAAGCTCAACAGGAAGTGCCAGAATACTTTTTTCTGTCTCAACCATTTGGTATTTGGTTGAGATTAGATGGTTTACAAGGCGTGGATTTTGAATTTGATTTACCGTTGGACATTAGATAAGCCATTCATCGACCCGTCCTTCCCGGCATTGATCATCTATCACAATAAAATACAAGTAATTTATTGTTTGCTAACTATTAGAGGAAACTTCTAAAAAAATTCTTATTTTTACACCTTCGGATTTAGCAATGACATATGTGAGGGTCGTAATGGGTGTACCCTCATGACAAATAACGGTAAAATTCGTGCCAAATGACATTAATGGTAAATGTTGGTGCATGACGATTAAATGACACTTTCTTTTATTAATTTTGACGAATCCCGTTTTTTTTTATTTTTCCAAAAATGACGCCAACGATACTGAATTATTTGATACCTCTGGCGAATCACGATAAGGATATTTTGACGAATCACGGTAAAAAAAATAACCAATTTGGCGCAAAAGACAATAACAATTAAAACCAATGAGTAAGCAAAGACTCACAAAACCAAAGGCCATTTACATAAACAGTTATAAATAATAAATAAGAAACAACACGAACTCCACTAAAAACCGGGAGTGAAATCAGGTGCTCCGGAAGGGTAAGCATTTACGGCACCGTATACGGCACCCGTCGTGTTATTTCGTGTTAAGGAAGGTAGCCTTAAATGACTGTTTGACGCCTGATGGTAAAGGGCATCTTACGCTCATATGTCTCTTATGTGTAGAAACTAATTTAAAATCCCATAATAAAACTCAATTTGCGCAACACAAAATGCATTTAACTTTCATTTGGAATAAATAATTAAATTGATGGTTGCTTTTGTTCGAAATTCTAAATTTACTAAATTGCACATTTTTATTTTTGTTTATTGTCTATTGCAATTGTGTGATAAAAAAATCAATGTACTGATTATGCCCGTAATGGGTCCACTATTGGAAATAAAATAAATCTATCTATCTGTATAGGGTAATATTTGAAATTAAAAAGTCAAGACTAGAAATCACTTTTTTTTTGGTTTCTCGGTTCACTTGTTTGTCTTTTACAAAAATCGTGTAAGGCATGTTTGTGTATACTTTTTTTTTCTTTTTTAAATATAACTTTTATATCCCCGGCCCATTTTTCGAGCCAGATGTAGTATGCTTGCCATTGAGACAAATACTGCATCCGGTGTCAAATGGACAGATGAAGAGGATGTGAAAAAATGTCATAAGGCATCCACACGGCCTTCAACAATGAGAAAACCGGTTATATAATAATGTAGATTAAACAATTTATAAACCAGAAAACTGACGATCTGATTTACACCAAAAAAAAAAAACACTTGACCAACAACAAATATTAGACATGCAGTGGCGGATCCAGCCATTTTAAAAAGGGTGGCTCCCAACCAAGAGCTAAGAAGGGGGGTTCTAACTATATGCTCCAATTCAAATGCATTGATCGTCCAAAAAAAGAGGGTCCAACCCCGGAACCCCCCTGGATCCGCCAATGGACACGAACAAACAACAACGACTGAAATGAATGGTGCTGACTTGGAGATTGCAGGAATTTATAGTACACGTCAATTGTTTTATATGTGTTTCTGGACTTAGATGGTTTATTACTGGGGATAAAAGAAAACGGTGTGTTTGACTGGACATGATATATTTTCACCTATTTAGTATTTAAGGTGTGTTTGATTGGACATGATCTATTTTCACCTGTTTTATAGCATTGATATAAATCGTAATGTAAACTAATAAATCAACCTACTTTTAGAATTGTCAGATGGAGACGAGGATTATTTTCAAGAGGAAATTGGGGTAAGTCACTATATACCTTAGAGGATGGTCGGACCTAAATTATCGGTACTGCGGAATCGGGTGTTTTTAAGCCCGGGCCTTCCGGATTGGTCATTTCGGGATTCGGGGATTCTTTTTCCGTATTTCGGGATTGAGGGTTTAAATATCTTTCAATTCGGGAGCTCGGGATTTCGGAATCACGGGACCCCTCCAACCTCCCCCTTTTACAGATTGAAGTATTACCTGCATGAGACAGAGATAATACACTGATCGTCCGAAAAGGTGGGGTTCCAAAATATTTCTTCCTTTGGAACATATTAATATGAAGGAACTTAATTCTATTCCGTGACAGCTCCATGCGACCACGGATTGTTTTTATTTTCCCGTCGTTGTTTAGTTTTTAACTATCACTTTTTCAGCTTTTGCCGATTTGGCCTTTTTTGTGCATGTGGATATAAGGGTACAATATACGTTTATCTATGAATAACTGCTGTCTTGTGTGTATATTTACAATAAGTCAATATACATGACATAAATTTTGAAACACATTGAAAAATATATATTTTCTCTAGAATCGAAGACATATAATTTTGTGTAAAATGAGGGACATGGATAACATACAAGCTAGGTTGGATGTTCATACTATTTGACTTCAATTTTAAAAACAGAATAGTCATTGAAGTATCTAGTTTATAAAAATATGTCCCAGGACAACCAACCAAGATGGCCGTCATGGCTTAAAATAGAACATAGGGATGAATTGTAGATTTTGAAGTATTTCACTAAAACCAAAGCATTTTAATACAGTGAATATGACAAGGGGTTAAATTGATAATCAGTAATTCTCATTTTTTCAAAATGTGTTGACGTCTTTTTATTATATTTAGGTGTTACGGATGGAAAAATTAATCACCGCCTTTATTTATTATATTTAATTTCGTACGATTAATTACGTTTGAAGTTGGATTCATAACAAACTGGATATATATATATTACAGTTAATTGCTATTAATAAGTATTGCAATATGCATTTTGTTTTAATAAATTATCAGTATTTAGTTCTAATAGAATCTCAAAGCAATCCTAATTCTATCTCACTTTTGAATTATAGTTTTTCATGTGTGACGTCATGCTGTTTCTAAATTTCATAAATTCAAATGTGGCATAACGTTTGCCTTTTCACCATCGTATGTGACGTCATTTATTTTTTAATTGCGTTGACGCCTGCATTGATTCGGGTGTGTCTATGCTGTATTGAACTTGGCATCATGTATTCGGGTTGAGTTTTCTGTAATAAGTTAATACTTCAGTTTCATTATGAATATATCTTTCACATTCATTTGTTAAAATTTACTGTTTGCAATAGCATGAATCGTTCTATATAAAAGTGTTCTTATCCCGGGCATAAAAACAATGCCGTATTTGGCAAAACCTTTTCAACTTTTGATCTTCAGTTCTGTACAACTTTGTACTTTTTTCACTTTCGATCTTTTATATCTGGGCGTTATGTATTCGGGTTTAGTTTTCTGTAATTAGTTAATACTACAGTTTCGTTATCATGATTTCATATTCATTTGATAAAATTTACTGTTTGCAATAGCATGAATTGTTCTATATAATAAGAATGTTCTTATCCCGGGCATACAAACAATGCCGTATTTGGCAAAACCTTTTCAACTTTTGATCTTCAGTGCTGTACAACTTTGTACTTTTTTCACTTTCGATCTTTTATATCTGTGCGTCACTATTGAGTCTTGTGTGGACAAGACGCGTTTTTGGCGTATTGAATTTTAAACCTGATGCTTTTTGTTATCTATTAATCATGCTTTTCTTTGTCTAATATGGTCTCCTTTTTATTTGTATTGTAGTCCTGTAATATTATGTTGTCATTTCAATGTTATATTTAACTTTGCCATTAAAGTGC
Source organism: Mytilus galloprovincialis (assembly GCF_965363235.1). Taxonomy (NCBI): domain Eukaryota; kingdom Metazoa; phylum Mollusca; class Bivalvia; order Mytilida; family Mytilidae; genus Mytilus; species Mytilus galloprovincialis. The sequence goes on along the minus strand of NC_134848.1, from coordinate 17,667,309 downwards.
GAGGTTTGGCATGCCATAAAACCAGGTTCAACCCACCACTTTTATTCCCCTTTAAAAGTGTCCTGTACCAAGTCAGGAAGATGGCCATTGTTATAATATTGTTCGTTTCTGTGTGTGTTGCATTTTAACGTTGAGTCGTTTGTGTTTTCTCTTATTTTTTAGATAAGACGTGGCACGGTACTTATCTATCCCAAATTCTTGTATTTGGTTTTGATGTTATATTTGTTATTCTCGTGGTGTTTTGTGTCGTTGTTCTCCTCTTATATTTAATGCGTTTCCCTCGGTTTTAGTTTGTTACCCCGATTTTGTTTTTTGTCCATGGATTTATGAGTTTTGAACAGCGGTATACTACTGTTGCCTTTCTTTATCTATCTAGCTACCCTGAAATATTCAGACGTCAAATCAGACATCCTGTTTGGTTACTGCCCCTGAATTGGTGATTTTAAGGAAATTTTGCAGATAATATATGACCGCATTATTTATCATGAAGATAATTACACACACAACTAAGTTTCATAGATTTTTTAAAGACTCCACAGAGTCATAAATAATAATTTTGTAAAATTTCATAAAAAAATGAATTCTTGGGGTTCTTTGATATATATATATAATGCTGATTCTTTTAAAATATGTTTTAATGTTCCTGGTTTACAGTAAGTTCATATCTAATTTTAGAGAATTTGCCTTTGTCATCACTAGTTAATTTTATTTTATGCCTTTTAGTTATTATATGAATTTGGTTTATTTCCTTTTGAACAGAAATAAGTGTTTCATCACAAATTGAATTCTTGGGGTTCTTTGATATAATGCTAATCGATTCCTGAAATGTGTTAGATCATATATAATTTCGGAGAACTAGTAGTCATCACTGTTTGTTTTTGATATTTTATGACTTTTAATTATTATATGAATTTGGTTTAATTTCCTTTTGAAATGTTTTGAACAGAAATGAGAATTTTATCAAATTTAATTCTTGAGGTTCTATGACTTGTTTGATATGCTAGTTCTGGAGCCTCTGTGGTTGAGTGGTCTTACATGTAAGTAGTTACTGTAATCACTAGCCAATCAAAACTGAGGTTGTGAGTTTGAACCTATTGAAGGATGTTGGTTTATATCTGGGCACTTTGGCTAGTCCTCCAACAAAAAAATGTGACTGCCATGAAAAAGCCTAAATGAAGTGCTTAAAAGGGGCGTTAAAAACACCAAAAATCAAATCAAATATGCTAGTTCTAACCCTGTACTTATATTTTGGATATTGGACCATGGTCAGTCACCCTGTATTTTATCACTTCCAGACCAACACAGACTCCTTTGGTAGAGAATTACGAAGACGTGACCATGGGAACAGTTACTATGATGAAGATAGCCCAACACAAGATGAGGGTGTGGATGATCCTGCAAAAGAAGAGGTGCATATTGCAACTTTTAAAGGAGCTACCATAAGGATAAATAATAATAAGAAAAGACCAAAAAAAAAATCAAAAAAAAAAAACCCCTGTCAATAGTTGTTTATAATTGGCACCCCTTGTACCAACTATATATTTTGGGTTAAAAAGTGTACTATACACTTCCAAATACGGAAGATTTATATAGTGGTGGGACTAGGATGAGCAATTTAAAAAAAACTATGCAGGATGACATCTGAATTATTTATGTAAAAAAAGGATGGAAAAAAGGCAGTTGTCTGAAGCATTATGCACATCTTGTTTCCATGGAGATTATTTTACCCTTGTCCAGCTCATTTGGGGTTGATAAACTTTAAATCAATTTCAAGACTTAAAAGTTAGTTTGTGATGTTAACATGTAACGTACATGTTTATAAAATCAGTTTGTATGGAACCTGGACTAATAGATTATATTTGGTATGCAGTTATTTATTAGGCAAAATAACCATAGACTCAATATAGTCCCGGGCGTCGGGAGTATAGTGGATTTTTTAACCCCTGCTTATGAATAGTTAATTGACTGAATAGTAGCATAATTTATGTTAATTGCAGTGTTGCTATTTTAATTTTAACATTTGCATTTTAATTTACTACATGTATATACATTGAACATCAAATTATCAAAATAACAAAAATGTGATGGATATCTGTGTGTGAACAGTTTATTAAATTTAGTTTTAACAATTTCAGGAAAAGTTGGAAGAAGAAACCAGTAATGGCGGTCAGCTTTTGGACGATGAGGTACAGTACAGCCAAGGGGGTACAGTTAAAAATCACTTGTCTTGGTGAATTATCACAGTGAATACTCAGGTGAAAGAAAGCAGTTTTCTTTGAAATAATTCTCTGCATAATTCTTTTGATTTTTGTGTTTTAATTTGAATAAGTGAGTGAGAATTACAAATTTGCATCATTATAAGCAAGAAAATAATGCAAATATTTGGAAAACATTCTAATTTTAATTCAACGTGTTGAAATGTATTTTAAACTTTTAGATTATGTTGATGCAGAATCAAAATTGGCATGTGCGAAATTTCAAATTATTATAATAATTATATTCATTTGGTAAAACAGTGTAGCAGGAAAAGATGCAAATTTAAAAAAAAAAACTGATTTTAATTTAATCATATTTTATGCTTTAAGAACTTTGACATGTTTGTTTGATGCAGATTTAACATAATCATGTGAAAATTTCAAATTTGTGTTATAGTAAGACGATGTGAGAAAAATGTAATTTAATTATATTTTAGAATGTTGACCAAGATTCAACCCTAGCCAAGTTGATAGCATCAATGGATGTTATAGTTCACGGACAAGACCAGAAGGTTTGTTGATCTATAAAAGTTTCAAAAACCACTGGCAGTGATATTGTTGGCTTTTTTCAAAACTACCTCTACCCTTTTTTATTGGGAAAATATGCGCCATTTTTATCAGATTGGGAAATTGTATAATAAACCATGAATTTGACTGGAAGTTCAATTTGCAGACACCCTTTCAAGAGGTAAACCCTCATTTGAAAAATAAAGACCCCTTATTATCAGTGATGATACAAAAATAGACCCTAAAATTTGCACATATAGTCATTTTAGACATGAAAATTTTTTAAATGAGTTTTTCAATTTGTATCCATGCTCAATTACTACTGTTTGGGAAAAAAGGTGTATTTTTGGGAATAATTTTAAGCCATTTTTTTCAAATTGGAATTTTTCTAACAGGGGAAAAAGCCTTTATTCTCTGGTAATTTATTAGGCAAACAATATCACTGACCAGGTCTTTAAAATTAGGCCATACTTAGAAATATTTGTGTTTGCCCAAACCATACACCCAGGTACATGTGTAGAGACATTTTATTTATTTTTTGGCAGGGAAAATTGTTGATTCATGTTTTTTAGTCTTCATGCATATCTGATTGAGAAAAAACCTTTCTCACGTTGGGACAATTACAGATTTTGAGTAGGCAGCTATTTTCAGGTGGGGTTCTGATTTTGGTTCAGATATATTCGTTTCACATGATCATAAGCATGATACATTTTTGTAATAAGACTGATTGTTGATAGGATATTGGAGTTTAATGCCACTGTTGGTTATAATCATAGTGACCAGTTTTTTATTGTTGGAAGATTTTGGAGATACATTGAGGTAACTGACCTTTTGTTCAATAACTGGCTATCCTTGTCCTGAATATGATTACTTTTACTGAGGATTCAATTATTTTTGTGGATTAAGGAAAACTTTTATTTTCATAGATATTTGATTTCTCGGTTTTCCAAGAGTCTGCATTTATTCATACACAAAATTTGCAATTCCTTAAACATTTAAATTCGTGGTTTCCCTGTACCCACGAAATCCTCAAATTTGTTATCCAACGAACAGTAATGAATTAGCATGACCATTTCAATATCAGAAAAAAATCAAAGAACTTATATTGAACTTGCATGACTAGTAAAAATCCACAATTAAAGCAACAAATGTAGGTTGCATTTGTAATTGTATTAAACATTCAAATGCATTAAGTGTTTATTCTGAAAGCATTGTTAAGTAACACATCTTTTATTATTATAATAATAATGTACTACAAAGAATAAACCCTTTTCATATAACCTAATAAATAAATTTGGTGTATTTACTGTCTTTCTGATTGGATAAAAGTATTAGTTTTATTTTCAATGTTGTCAATTTTTATGGCGACACGCCCACTCTGACGTTCTGTATTCATACGCCAACATGTGTGTACGTTGTTATTGTTAATATAAAGAATATAAAAAGTTCTTTGAGCCTTATTTTTCGCGGATTATTCAATGTGAAGAGTCAAAAATTAATTTCATGGGTCAATAAATTCAAAATAAATAATAGCCATTCATTAAATAAGATTTTAAAACTAAATTTGTTTCTTGTATTATTTTCTTAGCCAATGGGAATGCATCCAGAATCAGACCAAAAACAAAAAGAAGATTCATTAGATAAACACAAATATACGCCTGAACAGCTGATGGAGAGAGCTTTGGGACTAGAAAATGACAATGTAAGATATTGGGTTTAAATCATCTTTATTTTTCAGTACCTAGAACTTGCTGATCTTTTGATAGAAATATTTTCCTTTAGGGAGCAACCATTTAACTACAAGAGGGCTGTGTTTTTTTCTGAGTAAAATTTTTTTTCATGCGAAACATGAACAAATTTATGTAGTTTTTCGACATTTATCAATCAAATTATATTAAGGATAGGTTAATTGTCTTCTTCCTATACACCTTTAAATTCTGGCTGTAAATTTTTGGACTCCTTGGTGTTTTTCCATACAATACTATATAAAATATTTTGCCCAATAACACCCATTTATTTTTTCATATGAGACTTAATAGCTCATAAAAGGTCATTTACCGCAATTTTAGAAGATTCTTGATTTTTTTTCTTTTGATATGAGACCCAAATAGAATACGTACCAATGCAAATATAAGGTAAAAGTCTGAGTCGGCCTTAACTACCTGCCATATTTTAAATCTCAAATATCTCAAAAAGGAGCTCCATGACCTATCAATATTTTTAGCTTATTTTGATCCTTAACCAATTCTCTACCGGCTTATAGTATTAATTTTAGATTCTTGATTTATTTAATTTCACCTAAGTACATCCTTAAACACACTAATCAATCAAAAATGTAATCTAGTATAAAAAAGATGTGGTATGATTGCCAAAGAGACAACTCTTCGCAAGAGACCAAAATGATGCAGAAATTAACAACTATAGGTCACTGTACGACCTTCAACAATGAGCAAAGTCATCTATAAATGACCAAAAAATGACAATGTAAAACAATTCAAATGAGAAAACTAACAGCATAATTAATGTAAAAAAATGAACGAAAAACAAGATGTATCATGCAAACAATTGACAACCACTGAATTGCAGGCTCCCGACTTGGAACAGGCACACAGGGGTGGATCCAGCCATTTTAAAAAGGGGGGTTCTAACTATATGCTACCCCTCCCACCTGGATCCGACAATGGGCACATATATAGAGAATGTGGCAGGTTTAAACATGTAAGCCTGATCCCAACCCTCCCCTAACCTAAGACAGTGGTGTTACAGTACCACATAAGAATGAACTATAAAAATCAGTTGAAAAAGGCGTAAGTCATAAGATTGATAAAAATACGAATACTACAAATATAAGTTGTATTGAAATGTGCTTTTTTTTTTAGGAATTCAAGAGAAATTTTAAGACTGATAGTGATTTATGGGAGGATGGCATTGTACCATATACCATTGTTGGTAATTTAAGTAAGTACAAATGTATACTTAATTTCTGATACGATCACAATTACTGTAAAGTTACTAAATTTCATGTGTGACTAATTTTTTCATGACTTTCGTCAGAAAAAAATTAGCTTTAATGAAATAGTTGTGAATACCAAAAACTCTCCTTTATCAAATAAATTTGAAAATCATTGAACTGAATCATAGTGAAATGGATTAGAAAGAGCTGAATGCAAAATAGAGTATCTGCAAAAATAATTTGGTTAGCAGTAACTGGGGACTCATTCCTAATAGGTGTTTTTTACCAAACCCTTCTGTTTTTTAGCTTTAATCCTATGGCATATCTATATATAGCCATTTTTGTGACCCAGATTAAGCTGAAGTTATTTTCTAACAGAGTAGGAAACTTCCTTAAGGTGGTACCCAACACCTTAACTAAAATTAATTTGGCCTGTTTATTTTTCTTTAAATTTTGACAAAATATGTACTTTGATCCTTTGACAAAAATATGAAAATTTCAAAATATTTGAACCAACCAATTTATCAGAAAAATTACACTGGTTACATAGGAATTTGACAAACACTAATTTTGACAACATAATTAAAACGTTTAGCTGATTTTACAGAGTTATCTCCCTGTACAGTCAAGGGTCTAACTTAAATAAGTTATTAAAGAAAAATAACATGCACATGTTATTACCAGACACTTTCATGAGTTGTCTACTCTTTTTTCCTTAATCTGTAATAACATATGTTTGTTATCAGTTAAATATATCATAAATATTTGTATCTTTAATGGGCACTTGGGAATTCTTAAAACTTTGGCAGTAGCTTAATATATTAATTTGATAACTAATTTTCTAATTCCATTAATACAATTTTGATCAACCATGGTAAATCAATGAGACGAGGCCTTTAAGGGCAAACTAAACTGTAATAACAAGGCTTAGTTATTACTATAGTATTAATGAATGGGTGTTTTTATAATGGCCCTGTTATATGTCCAAGGTCTGTAATAATGGTCGAGGAAGTCTGTAATGGCCAGAGGCAACACCAAGGGCTATTACAGACATCCGAGGCCATTTTTACTGACCGAGGACATATAACAGGGCCATTATAAAAACACCCATTTCTTAATACATTTATTAACCAACTGAACAAAAGTGTATGTGTTGCTGCTAACTTGACTGTCTTACTCTTTTAATGACAGTTTAGTTTGAACAAAATAATTTGTACTTCACCATTATAAAGCTTTAAATATACCATTACAGACTTCCTCGACCATTATTACAGACCTTGGACATATAACAGGGCCATTATAAAAACACCCATTCATTAATACTATAATAGAGAAGCTAAAATAACACCCTTTGGTTATTGCAGGAATATATTTTCTGTAATAACATAGGTGTACTTATGCATGATTGGTAAACTATGAGCTGTTATATCTTTGTAAAGATTAGTAAACCTAAAGCAAATTATAATATCAATAGAACTTGTGAAAAATTTAACAAAATATAGGTTGTATATTTTCCCTTTGAAACATGTAACATACATATGTTATCAGTTTTTTCTATATTTTAGCCCACAATAACAACACATATTATTTTTCTCTAATAACTTATTTATGTTAGACCCTTGACTGCTGTACGTAGTGTTAGGTACCACCTTAACAGCTAGTTATAGGCCAAAAAAGGTGAGTGTTGAGTCCAAGGGTCCGGAAACAGTCATATTTGCCAGTCATGTCCTAAACTGAAACTATAATGTCCTAAACTTTTAATTGGGATTTAGGTCAAATTTTATTTTTCAACAGTAATAATTTGGTCATTTCGTTGAGATTGACTTTCAAAATCGCCATTTTGAACATATTTTTGTTTTGTTATCGACTTCCTGTAATTAATCTGCCAATCCAATAAAGTGTTATAATCCTGAGGGCCCTCCTAATAACTATATTAATGCCTCTGGGAGCTATTGGCTAATGATTGCTAATCTCTTTACCTGTGTTTTTAATTCACACCTGGCAATTAATCACAAGCTCCAAACTATTATTATAAAGAAATAAAAATTCCATACCAACTGGCTTCATTATTTTAATTTATTTAATTACCCAACAGGTCAGACAATTGTCAATTATGATTTAAAATTAAATTAAAACTTGGTTTAATTTACGTAGAAATTTTTTTTTTACTTCTAACACACGTGCTTTGTTTACTATGTAATACGCATGCTTGAAATTCTCTTCCACAGATTTAGACAATTAATCGTAAATTTAAAATAATTTCATCCTAATTTAAGCTAGTGCAACTATTTTAATTAATATTTTTGCACTATTTAAGGTAAAATATTAAAAAGCCGATGATTTCCTGTGATTTGAGTAAACAAAACTAATCCCGGAAATGAGTCCGGAATTGTTTTAGTATTGTCGCATTACATCCGGTTTGATTTTTGACTTCAGAATCGAAAGAAACATAAGGAAATTAGGTGAAAAAATTTCCGGATCCTTGGTGTTGACTGACACATGCTGATGACAAAAATGAGGTAGTAGGTAGACTTTTTTAATTTTCAATATTTTTGTACATTGAGTCTATGGGAGCAACATTGTGACTTTAACAGTGCTTAATCAAAAATGGTAAAAAAAAAAACCTTTAGGTAGGGGATAAAAATTAGGGTAGGTAGGGGTGAGGTCATCAACTACTTTTTTTTTTGGCCTCATACAGGCTTTGATTAAAACCTATCATTTATCATGTTTATTTAACAGAAATTACCTTTTTAGCTCACCTTTTGTAAAAGGAAATGTGAGCTTTTGCCATCACTTGGCGTACGTAGTCGTCCGTCGTCGTCGTAGACTATTTCAAAGATCTTCTCCTCTGAAACTACTGAACCAATTCAAACCAAACTTCATCTGATTGATTCCTAGGGTATCTAGAATAAAGTTTGTGTTTTAATTAACATTTCATCAAAAAACATCGCCGCCATGGCAAAAAATAGAACATTGGGGTAAAATGCAGTTTTTGGCTTATAACTCAAAAACCAAAGCATTTAGAGCAAGTCTGACGTGGGGTAAAAATGTTAATCAGGTCAAGATCTATCTGCCCTGATATTTTCAGATGAATCAGACAACCTGTTGTTGGGTTGCTGCCCCTGAATCGGTAATTTTAAGGAAATTTTGCTTAATTTGGTTATAATCTTGAATATTATTATAGATAGAGATAAACTGTTAACAGCAATAATGTTCAGCATAGTAAGATTTACAAATATGTCAACATGACCGAAATGGTCAATTGACCCCCTAAGGAGTTATTGTCCTTTATAGTTAATTTTTAATAATTTTCATAAAATTTGTAAATTGTTATTAATATTTCCACTGAAACTACTGGGCTAAGTTTATTATAGATAGAGGTAATTGTAAGCAGCAAGACTGTTTAGTAAAGTAAGATGAACAAACACATCACCATCACCAAAACACAATTTTGTCATGAATCCATCTGCTTCCTTTGTTTAATATTCACATAGACCAAGGTGAGTGACACAGGCTCTTTAGAGCCTCTAGTTTATTTGTTCACTCTAATCTTTCTTAGATTAAATTTAGGTGAGTGAATTAAGGTAATACCAAACACCATAACTAAAGTTAATTTAACTCCTTAAAATCTCTTAAGAATAAAACAGAAAAAGATGAAATACCAGAGGTATTAAAAGATGAAGAAGTTTTAATAAAACATTTTCAAGATCAAGGTAAACCTTCATCTATAAATAATGCTTTTATGATAGACAACTGAATCACAATTAAAGCTATTAGAAAATAATATAGACTTCAAAGCTGAAACAGATGCTCCAATATCTTGTTCAGAAGTAAATAAGGTAATCAGAGGACTAAAACTTCAAAAGTCTGCTGGACCTGATAGAATTATAAATGAAATAATTAAAACCTCAAATCAAGTAATAATTAAGTCAATTGTTAAAATATTTAATTTAATTCTAAAAACGGGTATATACCCAAAATCATGGAAGGACTCATATATAATCGCACTTCATAAGAAGGGAGACAAATCTGATCCCAATAAATACAGAGGTATATCTTTAATCAGTAATCTTCCTAAAATATTCAATGCTGTACTTAATAATAGACTAATCACAGTTGTGGATAAACAGCTGAATAACTGTCAATTTGGCTTCAGAGAAAAACACAGAACTGCTGACAGTATTTTTATATTAAAATCTTTAATTAATAAATATATACACAAAAATAACAAAAAAATATATGCATGCTTCATTGACTTAAGAAAGGCATTTGACTCTGTATGGAGAACAGCCCTTCTGTATAAATTATGCAAAATGGGAGTAGGAAAGTCTTTTTACAGAGTAATAAAACAACAATATTTAAATACCAAATCCTCTTTAAAACATAAAGATTACATTTCTGACTATTTTGACATTACTAGAGGTGTGAAACAAGGGGATTCATTAAGTCCTACTTTGTTCAACATTTTTATAAATGATATCACTAAAGGTTTGGAAGATGAGAACTCAAGTCCTTTGGAGCTTATAAATAGTAAACTAGGCTCCCTCCTGTTTGCTGATGATCTGCTTTTACTATCAGAATCTAAGGAGGGTCTCCAAAATAGTCAAAATAAAGTTTCCATGTTTTGTGAAAACTGGCAGCTTTCTCTAAACATAAATAAAACAAAAAGTATGGTCTTTTCAACAACAAAGCAAAAGCCTGAAGCATCTATACTTGTATATAAAAACAAAAAAATAGAGAATGTTTCAGAATATCCTTACTTAGGTCTGCTGATTAAATCAAATGGTAATCTCAGTCATAGTACAGCTGAATTAACAAAAAAGGCAAAAAAGGTTTTGTTCTCTATTAAAACATATACTAATTCTCTTGGCAGCCTTCCTATCAGAGTGTCAAATAACTTATTTGACACCTTAGTGAGACCTATATTGACTTATAATTCTGAAATAACATATTTGGACTCATATACATTTATAACATATTTCAAAGCTAAAAAAAGAGCTTTGGTTTCTGGAAAAATTGTGGACCCATTTAATTTTATTGACAAGACTCCAATAGAAAACTTGCATCTTGGTTATTGCAAGTTTACCCTTGGCACTAACAAAAGTGCCTCAAATTTTGGTACAAGGAACGAATTGGGAAGACTGCCTATTGAATGTCATATAAAAACCCAAACTATTATGTATTTAGCAAGGCTTTTCACCTCAAATTTGAATCCCTTATTACATGAATCTTTTCAATTAACTAAAACTTTGGATTCTAGTGGCACCTATTCATGGTTCACTTTTGCAAAAGATATTCTTTCTGAATCTAACATTGAATTTGATATAGATAGACTAAAAACCTGTGATAATTTAAAACAATTAAAAGCTATTAAAAGCTATATTAAACCCCAAATAAACTCATACTACAACAACCTGTTGATAAATAAGTTAACATCTATTGATGATAAAAGTAAATTAAATTTTTATAAAGCACTTGAGCCAAATCTATTGATCAAACCTTACCTCTCTAACCCAAACTTTGAATTTAGAAAATTAATTACAAAACTTAGAATCAGTGATCATTCATTATTAATTGAAAAAGGGAGGCATTTTAAAATTCCTCGCGAAGAGAGACTTTGCAAAAAATGCAAAGTACTAGATGATGAGAAACATTTCTTAATAAATTGTTCTCATAATTGAAATATTAGATTAACATATTTTGATTGCATTAACAGAGAAAGTAATTCATTTGCTAATCTCACTGACAATGACAAAGTTATATATGTACTTAACCCATCAACACCAACACAAGTGAATAAACTAGGATCCTTTATAAAAAAGTCAATGGAACTGAGGACAGGGGACCCTTTAATATTTACCTGAATTGAGTTACTTAGTTATTGTCTTTATTTGTTTTTGTTGTTGTTACATTATGTCACAAACTGTAAAGTTTATATGGCAATAAAACTTTGAATTTGAATTTGAATTTAACTTTCATAAAATTTTGACAAAATATCTAATTTGACCCATTGAAATAAATATAAAAATTTCAAAAAAACTTGAACCTGGTTGGATATATATAGCAGTTTCACGAACACTAATTTTGACCATTGAGAAGCTTCATATGTTCTTTTAATACAATATAAAGTGACTAAAAGGTTCAGCTGGTTTTACAGAGTTATCTCCCTGTAGTGTTATGTACCACCTTATATATAAATTAAACTCTTTAAACATTTCAGCAAATTCTGACGAGAAGGCCATAATTGAGAAGGCTTTTGAAGAATTGGAAAAGAAGACCTGTATACAGCTAGTTCCCAAAGGCAGCGATAAAACTCAAAGTCTTAGTCACAAATCATACGTAGAATTTGTTCCAAAAAGGTAAATTTTAAGGGAGCTACCATTTGATTTTTATGGGGGTGGCTAGGATGAAAAATTTTGTCATGCATTTTTTTAGTTTATCCTTGACTTTTGTTATAAATACATTTTTTGCAATGTACAGAAATTTTAAATTGGAAATGTACAAAAATGGAATTTTTATGGCCCACCTACGAAAGTAGAGGGGTATAATGAGTGTTTTCTGGTCTGTGTGTCTGTTCATCCGTTTGTTTGTTGTCAGCTGTCCGTTTGTTTGTCTGTTCATTTGTTTGTCCATGTGTTTAAGTTTTTGGTCATGGTAGTTTTGATGAAGTTAAACTCCAGTCAACTTGAAACTTAGTACACATGTACCCTATGATATGATCTTTGCAATTTTAATGCCAAATAAGACTATTTACCCCAATTTGACATTCCACTGAACATAGAAAATGATAAGCGAGTGGGGCATAGGTGTTGATAATTAAAATAGACAAACCCCCGTTTGAATGGTTTTACACTAGTAATTATGGGGCCCTTTATAGCTTGTTGTTCGGTGTGAGCCAAGGGTCTGTGTTGAAGGCCGTACATTGACCTATAATAGTTTACTTTTTTAAATTGTTATTTGGATGGAGAGTTGTCTCATTAGCACTAACACCACATCTTCCTATATCTATAAACATTGTGGTCAAACATTTAGATGTTTCTTGCATATGTTGTATTTTTGGCAAGTTTACAGCTAATTTCCTCATGCTTGTAGAGTAAAACTTTGGTTAACTTGCTTTGCTGTGTTTGTAAAAACGTTTACCCAAGCTGTATAATTAAGATTGATATCTTGAAACAATATAAATAGAGGCATAGTTAAACCTATATATTATATTTAAAAGACAAGGTACAATAAGTCCCGTTTTTGACCCCCCTATTTTCTTTAATCTAATTTTGTTTTGGAAAGTTACTTATCCCTTTAAAAATATTTCCTTAGGTCTGAAGTTTGTTTGGATGAACCTCAAAACCATTAATTTCAGAAAATGGGTGAGCTGAGGCTGGGGCATCAAAATCGTCAAAGTAAGGAAAATAACAATTTTGACCATTGTTTCTTAAAATTTAATAGCTTGTGCCTACATGACCCGGTAAAAAATATGGCGATTAAGACAGCAAAAACAGTTCTGATGACATTGGAATAATAACCTTCCTGGGTCACGTTGGGGCAGGCACTAAAAAACTATGAATTTGTTGTAAAATCACCAGCAAAATGAATAATTTCAATACTTGAAAAAATAACTGAATAACCTCACCCAGTTGCTAAAATTAGTAGTTTTTAAGTTCATCCAAACAAACTTCAAACCTCGGGGAATATTTTAATATAATTAGTAGGTGTTCAGAACAGAATTTGAAAAATGAGAAAATAGAGGGGCCAAAAACAAGCCTTATCGTACCTTGTCCTTTGATTGGAAGTTATTCAAATAAGTACATATTGTAAAATTTCAAGCAAACTCAACCAGAGTACTCTTGCTTTACATTCATTAGGAATGAAGCTCTAAACTCAGTTACAGTCCAGTTAGTTACTTTATTGTGACATATACCATATAAAAAAAATCTACCGGTTATTATATATATATATGTTTTTATTTTGCCTTATAACCTCACTGTATTCAAACTGGAAATTTACAATGAAATGTTCAACTCATTATTTCTGTATACAACTAGGTTAATATTTTATATTTAAATTAAACACAAACATACCTGCCAGCTGTCACTATTTGCAGGGGATTTCCCCCATGGAGGCTCCCATATTGAAATTTTGAAAGCAATTTTGTCCACAATTTCAAACAAAGCAATTAATTTTACAATGACATGAGGCTTATAAAAGTATGAAGAAGCCAAAAAACAACATTTAAATGTATTTGAAGGCCCCCTTGAAGGTTTTTTAGGACTATGACCGCCATCTTGCACGCAAAACCCCCATGGGCATTTTGAAAAGTTGGCAGGTATGCACAAGTGAACCAACGCCTGGTAAATTTTCTATCAGTGGATTCCATAAAGTGTATACCTCAGGTTGTTACGACAAAACATAAAGTGTAGAAGGTCGGCAGGGTTACAACAACTCTTTAAGGAATGCTCCAGTAATTTATTGAAATCTATATGTTTCAGTGGCTAGGCCACTGTCATTCAGATAGAAAACAATACATAAAATCATGCTGTACAAAATTGGGTTGAGAAAATCAAAACGTCACAATGTTGCTTTAGTGAGTAATGTTATGAATAGCAATTGAGAGAAAAATTGAAAGATAGTGTATAATCACTGGTATTATACTGATAGAGGGGAGGGCACATATTCACAGGGGACACAATTTCGCCGTTTTATGATTTTGAGGTGTAAAAACTTCAAAGGATGGCTGAAATGGAAGAAATATGCCTATAAATTATAATTTTATAACAAATATGATTAGTTTTAAAACTTAATTCTAATATGACGTGCTTCTTTAGCTTTGTAAACAACACTGTGATAAAATTCTCGATAAAATATACTTAGCGCAGACTCGGAGATATACATAATAATGGCTGTTACAATATACTTCCCACGTAAATCTACATGTATTGGAACCTATTTGCAGACCCTTTGCGATTTTAATGTTTTAAAAAGTGCAATTAAAAAAAGACAAAATAACTTTTATTCTTATTCGTATGCATAATAAAAAGAAGTAATGCACAAGAGCTCGGGGGAAATCAACAAAATAAAAATAAAATAAAATTCCGCGAAAGTCTATTAATCTTTCTGGCGCATTTAAGTCATTTCAAAATATGACGTCATACAAATGAAACCGCTAAAGTTGAAAGTTTTCTGTTACGTGAACCATCGGATTTCGTATGATATTGTATTAAAACTGATTTTTGAGGTAGGTTTTGTTTTATTTTCTATTCTATTGCATTATTCGCATATTTACTCATTTTAGCAAGTCAACATGGCGGCGCCTTAGTTACAAAATGTCAACTTTTGATTTGTGACGGAAGCTTAAGAGAAAAACATGACAAATGTTGGGTTTACGAATTTAAAGAATTAAAAAGTTTTTTTCTAGCAGTTATTCACGAAATAACCTACGCAAGCTACTTATTTATAAAGATATTTGAGCTTTATCTAACAGGGAGTAAAAAAGAACAGCCACACACACAGCATACCCACCCTCGCTTTAGTTTTTTAATGCCCTTATTTGTCCTATTAGAATCAAAATAATTCATGGAAGCCATAGATTGTTGGAAATTTACACATGGCCTGTGCCGTGATATTCGTTAATTTTATCCCTCGCTAACGCTCAGGATAAAATTCGAATATCACGGCCCAGGCCATGTGTAAATTTCCAACAATCTATGGCTTCCATGAATTATATTTCTTAAACAAAATTGCAGCACTTACTGCAAAGAACCGAAAAGAGGACAACGATTTTCGGTCAATTTCCTGAACATGCCGAAAGAAAAACATAATTTTCAAAGAAGTTTTTCGTAGTAATTTTTTGACTGATTGGCCTAAATTTCTATTTTTCACACCTTTGAAATGACTGCCAGGGGTTAAAAATTTTTGTTACAGCTAGCTAGCCCAGGACTTATTGGCAGCAGGATTTTACTAGCCCTTTTGGAAGAATTGCTAGCCCTAGTATGCCTTAAAAATTAAGAGTTTGCTGCATAATACAAAGTTGGTGCCTTTTGTTTTGAAGGAGACATTATACACTGTATTTAATATTTTTTGTTGATCTGTTATTATTCTTTTGGTGCTTAACCTAACTAAGTTGTTCCCACATTCAAAGCAGACTTTTCATTGGCTAGCTTGGGGCAACTAACGGCAATATTCACAGAGCATTGTCTGTTTTTTTTCATCAGCAACAGCCAACCTTGCCAGAGTAATCATTGTGTCCCAGTTCTGCCAACTTTTCAGGAAGTGAATGCGTGATTTGTTGGCCAAATTGTTGAGATCAAAGAGAAAAAACAATAGATCAAAGGAAAATCCGCCAAATAAGCATGAACATGTGTGAGTCTCGCGCTAAAGACTTGACAGCCCTGCTGTCCTGGACACTATTATTTTTTTCCGCGGTTTTATCCTGTCGTATTTAGCATTTTGGGGGGATGAATTTTCAGCCTCGTTACTCCATTCATCTACCGTTTTTCGTTTTGAAACTGACAAAGTTCCTTGGGTTCCCATACTAAAATATTAAGAAATATTTTGTTGCATATTTTCGTGCTCAAGAGCTGTGCAACAAGACATGTCAATACCAATCAATACATCATACCCCCAAATAACGTTAATTGAAAATCTCGGCACGATAAACAATGTACAATACCTCAATCCATGGTATGAGAAATCGATATTTAAAGTACGAGAATCAACACATGATACCAGGCCACCCAGACATGCCAGAGTTATTTGTTCTATGTTTAAAATATGTACAACAGGACCTGTACAAACCAGTTCAAATTCTTGGAATCCCAGATGACTTAATTGAATCGAAATGGCTAACATAGAATAGTGATGAAGGGATTTTTCACTTTCTATTTTGGAAACGTCAAGAATTTTTTGTTACTAGTCCGTCTGGCATATCGGATTACACATTTTAATTGCCGGAGGCGTAAATGATCTAGTCCTGAGCGTAGGGCTAGTGGATTTTTTTAACCCCTGACTGCTGTTTTCATCTATAATGAAATTTATTTGATAAACATTATATAAAGTTGTAGTTATTTGGTTTTAAATAGATGTGTAAAAACGGCAAATATGTGTCCCCAATTGACAAAGCATCAAGAAAGGAGTATGTTCGATAAGGTCCTAAAATGGCCCCCTTTTTTAGCGTAAATTTCAAATTCGGATTTATTTACCAATATCACGATAGATTGTAGCTAATACATTGACTAGATAGGATATAAGCCATTTTATTGAAAATTTCACGTTTCTGCGTTTCATTATGACGTCACAAGTTGTACTCATATTGATTTTTCACAAAAAAATCAATGAAAATGGGTAAATTTCCATATATTATTGGACAGGAAACATAGAGCGCATACGTCGACAACAAAGATCTTTTAAAATAATGTTTGTAAAGACATTTCACATGTCTTATTTGAATATTAAGCTTGTCGACGCCTGCGCTCTATGTTTCCTGGTCCTTTATTTGGTTGAAATCCAGCTGATTTTGTCAAATTTCACAAAAAATCCCTTATCTTGACCTTTTTGGGATGTAAAAATCAACGTGTTAGAATTAAACTTTGACAAAAACAGTTCTGTTTAACTTTCTCACATGTCTTTAAGGCAACTTAAAGCATTTATTGTCTTGTAACTATGAACTTTATAATTGGGGCCAAATATGGCCCTTACCGAACTTACTCCTTTCAAACACCCTTTTATCTAACTTTACAGATGATTATTTTCAAACAAACATGTTTTCAAGCAAATTAGGAATGTTTTGCATTTGAAGTTATCTTCATATAGAAATATCAGTATACTTCAAAAACATATAGACCTGAACACAAACTGTAGAAAACATGGAAAGATATGGCGAAAATGAGCACCCCACTCTAACCGTTACTGGAATTACAACTATCCCAATATGGCCACAGCAGATATAGGTAAAATCTTTAGTCATTTTTCTCAAATGTAGCATGTTTTTGTCAAAAACCTTGCACCTGAGTAACTATTGACAAAAACATGCTACATTTGAGAAAATTGACTAAAGATTTTCCCTTTATCTGCCGTCGCCATATATGAATTGCACAATTTTTTCTAGCGATGGATGTACATCCTATGTGGGGAGAATAACAGATGGTAAACAAGACATCACTTTAGAAAATCCAGGCTGTGTGCAAGTAAGTTTAACTTTTATTGCAGTTTTTAGGTAAAGATTGACAGGGATACAGTTTATCCTATGTAGAGTTGTTTCCCTTTACAAAAACATCTATTATTGCTAACTAGGGCAGTTTTTGGAAGATGGACTTTCTAATGATGTTAAATTTAGTTAAAGATTGAATGAAATGCAATCAAAAACTTATGGTACTGACTTCATATATAATTCCTCCAAGGATTATTATCAATACCTTTTTGATACACAAAATATAGTGCATTGATCATAACATGCTATACATCCTATCCATTAAAATTTCCTGAAATTTTTCAATGTACTATAATATACTCAGATACTCAAGGCACAAAATGATGTTACACTTACCAAGAAAATAAAACAACTTATATTAATAGTGCAGGAATCTAATAATTGTTCTAAAAATATAAATGGTGTCATTGTTTACAAAGTCATCTTTAAAATTGGAGTTATCATTCTTTGTGAATTTACAGTACCTACAAAACTGCATGTGGTGTTGTATCAATTCAATATCAATATTACTTTTTACACGACCGCAAAAATTTTAATTTTTCGTCGTATATTGCTATCACGTTGGCGTCGTCGTCTTGCGTCGTCGTCGTCCGAATACTTTTAGTTTTCGCACTCTAACTTTAGTAAAAGTGAATAGAAATCTATGAAATTTTAACACAAGGTTTATGACCACAAAAGGAAGGTTGGGATTGATTTTGGGAGTTTTGGTCCCAACATTTTAGGAACTGGGGGCCAAAAAGGGCCCAAATACCCATTTTCTTGGTTTTTTGCACTATAACTTTAGTTTGAGTTAATTGAAATCTATGAAATTTTAACACAAGGTTCATGACCACAAAAGGAAGGTTGGGATTGATTTTGGGAGTTTTGGTACTAATAGTTTAGGAATTAGGGGCATCTGGTTTAATGTGTTTGACATAAACACTGATTCAAAAATTAAAAACTGATTTCTGATCAACACCAAGGACGATAAATTGTGTATATTCAATTGGGACAATAGAATAGACAAAAGTTTAAATACCTTGGTTAAGAGCAGACAACTCTGTGGAAAACTTACATTTTTCGTGGATACCAATTTTGGTGGATTTTATTAATTTGTGGTTTTTACATGATATTGGATATCATTATTTTTGTCACTAGATCTAAGGTCAAGAATCAAAGGTCAAGGTCATAGATGCAATATTGCCGTCTAAAATCATAACCAAAAATAATCGCTTCTCAAAGTAAACATTAAAAAGTAACGCCATCAGGTGAACGTTCCATGGTTCTACATGAAATCTTGCATGCTATAGAAGGAGGGGGAGGAGATGTGAGCATACTCACCAATGGTTCTTTTGATTTAAATAGCAATAAAATACATGAACCTTAACAAAAAATTTATGCTGCATACCATAGTTCAACATGAAATATCTTGCATGCTATAGAGATGGCAGGGGTGGGGGGATGGAGGTATAAATGTGATCATGCACAGTTCTTTTGATTTAATTAACTGCAATAAAATTCATGAATCTTAAACAAAAATTTACCCAGCATTCCATAGTTCTACATGAAATCATTATTTTTTTACCCAGCATTGCATATTTCTTCATGAAATCTTTTATTTTACCCAGCATTCCATAGTTCTACATGAAATCATGCATGCTATTGGGATGGAACATGAACAGAGCAGGTCGGATAGAGATAAATACATCAAAATTTTTAACGAAAATATCGAAGCTGGTTGGCATGACCAATTTTCTAAAGAACGTACCTCAGATACTAGGCCTTATGATGCTGAATCCATTATGCAATATAACCTGTATGTAAGTACTACTACACTACTGAAAAGTAAAATCACAAAAATACTGCTCCTCAAGTCTAATCAAATGACAAAATCAAAAGCTGTTTGGAAAACTGAATGTTTTCAGAAAACACCAATTTTCGAGAAAATATACAAATTTATAGACCATTTTCGATCTGTGTCTTATATATTTTCACTTACACTGTCAACCAATAAGAAAAATGTCAGAAATTGGTCTTCAGACTAGTAGTTGAAAAAAAATTTGGTGCAAACAACTAAAAAGTAAAATCACAAAAATACTGATCTCCAAGGAAAATTTAAAATGGAAAGTCTATAATCAAATCACAAAATCAAAAGCTTAAACACAGCAAATGAATGGATAACAACTGTCTTAGTCCTTACTAAGTACAGCAATTTTCTTATGTCGAAAAATGGTGGAATGAAGGAAGAGACCGATTTCCTTTATATGACTCAATATAAATGTTACTGTAGACTTAGTGTTTTGTATTTCGAAATTTTTTCTGTGTAACTGAGAATCTTTTCCACAGAAAACATTAATTTTTGAAAAAATATATACAAACTTGCAGACCATAATCGACCTGTGTCTTGTATGTTTTCACGTACACTCAGTTGTGAAAACATTTGTTTTAACACTTGCCCAATTGTAGTGCATCCACAAGGTCATTTTCTTGTATATTAAAGTATGTTAAACACCTGAAAAATATTGATAAGCTAGCTGCCTATGCAGTAATACTGTGTATTCATTATTATTTACTGGATACCAATTTTCATGGATTTACTGAGGTACAGGTGAATCACAAATTCCAATGTCCAATGAATAACAAATTTTCTATAGGCTTTATTTGCAGAGACAAGCATTTAACTATGAAAATGCAAGTTTTCCTCAATCCATGAATATTTATACCCACGATAATATTGAATGAATCCACAGGAAGAATAAAATTAAGAAACCTCAAAATCATGAGCAGGTAAATTGAGTAACATTAACTTTTAATACCAAAATTATTGTGTGCATTTGTTATAATTGCATTTATATTTTGATTTTTCATGACTGAACAGAAGTTTAAACCTACTTATAAATTGCAATTTCAGGAAAAGCTATTTACAAATTTATTTATCAGATATCATAATGTGAGTTTTTTCTATTACAATACTGACACAGTTGTCTGTCTATCCTGTCTCTGTCTGTTATGGTCTCTGTTTGTCCTGTTACCGTCTGTCCTGTCTCTGCCTCTCTGTCTATATGTCGCTGCCTCTGTCTCTGTCTGTCTGTCACAAAGAACATAAAATCAATTAAAAACTTGAAAAAAATCCAAACTTAAATTATCAACTTCTTTGATTCCCTGCGTTTCCAGTTTATTATTTCAGCTGAGCAAAGAGTTCCAGTTAAAGTCTTGATATATTTTTTAGACTGCTGGGAAAACAATTAGAGGTACAGCATCCAAAACAATGGGTCTTGTTGAGAAACAACTTGAATTTCTAGCTGACCTTAATGCTGGACTGGATTTCTATGACGTGGCTGATATCACTGATGCATATCAATGTGCAGGTATAAGATAAGAATTTTATTAACCAATCAATGTGCAGGTATAAGAGAGATAATTTTATTAACAAATCAATGTGCAGGTATACAGTCAGGGGACTTACTTAAATGAGTGATTTTCTAAATCACTGATTCAAGTAACATTATGTTCATAAAGGTTGGAAGTACTTTAGGGTTGTCTTTCTTTAATAATCACTTATTTTATCTCTAGACTGTGATTTAATTTTATTGTAGTTTTAAATACAGAATAGTAATGATCCAGATTAATTATGTTGCTAAAATTATCAGAACCAACATCTGTGTTGTCTAGGATGACCAGGTCATGTCAGGTGATGACCTTGTACTGAATCTAGGATAATGACATAAAAATCACTTGTTTAAGTATCATACCTCAATTTCCTTTAAAAATATCACTTCTTTAAGTATCATTATTCTAATAACCCCCTCCTAATTTCAACACCCCTGAACAGTGAAATTTTTATGGCCAACAGTAGAATTTTATTACATAATCTGAAAAATGAAACCTTGAACTTTACAGGAAAAATACTCCCACTGCTGGGAAAAATCTGTTAGGAAAGTATCAGTTCATCAAGTTAGACGTTATTATAGCATTTTATCCACTAAAATAGAATTTGCAGCTAAATTATTGCACCAAAGGCATAAACCTTTTTACTTTAAAGAAGCAAAAAGTTCATTTTTTCAATTTTACTAATTAAAAGATATTATCTAAACCTATGTGTTTAATTTTTTTTGTAAAACTACAAAATCACAATTTATGACAAAATTTCAAATTTGCTAAAAATAAGTGATTTAAAAATGACTTATTTCAATAAGTCCCCTGACTGATATAAGATGAAATAGTTTCATTAACCAATCAATGTGCAGGTATAAGATGAGATAATTTTATTAACCCATCGATGTGCAGGTATAAGATTAGATAATTTTATTAACCAATCAAGACACCCAAAATTTTAGCTGTTGCAATCAAATGAATTACAAAATAAAGCAAAGTAAATGAAAAGTATGATTATAAAGAACATTTAAACAAAAAACATGAATACACATTCAAACAAAGTAACATAATTATAAAACCTATAGTTATTTTGATTATCCATTGTGACCTGGAGAAATTACATTACTTTATAGTCCTAAGTCTATGGGAGACAACTCTGATTAATTTCTTAAATTTCATTTTAATTTTCAATGTCTCTTGTGGCATTTAGTCCAAAATAAAATTCAATATGTATATGAGTGAATATGTCAAAAGCCAAAAATTTTAATAATACCGGTACATTTCATTTTTAACAAAAACAATATATAATATTGATAGGTTTTAAACACCCCGCCTCCATTTCAGTGAAAGCTGTTCTTGAAATGGCAAGGAATTAAAAACCTATTTATTTTTATATAAATCTTAAAAATTATCAGTGAACTAATGTGCTATATCATTATTATACATCAAGATACTTCAAATTATTGTCAAAGTATTCTTCTTTTATCTTGGTTTTAATCGGGGGGGAGGGGGGGGGGGTGCTCTTTAAAAATGTCACAATTAAATCTGGATCACGAGATTTTTTGTCGATCAAGTCTCCACAATGAGAACTTATAATTTAATTAATCATTATGATTATATTGTTGTACATTTCCAGCTCATTGTAAAGGTTCATCCAGACCAAAATGTGAAAACGGAGGATTTGTTGACCACAACTGTGAATGTTTCTGTCCACCTAGTTTAAAGGGAGATCTCTGCCAAACCGTAGAAACATCATCAGGTAAGGGGAGATAACTGTCAAACAATAGGTACTCCATTAGGTATGTATGAAAGACAATTGCCAATCAATAGATACAACAGATAAAGGGAAACATTGTTCCCAAACAAATACATCACCATGTAAGGGGAGAATATTGCAAGACAATATAGATACATCAGGTAAAGGGAGACAATTTTAAAGCAAATACATCACCCAGTAAGGGGAGAATATTGCCAGACAATATAGATACATGAGGTAAAGGGAAACAATTCTCAAACAATTCCATCAGCTAGTAAGGGGAGATGATTTCAAAAATAATAGATACATGGGGTAAAGAGAGACACTGAGTTCCCAAACAAATACATCATCAAGTAAGTGGAAATGATTTCAAAAATAACATTCATGGGGTAAAGGGAGACAATACCCAAAAAATAACTACATCAGCTAGTAAGATGACTGCAAAAAAATAGATACATCATCTAGTAAGGTGATACTATTGCAAAAACAAGATACACCAGGTAAATGGAGACAATTCCCTTATAAATACATTATCCAGTAAGGGGAGACAAAAAGATCAGATTAACTTTTTTGAGATGTACACAAATCGTTTTCATCAGATGCAGTTACCATGAAAGCATACTATATTTTCTTTTAAAAGAAAAATTGTACTGTGATGTATTTTTATTTCAATTTTTGTAATATTGAAGTTTTTCTAAATTGGTGACAGACCATTTAAAAGAATGTTGGAATAGTATTGATATGGACCTATTTTAAAAAGAGTTCTATTTATAGTTAGATTTGGAATCACAACTTGTGGTATACATCGCTCTATGGTCAGGTTGTTGTCTCTTTTTCACATTCCCTATTTCCATTCTCAATTTTATCAACTAGATAGGAGACCAATGACAAAGTTAAAGTTATAAAAGACACCTAGAGGGCAACAAAGTCCAATAAAATTATAAAGGTGTCCATTTGTGTATTAAGAAGCATAGAGGATATTTTATAAGAACATACTGTCACTATTTGCGGGGGATTTCCCCCATGGAAGCTGTCAAATAGAAATTTTGTTAGAGCATTATTTTCTACAATTTTAAACAAAACAGTAGTTTTATAATTGCTATAGTCTTTTGAAAGTATGAAGAAGCCAAAAAACAGCATTAAAATACATTTGAACGTCCCTTTGAAGGTTTTGTAGGACTACAAGAGCCATCTTGCACATAAAACACCCGTGGACATTTTGATAAATTGGCAGGTATGTAAGAAGCATATATTCATCCAAAAATTGTCATTTTTGAAGGTTGAATAGTTATTTATAGTTGTACAATTGTTAATAGCTGTGTCATTTGATCTCTGGTTGAGAGTTGTCTCAATTACACATTTTAATTTTATATTTCAGCATGTGGAGGTATTGTCTATGTATCAGAGTCGAAGGTCACGGAGATAAAAACACCTAACTGGCCTTCACCTTATCCTGCTGGAACAAAGTGTACCTGGTTGATTAAGGTACTTTTAGGGAATTTCATACGATATCTGAAAAAAAGGATATGGAGCTGTCATCAACCCAACAAAGATAAAATGTACAAGGAGGTCAAAATGGAACAAACAGAAATCATTAGTCATAGAACACTAGGTGACGTAGTACTGTCATGATCAGGCCTAAAGAAAAATATAAAAGAAAAATAGTCAATATATAAATAGATTGACCAACATATTATGATTAATGAACAAATTCTTTAAATTCTGTAATCATTATAAACCAATTAAAACCAGTCCAACATTGATATAAACTAAGGATTAAATATCAATTCCAATTCTGGATAAAACTGGAAAAAAATAATGTCAAATCCTGAACTCTGTTGAAAAACAATGTGTTTGTTTCAACATCATAATATAATTAAACCCTGTGTCCTAGACAAAATATCTGGCTCCTGAACTAAATGGCTTAATCATAAATTCCTGAAAAAGGTTCTTTGGCCCCTTTATCACTTTGGTGTGGTAGTTAAAGTAGATATTATTTTTTTGCCCGACTTGAGGCATTATGTTTTTATTAGTCTGTGAATCTGTTCATTCATTCGTCTGTTCTTCCTTTTGTTCATCTCAAAACACTCACTTCAGGTTAAAGTTGTTGGTCAAGGTAGTGTTTGAAGAAGTGCAAGTCCAATCAATTTGAAACTTAGTACATATATGTTCCCTATGATATGATCTTTCTAATTTAAATGCCAAGTTAGACTTAAAGTCCCTTTTAACTCAAATTCATGGTCCTTGAAAATAGAAAAGGAGAGTGCAGTTGGGGCATCCGTGTACTTTGGACACATTCTTGTTTTATTTATTATTTAGGCTCCAGCTGATATGTTAGTCAAGTTAACAGCAGATGATCTTGATCTGCCATACAACAGTCTTAACAGATGCTACCATTGGATGGAAGTAAGGTACAATCTGATTGGTCAACTTGGAGTCAAGATTTGTGGTGAGATTAAAGGCAAGACCTGGACTACAACACCATATGGTGAATCTAACTTGATGATGGTGAGGTTGGATGCTAAATTTGCAGAAGATAAAGATGCAGGGAAGGGATTCAGCATCAGTGCCACAGCTACCCCCAAACCTGTTGTGGAAGGTAAGATGAACAACTGAGAATTTCTGTAAGAGAAAAAAACATATACTGTGGATTCATTATCATTTGACGGATACCAATTTACATGGATTTTGTGGGTACAGAAGAACCACGAAATTAAATGTTCGACGAAAAAAAAAGTTCTATAGTCTTGTGTGCAGACTTCAGCAAAAGCAGGAAATGAAATATCCAATAACATGTGAGTTTTCCTTATCCACAAAAATTGGAACCCACAAAAATAAATGAATCCATAGTACTTCAAAAAGAGGGGGTTATTTTTTTTCCTGAAAATATTCTGATTCCCAATTTCATGAAAAATATTGTGGTCAAGCAAATGACAAAAAAATAATTCCTGAAAGGGAGCAACCATATTACTTCAAGAGGGGGTTATGGTTTTTTCCTAAAAAAAATATTCTGATCCCCAATTTGATGGAAAAAAATATTGTGGTCAAGCAGATAACCAAAAAATGTATTCTGAGACCTGATTTTTCTCCTACCTTATAGTGTTAAATTTTGAAACAAAAATAATGATTGATAGGCATAGAAAAACTAGAAAAAAAGTGTTTGTGCTTTGCATGAAAAAAAATTTCTGACTTGGACAAAAAAAGCATAACTTTCCCCTTTGAAATAAAATGGTTACTTCCTAAACAATTTGCTTTTGTAAGTATGATAATTTTGAGACTTTTGTGATTAAAAAAACAGGGCAAAACTAAATCCACAAAAAGTATTGCCTATCTTTTATAATTTTAATAAGCTTTGGATTTTCAAATTTTTTCTCCTCTAGCATCACTAAAAAGACATTGATTGTCAAAATTCATATCTGGTGCATAGAATTTTGTACTGTTTATGTTATTATGCAAGTTGAAATCTTCTTTTACTCATTTTAGGCAACTCTGTCACATGCAACTAACTTCAATTTTGGTGTTTTAGATAAAAGCAAGATTTGTACATTTGAGCCTCCGTCTGACGGTTGTTTCTTTGAAGGAGATGGCAACTGGTTTGTGGGAGAGGTAAATATATCGAAATTTGAGATGTGTATCTGACAAATTTACTATGGATTCATAATTTTTCGTAGTAATTGATTTTTGTGGATATGGAAAACTTTTCACTGATATTTGAATTTGTGGTTTTGCTTAGTTTTATACAACATTTATCATTCCTTGGACATTAAATTTGTGGTCACCAGTTATCCAGGAAATCGATGAAAATTGGTTTCAAATGAAAAATATTGAAACCACAGCATATAATTGAGATATACTGTACAAGTAAATATCATAGTTGAGATATCACACAGCTAAATATCATAGTTGAGAGGGGTCTCATTAGGGGGGTTCTGATCCTGGATCCTGCTTACTGTTTTGTCAGTTTCCCATAGCCGGCTTACACTATCATGACTATGTACGTAAGCAATTCTCATATTTTTGTAATTTACCTTGTCCCGCTAGACTTCATTTCCTGTTTTCACGGCACAAAAAATTTGACTTTCACGAGTCACACTTACAAAAAATTGGCAATCCTGTGTCATACTTAGACGCCAATGAGACCCACTTGAGATACATCTGACAGAAGAATATCATGGTTGAGATGTATCAGACAGGTAAATATCATGGTTGAGATATATCCGACAGGTAAATATCATGGTTGAGATATATCTTTGATTGATGTTACCTACCCATGCCTTAAAGGGTTGGGTAGGTATATAGGGATTTTTTTTTGGGGGGGTGGGGGTTGCAACAACATAATTTAATATTTTAGACAAGAAAACGACATATAAGCAGAAAAAAATCTTAAAAAAACATTTGTCATCATATCTTGTAAAAAAAATTATGTCATCAAATTTTTCAGGTAATGGGGAGGTTGCTTTTTTCATGTTTTTAGATTCAGGTAAGATCGAACAATTAAAATTTAATTTTGGCTTAAATCCTGAACTCCATTTTATACTCCTTTTAGGATGCATCACCATCAGACTATGGACCATCATCTGCATATCGTGGACAGTTTTATGCCTATGTGGATGGAAATAATGGACAGGAGGCTGCTAAAATGACATATAAAGCTCCATCAACTATGGGTATGTTTTTATTAGTCCCTTCCAAAAAAGTCATTGGTAGGACTTTGTTTGTATTGACTTTAGGGTTTTCCTGTCTTCCCATCCGTCAGTCCTGCAAATCAGTTATCCATACCATTTTTCCTCGTGCATGATTGAAGATATTGATTTGATATTTAATGTATTATTTTATCATGACCAGTTACAGGTCAAGTAATATGTTTTGGTGATAAATGTCCAACAGCAAATATTATATCTATATGAGGATGAGAAAATGACAAATTTTCTATAGTCTTGTGTAGATTTTAGCAAAACCAGGAAATGAAATATCCACGAACATGCGAGTTTTCTTTTATCCAAAAAAATTTCAGATTAATGTAAGCTTTGCCTATTACAATATCTAAGCTTTGCCTATTACAATGTCTAAGCTTTGCTTATTAAAATGTCTACGCTTTGCCTATTACAATGTCTAAGCTTTGCCTATTACAATATCAGAGTATTGCCTAAGCTTTGCCTATTACTATTTCATAGTATTATCTAAACTTTGCCTTTTACAATTTCAGAGTATTGCCTAAGCTTTGCCTACTACTTGTCTGGAGGCGACTTAAAAATACACAGTGAGGATGCAGACTACATTTATGATCTTTGGTCAGCACAAGGAGATCAGGGAGATGGTTGGCAAAAAGCCAAAGTTGACGTTAATGCTAAGATGGGTGATTTTGTAAGTTTAGGATAGTTTTTATAAATCCCTTATAATTCTAGAAGTAATGTTTTGTGAACTGATCCGTATTCAGCGTTCTCCCCAGGACCCTAATGCATTGTTGTACCCTGGTGATATATTTTCTATCCTAATGTTACCCTAATGCTATCTTTGATGAATCTATGATAAAATATATTTGAGTCATTAATTTCCATGGTGCTATTCAAGAATTGTGTGGAGAATATTCTTTTATGGCAAACTCTGTCACTGCTTTAAGGGAAAACGGTAGTATTAAATTTTCCCAGCATTAGGTTGGCCTTTTGTGTACCCAAGGCAGGTGAAGGAAGTCAAATTATGAGCGCTGTGATTGGATGTAAGGGTACAATATATTTTTTATTTATCTATGAATAACTGCAGTGTGTATATTTACAATATAAATTTTAAAACCTATTGAAATATTTTCTAGAGAATTATTCAAAAAGACTTGCAAAATTTCATAAATTTGGTGCAAAATGACGGTGGGCATGGATAACATAAACAAGCTCCGTTGGAAGTTGGTCATGATACTATTTGGCTTTAATTTTTAAAACAGAATAATAAAGTACTAACACAACATATCACTGTTTTATCCAGGTTTTTATCTTAAAAAGTGGTAAATTTAGAAAATGTTAACATTGTCGCCTATGGCAGAATAAATAGTACCGTTTTCCCTATACTGAAGATAGCAAGGGAAATCAAAGTCACTCAAACTTCAATTCTTTTATACTATTTTGAAGCTTTTGATTAGTACATTTGATTTTTATCACAAAGAATAGAAATTTTTCACTGAGAACAATACTGTGTTGAGAAAAGTGCTGAGTCATCATGATAGGTCAAATTGATTGCTAATGATATAAAACTTTATTCTAGAATGTCAATATTAACTATATTGTGTAAAATGCACCATATTATAGTTCTTTTGTATTTGATTTCACCTTTCGCAATTATTTTTTCAATTGGAAACACCAGAATTCAAGTCGCGACAAATATTTTTTACTGAAATGTTTGCCTTTTTTGCTGCGTAATTCCCTAAATGTATCACTTAGGTATTTCTGTAAACATAATCTATTAAAATGGGAAATTGTCTGGTTTAGTTTGTACTGTTTATGGAATTAGGCAATATTTGGTCACATTGGAAGCATTTTCAGTGTTAGAATTGTTCATCTAAGAAAAAAAGAGGCCCACTTGAGGCTAAATTTACATAGAATTTATACTCTCCTGTGTAAAGAATTGTTCACATTCTTGATAATTCATGCAGCAAATATTTCAAAAGTGCCTCATTTTGTAGTTTCTTTCTTTTATTATATCAGACATAAATAATTTTTCATTTCCTACTGTTTGCAAGGACTTTTGTTGGAAATTAATACTCCCAAGGGACATAATTCAGCTTTTTCATTGATTAATACAGGCAACAAAGGCAACTGTACAGCTGAGTAGTTTGCATATTTAATGTTTAAAGTGTCTAATATCTTTGTTTTCATCATCTCAAGACAGAATAATAGATTTTATAACAAGCTCTGAAATTTTTAACCACAATATGGCATATACTAAAGCATGGAATGGAGATTAGTATGAAAAATCTTGAATTTGTGCATTTGTTGTGAATTTTTGATAAAATGAATACAAATTGAATGGAACTGTCCATTTTATCTGTTTAAATGGAACTATTTATCATTCTTTTTAAATAAGATAAGATATGATTGGATACAGGTTGTTTATTAAGGCTTTTCTGAAAGAAGTAGAGAATGAGGTAAACCAGCTTGTGGGGGTGGGGACATAAAATGATCTATGTTTCTTTAAGTAATGGGGACATACAAGTATTTATTATAGCCAAGGTTTTCACAATAGCCCAGTATTGCATTAATAATGTCATAAGAATTCTTTATATCTTTATGTCACAGTATAGGGAAAACGGTAGTATTAAATTTTCCCAGCATTAGGTTGGCCTTTTGTGTACCCAAGGCAGGTGAAGGAAGTCAAATTATGAGCGCTGTGATTGGATGTAAGGGTACAATATATTTTTTATTTATCTATGAATAACTACAGTGTGTATATTTACAATATAAATTTTAAAACCTATTGAAATATTTTCTAGAGAATTATTCAAAAAGACTTGCAAAATTTCATAAATTTGGTGAAAATGACGGTGGGCATGGATAACATAAACAAGCTCCGTTGGAAGTTGGTCATGATACTATTTGGCTTTAATTTTTAAAACAGAATACCGGTAATAAAGTACTAACACAACATATCCAGGTTTTTATCTTAAAAAGTGGTAAATTTAGAAAATGTTAACATTGTCGCCTATGGCAGAATAAATAGTACCGTTTTCCCTTAAGCATGTTCCCTTATCATGTTTTGGATATTTTGTCTGATTTTCAGAATTCTCTGGTTTTATCCATTTGATTGCCTTAAGAAAGTTTTGTCATTGACCCCCAGTTTTCTCTTTATAAATCTTGTACATGTATAATGATAAGCCATTTGTAAAAGTCTTATAAAATTTTAATTATTTTTGAGAACTTAAACTTGTAAATGATAAAGCCATATTCCCGGCAAAATTTCAATGGTTAATATCTCGAAAACAAGCACATTGACCTGTATATTTTGTTTGCTCTTTTGGATCCTTTATTAATCCCCTCTCAATATAAACTAGTGTTTTGAAAGCTAATTATTTTGAAACTGAGAAGTAAACTCCCTTAAGAGAGCATGAGAGGAAACAGAATTTAACATTATCTATTTTCTTGAACTGATTGTTCAGCTATATTTTGCTTAGATAATCAAGTGTTTTAAACTAGATTTGATGCAGACATTATGCATATGAGTTCTTCTTCTTCTTCGTCTTCTTCTTGATGCAGATATTATGCATATGAGTTCTTCTTCTTCTTCTTCCGCGACTTTAAAAATGAACTTGTCCGCAGCGTTTCTCCAAAACTGCTTGTCAGATTTACTAAGGGTTTCATAGAATTGAAGACTAATATGTCTAGTTGAGCCATCAATCTTTCTTTTGTGCATTGGGGTCTATTAAGGGGTATTTTTTTTTGGAAAGGGGGGGAGTAGAAAGGAGGGAGGGGTTTACTATAGAACCCTATGGGAATTTATTTTCTAAAATTTTCAAATGAATATAACTTGAAAACTGTAAGTGATAGATACATGCAGTCTTCAGAAATGATTATAGGACAATAAAACAAATCACATGAAATATAGGGGGAGTCCCTGGGTGGTCATTCCCACCCCCTTCAATTTGAGAATATGCTTTTATTTTGTAAATGGTCCAGATTCCCACTCCTAAACCATATATATTCTTGAATGGGACAATAAAACAAATCAACTGAAATTAAAGGAAGTCCCCTGGGGTCATCCCCACCTTGGTCAATTTGAGAATGTACTATTATCTTGTAAACAGTCTTGATCCCCACCCCTAAACCATATATATTCTTGTAGGGGACAATAAAACAAATGAAATGATATAAACGGGAAGTCCCTAGGGAGTCACCCCACCCCCTATTGTTTGAAAACTTGTAAACGTTCAACATCCCCACCCCTAAACCATATATATTCTTGTATGGGACAATAAAACTAATCAAATGAAATTAAAGGAAGTCCCCTGGGGTCATCCCCACCCTGTTCAATTTGAGAATGTGCTATTATCTTGTAAACGGTCTAGATCCCCACCTCTTAACCATATATATTCTTGAAGGTGACAATAGAACAAATGGAATGATATAAACGGGATGTCCCTAGGGGGTCACCCCACCCCCTCTTGTTTGAAAACTTGTAAATGGTCAACATCCCCACCCATAAACCATATATATTCTTGTATGGGACAATAAAATTAATCAAATGAAATTAAAGGAAATCCCCGGGGGTCATCCCCACCCCATTCAATTTGAGAATGCTATTATCTTGTAAACGCTCCAGATTCATCCCCACCCCATTCAATTTGAGAATGTGCTATTATCTTGTAAACGCTCCAGATTA
Organism: Mytilus galloprovincialis; assembly: GCF_965363235.1. Lineage (NCBI taxonomy): Eukaryota > Metazoa > Mollusca > Bivalvia > Mytilida > Mytilidae > Mytilus > Mytilus galloprovincialis. Next base: position 17,634,925 of record NC_134848.1, on the reverse strand, counting down.
AACAACCCCCTCTTGTTTGAAAACTTGTAAACCATATATATTCTTGTAGGGGACAATAAAACAAATCAAATGAAATGTAGGTAAAGTACCTGGGGGTCACCACCACCCCCTCCTGTTGGAATAATTATAAATAGTGGAGATCCTTACCCCTAAGCCATATATATTCTTGTATGGGACAACAAATCCAATCAAATGAATATGGGACCATATGAATGGTGAGTTATGGGAGCTTTGTTTGGGAGACTTCGTAACAGCATCCTGTTACAATTACTTCTTGTTAAGCTTGAAAATGTTACTACTCTAGCAGCACATCCCTACCAATTAGTATATAGTGAGTGGCTTCTGAGACTGTTTGTAATAATGCAGTTTACGGTATTCACTTTTCATTATAAATTGTAAAATGATTTGTTACGCCAAAATAAAATAAAAATATATTTATATAAAGTAGTATATAAGCAGAATCTCTTGCATTTTTGTCCATCATTTAGGAATCCAGATAATAAATTTAGTGAAAATCTGACATCTTTTTTTTTGCCAAATTTTTATGCTCCATGTTGAAAGTTTCACTTTGACCTTGAGATCAAGAACCGCACAGTTCCTTTGCTTGGTGTGTTTTAACATGTTTAAATTTCTTTTCGTTGAGACTTGGATTTTCCCCTAAGGTATAGCAGGCCTCAGCAATAACTTTTTTTTCAACTTGTCCAGTAGGACAAGTACATACCAAAACTTACTTGTCCGAATGAAATTGTAACTTGTCCAAAAAGAATCTTAATAATAACCTTTTTTGCATTTCAAGTTCACTGATTCAAGAAACAAAATGAATTAAAAAAAAATTGAACAGAATTTGATTTATATCCTTTGAAATACTTTTAAAAGATATGAGCCATGAACAACTGAATTTAGTTGTGTCACATGACTTAGGTTCTAGTTTTTATCAATGCTAAAGTCTCATCATACTTTGCACATGAAGCACCATCTGATTGGCCTCTAAATGTACACTCATTGGATTTTTATCCTTTTTTTTTTAAAGTTGAAAAAAGTTTATTCAAATGCAATCAGTAAAAAGAATTTGAGGTATGATTGCCAATGAGACTAATGACCAAATGACACAGAAATTAACAACTATAGGTCACTGCATTGCAAGTATTGTTTTTTGCTATATAAAGATCAAACATGATTTGATGATGTTTATGGTAAATAATAAATTTCCTCATTCTTATTTAAAAAATACGGTATGGACATTAGTATTAATTATTATAAAGCAACAAAATAAGGTAGGAAAGGAGGTTCTGATTTGTCTTGGTCCAGAAATGTCTACTGCCTTGCCAAGCTGTCTATTAATCATGTCTATGAAATATGTCTCCTACGGTGCCCAACTGTCTATTAAACTTGGAGCCGAATCATTTCGGAGCTGGTGAGGAACTGTCTTTTAAAGTTACCTTATCTAAAAAGCGCATGGTTGAATGGAATGGTAAAACTGGTTTCCGAGAAAAGTGTGTTTATTACCTGTTAAAAGTACTTGATAAAGAACCAGTTTTAAATTATCTATTGCAAGTCTGAGGGGTCTTGAGAAATAAAAAGTTTCAATTAGTTTCAGTTTAAAAAGGAAAGATGTCAAACAAATCTTCTTTTCTTGTTTTTTTGTTAATAATTATACTTTGTTCATCAAAGTTGGATTAAAATTTATTTTCTGCAGAATGATTCTACTTGTCCCATCGGACAAGCTTGGTATAGCTTTTACTTGTCCGACCTTTTTTACCTCTGGTACCGGACAATCGGACAAGTGTTATTGTCGAGGCCTGTATAGTTATACTATTTATAAGTTCAAGACTGGTTAGTGAGAGTAGTTGTATAATGAGTTCTTGTTTTGGTTAAAAATATAGATTGGTAAAATATGCACGTGAAATACTTTGGCGGTTTAAAAGGTGGGGTCCCGTTATATTATATAAAGAAAATTTGTGGGTGTCATTTATAGAAAATGCTCACAGTAACTAAGACAGTTTGCAGTTTATTGTGTTATAATAATGTATATGCATTATACTTTGTTTTTTTTCAGTCCATTTAAATGTAGTGGACAAATGTGTTTGTACTTATAATATGTTGGTTTATAATGTTATTAAACATTGCTTACTAGAAAAGAAGAAGTTACTACGAGCAACTAAACCTATTTAGAGTTTTGTTTTATTTATTATACCACAGATTTAGTAAAGAAATGTTTTAAATTCAGATGAGCTTGGCGAGGGAGAATTTAATATAATCTAATATGCATGTTCTGATTTTGTGTTATTGATGCAGGGTTGGCAAAGTATTACCCGCTCGGGTTTTACTGGGCGGGAAAACCCGGGTTTTCCCGGGCTGGGCAATACTCCCTGAAATGGGCAATACTGGGCAATACTGGGCAATATGATTTTTTAAGCTTATTTCAACACAAAATAGTAAAGACTTGTTGTAGTTTCATAGTATTATAGCTAAATATATACATTTTATACAGATAACCATTGAGAGTCATTTCTAGAAGATTTAAAATTTAATTTATTTCTCTTCTCCACATAAATTCTATGTACGAAAAATACAATATTTGCACAATTTAGGATTCCTCGTTAATTTCCAAGCATTGTTTCAATAATCTTAACACTTTATTGCAATGTTTAAGTGAATTGTAAATTAAATTGCTATATACGCAATCATGATTGCTAAATAAACACCCTACAGGGTCTTGTCATTAACTCTTATAGAAATGAAAAGACTGATTATTGTTATATAAACATATCTGTGATCATCTGTGTTCTATAAATCTGAATAATTACTTATTATTTAGTTTTGTACATTTGTACATATATAAATTATTTCAAAGTAATTTTCCTTACATGTACATGTAATCCTTAAATTCTTTATACTAGTTATATATTTGTTAGAATAATTTGTTAGAATAATTCTCATATGTATACACTTGTACTTTTGTACATGTATGTATGTATGATAAGACTCTCAAACAAGTAAACTTATTTATAAATAAAAATATGTTTATATATATCTTAAATGTATTGCATTTGTGTTTGATTACTGAATCCTCTTTGAAATTCAGACCAGTATTTTATATTACCCAGTATTGCCCAGTATTACCCAGTAAAACCCAGTAAAACCCGGGTTTTCCCAGTATTTCCCACTGGGCTGGGCAATACTCATAAAACCCGGGTTTTTGCCAACCCTGTATTGATGGAAGCCCCTATCTTTTCTATTAAACATAACTTTCTAAATCCCCAGTATTTTTAGCTGACCTGGCCCAAAGGGCCAAGTGAGCTTTCCCATCACTTGGCGTTCGTCGTCCGTCGTTAGCTTTTACAAAAATCTTCTCTGAAACTACTGGGCCAAATTTTACCAAACTTGTCCACAATCATCATTGGGGTATCTAGTTTAAAAAATGTGTCCGGTGACCCGGTCAACCAACCAAGATGGCCACCAGGGCGTAAAATAGATCATAGGGGTAAAATGTGGTTTTTGGCTTATAACTCAAAAACCAAAGCATTTAGAGCAAATCTGACAAGGGTAAAATTGTTTATTAGGTCAAGATCTATCTGGCCTTATATTTTCAGATGAATCGGACAACTGGTTGTTGGGTTGCTGCCCCTAAATTGGTAAATTTAAGGAAATTTTGCTGTTTTTTGTTATTATCTTGAATACCATTATAGATAGAGATAACCTGTAAAAAGCAATAATGTTCAGCAAAGTAAGATTTACAAATAAGTCAACATGACTGAAATGGTCAATTGACCCCCTAAGGAGTTAGGTCACGGTTTTTTAATTTGATGGTTTACGGATTTTCCCCATGAAAAAGTCGGGTCGGTCGGTCGGGAAAAAAAAAAGAAAAAAAATCATCTTTGAAGACAGAAAAATATGCAAAATCAATATATATTTCACCTTTCTAACAATATGTTTGTTGTGCTATTTTATCATCAATTCTTCAATTTTAGTTCGATGAAATAATATTGCTCAACTGTTATAAACATCGCACGACATTGTCTAATAATTTACAGTAAAAAAAGGGGGGTGCACGGACAAAGACGAAATTAAATCGTCATTTCAGAAACAAGAAAAATAAATTCGCGTAGCTCTTTATCAATTCCAGAAAACTTGGTGAATAATGATCTTCAAGCACGAAAACTGATAAAGAAAAAAATGTAAAAACGTCGTACGAAAATAAGTTTCAACACACGTGTCAAAAACCTAATAGACTCGTCCACTGGAAAACGAGATTATCGGGTTTAATCTGTTGTCTCGCATTCCTGTTTTTTATCCAAATGGACGATCATTTTTTTATTATCTATCAGTCAGGGGCATTACTTAAACAAGTAATTTTTTAAAGTTACTTATAGAAGTATTTTTTGTTTTTGAAAATAAAAAAATTACTTTATAGAGTTATTTTAAATTTCAATAAAACATAGACTAAATGAGGGGGGGCAAGGGGGGTCCCAATAACAGCAAATTGATTTGGCTCATAACAGATAACAAGGAATTAAAATGGACAAACACAGATAACAGTAAATGAAATACTAAAATAATTCGGTGTTTGACAAATCAGTATTTCTTATTACGGATATAATCCTTTGTAATGCATTCCATGCATTTTCTATGACTATGTTTTTAGTATTAATTTATGTATCTAGAATGTGTTGAAATAACTACTCAATATATTATAATTTTTTTTATACGCTCGTTTACGGAACGTTTTATGGTATACTGTTGTCCGTCTGTTGTCAACATGTCGGACATTAACTCGAAAACTCTTTAACCAATTTGCATTAAACTTTAGGAAATTGTTTATATCTATTGACGTGAGCTCCCTTTTTGTTTTCTTTATAAATTTTAGATTTTAAGTTTCTGGGTAATGAGTTTTTAATCAATAAAATTGGTGTTTTTTTCAGTTTTCTAATAATATCTAAATGTTTTCACAAAGCAAGGAATTTTGGTGAATTGTTTATATCTACATAACATGAGGTCACTTTCAATTTTTATAAATTTTAGATTTTACGTTTCCGAGATAACGGGTTTTATTAATTAAAAAGGGGGGATTTTCCAGTTTTCAGACATTAACACAAAAATGTTTTCAGCAGTTCTCATGAAACTTTGCTGAAATGTTTATATCTATTGTTGTAAACTCCCTTTCGATTTTTATTAATTTTAGATTTTATGTTTTTGAGTTAAGGGATTTTATTCATTAGAAAAAGGTGGTATTTTCTAGTTTTCAAAAATAACTAAAAAATGCTTTCAACAGTTCTTATGAAACGTTGGTGTATTGTTTATATATATTGACTGAAGCTCCCTTTGTTGCTAATACAAAAAATGACCTAAAAGAGTTTGAATATTCTGACTTTTTCTAAATGACCATTTAATGAGGTGTGTGAATTTTTCTTAATAAGACTATGAGGCAAAGTGGTATTTAGGGTAGCAAAATCAAAAGCACCAATTCTAAGCAGGCAATTTATCAAGTACTTCGAACGAATTTTGACACTCCAAAAGCAATTTATTCCACTATTTTCAAAGGCCTTATTTGAACAATTTTTTATCAGCTGAGGTTTTTGATTGTACCAAGTGTACTAGTAAGAATACATAGTTTAGTAGCGAAACAATGGCTTGAAACGAAAGAAATCTTTGTTTGTAATGAGTAATGTGCAGCTTCGGACCCAAGTACATGGTTGGAACTTTCATTGTACAGTGCATTTGGTTCTGCTTTGAAAAAGAATCACAGAGCTGAGTATATGTACCATATTACGGTATATAAAAGGTTAACTGGTTGTTATGACCTAGTCCTTAATTGAGATCCTTGTCAGATATTCCTGGCCATATGTTTTCCTTTTTGTCATATTAAGAATTGCTTTAATTTAATATGTTCGTACGGGAAACAAGGACCATTATTCTCATACAAGAAATTAAGATAATTCTAAATACACATTCATAAAAAAATGGAATTCATTACAAAGGATAATCATAAGATATACTTGAATTGTCCTGGACCTTACTTCTGTGATGGGTAAATGTTAATGGAATCCTTCTCTGAATACGGGACAAACATATTAGTAGTGGTAGACCCCAATGTCCAATGATCTTCAATTTATACCGAATATTGACTGTCAAAAAAAAAAAATGCTAACATTCCAATTTTCAATAACAGTTAACAGCAAATACATTATCACAATAACAGATAACAAAAAAACTAATAGCCCAATAACAGCTAACAAAGAATAAGACAATAACAGCTAACAGCAAATATATTTTCAAAATAACAGATAACAAAGAATTAAATTGCCCCATAACAGCATAACAGTTAAACCCTTTGCCCCCCCTCCTAAATGTAGTTTTGATGAGTTTTTACATAATTTCATATCATAAAGTTAAGAATTCATTATATTTGAGAGGATTATAGAGATGAAGGGTTACTTTAAAAATTATGACATAAATATTACTCGAATAAGTTATTTGATACATTTTTAATAAAATTAGTATTAAAACTTATTTAAGGAACATGTGCCCTTGGTTTGGGTTACAAATTATAAATAACTTCAAGTCTTAATCAATTCACAAGTATCTATCTATTTATATCAGTCTACCTTCAAGATTTTGGAGAAAAATGAGAATTTAATTGTCCCAAGATACCAATCTTTGACCATTAGAAGCGTCGGTATGAAAGATAAGTGTGTCAGAAAGGCAATTAGTGTTTCAGAAGGATTAGATTTAATATGTCAGGGGAAAAATAACCAGATAACTGTGAAAAATTGTTAAACCTAGTAAAATCTGTATTATTGGACACCTATAAAAATAATATTCAGAAAAGTTACTTATATAAGTAACATTTAAAATAGCCTCGTTTTCAACATTACTTGAATAGGTAATTTTAATTGTTACTTGTTTAAGTAATGCCCCTGACTGTCTATGAAACAAGAAAATTCCAAATGATTTGTTAATATTCAGTACTTCAACTTGATGCCTTTACCCTGTCCACATTTGGACAAGTCTATTTCTATGAGATGATGCATCTTACGGACTGATGACAAATAAGGGAAACGAACTTATTGTGTAATTGGTTTTAAACACAAGTTTCGTTCCGCAATATTATTTGCGCAAACGACATTTCAAGGTCAGTTATAATTGATTTGTCTATTTTTAGAAACGTAAACTGGAAGTTTTATTTTTTCACAACAGAAAGTGTTATCAATTTTGTTAGTGATTAATGCATTTCATTTCATAAAAAAATAATATTTAATTATTTTTCAGGGATAATGCATTTGTTAGGGTCGGCGGGAATATAAAAGCATGAAAAGTCAATTTTATTTTTATTCTGGAAATCGGAAAAATCGGGTCGGGGAATCCGTAAACCAACAAATTAAAAAATCCTGGCCTAATTAATGTCCTTTATAGTCAATTTTTAACAATTTTCATCGGGCCAAGTTCATGATAGATAGAGATAATTGTAAGCAGCAAGAATGTTCAGTAAAGTAAGATGTACAAACACATCACCATCACCAAAACACAATTTTGTCATGAATCCATCTGTTTCTTTTGTTTAATATTCACATATACCAAGGTGAGCGACACAGGTTCTTTAGAGCCTCTAGTATTTTTTTATTCTCGTCTTTAATGCAATAGCTAGCCTTGGTGGCATGAGTGGTCCAAGTTGTTGAGCTACTATATCACAGGTCAACACATGAGTTGTGAGTTCAAAACCCCACACTTGGCAAGTACATTCAACTTCAATCTTGATGTCAGTTTTTCTACAAAAAGTCATGCAGTGGTTCACTCCTCACATTAGCTTCTCAAATAAACGAATCACAACAAAATTGCTGAATGTGCTGAAAGTGACACTAAACATTAATCAATCCATCATTCTCTTCTTCCTTTACAGATTCTTATTATTGCTGAAACAGGATCAGATTATACAAGTGACATAGCAGTTGATGATATAGTTCTGAAGGAGGGAGTCTGTTAACTTTGTAAGTATTATATACTGTGGATTTAGTATACTGTTTGTGGGAGAATATAAGGTTGGTGGATTTCAATTGTCAAGGTAAACTACAAATAAAAAAATTATCCTCAAATATAAAAAAAGATGTGGTATGATTGCCAATGTGACAACTCTCCACAATAGACCAAAATGACACAGAAATTTACAACTATAGGTAACTGTACGGCCTCCAACAATGAGCAAAGCCCATACCCCATACCCGTACGAAAAACATGACACGTACTCCGGCTGGACAGTAGCCGTACTGAGAACCGTACTTATAATAATTATTTGGACTTTTCTTTGAATGTGTTATAATGGATAACCCGGCTGGACTTTCAGCGAAATTAGCCGTAAACCGGCTCGAAATATTTAAATTAGCAGGAGTCCGGTTCAGAAAGTCCAGCTGGACTTTCATAAAAGTACGTCTGAAAAAATCCAGCCGGCATTTCTGGCAAAAATATGGCCTCTATAAAGTTCAGCTGGACTTTACAAAGTCCGGCTGAACTTTAAGAAGTCCAGCTGAACTCATAAAAGTTCAGCTGGACTTCAAAAAGTTCTGTTTGACCTTTAAAGATGATCTCAGCAGGGGCTGATCCACAAAAAGGGGGGGGGTTCCACCCCCGCAGAACCCTCCCTCTTGATTACTACTGCTTAGTTTTTCTTCAGATGGTGGATTTGTCTGTTATGATATGCAGCCCTTGTTATAATCTGAAAATAAAAAAATAAAACCAGAAAGCATTATATACAATGTATATGCATATACTGCTTATTTCTTTTTCTTTTTTCTACTGTCTTACTGGCAAAATCAAGAAACAGGGAATTGTGAAGCTAAACGCTTACTCCTAAAAATGTGTGGTTATAATTATCATGATTTATATATACTTCAGACTAAATAAATTTAAAGTGCATAATATGCAGTAAAGCTTTGAAAATCACTGAAACTGAAATATTTTGCATAATTAAGTATTTAATGTAGTTTTTTTAATTCTTTTTACTCTTCAAAAATAAAAATTAAGCTATTTATATTGTTGTAATCATTTCATCAATATGTTGAAGAAAAAAGAGCATATCAGAATTGTACTTACCAGAATATGCAATCCAAAATACATGCAAACAGCTGCAGCAATCTTCCTAAATTGAAATTGATGCCAGTCAGAAGGATCCATCTTCTCTAATATAATGTGAAAAAAACTACTTCCAAACATTTGCTTTACATCCAATGTAAATTTCTCATTTTGTTTAAGAACATGAAGAAAGAAGACACATCCTCCTGTTTATTCCAAATTCAAATTTTGTTGTATTGCAATACATGAGGTTGTTTGAGGAGCTGTGAAAATTTTTCTTCTTATGACTTCTTGCATATGTCTTAATTTTGAATATGTGATATATTAAAGAAAAGAAAATCAATTATTAATTTGTTCAATTATGAAATGTTTAATAAAAGTGATAGTTATTGCAGATATATGTATTTAGAAATGTGTTATCCTTCAAATGGCCTCATGATCAACCTCTGTGTAGATGCTACTTCCTGTGGCCTGTCCAGACTGAGGTTATTGAAAACAGATGGCACTCTCTACAAGACTACTGCTATTAAATCACTGTTATGGCTCGAGTTTCTAATTGATATTAAAGAATGATGATAATTATTTATTTAATGCATTCATCTTATTAAATATAAATATACTAGAAAATGTATAAATTTAACCTATTAATAGATGTAATTTTGCTAGGGGTTTTATTTCATGAAAAAGTAAAAATGTTAAATAATTGTTGAAAACATATATTTAACTGGGATATGATTCAATCAAAATTATATCACCTATATTAAATTTCAATTTTCCATTTACAGTCTATTTTAAATATTTTATAATGGAATTGAAAATTTTAGGGGAAAAGATCACATCTTATAGTTTGATCTTAGAGTATATATATTGTAAAAAAATATGATATCATTATTATAACTTGCAAATTTTCATTTATAACTCTTTTCCATTTTGATAGAAATTGTTCCTTTCAAAGAACAAAATCCTAGTGACAAACTTTTTATTTCTGTAAGGGCAGATTTTGCTGATGAAAATTTTCTAAGTCTTAATTCCTGCTCATAAATGACTGTAAAATTTTCTAAGACAAAAATCCTGCTGATCATTCTACAGAAAGAATAATTTCTCTCAAAAGTCCAGCCGTATTTATTTTTTTATCAGAATTACAAAAAGTGCGGTTGGACTTTTAAGAAAATACCGGCTGGCAAATAACCGAAGTATAAAAAAAAGTACGTGTACGGCTCATGTCAGACTGGACTTTTCAAAGTCAGACAGGAATACGTCTCAAGTCCAGCCGAAGTCCAGTTGAACTCCTGTTGAAATTTTCGTACGGGTAGTCGGCTATAAAAAGCCCCAAAATGACAATGTAAAACAATCAAATGCGAAAATTCAAAGTACAGATGTTTCTATAAGCTTCCTGTAGGTTTAAACAGGCATTAATAGTTTATACAGATTCCCTCTAATAAGTCCACCTGAAATTGATATTAAAATCCACCTTCAGGATATTTGAAGACTTTAGCAAAACCACCAAATCTTATATATAACAATGAAAAGTGCATTTTTTTGTTCAATCTAGGAAAATTGGTACCTGTGAAAATAACTGATTACACAATATATTTAAAATTTGAATATAACGTCAAATGGTCTTTTAAAAGAAAACCATAGATTTAAGTCGGCCACTAATTAGAGGTACTTCGATGTTTGTCATCACAAGGGCCTTCATAAAATCTCAAATCTGCTTCATCCTATTCTTATATAACTTGAACACACCATTTATTTGATGACAGAGAGCTCCTGCGTTATTTTTTGGTAAAGATAGCTCTCAATAATGACGACTTCAGTATGTATATTAATGAAATTTATCCTGCTGAACTTACTTTAAATAAAGCCAATACTGACAATGACCACTGCCCTTTCCTCGATCTTGATATCTATATCACTAACGGAAAGCTAAATACTAAAATTTATGATAAAAGGGATGATTTTTCATTTCCTATCATTAATTATCCGTTTTTAGATGGTGACGTTCCCTTGTCACCATCTTACGGTGTTTATATATCTCAACTTGTACGATTCGGTCGTGTATGTAACAATGTTTTAGATTTTAACGAGAGAAATTTATGTATTACTGAAAAATTATTACACCAGGGTTTTCGATATCACAAACTAGTCAAAACATTTACTAAATTTCATCATCGGTATAAAGACATCATTCGTAAATATAGCTCAACATGCAGACTTCTTATACGTTCAGGTATTTCACATCCAATTTTTTATGGAAATATTCTGTATAAAGCACAAAGGTGTCAGTATTCACCTCAGAAACTTACAAAACCTTTGAATAGACTTATTAAGAAGGGATATAATTACGATACTGTTGTCAAGTCATTAAAGATTGCATATTTTGGCGTTAATATTGAGTCACTGATAAGGTCTTTGCGTCGGAACTAAACACATTTATTCTAAAAACAGTTGTTGGCATGACACGGGTTATGTTCTTCTCATATATGTTATGATGGTATGATACTAAACCCCTAACAGGAAGGATTGTGCCTGATGTTCATATGATGAAATCATAATTTATCTTTCAGTCAGTTTAATTGAAGTCTGGAGCTGGCATGTCAGTTAACTGCTAGTAGTCTGTTGTTATTTATGTATTATTGTCATTTTGTTTATTTTCTTTGGTTACATCTTCTGACATCAGACTCGGACTTCTCTTGAACTGAATTTTAATGTGCGTATTGTTATGCGTTTACTTTTCTACATTGGTTAGAGGTATAGGGGGAGGGTTGAGATCTCACAAACATGTTTAACCCCGCCGCATTTTTGCGCCTGTCCCAAGTCAGGAGCCTCTGGCCTTTGTTAGTCTTGTATTATTTTAATTTTAGTTTCTTGTGTACAATTTGGAAATTAGTAAGGCGTTCATTATCACTGAACTAGTATATATTTGTTTAGGGGCCAGCTGAAGGACGCCTCCGGGTGCGGGAATTTCTCGCTACATTGAAGACCTGTTGGTGACCTTCTGCTGTTGTTTTTTTATTTGGTCGGGTTGTTGTCTCTTTGACACATTCCCCATTTCCATTCTCAATTTTATTAATCATAACCTTTTGGGACTGACTTGATATCTAAATCTTCCAAGGCTTCTCACGTAACCTTTTCGATACACAAAATATAGTGCATTGATAATAACATTCAATACATCCTATCCATGACAGAAATTGATCAATGTAATATATGCTCAGATATTCAAGGCACAAAATGATGTTACACTTTTCAAGAAAATTACATAACTTTTGCAAGGTGCTGGAATCAAATATCTGTTCTAAAAATAGAATTATGTCACTGTTAAAATCATCTTTGGAAAATTTGGAGTTATCTTCCTTTGTCTAGAATTGCTGTTAGATCAACTACAACCAATGCAATAATTAATTTACAACCTACTGATAAATTGAACCAATCTTTACCTCTCAGTGCTTACAAGCACTTTGATATTTATTTCAGATTTATTATTTCTTACTTATGGAACTTTAACCATTAGATTTAAGGCAATTTTTCATAAAAATGGGCACTAATATTCCAGTATTTCTGAATTGATTTCCTCCAAACTTCTCATAATTGCAGGGATTGTTGAAAGAAAGCTACCTTTTAATTATACCCCATGCAACAAAGTTGCGGAGAGTATTATGTTTTTACCTGTCCATCTGCTGTCCTGTTCTTGTCATTGCAACTCCTCTGAACAGAATTTCATGAAACCATTTTAGATAATAAGGACATACTATGTAGATGTGCATATCAACAGGAAATTATGATTCAATTTTTTTCTAGGAGTTAAGCTTCTTTGAACTGATTTGCTTCAATATACAACTGCAACAATTTGTCATCGCAACTCCTCTGAAACCACACAACAGAATTTCATGAAACTTTTTAGATAATAAGGACATATACTATGTAGATATGCATATCCATAGGAAATTATGATTCACCTTTCTTTCTTAGAGTAATTAAATTTGTCCTGTGACAATGTGGGGACGTGGGGTATGTGAGCGCGCTCACTAAGGTTCTTTAATTTATTTAATATTTATGTTTATCACTTCAGAGATATTGGACTTAAATTTTACATATTCTACCATAACTTGAATTAGCTTTGATTGATAAAGTGGAAACCTTACATAATTATTGGAATATGTGAACATATGAATAAATGTCTTAAAAGTTCTAATTTCTTGCAATAATTTCAATGTGCACAATAAGGGGCACTGTATGTGTTCTTGGCACAGCTGTTTTTGGGGTCACTTCAATTCCAAAAGTTGGATGAAATTTCTGCTTTGATTTCAGTACTGTTTCTTATGTGGCATCAACTGAACAAGTCTGGAATATTTTAACTTATTTTACAGTTATAAATAAATATTTATAAATGTATTAAAAAATCCAAAACGGAAAGTCCCTAATCAAATTGCAAAATCAAACACATCAAACAGATTGATAACTGTCGCATACTCCTGACTTGGTAAAGGCAGTTTCTGATAAAGAAAATGGTCGATTGAACTTGGTTTTATAGCTAAATAAACCTCTCGCTTGCTTGAAATGAATATTATGAAAATATAGAATATTAATGTATGCTTACTAAATATGATATTTTTGTATTGCAGGGAAGACTTTAAAGCTCAATAGTGAACTTACTGGAATTTTGGTTTATAAATGCAAAATCAATGAACTGAGCCTGCTCACCAATATCTTGAAAGATCACTAGGCAGAAGAAATACATTGATTGACCAACCAGACTTCAGCTTTCACAGTGCTTTAATCGTCTTGTCCGTATTTGAATATCTCGATATATATATATTGTTATTATTTATATCTGTTTTGTCAGAATGTGCTGTCCAAAAAATAAAATTTATGTTTTGTTGCAATCCATTATTCTTCTTGTTATCTTTGACTTAATCAATATCTTCACATCAGACCAAGCGGAAAAAGAGGCGAAAGATACCAAAGGGATATACAAACTCATAGGTAGAAAATAAACTGACAATGCCAATGTCTAAATAGAAAGACCAACATACAAGCAATAGTACACATTAGTCCATATTGATAAAATTTTAGTAGGGTTTTTCTATATGACTGTGATTTTGTATAAATAATCATATTCTCCTGCAAAAAAAGCATATTCACGGCGCAAAACGTGTTTTTAGGTGCATGATTTTGGTAAATAGTTGCCATTACATACATTTCTCTCTGAATATGGAACAAAACAAATATTGTCTTTTGTTTCGGTTAATATGTGGTTTAATTGACTTTTGTAAAACTGATATTCACTTCAGCCATTGGCCTCAATAAATATCAGTGATTCAAAAGTCAATAAAACTACATATTAACCTTATCAAAAGACAGTAATTGTATAAAACTCAGCACTAAAGACTGAGAACATGAACTACACCATAAACTGAGGTAATATCCTGTGCTCTGGAAGAGGAACCAAATCCTGCTTCACATATGGCACCTGTCGTGTTGCTTATATTAGTACAAACTCTTGGATAAGTCTCAGTTGATAAATTACAATCTGGGAAATCATTCCATAAAATGAAAAAGACCCAAAATTTAAAAGAAATATATATATATATGAAAATTAAGATTAAAAAACAAAAGAAAAGAAACAAAGACCAGCAATTTTTACTGTTCTAGAGTTGTACCTGTTTACAAATGGAAAACATGCTTTTTTGGTTTTTTTTTTGGTTCTTTTACTTCAGTTAGCCTCAACCTAATGCTATGAGAAATTGTACACCATGCTTATTACAACAAAACTCAGGACATGTATAAATTAGTTAGCATTACTTTTACCATTCCTGAGTGTTCCTTTAGAACTTATTATGCTAGGCAATACAGTACTCGGAAACCAGGTTGAAATAGAACAAAAGAATCGAAGCTTTTTGTTAGAGAAGGCGATAAATGTTAACTGTATTGTTTACTATAGTGACACAAATTTTAAAAGTTAACAGAATCAAACAAAATTACAATTTTCTTCTCAATTACGAGGTGTTTTATTCTATTTGCATAAGTTTTCAATTTATCTAGTACATAGTTAACAGTCTATGGAAGAAGCGATTCGATAAAAGCTTTTCTTATATCAACGAGCGATATTGTCTTATATCAACGAGTTGCATTGTGGGAAATTTCAGACGAATGTTAGCATTTTTACGAAGAAAGGCAGATTTCTCGGTATAAAGTAATGACTCTTTTCTTAAAACAGGGTGATATATAACACGACATACGTCTGGTGTATAATTTTCATGAGTTATTTTATGTAATAACAAGCAAGGTGTATTTAAACGAGAAAATTGAATTATTGAATAAATGAAACATAAATGCACAATTTATCATTTGTAGATGTATACAGTCAATAAATATCATGTAGCAAATTTAGTGGAATGCAATTGAGATGAATTCAATGGTTTGCTACGCCAAAATCACCCATAAGTCAACGATACTGCTATATTTTAAAATATCAATGCGATATTTGTCTTATATCATAGCGATGATTTTTTAATATCAAAAATTTATGAATGCGATACTTTTCTAATATAAATGCTATAGTTTTCTAATATAAAATGAATACGATGACACATCACAATGCATTTCAAGAAAACTGCAAACATAATTCACAAACTTAGATCATGACCGGTTTAATGTTTTAGGGTCAATATCACTAAAAGTTCGGAACTGTAACAAAATTAACGCTTACATGACCAAATCATTTCAAAAATGTTTCTTGACCCTATTGATAGTCGAAAGTGTTAATAATCTGTTCAGTCTATTGTTTTCAATCACATGGTTTAACCGACTAACTAACATGTTGAATCCCGCAACATTATTAATGTATGTGCCTGTCCGAAGTCCGGGAGCCTGTAATTCAGTTGTTGTCGTTTGTTTATGTGTTACATATTTGTTTTTCGTTCACTTTTTTTATATAAATAAGGCCGGTAGTTTTCTTGTTTGAATTTTTTTACATTGTCTTAACGGGCCTTTTATAGCTGACTATGCGGTATGGGCTTTGCTCATTGTTAAAGTACGTACGGTGATCTATAGTTGTTTTAAATTTCTGTGTTATTTTGAACTCTTGTGGACAGTTGTCTCATTAGCAATTATACCACATCTTATTTTTTATAATATTATTCTATTTGAAGTTATGATGCAATGGCGGAATTTAAATGCGGTTGCAAATACGTCTACCTACCTATTAGATTATAATAAACTGGTCACACTGCTATAGCCTATCCACTTTGGTTAATATCGAAATAGACAAAAAAATTCATTACTTAAAAGAATCATTCATTCAAACAATCCAATCCAATACAGCTCCAAATTACAGTAAATAGTCAAATGGTAAAATCCAATCAAATTAAAATGTACAAATGCTGATATCCCGAACTTCGAAGATACCAACTGAGTAGCCTCGGACTATAAATTGGACAACTTCAGATACAACGAAAATCAAAAATCTTGTCAAACAGAAAATGTATTTATTATTAACATTGAAAAAGATATTGAGAAGGAAAACAGTTCTTTTTGGATATCAAAGACTTTTCCCGTTGGTAATCGATATCTCTATGAACACAATCAGCTCGCCGCGTGGACGCTCTTTTACATCTCGATGACCGTGAGGGTATTCCGATGTATTGTTGCCACAGAGATTTGACTTTCGTTTTTGGCTAGTAACCGATCGTATAAATACCCGAACTTTTCTTAGTGCAAAATAACAATCCGTATCGCTTGTTATAAATTCATTTCTTCAATAAGTACTAAAGAAAAATGTTAAAGGGGCACTAGCTACGAAATATATAAAAAATCTTAAGTATTTTTGTTTTTGTTCAATCAATAATGAAAGTGAAATAGTGAAATAATAATTCGCTTTTAGCAGCCAATATGGGACAATTTTGTCAAATTAAGCGAAGAAACATTGATAATTACTGATTCACTTGCAAGTGAATTAGTCGACCTCATTAAATCCGTATTCATGTGAACTTCAATTTAACCCCCTAGCTAGAGATTGACAACGCATGCATTATACGTGTACTATACGTGTACTATACGTGTACAGGTTATTTAAAGAAAAAAGAATGTCAACAATGAAAGTGAAACTACGGTAAATCATTTGTTTACTGATTCGATCTATATAAAATCATTCTTATACGGTTAAAAACAATGATAAACATAAATTTTTAATCTATAAGGTAAAATCAAACAGACCTATGAAAATCCAATTGCACGTGTTGGTTTAATCGATTCATATCGTTATTTATGTTTACATCGCTTATATGGTCATCCGAGGTCAAATCAAGTTAATTAGATGGCGTCTGGACTAACATACACACGAAACGAACCTACATATTATCTACACCATGCTCTGTACACTGTTTATTTGAGACTTTTGGTAGTTTGGATAAATGTTTTACATTGTTATAAATCAAATATGAGAATTTGAGTCAAATCGGTGACCATGAATTTGACAGCTAGTGCCCCTTTAAGAATACAAATAACAATGAATAAATAATATGTAAATGTCTTTTTACGTTAGAAATGTGTATATATCTTTTCTATATTCATACATTTAGAGCGTTCAGTTGGAGGACTGGAAAGCAGTTATTTATAAGGGGAAATTGTTAAAGATTTATAAATATAAGAAGATGGTGCATGAGTTCGAATGAGACAACTTTCCATCAAAGTAATTATTTGTTTAAAGTAAACCATCATAGATCAAAGTAGGTCCTTAAGCACGGAGCCTTGGCTCACAGCGAACACCACGCTATATAGGAACAATAACATTGCTAGTGTTAAACCATTCAAACAGAAAAACTAACGGTCTAATTTGTAAAAAAAAAAAGGAGATTCAAAAGTTCAGGTCAGATTTTGTCGAATCAATCTGAACGAGGACAGAATGATTCATCTTTGTCACAAGTTAGTTTCATTGTTACCCAATGAAAGTCTTCTATGTGTGCGTTGCGAGCATATCGGATATATATTATTTCGGTGCGTTCATTATGAAATTTGCCAAATGTTATATATGTGAACAATCATTTTGATACTTATAGCTTTTTGATTACGGCATTGTTTATTAAACCCTTATTTGATAAGTTTTGCTTCCAGAACTAATTGAGAAATTTGTAAGATGTTACCAAAAACAATTTGAATTTAAGCAATGGTCTTAAAACTGCTTATTTACAAACAATACTACTAAGAAGTAAAATCACAAAAAATACTGAATTCAAAACAGAGAGTCCCTTATTAAATGGTAAAATCAAATGATAAAACACACCAAACGAATAGATAACAACTGTTATATTTCTGACTCAGTACTGGCATTTTCAAGTTTTGAAAATGGTGGATTGAACATGGTTTTATAGCGCTTAACCTCTCACGTGTATGACAGTCTCGTAAAATTCTGTCATATTTACAACGATGCGTGAACAAAACAGACATAGGTAAAATTGTCAAAATATAGGTACAACAGTCTAATATTAATACTAATCGGTACTAATATTGATATAAGAAAAACACTGCTATGATATTTTAAAAGTATCGCATTGATATTTTAAAAATATCGCATTGTTTATTTATGTATATATAAGAAAAACATAGCACTTCAAATTTTACACGGACATAAACTTTAGCTTCTAACTTACTTCTCAATGCATATTTAGACTCAATTGTTGTTTATATTTGAACAATAAGTTGTAAAGTTAGTATTTTCTTAATTTTTCGTTGCAGAAAACAACATTTTCCGCATGGAATGTCTGCATATTTACAATTGATATTAGACAATATCGCTTTGTGATATAAGAAAAGTTTTTATCGATACGAATCGTCCATAGACTGGTTAAGCAGAACAATTATATATCTAGTCGACGACATGGGTATCTTTCAAGTTGGATAAAGAAAATGCATAATCTCCGATTTTCTTGAAAAAATTGCCACGGACGGAAAACAAATCAATCTATTAGTTCAGTAATTTTCGTGTCTGCCCTTTCATTATATGTCTGAAGAAAAAATTCCAAAAATTGGTATCAACTGCATCTAAAAGATGAAATATATGGGTCAAGTGAAATACTTATCTAATGAGTCACAAAAACAGAGACGGAGTGTTCGAATAGTTATTTTTTTACTGAAAGTACTTGCCGACAGTCTTTCGAGTTGGATGATGAAAATGCATATCTTCGAAAAATTATAATTTTTTGTGTGTGATAACTAGGGTTTATAGTCTTCATACACTAAAAAAATCTAGTCTGCCCTTCCACAAAATATTTAATTAGAATGTTTTTAAATGTTTATGAATTTTCGAAAATTCCACCTGACAACCGATCAGACAATAGTTTTAAGTTGAATCAATGCAGACAAGATCATTAACTGATGCTTATTAGGTAGTTGATACATTTGTCTTTTAAAATGCAACTGAAATGTAAGGATCGTAGTGGTGCAATATGTGGATGTGGATAAATTTATCGGTTTCCAAGAGCAAAATTGGTAGCGCGTCATCCCTACAATGGCTTCCATTTCTACGATTGTGAAAATGAACTGGCGTAATGGGTAGATAATTTTGACGAAGTAGAATCCTGACTGAATAGGGGAGTCATATCTGTTCCATGGACACATTTCCTACCTTGCAGTATAAAATAAATCATACAAATATATACACTAAGAAATACTTCTTAAATATTTAACATCCTTTTTATCGGGAACAAATTTTATGCATGTGTTGTCACGACGTCCACTCTCCTCAAGGCAAATAACTTTAATGAACAGAACCATAAGCTGCAAATATCTTTAAAGGGGCACTTTAGCTACGAGATGTATAAAAAAACTATCTTTTTGGCATCTTTTCTTGTTCTCAATAATGAAATGCAAATAGTGAAATCATAATTAGCTTCGAACCATATCCATAACTGTTTGCAAATTCCAACTAGTTATGTTATGTTTTGTTGAAAGAAGATAAATCAAAATAAGACTATACGAAAATCAAAAAACGGAGAATGAGTCGGATATGAGTTAGATTGGTTACTAGTACTTCATCAACAATTGAGGGTCTCGGTGGCCGAGTGGTCTACAGTGGTCACTATCCAGTCAACACGGAGTTTGTAAGTTTGAACCCTCTCGTACGGGTGCTCTTGACTCCAATCTTAATTTTACTAGGATTGCTATTGAAGGTCGCTGGTTTTCTCCGAGAACCCCGGCTTCTTCCACCAATACAAACTGACCGCCACGAAATAGCGCAAAAAGCGATGTTTGAAATAAACTTATAATGGATACCAAAATGGAAATTTCGTATATACGCAAGACGCGCGTTTCGTCTGCATAAGACTCATCAGTGACACTCAGATCAAAAAAGTTATAAGCCAAACAAATACAAAGTTGAAGAGTATTGAGTACCCGAAAAGTAGCGTTAAAACACCCAAAAAATAAACAAAATAATTGTAGGCAAATGATTTTGAGAGATCAACAATGCATGCAATAAGCTAACTTCCTTATTGTATATGTCGTTTACACACAGTAAGTTGTCAAGAGTGCTAGGTCCAATGTTTGTCAATTTAAGAAAAGTCCATTAGGATTAGAGTCGAGTGCACCCACACGAGCGGGGTTGGAACTCACAACATCAGTGTTGACTGGCTAGTGATTACAGTAAGTATTACTGTAGTAACTACTTATAGTACCACTCGGCCACCGAGTCCCATGAAGTGCAAGTTATTGGTGTTGAAAGATCACCAACCACAAAAGGTTAACAGATACTAGCATTGTAACTTTACAAGTTTAATATATACGCAAATTCCAATACTAATATCGTATATTTTATATGAAGTGTAAGAAATCATAAATCTCTGACGTTTCACTCATCTCGAGTGCAAATCTCTTATGTCGATCGTATCTGCCGACCCTTGTTTATAAATATCAATATAAAAATCAAAGGTTCCGAATCGGCGTTGCCTGTACGAAAAAATCCAGGCGTATTTTACATGGATTCCAGACGGATATTTTAGAGGGAATCCGTTTAAAGTCCACTTTTACACGAAGAATCTTTCTTACATGGATTCCAGGCGGGTTACGGGCGGAATAGAGCCGAAATATGCAAATTTATCCGCCTGTATTAGGAGGAAAAATTTCCGTCTAATTAAAAGGAAAAATGTTTTTCTCAAAAATATATCCGCCTAAAGAAACGGAAAATATATCCGCCTAATGAAACGGAAAATATATCCGCCTTCAAAAAAAAATCCGCCTTAAATATGAAAAAAAATCCGCCTTAAATATGAAAAAAAATCCGCCTTAAGAATATGAAAAAATTCTGCCTTCAATGAAAGAATTTTTTCATTCCAAAGATTCAGGTTTTTACCACTTCCATGCCTTTTTGCGAAGAAAAACTAGGCCTTCATACAATAAAATGCTAAAATTGTTATCAAACTTGATCGAATGTATTTAAGCAACTATAAAATTACTATACATGTATGTATAATGTTGACATTTTTTAAGTTCTTCACAATTTCTTCATTTTCAGTTATTAGTTATATTTTTAAGGTTTTTTCAGTGTTCTTTGAATATAAATTATTATCACAAGTTCCTGAATTTATTTCATGCATAACTGATTTGCTCTGTAACAGCATCATTGATATAACCATCTTGCATGGATCTGTTGTGTTTTGTGCACCAAGCAGGAACATAACCTGAAAAAAAATGAGGACATAAATTTAAATTACCATGCATTATTGGTTTAACTAAAAGGAATTTGACAAATTTCTCTATGTTATACAGGTAAATTGTGAGCTGCCTAAGTAGGTGGGGTTTTCCTTCATTTTGACATATTGACTTGAATTTACTATTTTTACCATATATCATTCAATATACATTGTACAACAGAAACATCTAAAACTTGAAATTATAAGATTAAACTATGAAAAATAAGATGTTAAGCATGTTTTAAAGAGTATTTATATTTTAAGAAAAAAATCCTTGTAAAATCAAGGGCAGATAATTATAATGAATTTACTATGACCTGTTTTGGGGATTTTCTCAATAAAATAAGACCTGTGGGCTATAACCCCTGTTTTCAATTTGCTAATTTTAAAGATATATATATCATGTTTATATCAAAAAAATATTACAGATGGTTTTACAACTTTTGATTTTTTTTAAAATGTTTTGAAAGTCGAATATGTGCAAAAATTACTTAAAAAGCATTCATAAGGATTTCTTTCATATAAAACTACTTACTCCAAGTCTGATTGAATGTGTCCATTCTTCAGTCCTATCAGAAAACAATTTTCTTTTGTTTCACCAGTTCTGAAATATAAAAAAAAATTGTCTCATTACAATTAAACAAAATAATTATTACATATTCTGTGCATGAAGTGTATAGGTTATTCTTTACTTTGATTAGTAGATGTAGTATTGGTCTTTTATTTTACTTTAACATCATAGGCCCGCATTTACATGTACAAAATGTTTGTCTTGCCATTTTAAAAATCTTAAATTTGATCCATAATCATGATAATTGAGTACTATGTACTAATTTTAAAAGATAACACTTTTTGATTTTTCGGAATAGATGTCTATATACATATTTAATTATTACAGTCATACAACAGATCTCCAATTTTGCCAAAACTACTATTAAATAATATCTTATAAAAGAGATTGTCTTAAAGATATAAGTCTTGTGTCATACACAATATCACAGTAATTATGTACATGATGTAATTATGCAAAAATTGCATGGTCTTATATAGTTATTTTCTTGATCCTACATGGTACTTATATATATATGTCACAAGTTATTTGAAGGAAATAGCAGTTTTATAATATTCAAAAAGGTTGAAATACTAATATATTCATAATTTCAACTTACCAGAAGATTCAATCCAAAATATATGAAAACATCAATCTTCACAAATCCAATAGTCATGTCATCAAAAGAATATATCTGCACTTTTTAATGTTAATAGAATACTTTGGCTCTTTTTAGTCCACAACTCTACATCCATGGTAAAATTCATATTTTGGTCAAGATAAATAAGACATCTTTTCTTGTAATGTCTGCAAGTTCAAATTTTGAATCTGACCTGATTGTTGGGGTTATTTTGGGAGTTGTTTGATTCCTTGAAATGTTTCCGTAATCATACTATTAATTACCTAAATCTTAAATATTTGATAAATATAATAATAAATAAATAATATTCACCAATTTTTATCTATTATTTTTATATTTTGGACTGTAGCAATTTAAGATAAATGTACAAAGCAATGCGGTCTCCTTCATAAGGCCCCAACTCTTGAGTGTGTACATATCATTTCCTGTCCATTTCACAGTGGCAAATGGAAAACAGATGGGGGACCTACATAACATTTCTATCACTTACTGATAAGAAAGAGACTGCATGGAAATACTATTTGTGTATTATCATGATTATTACTTAATTAAATAGAGATACACTTAATAATTAATTGTACTTGAAAATAAATTAATTTTAACCTGCAATTCCTATGTTGGAAAATTCAAAAACATATTATTGTCTTAAATACTGTTAGTGAAATAAGTTTATATATTCTAGTCACTTTTTATATGTTTAAATGTATATAAATAGCAACACATAACATAAAGTTATAAATTACCTAAAAATGCTATCACAATTTAAATTTAATTGAATTTAAGATGCCATCTTTAAGACTCTTTAAATATATATTGGATTTCAGGGGGGTTCCAATACTGGCTTTATGGCCCAAATAATCACCATGCACTCTCTCATCAGTAATGATACATTTTCATTTGAAAAAAAAATTAAAAGAACAATTCTGCCTCAAAAGTTAGAAAAAATTTCTAAGTACAATTCCCGCCTGATAAATTTGAACAAAATCTTTTAAGTCCAATTTCCTCCTAAGAAACTTGAACAAATATACTAAGTCCAGCATTCTGTCTATGATATTTCTTTTACTAAAGAAATCCTGTTAACTCAACAGGAAAGTAGTAAATATTTCGCCTAAGGTCTTTGATACTTCAGGCGGATTTTTTTCAATATTCCATGTCCGCCTTAATTCCGTCTATAAGTCTTAATTTTTAGGTGGATTCCGCCTGGGTTCCTGCTATTTTTAAGCGGAATCCTCCTAATATTCTCATACGGGTAGATTCATTTGCACCAAGTCAGGCATATGACATTTGTTATCCATTCATTTGAAGTGTTTGGACTCTTGATATTGCCATTTTATTAAGTAATTTTATTTTTGAACTGACTTCGGTATTTTTGGGTTTTTACATTTTGCATAGCATAATATACTTTATGTTTCGTATTATTCTAAACAATATAGAAAAGGTAAATAACAAATTAAACGCTATCTATTCGAAAAGATGCAAATTATTGTGTTGTTTTATATTTATATATAATTTATATACAGAAAATAGTGTAAGAGATCCTCTCAACAGTCCATCGATTATTTATATTCGAACTTTAATGAAATTCTTTGGTAACCCATTTTATGTTTTGTGCAGTATAAGATCTATGGTATATAGATATAATGTCAACAGAGATAAAGTAATCTTTAGTATACAAAAAAGTCTTAAATTGATTTATATTGTTTGATTTGTATTGATCGCATGATAAACATACGTGCAAAAAAAACCCCAAAAACCTGACATATTCGAAAACTTTCTAGCTTTATTAGGACATAGTTCTGAGAGAGATATAATATAAAACACTTAATGGTAAGTTTCCTATAAAAATATATTTCAATAAGAAATCACATCAATAAAAACTCAAATTCTACGAAAATCAATTTATTCTTCTTTTTTTGTCTCTTACTTTTATATTCCCTTGATATGTTAATGTTTACAAAACGATTTTACGGTTGAGCCGTTAATTTAAAATGTGATTTGATGGAACTGGTTGTTTATATGACAAATTTTATTTGAATAAATATCTAATACAAATGAAATATTGTTGAATCATCCACTGGTTTACACTGTATCAATAGACAAAGACCTCTACAAACTATTATATCGTTAACGAACACATATATTGCTGGTAGTAAACGAACGGTTTGTCAAAAGAGGTGGACCACTGTCTAATAATTGTAACCAAAATGTATTTCAAAGGTTAACATTCGTTAATGGTTATATATTTGGTTAAGTCATTGCAGTATACAAACATTTTCCTAACAATGTGAATAATCAACCATAATACGTAAAATTAATCTTTTTACATTATGTTTGTACAACTTATGTACAGATCATAATGTGTTCTTAATAGAAAATAAGAGATGTGTGATTATTGCCAATGAGACTAATATCAACCAAAGTTCAAATTAAATGGCTATAAGAAATTATATAAAACCACAAGACTTTCAAAAATTAAATCTTTAGTATACAAAATTTGTATTGATCGCATGCAATACATAGGTGCAAAACAGGTGAATTGATTATATACGAACACTCCGTTCTAAAGGAATATTTTGAGAGAGATATAAACAACATTAAATGGTAAGTTACTAATAAAATAAGAAAAATGCATCTCAACAAGACAGCACATCAGTGAAAACAGTTTTTCTTTGTTTATTTTGTCTCTGAATTTTATCAGCTGATAAGTTAATTTTTCATCAAACGATTTGTTATAGTTATACAATGAGGACGTGGTGTGTCAGAGTCAGATCACCCTGATGGCCGAAGGCACACCAAGGTCTTGAGTTCGAATCCCAGTAAGACGAGATTTTTTCTACATACATTTTGAAAGTGTGCCTTTTCTCATGAAATATTTCTAGATTTTATTGTGGATGAGCCGTTCCCCCCAAAAAAAAATTTACAAAACAAAGGAAAGCATGCAAAACAATAAACACAAGCTGGGGTGATCTGGTAGGGATGATCTGGCTCAGATCACCCCTGGTAGAACAAAAGAGCTTGGATTTAATATGATTGAACTGTTCTTCTAAATATTATTTGGACGGAACTGATTGTTGAAATGACAGATTTCGTTTAATTACAAACACAATTAAAATCAATAATTTACTGTTTATTCATACACTAGCTCAAACTGTGTCGATAGACAAACACATATAGGTAAAGGCTGAATACTGATTAGATTTTAGGGATATTTAAACATCAAAATACCTTGTAAACAATTCATTTGTGAAACATTACAACCGAATCTTATTCACAGTTATTTTGTCTATTGTGTGTAATCATACTGCTTCTGCCGAGTATATTATTGATTTGTTTGCAGTTATACAGAGAGGTAACATATCACAAAGCCATACTTTAAAAACGGAAATATAACTCTATCTTATTACATTTTGCTAACTATTAAAAAATATCATATATCTGTAGATTTTGACAAATAAATTGAGACGATTAAAATATTTAACAAGTTTTTTTTCTATGTAAAATATTTGAATAAATGATGCGCATTACTAAATAAGTATTTGCAAATATATCTTTAACAACCCGAAAATGATTGCTCACTTTGCGACATCTAACTGATTCGTCAGGCAAATGAAAAAAGATACAATTTCATAAATGTGGAGTGTAGTTTAATATAACTTGCAAGAGAATATTTAGAAACCAAGTTCTCAATCATTGACGAGGAGAGTATAAAACATAAACAATATTACTTTGTTAAGATATTAAAAAACATTATTTTTCAGAAATATAACATATGCACATTCTGAGTAAAAGGCTAGAGATTATCAACGTCTTAATTCGTCTTTTGTATTCTAAGATTGAAGGATGAACAAAAATGATGAGAAAAGTAACTTCGCTCTAAGGTATTTCTTTCTTTATTTATTCGTACTTGACTAGCTGTAGGAGAATGACAACATCCTCATCTTTTTACATGGTGCTTGTATTTCTAAATAAATAACACTTCTAAATCATAGTGATTGCGTTCGATGTTTAATCTTGCAACGCCAAGCGTTCGCAGCTATTTGTTTTCAGCTGAAATAACATGACAGTCAGTCTTTACATGTTAAACTTATACCTTAACGGGACACTAGCTACGACAGTCAGAATTCTACTTCGTCAAAACTATCTCCCCATTACGCCAGTTCATTTTTAAAATCGTAAATATGGAAGCCATTTTAGGGATGACGCGCTGCCAGTTAAGCTCTTGAAAACCGATAAATATACCCACATAGAACCATTACGATCGTTATATGCAAGTTGTATATTAAAAGACAAATGTGTCTTTTAGGTAATGAGCATCAGTAAATTTACTTGTCTTTCAATGTTGACATAATAAATAATTATAGTTGTGCGGGTAATAACCTTACCCCATAAGTGTAATCATGAGTATACCAGGTTGTTAAAAAATATATATATAGCTGACTTTCATTACCTTTTGTACGGAACATTATTTCTATGTTTTCGCCTTTCAGAAACATACATAGCCAGTGTTAATGATTATGTAGATAAAATAAAGGACTAAACGCATGCTATAATTTTGTAAATGATATCGGTTGTGTGTATAGTCGATCTGAGTGTTTTTAGGGTATAAAATCACTAAAATCTAGTACAAGCTCTCTTTCTTAGCATGACGGAATTAATGTAACAGTTGATAACTATTGATAATTATCGAACCAATACAAAACTATGTAACCTTATGTTGTATCTTTATTTAAGGCCGAAAGTTAAAAGTTAAAGTAAAAATAAATGAAAAGACAGATGAAGATGAACTTGATAAAATGATTGGCATGTTAGTAATTTTAAAAACGATAACAAAAAAAAAAAACCCAAACAATTATGCTTTTTAGACGATCTTGCCAAAAATATAGCATAGAAAATTAAGAAAAGATGTTGTCACAGAAACAAAATTGTTTCTGGAAAAATGTAGAAGTTTATATAACGCATCTTTTATTAGGATCATTCTGGAATCGTTATGTAAGTCAACTGGAAAGTTCCAATCATTCCATCAGTATATATGATTGTTCCAGTGATTTCTAAATTGCACAGTTATATTTTGTAAACAACTATCAGGCCATACAACACAAATTAGGCCAACACAAATAAATATAGTAAATACAATATCATAACATATCAAAGCATTTCCATTACTTCTTTTGTATGAACTCAAGTATTCAAATTCTTACTTTTCAAATGCACATATAATGAGATGTGTGATATTTGTCTTACTAATATTATGAGGCAAGGTATTATAAAGGGTAGACATATCAAAACTTAATCACCTAATACATGCAATACAAGCATGCAATTTATCAAGTACTTTTTGACACTCCACAATAATTAATTCCACTATTTTCAAAGGCCTTATTTGAACAAATTATCACCAGGTTTTTTATTGGACCAAATGTATTGACAAAAAGAATAGGCTGAGAATGTTGTGTGTTTTCGTTTGTGTTTTTATGTGTTTTGAATCGATATCGATATAAGGACTTAGTCCCTTTTGAACAGATTTTTCATGGTTTTGTTTTATATAGGACATGTTCAAGATTATATATATATATATATATATAGAAAGCAAATTCACAGATCTAACATTGTTGGGTTGATGTTTAGACGAGTTGTATATACATTATGTACACAGCCATGTATCACCATCATTGATGGCGATCCGATGGATACATCTGTTGTATATACAACTCGTCTAAACATCAACCCAACAATGTTAGATCTGTAAATTTGCTTTCGCAAATTTTTGGTTCTTCCCTCGCCGGGATTCGAACCCATGCTACTGTGATATCGTGACACCAAATCGCCTGACTGCAGCCGTAGGGAAGAACCAAAAATTTGCGAAAGCAAATTTACAGATCTAACATTGTTGGGTTGATGTTTAGACGAGTTGTATATACATTATGTACACAGCCATGTATCACCATCATTGATGGCGATCCGATGGATACATCTGTTGTAGGGTTGTCACTGACTCAGACGTACTTATATATATAGCCCAGGTGGTCGTGTGGTCTAGCGGGACGGCTGCAGTGCAGGCGATTTGGTGTCACGATATCACACTAGCATGGGTTCGAATCCCGGCGAGGGAAGAACCAAAAATTTGCGAAAGCAAATTTACAGATCTAACATTGTTGGGTTGATGTTTAGACGAGTTGTATATATATATATATATATATATATATATACAACTCGTCTAAACATCAACCGAGTTGTATATATATATATATATATATATATATACAACTCGTCTAAACATCAACCCAACAATGTTAGATCTGTAAATTTGCTTTATATATATATATACACGTAAAAAAAATAGTCATTGTTTGTGGGTTCCTGTGCTGTCGTTTAAGGAAGATGTCTATTCTGCAGTTTTGTAATATATTATAATATCATTTATTTATTAGGTTATGTGTGTTCTTGCGTTTTTGTTCTGTATTCCTGTCACGTAGTGTTATTATCTTTAGATATATATATTTTTTAAATTGCCATGTATAAGCGACCATGAGAAGTCGTGTACGTTTAAGAATATAAATCGGTATATATGTGTTTTTCTATGAATAAAGAGATACCAGTTTGTTGAGTTACAATCTCGGGATTGTTATTATAAAGATAAAACATAACAGCATATGTTTAGCATTGAATTGGTAAAATATCATTGTTTCAGGGCTGTCCTAGGTTCGGTAGACGTAGAAAACTTAACAAATAGTGATGACGTTAAGCTTGTCAATAAAACGTAAGTAATCAAACGTAGACCAAAATGCAACCCCACTTGCTATTAATTAGGAATACTGCAATATTGTCGCAACACATGATGTCACTGAAACAGCATTAAACAGACGTGCAACCTGGTTTATGGGGTTTTATAGGATGTGATACAATCACAAGAACATGTGAAACTTTTTATGCTACTTTCAGTATGTATTTGATAATTTCGGTAAATGGTCTTTGACTTTGAACATTAATAATCATGCCAAACCTCTCTTACGGCAGAAAAATTAAAGCAACGGATGTACTCAATTCTTGTATAGATACATACAATAACAAAGGAAATCGTTGACTCATAGACATGTTTTGATAGATTTTTGTAAGAAGTGGTGTTATGTTTCACCATAAAACAATAAACGGTTAGTAGTTGAGTTTCATTGCTTTAAAAACGGTGTTGTTCTTTAGGACATGACTAGCTATTACGAAAATATACGTCATGTAGAATAGTCAAAAGCGCACAAAAATTAATTATTTGTAGAACGTTTACCTTGTTAAAATGAAATTTTAAAACTTAGGTAGGATTGTGCATATTCCACAAATAAATCGACTTCATTTCTTTATATTTGATTTTGGATGTAACGCGTCTTCTGATCGGTAATTTTGTATATGAGCCCATAGACATATCTTTATCATGCATGTAACCGTGGCGTCATCAACGTTTTTCCATGATTTACTCCTATATTAAATAGAATTAGGAATTAAATAATAAGAAATTAATGTAATATTTTTTCTGCCTATTCGAAATAATATAAAAATGTGGTGCAAACTTTAAAATAACCTGATACGCGTGTTATTCAGTGTGCACCACAACTTTTATGTTATTATTTCACCGACCGAAAAAATGACTGTAGTATTTTATCGGTCGATGAAGAAATAACATCAAAACTACTTCTTTTTTTTTTTACATATATCCGAATTATATTTTCCAAAATGAACATTATATATACTTCCAAGCATGTTTCCAAGAATATGTTCTTCATTGTTGCCAAATTGTCCAATTTTTCAGAGGAACACCATAACAACAGCAAGTTAAAACAGCGCCTTTTCCCCACAAAAACTATTTAAAGAAATTAGAGTTAAAAAAACTTCTATTTTCCTGTTTGGATATTAAAAAACTGAATATGAAAATGAAGATTTTATTCACTTGAAACTTATTAAATGGTTTTGTTATTTTCATTACTGACCTAACCACAAAAAACTTCTTCTATTCCTTTCTTTCTAACCTGAATGTTAATCAGAGATCAAGAGTACGCAGTTTCGTCAATTAAGATTGTGCAATGGACCCTACAAATTAATGTAGGGAAAATGTTTATAGGTCTTTTCTTTACATTCTTTCTTTCTAGATTCGATGATGAAAACGAAGTAATCATTGAAGGTAGGTTTCCAAAAGATTTTAAGTGTGAATGTTTACCGTGGCAGCCAGAAGACAAAATTGCCATGATTGGAAACGACGTGTTCCCTGTTGGGTTTAAATTTGAAACAGATGTCTTTTATATCAATGAAACTAAAACAGGCCGTCCCATTGATGTAAATAAAATACCAGCAGAAAATGTTTTGATAAAAACTCCGTTGTTCAATAGAGATGTCAGAGATGAGATGTATTTTCAATACAGAGGAGCAGTGCGATATGCAAATGTATGGACATTGGTGGAGCCATTATCAAAGGTATTTTTTAATTGTTTCCCTCTCTATCGATTTATGAATTTTGAACAGCGGTATATAAATAATCTTACCATAGATACCAGGAATAAATTTTGTATATACACAAGACGCGCGTTTCGTCTACAAAAGACTCATCCGTGACGCTCGAATCCAAAAAAGTTATAAAAAAACTGCTGTTGTCTTTATTTTTTAATTTAATATTTTGTATCCGAGCACCGACTATAAGTAATTATATTGTTGAAAAAATATATTTTATAACTGATCTCAAATAGTTTATACATGAAACGTTATATTCAAGTCAACAAAATAAACGAAACACAACTTTGAAATTAAATTGATCATAGAATATAATAAGTAGGAAAGACTGAAAAAAACAACAACTTATAAATAACATTCATTTACAAAGCAAATGCATTTGATTGAAGGCATTTGGCTAAATTGGAAAGTAAAAAAACACCGAGTTATTGAACAAAGGGGTCAAATTTATTTTGCGGTAAATGATGACAAAAGTCGGCACTTAATTTTGATGTTGAGAATTAAGTATTCAAATATCTGCAAAGCCATTTAAATTTTAAAACAAACTATGTTTAAGTTAAAAAAAAGTTAAAGTTCTAACATCAATTTTGGAATTTTGGTTGAATATGTGATTTTTAAAATAAAAAAAATCCAAAATTGTTTTCTTTTCTCGATTTTGCCTTAAAATAATGGTTTTGATGAGAAGATGTGAAGAATTATACCAATAGGGTATTTTTCATTAAGTTTCATTATATATGATAAATATATTGCCTCGTATCGTTTCTTTTATTGACTAGTATATGTTTGTAAAGATAAGAAAAAAATCAGGATTACTAGTTAAAAAAGGTTCATCGGAAGGTACCAAGATCTTGTTGATAAATATTCCGTATCAAATTCACAAATGATGGTCTTGATGTATAGATTCTGCGTACTGACGTTGTTTATCAACTTAATAACGTGTTATATAATTCTTTCATTTGTCTTTGTTCTATTATTTATATTTCTTTTACTGTTGGATTGTTTTCCGTGATATCCATTTAACGTGGCTCGGTACTTATACATCCCGTTAATGTGTTTGTATTATCTTTCATCTTAGCTGGTGTGTTTTGTATATGCGACTTTTTGTCTTTCTTTTGTTGTTATAACATGACTCTGTACTTCAAAAGATCCTGTCATTATATTATTGTTCTATAATAAGTCATTATGTTATATTTCTATTATGAATTAGAAAATACGTTGACAACAAACGTCAAAATTATTTAATCGCGTAGTGGAATGAACCATTTGTGGATTCTTATTAGTTCTATAGAACTTTTGGACTATTTTATATCTCGGTCTATTTCTGAAATAAAATCTTACTTCCTTTTGATTTTTTAACACTGTAAGCTTACATTGCCCATGTGGAATTTTGAAAATTGTTTATATAAAGATTAAACGACAAAAACATATGACGTATACATTTTCTGACGGCAGATACACGAAGAAATGAATGTGTTTATAATTTGTTAGATGCTTTTGTGTTCTGTTAAATTGTTTATTTTAAAATTGTAACACGATGATGACTGCTGTACCCATATTTTGACTATTTGATGTATTATGTCTGTTAAGTTCACACATCATTGTAAATATAACGAAATTTAATGAGACTGTCGTACAAAGTGAGAGGATTAGCGCTATTAAGCCAGGTTTAATCCACCATTTTCTACATTTGAATATGCCCTTACCAGGTCAGGAGTGTGACAGTTGTTGTCCATTCGTTTTTGATGTGTTTTGTCATTTGATTTTAGACAGATCAATTTGTTTGCACGAATCAACATTATTAATGAGCAAATTGCATATCTCATATACAATTACAAGTTTATAAAAGATTCAAGAGCTTCCAGAACCTGAATAATAATAAAGTCTTGTTTTGCTTGTTATAATTCATCAAAGTAGCGTTAAGTTAAATAAACACCAAATATTTGAAGCGAAGGATGTATACGAGCGGAAAGGTTTAAAGAGATTTACACAAAAGATACCTAAATAAAAGTAAAATACACAAATATCAACTTTTCCTGAGTGAGTTTGAAAGATTGATAACGTCTGATTTATTTGAAGAGTTACATCAAAAAAGATAAACCAAGTACTTGACATACAACAGACCACGTAAATCTCATCGCATTCTTTAAATTAATTTGTTATTGGAAATCGAGTGCATACAAGTATTTCTTATATTTAGTCAATAAGATAGCGAAATTGCTTATCAAACGAGTAACGACAGGTTACACACATAATAACTCGAGTTTTAACCAGAATCTATACACTAAGTATGTTATTTCTTTATATAGGGAGGATATATGGTTTTCGATGTTGATGAAGTTGAATCGTTTTGCGTCATCTCATATGTTCTGGAACAAAAATGCAAGATTTCGCCAGATGGTGGCCAGTTCGTCAGTACAAGTGACAATAGAGTTCAAGTTAATTTCCCACCTCACGCTGTAAACAAAACAGACGAGATTGTGTTCAAGGTATTGATTAGGTATCACATAATTGTGTGCAAGTTTCAATCTGTATTGAGAAGTATATTTAATGTCACAAATATACTTCTTGACTATATATGTATATATTATAATGCAATTATTTGTTTCAATTGTTCTGATTGAATGATAGTAGGCGTAAAATTCTATATCTCCTTGTCTGCAACTCAGGAAGCCACCATTGTGTTTCTCGTTTCTAGTTTTTATATAGATTAGACCTTTTTTTTCCCGTTTGAAAGGTTTTACATTAGTAATTTTTGGAGCCCTTTATAGCTTGCTGTTCGGTGTAAGCCAAGGCTCCATGTTGAAGGTCATACCTTGACCTAAAATGCATGTATTGTTTACTTTTATAAACTGTTATTTGGATGGAGAGTTGTCTCATTGGCACTCATACCACATCTTCCTATATATTTGAATTGCAGAGTGTATTGACATGTTATTCTTACAATTATAAGCTACGCACTCACTTGTTGCACCTAGAAATCTCCTTTTATCAAATTTTATTACATTCTGAAGCGGCCAAGAAGCCAGAAATGTGGTATTTAGACTAGGATCCTATAAAGGTGATTTAGCCTTCAATACTTGGCATAACAAAGATTTTATAAGATTTTTTACAGAAGGCTTATAATTATGCATGTAAGGGATTTAAAAAAAGAAAAATGCGGATTAATGGTCAATTTTTTAAGGCATTCAAAAGGTTAAATAGTTATCAAAGGTACCAGGATTATAAGTTAGTACGCCAGACGCGCGTTTCGTTTCCATAAGACTCATCAGTGACGCTCATATCAAAATATTTATAAAGCCAAACAATTACAAAGTTGAAGAGCATTGAGGATCCAAAATTCCAAAAAGTTGTGCCAAATACGGCTAAGGAAATCTATGCCTGGAATAAGAAAATCCTTAGTTTTTCGAAAAATTTAAACTTTTGTTAACAGGAAATTTATTTAAAAAAATGACCACATTATTGATATTCATGTCAACACCGAAGTGTTGACTACTGTGCTGGTGATACCCTCGGGGACGATATCCACCAGCAGTGGCATCGACCCAGTGGTGTAAATAGTTATCAAAGGTACCAGGATTATGATTTAGTACGCCAGACGCGAGTTTCGTCTACATAAGACTCATCAGTGACGCTCATATCAAAATATTTATAAAGCCAAACAATTACAAAGTTGAAGAGCATTGAGGATCCAAAATTCCAAAAAGTTGTGCCAAATACGGCTAAGGAAATCTATGCCTGGAATAAGAAAATCCTTAGTTTTTCGAAAAATTTAAACTTTTGTTAACAGGAAATTTAATAACAAAAAATGACCACATTATTGATATTCATGTCAACACCGAAGTGTTGACTACTGGGCTGGTGATACCCTCGGGGACAAAACGTCCACCAGCAGTGGCATCGACCCAGTGGTGTAAATAGTTATCAAAGGTACCAGGATTATAATTTAGTACTCCAGACGCGCGTTTCGTCTACATAAGACTCATCAGTGACGCTCATATCAAAATATTAATAAAGCCAAACAATTACGAAGTTAAAGAGCATTGAGGATCCAAAATTCCAAAATGTTGTGCCAAATTAAACAAGAAAATTCCGAAAATTTGACGAAAATTCCAAAACATTAAAAGCGAACTTCCTTAAATGTGAATTATGATTTGTTTTCATTCGTTCATCGTCATTCTATTTTTCGTCTCTTGAAAACTTTCAGATTTTCTCCATACTGTGTTGTTCATATAAAGGGACCGGACGTGCCATAATTACTTCAAAAATATATTAAAATAATTTAAAAAAAACACGTTTAATAATTTATTGCGTCCGAAGCGTTTTTCTGGATTTACCTTCATCAGGAACGCTCAAAACCAAACATTTGAAATCTGAAGATGTACAAGTACCGAAATTGTTGAAGATCTATATGCCAAAATACCTAAAATAAATAGCCAAATTCATCTAAAGCCAACCTTGCCTGAAGGAGTTGAAACCTTAGTTATATAATAATTTATCATTTTTTTAAACGGACAATTTTAGTAAAGTTTGTTAAATCATGTCAGTACCGAAGCACTGACTACTGAGCTGACATATATTAACATACGCCCCACCAATTAACATTTTATACAATATACACGGTCTCCACTCAATTGCTTATTACCAAACACATTCCTACAAATATAGAGGAGGTAAGATATAAAATGCTGTCAATATAAAATATGATAAAAAAAATGACGACAGTGATATCCATAGCCAACAACAAAATATACATCAGACATTAATTAAGTGTTACATAAATCTTACAAATCAACTATGCATACCATGACTGATTTTTTTTCCCAAGTAAACGATTGAATGTTCTGCTCATTGAACTTATTTTCTTTTCAAAACTTTTACAAAAATTATAACAAAACTATGTATAGTTTGAAAAACACAATAGTTAAGCATGTTTAGCGCAAAAACACTCAACGGATTATACAGGAAAAAAGCAAATAAGTTATCTAATTTCATAAACAATTTAGAAGAAGAGGAAGAGAAATCACATACTGCCCTATTAGTGGAACCGTCTGGTTGCTTGTGATAAGTACAAATTCGTTGGTAGGTCTCCTCGATTGTGACAGAATCGAAGATAAGATGCATATTTAAGTATGAATTGAGCAGTAGCGAATTACTAAAACTATTTGCTTATACATATAGGTTCATCCAGTGGATGTTGATTGTATAACAGAAAATCCCAGAGAAGATGACAGCGTTGTGCCAATTTCTGCTATAACACCGAGTCTCTCAGCAAATCACATGACGTTTGAAAGATTAGTTGAAATTCAGCTACCGGTAAAATGTATACCTGGAGCACACGTAGATGAGGATAATTACAAATATGCAGTTTTTAGGTGGGAAAAGGATGGATCGCTTCAACTAACTGGTATTGATCCTCTAATAACAAATGGAATACTTTCCTTTGAAACCAGCTCGTTTAGTGGGTGAGGAAATATTATAATACCGCAATTAAATAGCAACCAATCATTTAATACGGCTTTATATAAATCAAACAAAAGTTGATGCAGATATAGCTTAATCTATGTAGAATGTATTTCATTTTGAACAAACAAACAACATGTTTTTTGCAATTTAAGATATGAAAACTGTGTGAAATCATGGTAAGCAGAACAGGTTGTTTAGTTTTATGATATATTTACGAACGTTAGAATAATCTTTGATATTTGGCCAAAATTGATATTTCCCAAGTTTAAAATGATCTAAACTCATAGATTTGTTATTATTTGACCAATGGGTCTATAAAAGAAGAACATGTAATGCACATCTTGCAACAAATACAATGTTTTATTACATGTACACAATTTCCAACATATGACTGCATGGAGTAAAGGTAAGATACACAGACAAAACTATAAGGAACTTATATATAACGAGAATAATTAAACTGTGTCTTGTAAAAAGGACGTACAACAGAATAGCAGCAATATGCCAATTCACTTTTGTATGATATAATAAACAACAGACTTCTATTCTTTTTGTGCTTACCTTACAGGTTTGTTGGTGCTGCAGGATCGAGATCGTCTAGTGAAACAAGCATAAAATATGCAGTTGAAGAAGCAATGGGATTTAGGAAGTGGTGTAAAATATTATTTTTTGTCGGCAAAAAGCAGAATAATCGTATGAAATTAATTCTTCAATGTGTCGAGATTCAGAAAATGTCAGTGATGTGCGACTTACGAAAAAAGTTTGGATTTCATTTTGTTGCCGACTGCATGAGCTCAAATCTATTTCTGCCTCCAGACACGACCGTCATTGATGTTGATATTAAAGGTAGATTTAGCTTGCCAAAAGCTAGTGCCATCCGACACCATAAAGTTCGGTTTATTCCCTCTGGTGGAGACATTTTTACAGAAATTCAGGTTGAACTAAAGGCTAATTTATCCGGTGAACTTTATGGAATATTGGTATTACGACACGGAAGAGATATTCTGCAGCAAATTTTTTATGACCCTGACAGTAATAAGCCAACGCTTCCTCACAAGTTAATAAGAAACGAAATGATAGGCATAAGGAGAGAAATTCAAGAAAGAAATAGATCCGCAGTAAAAGAGTTTTTGAACGAAGATAAAGTTGTCGAAATAAAGACTGAAAGAAAAATAAACAGTGCTTATGGTTAATATCAATACAAGGTTAAACCTATACATTCATCTAGGGTTATACAAATTAGTCATGTTTACGATAAAACTACATACATGTTCATGCTGGTATATCGTCCAATATGATATATTTGTTGGAATGTTTGAATTATAAACAACGAGATAGTTACTTGATTGTGATACATTGCTCTCTGTCGTATTCATTTGTTCGTTTTAGTTTTTCTAACATAAATAAGGTCAATGGTTTTATCATTTGAACTGTTTTACATTTTGTTATGTCTCTCCTGGTTAACCTTACTACTACATCTTCTTAGCCATCTTACTAAAATTGAACAACAACAGAACACGCTTTACAATAAGATATTTAAAGACGAAGTGAAAAGTATTTATAAAAACACACCCTGAAGTTTTCTCATGTAACAATAACATAGCATCAAAAGATTGATGTTAAAAACAAATTTCAGTAAATTTCAAAATGAAGACTTTAGTACAGTACATGTCAATTGTGGTTTAATCTGTATTATTTTCAGATTTTTTTACTGAAAAGTGTATACTGGCATTAACAAAACAAATGACACCTGAAGTGTTTTTTGAAGTCTGCATTTATATGAACATGAAAAAAGCCCAATTTGAAGGTATACGCAAGCAATATCAGACCAGTGCTGAGGGAAATCTTACTATATTACAAACTGCAATTGACAACCAACCAAATGATAAGAAATTGGAATGTTTAATTCGTGCGTTAGAATCAGCTGGACAAAAATCACTTGCTGAAAAAATTGATACCCTATGGTCAAAACAGAAAGATCTTGATACAATTACAATAGCAGATTAATTTCACAGTACGTAATAACAAGTGTAATTATATGTATTATATCTAAAAAGAATATATATAAAAAAGTCTTTCATTATACTAATACACCAAATGCTCCTTTCGTTTCATTTGGTATTAAAAGGGGCACTTGAATAAAAAATATAGGTACTAGCCATTTTGAAGATTTGAAAAATAGTATTCTAAAAAATGCGCCAAATTTGGTTTAAGTTATTCAAGCTTTTAAAGCGAATAAAAAAACTGCAGTGATGTTTATATTTTATTGAAATAAATTACCTCAATCAAAATATATTTGCTTCAATGATATTCCATTCCAGTACAGTTTGCACACCATTTCATTTATGGATGAATATTGCAAATGAGTTAACATTATATAAATTAATCCTCAAATGATATGAACTATGAGAATTTATATTTGTACTGACACATCCGGTTATATTGTACCATGTGTATAACTCAAACTAAAGGTATCCTATTTTTCATTTACAGTGTGCCACTGAACGTTGCGTCACAGCTGTTGGAATTCAAGATCAAACAACTGGATTTAAATATGCATATCCAGAGCCTAGATACCTGCTTTGGTTTCCTTGTTTAGAGTTTCATTTTGGAAGTCCTTTTTATTGTCATGGACTTTGTATTTTACTATTATTGTCATGCATGTCTAGGAATTCATCTTTAAAAAATTATGCGCTTTGAATTCACAAAAAAAAACATTGTTCTCATAGCTTGTCATACCAGCGCAATTATTTTTTTCATCGGACCATTTGTGGAATAAATCATCTAATTTCATATGATCATGCTCTTTGAGAATATAAACCTGTAATTTCTTTTAGTTTAGTCAATGTTGACACAATAGTTTTCATGGTAATAGAATGTCATTCAAAATTTCAAAAAAGTGAGAGAAAAAAAAGAAAAATGAAATAATAATGAAAAAAGAAATAAACGTAGATTAAATAAAGTTATTGTGTTTGTTTTTCATGAACTCGAATCTTTGCCCGTAGCATTCACTCTTTTCGAAACCCTTTAAACTTATATATATCAAAGCATCTTAGCAAGAGTAGCACTTTGGGTGTCACTTATGGAGCAGGGTACTCATACTCATACGCAGTGCCTGGGTGGTGCATCCTCGTTGTTTTAGGCATGTTAGGGATAAGAACTGGATGTTTTCTCTCTAGTATCCGGGTAACTGTTTACATATTGTTGTCTGTCGTATGTTGACTACAAGTACGATGGAAGAACTCAAAACAGACGTGTTTTACACAAAATATGTTTGCAAACTATTAGCTTAATGTGTTGTGACAGTTAAATTTTTCCCGATGGATGTAATTAAAACAAGACAATCACCTTTCCAAAATGAACTTGTAAATAGATATAAGAAGATGCGGGATGAGTTCGAGCGAGACAACTTTCCACCAAAGTCGAAATTTATAAAAGTAAACCATTATAGGTCAAAAGACGATCTTAAACACAGAGCCTAGGGTTACACCGAAAGGCAAGCTATAAAGGACCCCAAAACTGACTAGTGTAAAACCATTCAAACGGGAAAACCGACAGTCTAATCTCTATGAAAAATGAGTAACGAGAAACACTAATGAACCACATCAACAACGACAACTACTGAACATCAGATTTCTGACTTAGGACAGATGCAGACATATGCAGCGGGTTCAAACAAACGTTTTAACAGATACCAACCTTCACCCTCATCGGCAACAATAGTCTTACATCACAACAAAGAAGGATACACTATAAAATATCAATTGAAATAGTTATTCAATCAAAAGACAAATTAAGGTAGATCATCGGTATATGTTTCCCGAAGATAAGATTTTCTTATACTTGCCAAAATTAATATTTCACTATGCTGCAAAAACATTGGTAGGTTACCGTGCTATTTTTCAAACTATGAGTCGTTGTTAATTGCATAAATTTGCTTAGAATGATCATAAAAAGACATATTTTTGTGAATAAAAAGAAATCTATGAGATAGAATATAGAAATAAATTAAGAGAAGATACGTTTTACATGTACACTATGTTTTAAGAAATAAAGGAAAAAATAGTCTCACCGAATTTGTTTTCTTGCTACAGTCCAATATAAACTTTTGGCTAAAGAATAAAGACACCAGTAGTATACGGCTGTTCGAAATTCATAAATCGATTGAGAAAAAAAAACAAATCTGGGTAACAAACTAAAACTTAGGAAAACATAATAAAATATAAGAGGAGAACTACGACACAACAGAAACACAACACTAAAATGTAACACACAGAGAAACGAACTATAATACAAAAATGGCCATTTTCCTCACTTCTTACAGGACATTTTTAAGAAAAATGTTGGGTTGAACCTGGTATTGCAGCTAGCTAAACCTAGCACTTTTATTGTAATGTTACAAATAACATTAAAATGACAACATTACATGACAGGACTACAGTACAAATAAACGCAAGAACATTCAGGACAAAGAAATACACAAATGAGTATTACAATAGAACTTGTATAAAAGAGGTATCTCCCCGTAGTTAAAATAATCGATTGTAAAATGATTGGTATTTGTTTGAATATTTTGGAAAGTGCAATAAATCAGCAAATTTTCTTCGTATGAATAAAGTCTCACCAATAAAATGACATCTGTTTACAAATTGCAGTTTTTGGCAAATAACTGGA
This sequence comes from Mytilus galloprovincialis, assembly GCF_965363235.1. Lineage (NCBI taxonomy): Eukaryota > Metazoa > Mollusca > Bivalvia > Mytilida > Mytilidae > Mytilus > Mytilus galloprovincialis. The sequence goes on along the minus strand of NC_134848.1, from coordinate 17,593,362 downwards.
CTATTGTTTACTGCGATGATAGTACAATCCAAGATGGCGGTATACAACGTATCTGCATTAACACAATTGAACATACACTATATGCATGTTCTTGCAAAATGTAAATAATATATTCTTCAATATAAGTAAATAAAATCCCAAGTAAAATTATAACATTCTAAAAAGTAGACAGAAAAAATATTACTCCATAAAGTAGACGGTAGCTTTCGGGAATTTCTACAGTTTCTTTTTAACTTATGCGTTCACTGTCTCTGTCATACATCTAATATGCATAACAACTGATAAGCTAAATCTGACCTTGGTATAGTTATCCTGGTTTCTTTGATCACAGACTTTCTCGACATTTAAGATTTGGCAGAATAATTCGCGATTGGTTGGTTCATTTAAATATAAATGAGATCAAATTGATTATTCAAATGGCAATTGTGTATGTATCAATATGATTTAAATAAATATATTTACAGCTGATAATACAAACTGCTTCACACTGTGTTACATAATATATTTTGAACGTAATAAATGCACACAGGTAAGAACACCTTTTCTTGCCATTATTATTTCTACTGTTATCTGAAATAAGATGATTATTGATAAAATGTAGCAAAAGTAAACACAAAAATGCCCAAAATCAAGTTTCATCTTTTACCAGCCAGTTTTAACTGTGCATAAGTAAAGCATTGAAAGGAGTAGTTCCAGTAAGACCCCTTTTTGGCCCCAAAATATAGCAGTTTTACAAAATTGTTAAAATGTAAACTTTTAGCTATTTCATGGAAAGTAGAATGCTTATTCTACAAGAATAAGGGATATTTTAGGATACTAGCATCATTAAGTCATGCTAAATTACTGAAATATTCACAATTTTAGCATTTGAGTTAAATTTAAGACTCTTTCTGTCTTAAATGAAAGTGACCGCCTTTGTGTTCATCCTCAATCATTTTACAGTAATAGGACAAAAGTGAGTTTCCACTCAAAAACCATCTAAAAAGTGATTTTTTTTGCATATTTGATAGATTTTTTATACTTAAGCTTGAATCGGAGCGATTTTAGTGACTAAATCAGTTAAAATCTTAAACAATTGAATCAACTGAAATAGACACTTAAGTCTTTAAAAAGTGTCCAAATTTTTCGTCAGATGAACCTGAAATTTGAGGTCGAAATCGGCTCTTACCGGACCTACGTCTTTAAACATACGATTTCAAGTATAACTTTAAATGACAGTAGAAGAAAGTGATTTCAATGTGTTACATATCAGATTTCACTGATATTCGTCCATCACTCTTAATCTGATTCTTCTCTTATGCATGATATGGTGCTCTATATGTGTTCTCGTCATTATTGTTATCAATATCACTAGGGCCTCAGTAGTCAAAGGGTCTAAGTAGTTACTTCTGTAATTACAAGCAAGCAAAATATTTTGGTGTCTAGAGAAGCAGCATATAATTTAATGGGGAGGTAAATGGTATATAGTAGGGTTGTCTTATCTTTTTTTGAAGAAAAGACTGTACATGGTGTAATGTTAGACAAAAGAGAAAACTATATTCTTGAAGATATAAAAAAAGAAGATGTGGTATGATTGCCAATGAGACAACTATCCACAAAAGACCAAAATGACACAGACATTAACAACTATAGGTCACCGTACGGCCTTCATCAATGGGCAAAGCCCATACCGCATAGTCAGCTATAAAAGGCCCCGATAAGACAATGTACAACAATTCAAACGAGAAAACTAACGGCCTTATTTATGTAAAACAAATGAACGAAAAACAAATATGTAACACATAAACAAACGACAACCATTGAATTACAGGCTCCTGACTTGGGACAGGCACATACATAAATAATGTGGCGGGGTTAAACATGTTAGCGGGATCCCAACCCTCCCCCTAACCTGGAAGAGTTTGTTTACCAATTGTTGAAAATGATGCTCAAAATATTTGGGGAAAGTTACAATTTTTGATAGACTGCACAGTTCGAGGTGTAATAAATGCCCTAGAGAGACTTCGTTTCTTATTCTATGTTTATCATCCTTATACAATCGGTGTGTTATAAGAGAAAGGATCCAGCGAATGTACCTTATTTATAACCATAACACCCGTGGTGATTTATAGTGGATGAAAACCTTCAAATTATGCATATCACCAATGATAATAAAAAGATCCATGACACTTATTTTTGAAGTTTATATGAGAAGTCCATTGTGACTACCGTAGTGTTTGGGGTTTTGTTTTGGCAAGAAAACCGTCAATTTTTGCATTTCATCGGCGATGATAAAAATATCAAATGACCCTTATTGTTGCAATCAATAAGTGTAGCCAATTATGACCAACGGATTTTAAAAATACTTTGGTGTTTTGAAACTAGATTGAACCACATTGATTCATTTGATAATTCAAATTACAAACTAGTTTTAAAAGATATACAGATTATTACATTACAAACTAATTAAATCTTTTGATATTTGGCAATCTGCTTCGTAAGTAATGTATTTAAGTTGGGTTTTTAATGAATATAAAGTAATTTGTTTGATACAACATTGTTGCGTTGAATAACAAATTAAGATGTTTTAGTTGTAATGATAAGAAATATGTTTTTACCTTTTAGACGAATCATAACTTTTACTGGTCCTTATCGTATTATAATGCGGCGACAGAAGTGTGAAGATCCGTCTAAACCACGAGTTCAAAAAAGCATTCCTCATGACATCGTTACTTGATACATATACACAGCTACTTTTGCATAGGTACTATTTCTGTACCAAACATCTGTAGTACTGACAATCTACATTTAATATTCTGAACTATTTTGTTACTTTAAAATTATTGTAATATTTAGATACCTGTATTTTACAGTACTTGATTTGTACTTAAAATTTAAGTACTACAGATGTTTTGTTACATCATTACTTGTTTAGCATTTTGAAAGTGTTTCTATTTCAAATCTCTTAAAATTATGATTTTCAAACATCTAATAATTTGGTACAAATAAACTGTAAAAGACAGGTACCTTAATATTACAACAATTCAAATGGTAAAGAAATGATTCTAAATATTAAAAGTAAAGATTTTTAGTACAGAAATAGTATCTATGCAAAAGTAGCAGTGTAGATCTTTCCTTCATACTGATTCTGACTTAAACTATTCTACTTGTAATGTGTGGCCTAAAGAAACTCAGTTGTCATACAATCACAACAAGGTCTAGCTATGTATAGACAAATATAACATCATATTCAGTAGCAACATAAATAAAGGCAACAGTAGTAAACCGCTGTTCGAAATTCATTAATCGATTGAGAAAAAACAAATCAGGGTTACAGACTAAAGATCAGAGAAACACATCAAATATAAAAGGAGAACTACGACACAATAGAAACACAATATTTGAAATGCAACACACACATAAACGAACTGTAATAAAACAATGGCCATTTTACTGACTTGGTACAGGACATTTTAATAAAACAAACATGGTGGGTTTAATCTGGTTTTGTGGTATGCCAAACCTCCCGCTTTTATGGCAATGTTAAATATAACATCAAAATGACAACATCTCATGATAGGACAACAATACAAATAAATGGGAGAACATATAGGACAGAGAAACACACGAATAATAGCTAACAAAATGTACCAGGTATAAAACTCGACACGCCAGACGCGCGCCTCGTCCACACAAGACCAACCAGTGACGCTCTGATGAAAAATGTCGAAAGCTAAAACAAGAACTGTATAACAAAAAAAAACAGCAGTAAAGAGCAGCCTAGACATAAATAAAGTATCAGCAAATTCGAATTCAATTTGAGGTCATAGTTAACTGTAGTGTACTATTGTTTTTGGTTTGATACATCACCCAAAATGCTAGATTAAGGAATAATTTTGAAGTATTATCCTTCATGGCGCTTAATTTGTATCTGAAATGGAAGTTATTTTATAAGTTTAAGGTGTCCTAACATTTGGACTGAAAAAAAGTTTCGTATATACAACGTCATTATGGGAACTTTTTGGATAAAAATATTAATGTTTAGCGTATATGTATATATTTTAAAAAAAGACTTGGCTAAGTCCGTCTGTATTGAAGTAGAGATTAGAAATAGAATAAAATGCCAAATTTGAAACCCTTTTAAATTTTAAAGATTTGGAAAGATGACATCAATCGAAATTAATAATTGACCATAGTATGTCTTTTCGACAGCCATATTGTGTAGAACAAATTTTTTTTTCTATCGAATGGTATATTATATAGGTATGTGTTCGGTGAAAAGATTTAACTCTCAGTCACCGCACTATTAACTTATTTTATATAAATAATATGAAACTGGAATAGTCATTACACCCTTAATTATTGTTTCATATGTATTATACATGATTTAAACTATTCATATTAATATGTCTTCATAAAATTGAGAAATACAAGCTGTTACATACAAGAATAAAATCTGCTTTTATTCCAACTATTTTAAGCTTTTAATGAGGTAAGATCAATAGGTGTTTATCACAAGCTTATCGAGTTCGAAGATTTATTATGATACTCTATAGACAATCGCTAAAGTTGACCTTAAATAAATGTGACTATATTTTGTTTAAATAAAAATAAATATATGGTATGATTGCGTATGAGACAACTTATGTTCGTTCTGATCATGTTGGTTATTTCTTTCACAAGATTCGGTTTTTATATAACCTTATCTTACAAATATTCCGCTTTGAGAGTTCCCGATGAAGTAAAAACGCTTAAAAATCTATGAAGCATTTTTGTTCAGGAATGATGGAAATATTCGATATTTTAATGAGGCAGTGTCTGAAATAGGAAATTATTTATAGTGCACAATCATCGTTGATATGATGTAAGCATTACATTTTTTTCAGATTTTTTTTTATCTTAGTTCCGCAAATAGACGTATATCACCATACAGACTACTAGTATTTGTATTATGCTGTGTGCTGTTTCTTTTAAGTATTAATGTTGCTCAAGTTATTAAATTTCAGATGTTATATTATGAATTTTAGTTAATGAATCTCAATCAAAATGTATTATAAGTTAGGATAGGTTCAGTCATTGTATCAACAAATTTTTTTTATAGGTCAGATGAGTCACAAGATTGAAGTTCATACACATAGTTAAAGAGACGGACTGTGTTTAGACAAATCAGCAATCAGAAAGAAAAAAAATATAGAATGGGGACAAGGTTTTTCCATTAATCAAATATACAGTTTAAATTTATTTCTGAACATAATTGACGATTGAAACGGGTAATGCGTCGAGGAACAACAACTTGGCCCTCCTCATATTCCCCCCAACCAATTAAATTAACAATAGTGCAGTACATTCATAATCAATTCAAAGATAATGATCAGCTTTTGATTTAGATGGAAGCGATTTTAAAACATTAACATTTCGTTCTGTTGGTACTTTAAGAAGAACAGTTTTACACAAATTAAGAGCACTTTCAGTCTAATTATTAATATCAATATCTATTAAAACGATCCAATAAGTTTGTTTTTTTATAATCTTGTACTGATAATTGAGTTCTCCAAAATCTTAGGATACATGTAGATTGCTTGACAGAAAAAAATTGCTAAAGTTGTTGACGGCATCAATATATGGTGTCAAATATTTTCCCTGTTTCTTGATAATTATGTACTATCACTTAAAGTTTGTTCTATTGGTACATAAGTATTGATTTTTTACACAAAATTGAGAGCCCTTTAAATCTACTGTACTTTTACTTATATTCATAACAATATTTCTAATTTTATGGTAATGACTTGATATATGAGTACTACTGCACCACAAGATGGATTGTTAGACATGAAATGGAATGCCATTAAGTTTACAATAATATATATATATTTTTTTTTTTTTTTTTTTTTTATTATTCATACAATCAAATGAATCATCAAGTTTTGTTACACCAAAATGTGCTATTTTTTTATAAAATGTATAGCAATAATTTTTAAATTACAGATATCTATACATATCTTCCAAGTGATTAAGAGTGCATATATGTTTTTCTTTTAAATCTATATTTTATAAGTCGTGTATTTAAGCAGTAGCCTTTTTTCGGAGGACTTCCTCGCATTAATGAGAGGAGACGTGTATCAACTAATCCTGATGAATTTAATGTCTTGTATTCAATAAGCCGTGTGTGAGCTTTGCTCATTGTTGAAGGCCGTACGGTGACTTAAAGTTGTTAATTTCAGTGTCATCAATTAAAATATTGTGAAAAAAGAGGCACAGGGATTTTTGGATATGGATGTGAAAAGAACTTTATAACTCGTTTCATCAATATGTCACCTATATCAATATTAATTAAATAATTTGAAATTTCAAGGTGCGTTTTCTCATTTGAGCATGCAAAATTCAAAATAATAGTGTACATTTCGATCTAAGTTTTTGGTAAACATTTACAAACTTTGTTCTATATTAGGTCGTACACTGTCAGTTTCAATGAGATAAAGATTGAATATTTCATTTTTATTAATTAGTTGTCATTAAAGCCATTTACATACAAAATTGTCAATGGAGTTATATAATCATCTGATTAAGAAAAACAACAAATATTACTATAACTAATAATTTTAATACACAAAAAAACTATTCAACTTAATGCTAAATATTGTATCCTTGTTTCAGACCGGATGATAGCGATTTTGAAGGTTTCATAGACAATAATGAGAAGAAAGATGTAGCAACGAATCGTGATAAAATGGAGCATGCTAATGAGGAGTAAGTAAAATGAAAAAAAAACAACACTTTGAATAAATTCTATGAGTCCGAAGCGCTTTTCTGCTTAATTATCTGAAAGCCAAAGATTTTAGGAATCGAAACAATTGAAGAGCTCATTGATTAAACATAATCTAATGAAATATAGCCGAATCTATCTATGGCCGACTTTGTCTGATGGAGAAAACATGTCAAATAAAGCAGAAAATCAATTTCTCGCACGAACATTTCATATATTTCATAACTTTTTCGTTTCAACTGCCGAATATCTGAATGTTTTTTTTTTATGTCCCACCTATGATAGTAGAGGGACATCTTCCATGTAAGATCTCATTAAGACACTTATCATAAACCACAAATATTAATGATATCAATTACGTTTGCTCATTGACTGTTAGTCTTTTAATGCTGAACAGAAAACAAATATTTTCAAATGCATGTTTAATGTTATATTTTAGTAGGCCGTACTATGATTTTTTTAATAGACATAATAAAAAAATAATGGGAGACATTTATTAAGTTATCATGAAGAATTTGAGCTTGTCAAATATACGTGAGTAGATACTCTAGAGCAACAAACCAAATAACACTATATGCAATATTGTTGGTAGGAAAATAACTCGATTGACTGGTGTTAAGAAAAAAACTATACGATATACATTAAACTTGTTTTTGTTTATTTCTAACCTGTGACTGACACAATCATATAAGACGGTATCATATATTTTGGTTCAATTGATGACGAAATAAATTACAAAGAATTAATATTACTTTTATTTGTTTTTCAGTCGTTTATACCATCCTCTCAGGAAAACTTATTAAAACACTTAGCATCAACCAATATTAGTCCTATCAATTACGTTTTGCGTATTGACTGGGTTTTTTTATGTATGAAAGGAAAACAAATCTATTTAACTGTATGTTAAATGATAGATCCTTATTTCAGGATGCAAAAAGAAGATATCTGGAAAAGATCTGCAGTCCAAATTGAGGCGACAGATAAATTAACTGACCGTAAAGAAATAGTGCCTGTCAATGATACGTACGTATTTACTCGAGAGCACCAAATTCAATAACGTTATATGCAATGTTGTTTGTAGAAAAATAACATGGTTAATGAGATTGCCTGGTGTTAAGAAAACAACTTTACGATACACGTGAAACTTGATTTTGTGTATTTCTTTTCTGTGAATGACACTATATAAATGTAACCTCCGAAAACGATAAAATTGGCTTACGAAAGCACAATGAAGGTTCATAAATTTATTATACTGTATCCATATATTCGAGTTCACATTTTACATATATCGAAAATAACATTAATTATTGGCAACGCTGAATAGTTCAATATTTGTGTAAAATAGAAAAACACGAAACATCATAAGACTAATAAAATGCAGATATTAATTCAATTAACTTTAACTTGAAATAAAGATTGCTTTTTCAAATATCAATTAAATGCAATAGAAACATTAATTTATACAAAGCTATATAAAAGCTATAAGAACACGATTATCTCCCTTTCTGAAAATTACAATTCATAACATTTCTCAAATTAAAATATGAACACAAGAGAAAGTCTTCAAAGTAAACAACATTTGTTTATGAATAATCAATAATGTTTCAATTAGAAATATCAAAAATTAACTAAACATAATCATAAAATCAATCAAGGGCACATGATAACAATTCAATATACATACCCTAAATAAAGAAATGCAGACAATTTTACTGCAATAATATCATCCTCTAGTATGAAAATCACATAGATCTACCTGTGAACAATATTTATTTTATCAGAACCTTTTATATTTATATATTTAAAATGTAAAACACATTTTTCAGAGTATAAATATTTCTCAACAATGCCTATCAATAAGTTCAATAAAACAATATTTCAAATTCAAATGATTAAACAAAATTTTAAAGTCGTATTTGCATTTGCAAAACTTCAGATAAAAATATAGAATGTTATTTACATGTACATATATCATATTTTTGTTCTTTTTGTATTTTATAAAACTCTTTTATATCAAACAGTCATATTCACAATCATTATAAATATTTACAAAATACACCAACCTTAAATTTTCAAATATTCTTGTTCACAAAACTGAGACACAACTACACCTGTCGATCAGTTATTTATCAATTATAGTAAAAACATACAATGTAGTGAACAGTTTTTACCTGTACACTTATTACTAGAATGAAGTATGATATTTTGAAATACCTTTAAATAATATTTGGACAAAATAATCAAACTGCATCATAAATGTTTTTATAAAATATATAAATGTTAATATAAAATTATATTTTCTCTTTTTTTCCAATTTTATTTAATTTCCAAATTTCACTTCATTTGCTTAACTCTATACAAAGAGAGATAACTCAAGAATTTCTAATGTAAAATTTGACATGTTACAAAATTTCAAATGCTGAACATTATACAAAGAGGGATAACTCAAAATGTCTAATGTAATTTTTGACATGTTACATAAATAACACATAACTGAGGGGGTGATAATAGCAGATTGTTACCCCGCGAAAACATTGTCAACCGTGGCGAAGCCAAGGTTGACAATGTGTTTTCGAGGGGTGCCAATCTGCTCTATCACACTCTCAGCTATGTGTTATTTAAATTATTATACTGAATGTCCTATCATTATCGCGTCTTTTTTGAATAAAACAACAAAAGTGAGGCTAGGTGTTTTGTTGATTTATTTTTTTATTTGACAGTTAAATTATAAAATCTGAGCCAAAACTTAGAACTTAAGCATTGTATGTATTTACTTGGTGTAAATATAATTCATTGTTCTTTAAGTTATCGATTTTTGATTGGTCTAGACGAGAGGGTGACATTAAAAAAAAATGTCACCCGCTCAGCCATGTGATAGAGTAAATTAACACCCTCGTATTAGCCTATTAAAATATAACGCTTTATCGAGAAGTATAATAAAATCATATACGATACTATTTTACGCCTTTTATTTGGGTTTTAAGTGATGAAAAAAATAAATCATAAAGAATGTGTAATGCTTTTATTTGTTTTCCAGTCATTTCTGTCATCTCCCATGGAAGACAGGATTAAGATATTATCATAAACCACAAATATTATTGATATCAATTACGTTTGCCTATTCCATGTTTTTCTTTCAATGATGAAAAGAAGAATAATCTATTTAGCTGTATGTTAAATGTTCTATTTCAGGACGCCTTATTCAAATGATAATGTCTCCGATAATTTTGCAGTCAAAGTTGAGGCAACAGATGTACCAACTAATCGTGAAGTAATTGTGCCTGTCAATAATGAGTAAGTTTATACTCTAGCATGTCTAGTGAAACACATTCAATGAGATTGATTAATGTCAAGGAAAAAACTTTACGATATACATTTAATTTGTTTGTTCCTATACTGTGACTGTAATAAACATATACTAGTACGATACTGTTTTACGCTTTTATTTTGGTTTAAGTGTTGATAAAAATAAATCACAAAGAATGTGTATTGACTTTACTTGTTTCAAGGCATTTCTGTCATCCTCACGGGAATGATTTAAACACTTATCATCAACCACAAATATTAATCCTATCAACTACGTTTGCCTATTGACTGTTTGTCTTTTAATGATGAAAAGAAAACAAATATATCCAACTGTATATTAAATGTTAAATTTCAGGACGCCGCCTTCAAATGATATTGTCTACCAAACTTATGTAGTCAAAATTGAGGAGACAGATGTACCAACTAATCGTGAAGAAATTGAGTCCGTCAATAATGAGTAAGTATAAACTCGAGAGCAACGAATTTAATACCGCTGTATGCAATATTGTTAGAAGAAATATAATGAGATTGAATGATGTTCAAAAAAATCTTTTCTTATGTTCTTTTTATGTTTTTTTTTTCATTTAAGCATGCAAAATACAAAATAGTGGTGTCTTTTGGAAACATTTCAAAACAATTTTAAAACGTACACTTTCAGCACAAATGAGATAAAGACTACGAATAAGATTATTTCAGTTTAAGTAATCAGTTAGTATTACAGCCTTATACATACACATACAATTTTATAAATCAGGTTGTCTAATCGTCTGGTAAGGAAAACCAATGCAAAAACTTTTTTTTTAAATATATGAAAATAAAACAAAAATATTCAACTATTTGATCAATATTATATCCTTGTTCCAGGCCGACTGATAGCGATTTTGTAGGTTTCATGAACAATATTGAGGAGAAAGCTGTAGCAACGCTTCGTGATGAAATTGAGCTTGTCACTGAGGAGTAAGTATATACGCAAAAGCAATAATATTAAACACGCTACATGAAAATAATAAGAATGTTATAGTGTGAGCAGAATTTTTTTTAGAATATCTGGTATGATGAACATAACCCGTATCATGCCCTATCATGCCAACAACTGGTTTAAGAATAAATGTATATATTTCCAATACAAGCAACATATGAGAAAATTAATATTAAGACCAAAATCAACTTTTTTCCAAAGAATAATTCAAATCGTCATTTTCGTTTTTAAGTTTAAATGGAAAATTTGAAATGATTATCTACAATAATATTGTTAAACCAAAAAAATCTATGAATGGAGATTTTGTGTTTTCGAAAAATTACTGAATTATTAATAAAACAAATAACAGTTGTTTATATCAGATATACAATCTTTTACTGATAGGTATTTCCGGTCAACAAAAAAAAAGCTATAAAGTCAAAACACGGTCGACGTTCAAACATCATTGCGTCAAGATATTCAACAAAATAGTTTCTTTTAGACTATTTGCAAATATTATATATGGTTTGATTTTTCTTTTTTTTTCATTGGTTTATTTGGTCACATGTTTTCCAATACATTCTTTGTATTCTTTCCCTATTTTGTCATACTGACTCCACATTACTATATCAAGATATGATAGTGACGCTATGTTACTATATATGGAAATAATAGCGTCAATATCATCTCCAAAAATAGTAACATCGAGTCAATATCGTCTTCAAACTTACTCTACGATCTACATAAGTATGTAATATAATAAATAAGGACTTTTACTGATTCAATATGTTATATGGATCTATAAGATTAAATTGAAACTTGGACTTGGTCCTCTGTCAATATAATCTGAACATGTCCATATATAACGTATTGACTTCATCGAAAGTCAAAAAATGGTAAATATATCATGACCTCAAGATTATTTTTCTTCGTTAGCCTAATATATTCAGACTAAGTAAACTTCACGTCATCAACAATGCTGTGTACATGTCTACGTTTGTCGAAATGCGCATCTGGTGCAGGAAAATTGGTACCGTTAATGTTATTTGACCAAAACTTTGTCCAAGTCTGTTTGACTGTTTTTGTATATAGGAATACTTTAGACTTGACCAGTGGACAAATGTGCTTTTTATAGGCCCTTGTGCATGGTATGCTCCGGTCCAGACATATAGTTGTCACGTTTCCTGCTAACCAGTCATAGGGCAATCCTTCTAACATATCCTAATTGGATTTTTTTTTGTGTTTGAACATAATTATACACTTGTTTCATTTACGATATAGCTTTTGCTTACTTTTAAGATTTGTCACTAAATTTTCAACATAGATATTTGGGTTATTTTTACAGGTCACATAACTAAGGGAGAAACTATTATAAATGCTGAAATATTGAAAACAATAACTCTTACCCTACCTATTTGTCTTTTGGTTACACCATTGACTTAAAAAAATATACTTTTATGGAGAGTTGTCTCATTGGCACTCACACCACATCTTCCTATATCTATTTGGAGGAAAATTTTCATTATAAAATCAACATACACCTCCAAAATCATTAAAAAAATGTTTGTGTGTATCAAAAGGTAATATAAATAGTAATTTCAGGTCTGAAAGAATTCATAGTAAACAATAACCATTAATTCTGGTTATATCCAAGGGTTTAAGGAAACATCAAGGACGTTTTATTACATTCCATATTGTACAATGTATATAGGGTTTTTCTATGTTGGTGCCCTTTATAGCTTGTTGTTCGGTGTGAGCCAAGGCTTCGTGTTGAAGGCCGTACATTGACCTAGTATGGTTTACTTTTTTAAAATTGTTATTTGGATGGAGAGTTGTCTCATTGGCACTCACATCACATCTTCCTATATCTATTTACAAAACATTCATATATAACATATGTTAGTGTTTTTTTTATATGTTTAGCTCTGCGACTTAAAAAGACCAAATACATAGTTTTGCATGTTTTTATGATAATGACATACTTGTTAAAAAGGTAAGATAGAGTTGTACTTTTTATAGGATTGGATAACTGTTTATGAAGTTTTTGTTAGAGGTGAAGCACTTATTAAGCATATTATTGTACCATTATATTGATTTGGGCAGAGTGATTTTGATAGTGGTTGAACGAAGTGGATTTGTTACATCTATTCAAAACCTTATATTGATTTGTATTAAACAATGTCACAACAAACAATATCCTGGAAATAATGCCCGGATAACAAAGTGGTATCCTTTAAAACGTGCACTATATAGATATAGAATTCCGATCTGTGTATTTAATTATCATAACGAAGTAGTAATTGATTTCAAAGACGTGAATCGTCAGTACATTTGAGAAAGGGGGGAATACAGGTAAAATAATATAAGTTTTGAGCAGAGGTGACAATTCCGACATATACATACAAGAATATAAAAAGGTATTCTTCTGATATAAAATCAATGATCCACTTGGTCTTTTTCTTGCATGAAGATCTAGAATTATTTGGTTAATAATGGAAACAGAAAAGGAAGAAGGTTTGGTACCATTGAAACGTGTAATCCCGCCGCAATTGTTTGCCCCTGTCCTAAGTCAGGAATCTGATTGTCATTTGTTTATGTAGTTCATAAGTGTCTCTCGTTTCTCGTTTTTTATATAGATTAAACCGTTGGTTTTCCCGTTTGAATGGTTTTACACTAGTAATTGTTGGGGACGGCTATAGCTTGCTTTTCAGTGTGAGCCTAGGCTCCGAGTTGAAGACCGTACCTTGACCTATATAATGGGTTATTTTTTATAAATTGTGACTTGGATGAAGAGTTGTCTCATAGACACTCATAACACATCTTCATATATCTATATTCGATTGAATGATAAAAATCATTCTTGTTTCAGGACTTATGATAGTGATTTCGGTCTAATCGACATTAATAAAGAGAATGATGAATCAACTAATCGATTCGATGCAAGAATCAAGGTATAATAATGTAACTCTAATTTTGTAGTTATATCTCTAATCTAACTCTAGAACTGATAGAATGCACAATTTTTCTTGAACTATTTTACAGATTATTCAACTACGTGTGAAGAAGGGGGAAATGTCAGTCGATCTAAATATTAGTTAAAAGGTGACTTTTTGAGTAAAATCATATATGTTCATTACAATAAGTTATATTCTCAGTAAACCTGTCTGAAATACAAGTTAAACATTGATAAATAGAAGTTTTCTTATGTGAGAATTCAGAGTTGACAAACATATTCATTTACTCCACATTATTACCGTGTTCCTTTGTGATTGTAGTCTAGTGATTGTGAGCATTTGTCGTGTTACCTTCATATGTTTGTTCCATGTTATGTTATTGTGATACTAGAATGTATAAATATTTTGAAATCTCGTAGTATAATTCAGTTTTAACACCCTTTCTACGTTAAAGGCCATTGACACTTTTAAAACATCGCACTTCTTTTATGTACTTTAGTAGGGTAGGTATAACAGACATATTTAGGGGCAAGGTTTAGGATGAACGAGAAAAAATCCAAGTCCATTAAACAGATCTCTACAAATAGACGTTCCAGGAATCTTACTATCAATATTTAATTTGACGTAAACTTACGATAGTGTGCATGTTCGTGTAATATTGTATTGGTCACAAATCCTATATCTGCACAAGAACAGTACTAAAATAGAAGAAAGCAGTTGAAGTTTGATAATGACATTTTCGTTTAAAATATTAACAATAAAACAAGCAAATAAATGTACAACGTTAAGTTGAAATATGCAAAAAGCAAAAATACTGAACTCCGAGGAAAATTCATATCGGAAAGTCCCTTATAAAACATTGTCAAAAGCTGAAACTCCTTAAACGAATGGAGAACAAATGTCACATTCTTGAAATTAATGCAAATTGTCACCGTTTGTTGTACGTGTATGGAAAAACAGTGTGACTAACACTAACAAAGCACGAACTTTGGTGTGAAATAAGATAACATATTTTTTAGAAAAACTGTTTATAGTGTAAAGGAAATATATTTATATTTTTCATATACTGTTGACGCATAGGTACAATATACGTTTGTTAAAGTACATGTTATCTCTCTTTCTTTGTTTTCATTAAAAAAAAGTTTTTGGCTTATTCATTCAGAAATCAGAAAAGTTACGGGTAAATAAGGAGAACAAAATATACGCAAAACATAGAGACATCACAATGGAAATAGATAAAAGAAAAGCGCAAAGAAATGTCCAAAGGTAAATTTTTTACGATACGTTGGCTTATTCGAGCGTCACTGGTGAGTCTTTTCTAGACAAAACGCGCGTCTGGCGCAAACAAATAATTTCAATTCTAGTATCTATGATGAGTTTAAATACAACCACTGGATCGATGCCACTGCTGGTGCAGTTTCTATTTCCCGAGTGTATCACTAGCCCAGGAGTAAGAATTTCTGTGTTGTCATGGGTCATCATCCTTTTTAACTGTTTTTTATTCGAGCGTTACTGATGCGTCTTAGTAGACGCAGCGCACGTTTGGCGCCAATATCAAATTTAATCCTGGTATATATGATGAGTTTATTATGCATATAATGTTCATTTTCTTCACTGTTCTGGCAATTCAAAATATAATTAGGTTGAACTATACTACAAATTAACTACTAAGATAACTCTTTAATGTGCTTACATTATAACCAGAATTTATCTAGATATCTCTCAAAATACCAGACACGCAAAAACGAAAGACCTACAATGTCTTACTCAAGATGAGACTACCTTCAAAATGTTTATATTTTTCTAAATTGCTGGACTATTGAAAAGACGGTCACTCAAAGGCACATCGCACCAATATCAAAATAAACAGTTAATAAAACCTGATCACAGCAAACAAACATTTCATTCAATTACCTTTTAGCTTTTGGTACCTGGATTTATATCTTTTAAACGGATTTTTAAGAACTTAACACAAATTATTGCCTTTCATTTTGCATCTTTTTACATTGCACAGCCTAGACATTGGATATGGCATAACACTAACAGATGTTCCATCTGAGATCAATTATGAGGCAACTAGATGGGACGCTGATGAACGTGTTGATGTATTAAAGAAAAATACATTCCCGGATCAATTTATGTTGGCATCGGATATAGTGCACGTACATGAGAAAGGATCTGTAACTAATCCATTAGATTGCACTCTTTTTTCGGAGGGAGAAAGTATTACAGTAAATGTGGTACTTCCATCTGTAAATGACATAAACCTCAAATATTTCCAGTATAAAGCAGCAGTCAGATTTCAGATGCAATGGGAGTTCTTGGACATAGAAATTTCGGCAAGTAATACAGAATATCTTCTCACCTTCCGTACATGTTAGAAATTTATGTATATACACAAATACATGTTTTTGGAAAGACTTATGTAATTGATGCAATTTTTAAAAGAAAAAAACCCATGTTATCTTAATAGAATTATGTCCACCATCAAAAAATGAAATTCGGTCAATCAAAGTGAGCATATGTTCTCATATACTTCGAGGTATGTGGAAAGTGTGACATCTAATGGAAAGCTAAATCGTTACTTTGTCTGTTATACGTTTTCTTGCAAAACAGTCAAGTTACCACAACAACTTTTTTGTTGCTTATACTACATCCATTCTGTTACAATCAATGTTGCTATTGAGATCAATCGGTGTTGTATTTTTGGAGTCAAATTTTTCAAAAAAGTTTAAAGAGGTATAATCATGCAGTGCTGTTAATCAGTTTCAAAACTTTAAAATATTTCAGAGTTTGACAATCAATACCAATATTTAAAAATCTGCAGCAATATCAAAACTTTTTTTGTTTTTTTTAAGCTCTAAACTACTGTGAAATGTTCTCATTTCAAACAACTACCCACTATATCTTCTCGTTTAACAATAACGTAACTACAAAAATAAGAACAGTGGGCACATATCCCTTGTTTTGGGGGAATCCAAGGAATAGATTACCTTAGCCGGAGTTGGCACAGCTTTTTTGAATTTTGCGTCCTCAATGCTCTTCAACTTCGTACTTGTTTGGCTTTACAACTATTTTGATCTGATGAGTCTTATGTAGACGAAACGCGCGTCTGGCGTATTAAATTATAATCCTGGTATATTTCATAACTATTAAGGCGTGATGAGATATCCTCTTTGATTACCACACCAATTCCAATATAAAATTCACCGAAGATTATAATTCCTGGACTTCTTAATCAATGAAATATTTTATTTAATTGGTTGATTGTGTTTAAACAGTAAGTTGACATTATAAAATTAATTATAAAGGATGCTTATTCTGCACCTCTACTGATCGGCTTGCTTTTGGTTTTTTATTTAAAGCAGTCATAATTCTATATAGTCACACATTATGTACAGACAAATAAGGATGCAAAAAGCTATAAAAATTATAAAATGTATGTAACATTATTTTTAAAGGGAGACAATAAAGGAATATTCAGGAAAAACAAAATTGAATCGATGTGCATTTTTATTCAATCTATTAAAGAGAGCATAATGCTATCGGAAGAAGAAACACAGTATGTTAACTCTAAAGATGAACAAATACGGGTCAAGTTTCCACAAAACTCAGTGACAAAAAGCCAACAGATTGATTTCAAGGTACAATTTGTATATAAGGAGTACAAAGAGAATAACGTTGTACTTTAGATAGTAACTCTATTCGTATGCATCCTGTATTTATCATGAGAAAAAACATGCGAAAGAAAATCAACGCCAGACTTCCTCTGTCGACCGTTATTAAATCTGTTTTACAAATATAAGCGGATATGTTCCGCATGTCGGAACTACAATGCCGTGCTCTTTTCTTGAATGTAACCTACCTATTCAGACTTACTATTGTGAGTAACACGAGAAGAATGATCGGCTTAACCTTATAGCACATGAGATTATCCCCAGGTTTTGTAAGGGTTCGTGTTGCTCAGTCTTCAGATGTTTTATGTTGTATACTATGCAATATTGTTTCTCTACTGGTCTTTTTCCTTTTTAGCCATGGCGTTGTCAATTCATTTTCGACTTTGTATGTCTTTCTGGTATCTTCTGTGCCTTTTTGAAAGTCATTTGTCAAAAACACAATTATAATGGCATGATAAAAAAAGACAAAATTACCAAAAGATAGATATTGGTATATACAAAACAAAAAACCGAGACTGAGCAACATGAACCTCAATAGACAACGGGCGTTATCTCAGGAGAAATTTCATAAAATTATGATTATTCAGAGATGAAGTAACGACTGTGTAATTATAGCAGAAGTGAAAAGAGTTGTTTCAGTAATTTAATATTCGTTTTCTCAACCTCAATAACAATGTGTCAATTATATGACTCTGCTTCGAATCAAGCAGCATTATAAGCAGGAGAAATCTTTCAAATCTTCCTTGTAATTTTCCAATGTTGATTATTTGTTTGTGCTTTATGATATTGTGTACGAGCTTTTGCATATTTTAACATGCAAGTGTAAGTGCCAGGTAATATCTAAAAAATGATTCAGGAATCTGATTTTCTTGACACATATCTTTTTTAACTCAGGTATATCCAGTAAATGTAAACAATATCAACTGGACTAAAGATGTGAATGAAATAGGTGTAGCTAAAATTTCAGAGTGCCTGTTTGGGTCTCATGTAGAATTTCAAGTCCCTGTTTTAGTTCAACTACCATTGAAATTGGTAGGAACATGGGAAGCAGACGATACAGACATGGATTACATAGTTTTTAAAGTAAACGATGACTGGTCTTTAGATTTTCTCGATACAAAACCAGAGATAAAAGATGGAATAGCTTCTTTCACAGTTAATTCTTTTTCTGGGTGAGATATATACTTGTTTAGACTTAAGATGTTATGGATATCTTTGAAGTTCTTGGATTGTAAATAACAGAGGACGGTAGGTCTAGATTTTCAATCAAATTAGCAAATTTGATGAAGAATGTCGATAACTTATCTGAAGTTTTATTCAAATTATGCATATAAGTATTTTTCCAAGTGTAGATTACTAGTATCTTAACTTCTTTTTTAATGTTTTTTTTTTAAATGAGCATTTTAAACGGGAGATAACTCCAAAATAGTGCATTTCTAACGGATTCTGCATTACATCTTTATATCTTATATTTTAGCCGAAAACACTAACCCTATCTTTTCTTTTGATATTATCAAGGCATTCAATTAAAGCGATATTCTCATATGTTATTTTGACAATTCTATCATTTTGTTTAGCTTCTAATCACGTGTTGATGTTTTTTCCTTCTGTATAATGAATAATAAAAGTGTAATTTTGTCACAACCTGTAGCTTGAAAAAATGCCCAAATGACTTATCATTTTTGTTATATTTTTAAACATATCTCAATATACCAGGTTCAAACCACTATATCTGTATTATTATCTGTTATATTATAGTTCGTTTCTGTGTTAGTTATATTTTAATGTTGTATTTCTGTTGTGTAATAGTTTGCTCTTATATGCGTTGGGTTCCCCCAGTTTTAGCTTGTAACCCTGATTTTTATGAATTTTGAACAGCGGTATACTACTGTTGCCTTTATATATACTACATTTTGGAAAATGATGAACAGATTCTATCATTTTAAATTTAGACTCCTATACCACCTTAAAGAAACAAAGTCTTTATTTAAGAACATATTGCATTGGAAAAGGAAAAATAATCATAATTTGAAAAAATAATAAAGGCATATACTAACATGGGCAACCAAACATGTAAAGGACAAAAAACAGTTCACAAGTCAAGAAAACTTGATGTTATGTATACATGTAACAAATTGCGTGAATTAACTGAAATCATGCCCCCTGCATGAGGTCGACCATTATTGTTTTTTTCGTGTTTAGTTTTGTTTTTATTTTGAGATCCATGACTTTCTTCGAATTTCTATTTTTAACAGCAATTGTTGTCTTGTTTTCTAATTTTTGTTTGTCACACGTTTGTCACACTGAAACTATCTTCTTGTCATATTCGCTTGTTATATTTCCGCTATACTCATACGGGTTTAATTGAAATGAAATATTTGAAAAAAAAATCACGATATATCCTTATAATAACTATTTCGTATCGTGTATGTTAAGACCACCAATGAGAAAATAAAAATAACAAATAAAAAAAATTGGAAGAGAACTGCATATATAAAATTTCTCTTACTATAGTGATTTAGGAACACAAGTATTAAATGGTAAAATTTAGTATTTTTCAATTCGATGTTAAGTTATTGTTTCATTAGTTGTTGTTGTTGGTTATACATTTTTTAATTGTATTCATTATTTATTTGGACATCTAAACATGAACAACCATAAACGAAATCTGGTCGCTTTTTTCTGTTATATTCAATTATATTTTTCCACCTCTCATCTCCTTTTGGCAGCTTTCGCCTACTCATATACAATTTATCTCTTTCATGTTTATACATATATTCATGATCTTGATATAACGGGTTTTGGTGATATAATAAAAGGCCGTAAATACAAAAACTTAAAGAGTGACTGAAACTACGAAAAGAAAGAAATCTTGTAAACTGTTATTCTTTATTTTACTTTTTTCAGTGTAGCTGTTGTAGCCGCAACCCGTAATCATCCGGATGTTCTTGAAAATGTGTATCGATCAATTCAAGCAGCATACATGTTTACGAAGACCTGCAAAATTCTCTTCTT
Organism: Mytilus galloprovincialis; assembly: GCF_965363235.1. Classification (NCBI taxonomy): domain Eukaryota; kingdom Metazoa; phylum Mollusca; class Bivalvia; order Mytilida; family Mytilidae; genus Mytilus; species Mytilus galloprovincialis. The sequence goes on along the minus strand of NC_134848.1, from coordinate 17,572,710 downwards.
TGTTCGAAAACAAACGAGTCTTTCAAGCATGATGATTATACTTGAGTGCGTTGCAAGTGAAAAAATGGAAGAGATTATAATAAATCGAAAGTCAATCTATGATTTCGATATAGTTAAAGAGTGGACAAGCAGGGATATAGATATGATTCCGGATAGGACGGTCATTAAAGTTGATGTAAGAGGAAAATTTAGTATGCCCAAAGAAGCCAAAATCAAATCACCTGCAATCTACTGCAACCCATTTGGAAGGGAAAACTTCAACCGTTTTCAAGTTGAGTTATCTCAACGGGTCGGCGGTTCATTATTTGGAATTCTAAGCTTCAGAAATACCAAACATGTTATCGATGAAATTTTCTATGACCCCTCGTCACGTACCAAGGTCCCTAATAAAAGCAAATCAGGATATCGAATCATGCGGAATGAGAGAGAAGTCAAAACAAGTCGAAATCAGCATTCGAAGGGAATTAACAAACTGTAAGAACCGATGGATAGAGGGATATGCATAGAAAAAATATGCATGTTTAATTAAAATAATTCTATTCAAAGTAAAACACCCTTTTTTTCTTTTGAATTTTTGTTTTAAAATAAAAAATCTATATAATGTAAATTGTGAATGGCAATTTCAATCCCTCCTTTTAATCATAACGATTCAAAATGTGTTCAATCACTGTATACAATTTCTTGAGATTATAAAGAAAACTTCTTGCTGCGAATTAAACACGAAAACATACTAATAGAGTAAAGTCGGATTTGTTTCCTTCAGCAATTCAAAATCATTTACAGTCATGTTATAATCCATTATATGCAGAATTTATAGATAAAAAAAAATGTGAGACAGCTCTCCTTCCAAGTAAAAATTTTGTAAAAAGTAAACTTTTGTAGGCCAAACTCTGTCTTTCAACACGGAGGTTGGGCTAACATCGAACAGCAAGCTATAAAGGGCCCCTTAAAATGACTGTAAAAGCATTGATTGATTGATTATTGGTTGCTTAACGTGCAGTGGCAAATATGTCATGCATGTTCAGGACGAGTACAAGTTAACATTAAATACAATAGGTAGGTCTTGTCATAATATTTGCCTTTCGACAGGCCACCAACGACCCCCTCACAGAGTTGTTGCAAGGGTTGGTTAACGTGCAAAGAAAATGGCATGCTCTTTACACGAGGCATCGAATTTAACGTCCCTATTCTGACCGGACGTGACAGCGAACTTGATACATCCCGCACAGCCAAACGGACGCCCCACTTCGGCAAGCGTTTTCCTGCCGGTCTGGAGAAGACCAAGTGACCATATGTCGTTTCTCCAGTCACCCTTGGGAGGCAAAAACATTCAAACAAGAAAACCAACTGTTTTATATATAATAAAAACAAGACACCATTATGAACCTCACCAACAAACTACTGCACAACAGAAAATGTGGTATGATTGCTAACGAGGCAACTCTCCATCAATGTCATAATTCGTAAAAATAACATAAGGTACGGTTAAATTCATCAAACAAATGAAACAATGACTTGTTTTTACAGCTGAGTTTGGTCATAATCTGAGATGCATAGCAATGCAGGAACATATTTGATATTAAAGGGGCGCAATTAGTGCCCGTAGGAATACAAACTACCTTCCGATACAATTTATCGCCAAAACATACATATATATTGCCCAAAAAAAATTTACAGCTCAACTCATAATTATATTCACATTTTCAGTAAGTGTACCTAGCATACTCTCTTTTTTCATTACACATATTAATAGGATTGTGTGGAAGTGTAGTGTAGAGAGTAGAAAAATCATTACTTGTCAACATAATTCAACAAACCATCAAAGCCCTTACGTACCTGATTTAAATCTCTAAAAAGTACAATCACAAAAATACTGAACTCCAAGGAAAATTCAAAACGGAAAGTCCCTAATCAAGTGAATTTATAACACTCAAAAACATAAATACTATTGTTTCTATGAGCTATAAGTTGAAAACAAGTTGTTTTTATCTGTATTATAAAAATATAGGGAGGTATTTGACTATAGATAGAAGAGTCATTGAACATACTAGATATGTCAACAAAATCAATACCTCTATTTATATATTTTAATTTAAGAAAATGCCATTTATGTTTTGCAGTTTTATCGTTTTGGGCAAAACTTTTTGGAATTTTAGGTCCTAAGTGCTCTTCGACTTTGTACGTGGCATTTTTATTTTGTATTTTGATCTAAGCGTCACTTATGAGTCTTATGTAGACGAAACGCGCGTCTGACGTATCAAATTATAATCCTGGTACCTTTGATAGCTTATTATCGATGCTAGGAAACAGGCTGTACGTGGTGACAGCAAGCAGTTATAAAACAGGTCACTCGGGTGAATTCATTCAACCAGCTAAAAATGAAATTTTATCACACTCCGAAAAAATATTAATATATAGTTTCCTTATTGGTACATAAAAAAGTTTGCAAAATAATTGAGGTTCATTATTATTTTTATTATATAAAGATAAGCATACTTTATCTCTTCTACTTTCTTCTTCACAAGTCCCAATGTCATTGTGCATACATGAATTGTTTTGTACAAGTTACAGCTGATTTTACAAAATATATACTAGGAAGAATCTGATGAAATTATGGATCCTGTACATTTTGTTTTGCTCATTGTTTTAAACTTTCTGATTTAAAACCTTATGGAATCAATTTTGATAGTCAATTCCGATCCCCTTACCACGAATGTGACCTACCAAATTAGACTTGTTATTGGGTTTGTACTAATATGAGCAACATGAAGGGTGCCACACGTGGAGAAGAACCTTGGCGCCTCCCGTTTTCTTTGCCAAAGAATTGTCAAATGTTCATTTATTATATGGAACCATATATCCTAGAAATGTTTAAATACAATATGTAATATTAGATTAAGCTTTTCTGTACATTTTTAGGTCTATTTTTAAATAAGTTATAACCTTGACTTTGATGCGTTGACCTAAGATGGAATCTTTCCAATATGTCTGACCAAATATATAAATAAAAGAGGGACACAAGATAACAGAGGGACAGTGAATCTCATAGATCGAAAATAAACTGACAACGCTACATGACTAAGAAAGAAAAAAAAAACCAAGACTGATAAATAATAGTACACAAGACACAACAGAGAGAAGTATAGTCTAAGCAACAAGAGCCCCACTAAAAACTGGTGGTGATCTCAGGTGCTCCAGATAGGTAAGCAGATTCTGCTCCACATGTGGCACCCGTCGCTATGTTGCTCATGTTTATAAAAACCGTGTAAATTGTCTGATTCAGTAGGAAAAACATTCATAAAAATGGCAGGGGATTGTAGTTGCTATTCAATTTCTAGTGTTTAAATTGCCATCCAAAACCGAAAATGACTGACTGTCAAACTGCAAGACAGAGAATTGACGGAGTAAAGGAACGTTGATCCCCTCCCGTTTACTTCTTATCATGTGATATAATTTAAGAAAAACATATTTTACTGAAGGATCAAAAGTGATTTAATAATAGAAGCAAGATCCAGTACTGGAATTCGTTAAGGACTTTTAAAAAGAATAAAATCGACCATGACCATAGATGTTTAACAGATCTGGATAGTGAGATCACACAAAGTTCGAGTCACAATCTCATTTTCTGACAGCTTGACATATGTAGCCCTTTAGAGTTGAAAGGTTTCTCCAACTTATTGTTAACAGGGGTGTCAGTTTATTTATATAAACAGGGGACATCATTTGTTTTTTCTTTCACTCCGACTGCTAAATGTGATGCAGTAGATGAGGTCAAAATTCAATATTTTCAAGGAATGTTCCCATCAACTTTTCGTGGCATCAGTCAATTTATAAGGCAAAATAATTGCCACCAAGAACAATTCAGTGAATTTAATCGGATCCAGGCCAAATTAAAAATATATTTGTTTCCCCTCCCCCCACCCGGGTCACAAATAAGCCCACAGGTCAAAACTTTATTTTCCACAATAAAAACTGATTTTTTTTTATTTCCTAATAAGTTTTTGAAAAGTGCTTGAAGGCAAAATGATTAATAATCTAATGAATACTCTCAAATTGCGCACAAACAACTGATAAGTAGCCTCGACTGGACAAGTCAAACCATTCATGTGAAACCAGGCATGGGGTAATCGTAATCAGCTGTAATTGATTGCATTCAGTAGTGTAATCATATGTAATCAGTAATCATGCATTTTCTGATTACAAGTAATTGATATGTAATCGATTACAAAGCAAAAGACAGGTGTAATTAATATTACTTTCAGATTACATTTAGATTACATTTAAATGATTACCTGCTGATTACAAATTTTATAAATGAAAATTGTCTTTTATGAACAAGCATAGATTAAACAAAAATCCAACTATTAATGTTCATTATGATTGATCATCGTTCAAAAGGATTGATCCTGTTTAAAACTATTTAATCATTTCAGTTTCGGCATATTCTTGCTTAAGGGTATACACGGCTGGTAATCTACACACGCAGAACATTTGGTTCTGCAATGAAAACCGTGAGAGGATTTTCCGGTTGTGCTTGAGTGGAGTAATTGTCACCGCTTCAAAAGGTATGTACATTTCTAAATCTCAATTTTCTTATTCAACTGATCAAAATATTGAAAATCGGAGAATGCTATGCTGTGGTGAATACTTTAACGAAGAAATACATGTATCATTTACTGTTGTACGTAGAGTTGAACTCCTACAAAATCAGTTGTCCCACGCGAAATTGCCTAAAAAAGTGACATTTCAATTTTGAAATGGTTCTATTTACAGACCTACAAGTTCAAATTTAGTTTTTTTTCGGGCAATGGGTATGAATGTTGTTTTTGACTGCGTGTGCGCTGTCCTGTGTCGATAGACGTCTTAGTAATTCCAAAAACTACAGTTTTTCATTAAGTCATGCGTGAGGGGATCGGTTCTGATTGAGGAAATCGTGAATGCGTGCGGTGAGGTAAAAGTCATATCTTTATATTCAAGCTATGAGTCGTTGAAACTTACCTAAATTTTGCTACATTATTCATGAAAAAACTTATATGTGAGTGTGCTTAAAAAAGTTTATGAGATTGGATTTTGAAATAATTGTAGGAACCTAGGTGTAATAATATGTTTCACGAAGAATAAAGACAAAAAATGTTGTCAAAGATTTTGTTTTCTTGCTACAAGTAAAACCTAGATCGATTATTTGCCCACATCTGCAAATATGGAGACAGATTTGCAATCCAATATTTAGACTTTATTCATATAAAGAATATTTGGTGATTTATTGTATAAATCAAAATATTTAAACAATATCAAATTTTGTGTTTTTAGAATCATCTGTATATCTGCCTGTGTTGTTTCGAATATTTCGTGATTTTGGGCGAACAGATTTCGTCTAATAGGTGTCGAAGTTTTCATCGGCGATATAATTTTCTTAGATATATGTGGTGATCTCTGTGACGTATATTTGACGACAGGACTACTCCCAGGGGGTTTAGTTAGCTTCGAGGGCGGGGATAACTTGTATCTCCATGGTTTTTTGTAGAGAGTCAATTTCAGTCCCTTTTTCCTTTGAACAATGGCATTTTCTGAATTGAACAAAAAATTAATAGTTTGATTTCATTAAATCAGTGATCAGTTAACATCTATTAAAGTATAAGGATAAATCTGTGCTTTTTAATCAGCATTCCCCTCACGCATTCACGATGTCCTCAATCAGAACCGATCCCCTCACGCAAGACTTCATGGAAAAATGTTGTTTTTGGAATTATAAAGACATCTATCAACACCGGACAGCGCACACGCCGCCAAAAGCAACATTCATACCCATTGCCCGAATAAAATACTAAATTTGAACTTTTAGGTCTGTAAATAGAACCATTCAAAATTGAAATGTCACTTTTTTAGGCAATTTCTCGTGGGACAACTGATTTTGTAGGAGTTCAACTCTACGTACAACAGTAAATGATACATGTATCTCTTCGTTAAAGTATTCACCACAGCATAGCATTCTCCGATTTTCAATATTTTGATCAGTTGAATAAGAAAATTGAGATTTAGAAATGTACATACCTTTTGAAGCGGTGACAATTACTCCACTCAATCACAACCGGAAAATCCTCTCACGGTTTTCATTGCAGAACCAAATGTTCTGCGTGTGTAGATTACCAGCCGTGTATATAGGAATGTAAATGTGTTGTGTTTTTTTAATAGTTCATTAAAATAATTTACCATTCCATAGTTTCATTTTGAGGTTGAATACAATGTCTGCTTTTTAGATATGTTGTAAAAATTCTCTGTCAAGGTTAAGTGCAAATTTTGGTCTTTATATTGACCTTGATGTAAATTGACAACGGAATTAAGAACAAACTTTTCATTCTAGCAAAAATTTCATTATTTTATAATGTTTACTTATAAAGATGTTTTTATAGAATTTTTTTTTACAATCATGTATATAAAAAAAAATTGTATACCAATTGATTGATTATTCCAATAAAAACAATTCATTTTAATTATCCAAGCTCTACTATTGTTTGTTTTCAAATTTGAAGTAGTAATTTACACCTGTAAAATCACATTTAAGTGTCAATTATATCCATGAATACAAAAAGGCTACCTGATTATTGAAATAATCACTATTCATGTAATCTCTTTTCGAAAAGTATGGTTCAAATTTGGGCTGAAATATAACAATATTGTTATTTTAACATGGAAAGCACATAGACATTTACAATCAAAGTAAATATGTCAAACAAAATTATGTTTTCATATCAAATAATACACTGCTACTTTTCTAAGTTCTTATAAATAACAGGTTTATATTCAAAATATCAAAAACGCATTTTTCATCGCAGCTTTTTTATGTGAAGATCAAATGTTTCTTTTCTATACGACATTATACAATGTATACAACAGTAATCATAAGTAATCAGGATTACTTTAAAGAAAAGTAATCAAAGTTTTTGGGTTCCGGGGGAAGTATGGTTGCAAAGCTGAAACTTAAAGGAATTAATCAATTACATTTGAATTTAAAACCTTTTTTTATAAATTTAGTTAGACAATTAAAGGTATTTTCAATTCTTTGAATTATGAATTTATAAAACACTTTGATGCTGTAAAAGGTTTTTGATTTTCAAATAATTTTACTTTGAGCATCATGCACTGAAGAGTTGTGAATTGCTAAAATGCACATTTTTTGCAGTAAAATTGTCGTCATTTATGTTATGGCAAAGCTGGCATTTGTTTGTGGTCCTTCTGTATCTTCCCTCACAACTTTTTATATTGTGGGGTTTTGAACGTATACTTCTAATGAACAATTTGTTTCTTCTTGTTGTGCATGTTACTGAAGTTTTCCCCTGGTTTTGTAGATCTTTCAATAACATTGGGATAACTTATAGCAAAACAAACATTTAAACAATATTTTTATTTTTGATAAAACATATAACAATAACAAAAATAAATATAGATATTCTATAGCACTGGAAACTACAGTCTGGTCAGGCACAGACGGTCAGTTTGAGACAGAAGTGCATTCTTTTGCCAATAATCTCTGGCGTCTAACTGCAAAAAAAACATTTACATTTAGAAAGCTAACATTTAAGATCTCTTTGGTAAATTTGATTTCTTCATTAGAAAATATTTATTTTTGGTAATTTATAGAAAGTTTAGTAGCAAGCATAAAATGCTTGTTCAGGGTAAGATAATAATAATAAGATAAAACAATTGGTAGGTAAATTGCAAACTGTGAAAACACTTTAATTGCTGGGTATTAATTTTCGTGGTTTGAGCATAATTTATGTTTGTGGGGTTTTTAATTCGTTGATTTTTTTGTTTTCTAAAACTAGAGGCTCTAAAGAGCCTGTGTGGCTCACCTGTTTTTACTGATGCTTTGGAAATCATGTAAAATTAGGTTAAAATCATAATTTATAGTATAAGAAATCATTAGATACTATAATAATATCTAAGATAATAGCAAAAAATGCAAAATTTCCATAAAATTACTAACTCAGGGGCAGCAACCCAACAACTGGTTGTCGGATTTGTATGAAAATTTCAGGGCAGATATATCTAAATCTGATGAACATTTTTGCCACCAGTCAGATTTGCTCTAAATGATTCAGTTTCATAGATATAAACCAAAAACTGCATTTTACCCAAAGTACTATTTTTAGCCATGTCTGCCATCTTGGTTTGCAGTCAGGGTCATCAGACACATTTTATAAACAAGATCTTATGATGATTGTGGACTGTTTGGTTACATTTTGTCTTAGTAGTTTCAGAGTAGTAGATTTTGTACAAGATTACAAAAATTTCAGTAAAATTGGTAAAATTGTTTATAAAGGGCAATAACTCCTGAAGGGGTCAACTGACCATTTTGGTCATTTGACTTTTTTGCAGATCTTACTTTGCTGAACATTATTGCTGTTTACAGTTTATCTCTATCTATAATAATATTCAAGATAATAACCACAAAATTTCCTTAAAATTACCAATTAAAGGGTAGCAACCCAACAATGGGTAGTCCGATTCATCAGAAAATTTCAGGGCAGATAGATGTTGACTTGATAAACAATTTTAACCCATGTCAGATTTGCTCTAAATGCTTTGGTTTCAGAGTTATAAGCCAAAATCTATATTTTACTCCTAGGTTCTATTTCTAACCATGGCGGCCATCTTGGTTGGCTGGCTGGGTCAACGGACACACTTTTTTAACTACATACCCTAATGATGATTGTGGACAAAGTTTGGTTAAATTTGCCTTCAGTAGTTTCAGAGGAGAATATTTTTGTAAAAGATTACAAAAGTTTACGAAAAATTATTAAAATTGACTATAAAGCGCAATAACTCCTCAAGGGGTCAACTGACCATTTTGGTCATTTAATTTATTTGTAGATCTTACTTTGCTGAAAATTATTGTTGTTTACAGTTTATCTCTATCTATAATAATATTCAAGATAAGGCCAACTAAAATTAATTAGTAGATTTTCATCCAAATTTTTGAAAAAAATGGGGCGGGTGGGAGGATTTTATTTTTTATTTTTTATTTCTTATGAAACCCTCTTGTGACGTGTTCTTCATATACCCAAATGTAATAATAAGCTTATATCATGTATATACATGTATTTATAAGGAATCGTACATAATTTTCAAATCTTAAATAAAAATCTAGTGTTGACAACCACTCACGGTTCTACATGTACATGTAATTGCTGCTTTAGCAACCTATTTTTAGTATTAAAACGACATAAACATACGAGAAATGCTCTTCAGTTGAACTTCCTTCACCAAATTTATGTTTTTTTGTCTCAATAAAATGGAACTAATATGCATTGGTATGCAACACAAGAATTATGAGTACAGAATAAAATGAAAACTCAAACAGTTTTGAAAATAATAGGGTTGGTGCTTTTATGATTCTTCTTATAGCCTGATGCAAATATAATTAATATGTAAAACATGAACTAAACAAAAAAGAAGTTGTTTAATGACTCTATTGAGGGTATTGGGACATAAGGAGATTGCTTTTTGTAAACAAAAAAACAATAGCCATGGGTAAATCTAAGTGTATGTTTGCCGACTTTTTGAACTCAATATACTGTCATAAATCTAACAAGTTCGTGCTTGTGTCAATTGGTTTAATCCAGTTATATTTGTACCAATGTGTTCCACGATTCTTGCTCTTTGGATACAATTCATAGTCAAAAATTCCTGACACAAAGTCATTTTATCAATAAAATAATCAACGGTTCTAATCACAGAAATGTGTGTCATGCCGCAATTTGCGTTCTTGGACACAGTCTTGGACACAGCGTATTACTTGAATCCCGAGTATTTCATGCCCTTCTCGTAATCAATCTCTATTCTCGGTAGATGATTTGTCACCATAGAGCTGCAGAATCATTTTAAATTACTCGGAAGAAATACGAAAACCGAAATTTGAAACAGGAAGTTTTGAATGAAACAAAATGTTTGACGTTTACGGGAAATGGAAATGAACAAAATCCGGAAATCGTAAATTTTTAAAAATAAAAAAAATCGGGGCGGGGCGATTTTAGAGGGGCGGGCGGGGATGAAAATCTATCAATTAATTTTAATTGGCCTAATAATCAAAAACGGCAAAATTTCCTTAAAATTATCAATTTAGAGGCAACAACCCAACAACGAGTTCTCCGATTCATCTGAAAAGTTCATAGCAGATAGATCTTGACTTGATAAACAATTATACCCACATGTCAGATTTGCTGTAAATGCTTTGGTTTCAGAGTAATAAGCCAAATCTACATTTTACCCCTATGTTCTATTTTTAACCATGGTGGCCATTTTGGTTGATTGGCCGGGTCACTGGACACATTTTTTAAACTAGATACCCCAATGATGATTGTGGCCAAGTTTGCTTTAATTTGGGCCAGTAGTTACAAAGGAGAAGATTTTAGTAAAAGTTAACGACGCCGACGCTGGATGCTTGACGCAAAGTGATGAGAAAAGCTCACTTGGCCCTTCTGGCAAGGTGAGCTAAAAAATAGATTGAAAATTGAAGCCATTAAAAACTAAGATAAAAATTGTCTGGATTGAGGAAAATTCAAAGTAAAAATTTAAATTGTTGACCCATGTAAATCGTAGTATCACACAAATAAACCTGAGATAGAGTGATCAACAGATTAATGACCATTAAAGGTGTTAATAAGGCCATAAACATGTCACCTAGACAACAGTAACATAAAAAATAAGCTATAAACCTACCTTGAATTGTAAAATTAATTCTTATCAAAAGCAAGCCATATATGAAATTATCATTTCCTGTACATATGGGAAAAAGTAAAATCACAAAAATACTGAACTCCGAGGAAAATTCAATTGGAAAGTCCCTAATCACATGGCAAAATTAAATGGCAAAACACATCAAAGGAATGGAATTATCAGGATATAAAATAAATACTTAATAATAGCGTATCCTTACCGGAAATCAGTCTTTAATCAACCAAAAATATTTTTTTAAGAGAATTAAAAGACCAAACTAGAGGCTCTCAAGAGCCTGTGTCGCTCACCTGTTACTGTATTTACTGATGTCGGCCATCTTGGGTGGTAGGCGGGGTCATTAGACACTTTTTTTAAATAGATACCCTAGTAATGATTGTGGCCAAGTTTGGTTAAATTTGGCCCATAGTTATAGAAAAGAAGATTTTTGTACAAGTTACAAAAATGACTATAAAGGGCAATTACTCCTCAAGAGGTCCTCTAATAATTTTGATCATGTTTACTTATTTGTAGATCTTACTTTGCTGAACATTATTGCTGTTTACAGTTTATCTCTATCTATAATAGTATTCAAGATAATAACCAAAAACTGCAAAATTTCCTTAAAATTACCAATTTTAGGGCAGCAACCCAACAACGGGTTGTCAGATTCATCTGAAATTTTGAGAGGGGATAGATCTTATTCTGATGGACATTTAAATCTTGAAAGATTTGCCCTAATGGTCTTAGTTTCAAAGATATAAAGCAAAAACTGCATTTTACTACTAAGTTCTAATTTTAGCCATGTCGGCCATTTTGTTTGGTAGGCGGGGTCATCAGACACATTTTTTAAACTATATACCAAAATGATAATTGTGGCCTAGTTTGGTTAAATTTGGCCCAGTAGTAGAAGAAGATTTTTGTACAAGTTACAAAAAATGACGAAAAATGGTTAAAAATTTACTATAAAGGGCAATAACTCCTTAAGGGGTTGACTGACAATTTTGGTCATGTTGACTTATTTGTAGGTCTTACTTTGCTGAACATTATTGCTGTTTACAGTTTATCTCTATCTTTAATAGTATTCAAGATAATAACCAAAAACTGCAAAATTTCCTTAAAATAACCAATTCAGGGGCAGCAACCCAACAACAGGTTGTCTGATTCGTCTGAAAATTTCAGAGCAGATAGATCTTGACCTGATCAACAATTTTACTTTGTCAGATTTGCTCTAAATGCTTTGGTTTTAAAGATATAAGCCAAAATATACATTTTACCCCTGTGTTCTATTTTTAGCCATGACGGCCATCTTGATTAGATGGCCAGGTCATCGGACACATTTTTTAAACTAGATACTCCAAGGATGATTGTGGCCAAGTTTGGTTAAATTTGGCCCAGTAGTTTCAGAGGAGAAGATTTTTGTAAAAGTTTACGGACGCCGGACGCAGGACGCCAAGTGATGAGAAAAGCTCACTTGACCTTTCAGGTCAGGTGAGCTAAAAAGCTGACCAATTTTGGAGGGTTAAGAAATGTCTCTTAGAAAGAGGGTACATGGAGGAGGTATACATAAATCTGTTAACTTTCTATGACTATAAAGAAGTTACTACAGTATTGTAATCACTAGCAATTCAACACTGAGGTTGTTGGTTCAAACCCCACTTGTGTGGGTGCAATTGACTTCAATATTAATTGACTAGGATTGTCAAAGATCTTAAAAAAAACATTAACAATGGGTGTTTTCATAATGAGAATAATTCAAATACTTGCATCTTCTGAACTTAAATAAAGAAAATATAAAAAAAAATAACTGCTTAATTCACAATTCACAATTTGTTTTTGCAATGTCCTGGTTTGTTACCAATGGTACTTACATAATTAACAGACTCCCTCCTTCATTTCTATATCATCTACTGCTATGTCACTTGTATAGTCATATCCTAGTGTGGCAACAATCTCAATCTGTAAGTAAATTCAAGTCTAGACATAAACCTAACCATGACAGCCATCAATGACACAGTATTCAGCAATGGGTCACATATAGACAAATGATTCATTTTGTGAACCTATTTTGTTTATAATATAGAAATTTGAAATTATTGCAGTTGAAAATATTTCATCACTTAAAAAAATAAAATTTTTATCCTAAAAATGGAGAAGCAGTTGGAGAGGTTGTCACCTCGAATTCCAGAAAGAATAAAGCATTTTTCCATTATAAATTAACGAAGGTGTAAATCCCAAATTCCCACGAAAATAAATGCCTAATCCTGAATTCTGGCAAACAAAAGTCCAATCCTGATGTCCAGAAAAAAGCTCTTAATTTCCACCCCTCAAAATGAGTGATATAGTGCTTTTGGAAAACTGAATTGCCTTTTACTGATCAAGTCATCAAAACTCTTTTAACTTACACGATCTCCTGTCTCAGCAGTGATTGGAACTTTCGCTTCTTTCCAACTATGTCCCTGGTTTCCTTTTTTGGTCCATAGTTCTGCCTCATTTTGAACTGTCAATTCTCCCATGTTACCTCCGTTCATGTTATAAGCAAAGCTCAGGCAATACTCATTGTGGGCTGAAATTGTAAAAGACACTCTTTTTTTTTTCTAATTGCAATGTCTAATTTTCAAGTTGAAATTCTCTCAGATCTAGATAGCCTAAACAATTCATGATATCTACTCATATGGGGTTTGTTCATTGTTGAAGGCCAAACAGTGACCTTTAGTTGTTACTTGTCATTTGGTCTCTTGTGCAGAGTTGTCTCATTGGAAATCATACCACATATTATTTTTTATATCTAGAGAATCTAAAGTAATGCCAAAGAGTAATTGAATAGCCTAGCTCCATAACATGTCTTTCAACAAGACAAAGCCACTGTACTATCTGCCACAATATTAAACAGAACCCTGATTTTTTAATGAATGGTTGATGCTCAATTTTAAATTTTCTTGTAAAGTTTTGTCTTTTTTTTTCCATTTTCATTCAGCCAAGGTCTATTTTAATCAACTCATTATTTTTTATAGCCCTCCTAATACTATATAGCTAGTTAAAAGTTTTCAAAATTTATGTTAAAAATTTTTAATACATGTTTTGAAACAATGTAAGTGATCAATGTTGGTGTGGTTGTATTAAGAAAATAGTGACAAAACATGCAATACTGTTGTCAGGTCATTAAAGATTGCATATTTTGGCTTTGATATTGATTCACTTATAGGGTCTTTGCATTGGAACTAAACACATTTATTCAAAAACCAGTTGTTGGCATGACACAGTTTATGTTCTTCTCATATATTTTATGATGGTATGATACTAAACCCGGAAAAGGAGGAATTGGGTCTGACATTCATATGATGAAGACATAATCTCTCAATCAGGTTAATTGAGGTCTGAAGCTGGCATGTCAGTTAACTGCTAGTAGTCTGTTGTTTTTTATGTATCATTGTCATTTTGTTTATTTTCTTTTGTTACATCTTCTAACATTGGACTTGGACTTCTCTTGAACTGAATTTTAATATGTGTATTGTTATGTGTTTACATTGGCTAGAGGTATAGAGGGAGGGTTGAGATGTCAAACATGTTTAACCCCGCCATATTTTTGCGTCTGTGCCAAGTCAGGAGACTCTGACCTTTGTTATTGTATAATTTTAAATTTTAGATTGGTGTGTATAATTTGGAGCTTATCGTCCATTATCACTGAACTAGTATATATATATATTTGTTTAGGGGCCAGCTTAAGGACGCCTCTGGGTGCTGGAGTTTCTCTCTGCATTGAAGACCTATAGATATTGGTTACCTTCTGCTGTTGTCTTTTCTATGGTTGGGTTGTTGTCTCTTTGACACATTCCACATTTTCATTCTCAATTTTATTACACACTTATCTATTCATCCATCAGTTTCTAAAAATAAAAGCGTACCCATTGGTGGAACTTTAAATGCCATGACAGCAGTCCCACCCATTGGTCTATAACTGGCTTCCAGGTAAGCATAAAACTGTCCACTGTGTGCTCTTGATGGTCCTGTATATGCTGAAAGTGTTTTCCCCTAAAATGAATATAAATATATGCAGTAATTTCTATAAATAAACTTACAGTATGATAATGTGGTACAGTCAAACCTTCATATGAATGTCACCTTAGTAAACCCCAGCCTGTGCCTTTCACCTCTAGCCCTATCAATGTACAATTTTAGTAAAAACTGATTTGGTCTAATGAAAAATTAGAAATTTTGTTTAAATGTGTCAAATTTCTGATTTGGGCTTGTAGTTGAAAAAGTTTTTGGCACAGACTGTAACCAACCTGAGAAAAGTGGCCTAATTATAGTTTGATAGAAGTGGCATTTAAATTGAGGGTGATTATGCATGAGTATTACATTGATTTCCCAGTTAAATAAAAACAGATAATTTAACATGTGAAATTAAGGTGATTATTTCACTCTCTGACGTCATACAAGAATAGGTGTTGTCAAGACGTCGATAACAGCGGATCAAAACAAATTGTGAATGCGTTGAAAAAAGATAGAGTTCCTTACATTTTTCACATTAATTTCTTTAAAAAAGCCATTTGTAATATCAAAAGAATAACTAATTGAAGAATTCAAATATTGAAAAATATTCAACTCTTGACCGAACAACACTGATAGTTACCTCATGCGCTATGCACATTCGTGAATTAATGTGTTTGTCGGTCATTTATTGAATATTTTTCTCTATTTGAATTCTTTGATTTGTTTTTCTATAAGTATTTACTAGAGCAGAACAAGAAAATACAGTTGATTGATCTTTGATTGACTGGTATGTAATAACAATTTCAAGATAATTGGCAATATCTTGGTTTTTTGATAAGTTGAGAAAGTCCATATGTCCAGATAGATGACCAACTGACCATTCTAGTAGATTGATATTGGAATCAAACATATCTATCACATGCAGGATTACTTCAATGTTAAAGATGCTAGTAATGCAGTTAATAAACTTAGAGTAAGACCACTCAGCGACAGAGGTCTGGACAGAGAAATACAATTGAAAAACCATGATATTAACCAGTTTATAATATATCACCATTGGTTATTCTCTGCCATATTTATCTCCAGCATGATATTAAACTGTCTGGTACATCTCAACCATGATATTTACCCCCTTGATATATTTAAACCATGTTATTTGCCTGTCTGATATACCTCAACCATGGTATATACTTGTGTGATACATCTCAACCATGGTATTTACCTGTCTGTTACATCTCAACTATGGTATTTACCTGTCTGATACATCTTTACCATGGTATTTACCTGTCAGATACATCTCAACCCTGGTATTTACCCGTCTGATACATCTCAACCATGGTATTTACCTGTCTGATACATCTGAACCCTGGTATTTACCCATCTGATACATCTCAACCATGGTATTTACCCGTCTGATACATCTTTACCATGGTATTTACCTGTCTGATACATCTCAACCCTGGTATTTACCCGTCTGATACATCTCAACCATGGTATTTACCTGTCTGATACATCTGAACCCTGGTATTACCCATCTGATACATCTCAACCATGGTATTTACCCGTCTGATACATCTCAACCATGGTATTTTCCTGTCTGATACATCTGAACCCTGGTATTTACCCATCTGATACATCTCAACCCTGGTTTTTACCTGTCTGATACATCTCAACCCTGGTATTTACCTGTCTGATACATCTGAACCCTGGTATTTACCTGTCTGATACATCTGAACCCTGGTGTTTACCTGTCTGATACATCTGAACCCTGGTATTTACCCATCTGGTACATCTCAACCCTGGTATTTACCCGTCTGATACATCTCAACCATGGTATTTACCCGTCTGATACATCTCAACCATGATATTAACCTGTCTATTACATCTCAATGATGGTATTAACTTGCCTGATATATCTCAATCATGGTATTTACCTGTCTGATATATCTCAACCATGATATTAACATTTCTGATATATCTCAACCATGAAATTAACCTGTCTGATATTTCTCAACCATGGTATTTACCTGTCTGATACATCTCAACCATGGTAATTACCTGTTTGATATTTCTCAACCATGGTATTTACATGTCTAATTTTTCTCAACCATGGTATTTGCCTGTCTGATATATCTCATATGGGACAAGATCCCTAATGCGCCTTGAAATGAGGAACTCAAAAGTCACGTGTAAACAAAAATTCTCTGTGTAGTGATATTTGACACTTTTCTATGATAAACAAGTGACTGAGCTTAACCATTTGAGTTAATTTAGAAAGTAGGGGAACACAGAATAAATGTGTAAAATCTATGGAGCTATTAAATGTGTTCAAAGTATTAAATTTTCAAAGAACTTTTTGTGTTAAAAATGGGATTATTTACCATGAGGAGCCGCATCACAAAAGGATACTCGGGGTTTGCTAATTTATGGAAAAAGTAATCTCACTTCGTACCCCGAAAATTTAACCACATATGTCAAAATGTCTCAGCTTCGAAACGAGCCATCACACATATCCAAGTTAACGATATGGACTGAGCAACAGAAGAAAACGTTACCATTACGGCCTATGGAAAAACTAATGCGCATCTGTACCCATATATGGATGGTATTTACCTGTTTGATATATCTCAACCATGATATTAACCTGTCTGATATATCTCATATATGGATGGTATTTACCTGTTTGATATATCTCAACCATGATATTAACATGTCTGATATATCTCATGTATGGATGGTATTTACCTGTTCGATATATCTCAACCATGATATTAACCTGTCTGATATATCTCATATATGGATGGTATTTACCTGTTTGATATATCTCAACCATGATATTAACCTGTCTGATATATCTCATATATGGATGGTATTTACCTGTTTGATATATCTCAACCATGATATTTACATGTCTGATATATCTCATATATGGATGGTATTTACCTGTTTGATATCCCAGTTGTAGTCTCCCTTGAAAAGATCAAAAACACAATCTGGATCCTCAGGCTCAAATGTACAAATAATGTCTAAAATTAAAAAAATTGGTAAGTACTAGCATATGATTCTGTGGCTACATGTGTGTTAAATTTAAGGAACAAACTTGCATAACAATAGGCAATGCTTATATTATATGAAGTTTTTTTTTTATTTTGTGAGTATTAGTGAAAATTTTTGTTAAAAAGTATTCAAGCCAACCAGGCTTTGCTCTCAATCGATCAAAAATGCCACAAGGAACTTAAAGTTTTTTGACCAGGCCATGGTTTGACCCTCAAGGTGAACAGGGAACCACTAGCTCATTAGGTCTGAAAGTTGGTATTTGATTTAAAATTTTCATATACATCATAATGAACAGTCTAAGATACACATGATATCTGACTTTGTTTATCAGTTGTTATTGCTTTGAATCGAAGTAGTTGTCAATAACTGTGAGTACTCTCAGATCTGTGCTTAGTGTCTTTTTTGTTGTGAGGGATAGGAGATGAATATTTTATGTCTGGTCTGATTTTTGTTTGATATTTTTCTCAAAGTTACCTATAATGCTACCCTATAATGCTCATCAAAATCGTTAGACAGACCGATAAATAAAAGACACACAGGAGAGAAATCACAGTGTCCACCTACTGTCTTTAATCTTATATAAGAATAATGACATATGACATGATTGCCATTGTATTATTACTATTCATCAGAGTTTAAATGAAATGAATGTACATTGACCTATAATGGTTTACTTTTATAAATTGTTATTTGGATGGAGAGTTGTCTCATTGGCACTCATACCACATCTTCCTATATCTATGTAGGCTGTGTTATAGGCAACTTTACAGCCTTCAACAATCAGAAACAATGAACAATGAAAAGTGTTAAACAAATTATACAACAAAATTAATGGCCTAATTTATAATAAACAAGAATGTGTATGTCCATAGTACAGGGATGTCCCACTTGCACTATCCTTTTCTCTGTTCAGTGGACCATGAAATTGGGGTAAAACAACTAATTTGGCATTAAAACAGGAATGTCATATCATAAGGCACATGTCTACTAAGTTTCAAATTGCTTGGACTTCATCTTCATCAAAAAATAACTTGGCTAAAAACTTTAAGATGAAGCCAGACAAATGTGTGGTCGAAAGAACAAATGAACAACCAAACAGACACACAGACCAGAAAACATAATGCCCACAAATGGAGCATAAAAATCACAAATTTAACTTACTGCAGTATCCAGAAGTTAGTTTAACATCATCAATTCCAATATCACTTAGATGTGTTGATCCACGGACTGCTTCTATATATATCTAAAATTTGAAGAAAAATGTAAGTCTTCCATGAAAGTATGTCTCCTTCCATCTCAAAGCAGAAATGCTTTAGTTAAATTAAAAGCTTTTATGGGGAAAAACGACAAAAGTCAGATTCAAAAATTAAATTTAAGGTGTAAACTGTGTACTCTTTAGTCTATATACATAAAAAAAACCACCAACACTCTATTGGATATATTTTTTTCTTCTGTCGCAAGACAACATCTCCAATATTCAAGCTCTCTTGCTGCAAATATTCTGCCTATACTTTCATATCATTTGATATATGTTGAATATAAGTTGTTTCATTAGCAATCATACCACATCTCTGTATTCTAAAGTTTACCAGGTATGGGGTGATTGTAATGTATTATATTACAATTACTTTGACAAAACCATGCATTAATTACAACTACAATTACATACATTTATTTTAGTAGTGCATTAAATTACAATTCCTTTTGCAATAATTATTCATTGAGTTGATATTACACATTACATTTGTAAATGTAATTATTAATTGAAAAAATTCAAACATTATGAAAAACAACAAAAGTGTCTAGCATATGCAAAAACAGTTCTGTATACATATATTACAATTAAAGAAGTCATATGAAACCTCAAATTGAAAAAAAATATGCATATGTTTTTTATAACTAAATGGATAGTTTATATTATACAACTGATGTATATATACTTTTTTCTGAGGAAAATTCTTTAATTTGTCCACATTAAGAAAAAGTTTACTTATTTTTAATTGCTTCCTTCCAGGAAGCAATTTGCCGACATATTTTCCGTATGCAAAGTGACCTGAGCATAACCCTCCTCGTAAAAATCCGGTGATCGCAAATTGCATGGATCTGTCATTAAAATAAATAATTATCTGATTGTACAGGTTAAACACGTGCTCAATACCCATGATTATTGTTATTTGTTTACTATTAGGTGACAATCGGTAAACTTCGGCTTCAAAACACGGCATTTAATGAGCAGCCATATTTTTTAAATCATAACAGAGAGAAAAAAAATTGCCGATTATACAATATATTTGCGTAAAAAATGCGAAAATCGTGCACAGAGGACTAAGTTTATGATATATACATGCCTTGGTTCAAGAATTGGAAAAACATTATTTTTCACCACTCACTCGTTTCTTATGACTTTAAGTATCGAGTAAAAGGTCTATACAATACAACTATAACTTTGCTGCAAGATGGTTACAGTAATGTAACCTACTGTCATTCTTTCTTACTAACCTGTAGATCAGAAACAGGTAGTATTGAAATATTGGCAAGATTCCATTGGTTTCCCTGTTCTCCTTTCTTTATAAAGATAAGATCCCTAGGAATTCCTGTACCTCTCCGGTAAACTTCTAACGAGCCCATTGTCGCCCCATGCATACTGTAGTAGAATGACAAACATCGAGGTTGGGCTGTGAAATAAAAAAATAAACTTGTTATATTTTAAATTCCATCAAGTTTCAACTAGAATATTTATAGTTATGAAATATTAGGGTCATAAAGTGCACATGCCTTTCTTTACCCATATGTAACTGCTCCTTTCTCTATTGTTTGTGCTTTTTTCACATTTCCTGACTGGTGTAAGAAAAATATTTCTCCTCACGTGAAAAATCTGTTCTCGGCAAATGATTGGTTGAAATTTAATTGTGACATTAAATTTTCTTGTTTTCTTCTGAATTTTCTTATTGTGACATCATGAAAAAAGGCGACCATGCCTGATGACGTTACATTAAAGTACACAACTTTCCTAAAATCTTTGAAAATCATAAGAGAAACAGATTCTCAACAGTTAAATTTTAATTATTTAAAAAGCTCGGCAAGCCTTTAAAAATTAAAATTTAACTGTCTCGAGTGGAAAAATGTATCGTATCATAATACACTTGTAGCTGCGGAACCGTAGCTCTTAGGTCCTTATGTTATTTTTTGACTATTTGCGGACCATAGAGCTACGGATTTTTCCTATTTCAAAATGTTCGGAATTGCGACCCAGGTTCAGGTCGCACTTATTTCCCAAAAATTTATTGTTTAAAATCAATGCAAAGCTTGTCAATATATATAGTTCGTTTCGTTAGATATTTTTCTAGGATATGACGTACCTATTTATGTTTGAATATTCATTTCCTAAACACTATTATCTAATTATTTCCATTTGTATACATTCTCCGCCCATTTTGTTCGGCCATATTGAATCTCGTGGTGACGTCACGAAAATCAAGAAAAGATAACTCAAATATCCTCGATCTCCTATGTTGGAGGTTAGGAACGCCTACGAAAAACAAGAACAGATAACTCTTATAAAAAATAAGTGTTGGTTTGTTTACTTATTTCTAAATGAGAATCGAGTGTTTATAAGACTTAACAACATTTATTCATACTTAATGTTTAAATTGCTTGAAAGAATTAATATTTCCGTTAGTATCTAACTTTAATTAAACGTACTTTCATTCAAAAAGTCATGAAAATCAAATAAAAGACAACGTAAACAAACCAACACGTGTTTTCCTATAAGAGTTATCTTTTCTTGTTTTTCGTGACGTCACCACGAGATTCAATATGGCCGAACTAAATAGGCGGAGAATGTATACAAATGGAAATAATTAGATAATAGTGTTTAGGAAATGAATATTCAAACATAAATAGGTACGTCATATCCTAGAAAAATATCTAACGAAACGAACTATATATATTGACAAGCTTTGCATTGATTTTAAACAATAAATTTTTGGGAAATAAGTGCGACCTGAACCTGGGTCGCAATTCCGAACGTTTTGAAATAGGAAAAAGCCGTAGCTCTATGGTCCGCAAAATCAAAAAAAAAAATTAAAAAAGGACCATAAGAGTTACGGTTCCGCAGCTAAATACACTTGTTGCAGTTGTGGAATCTATATTTCTCACACTCATTCTTCCTTCTCTTTTGCAAAAAAGAAGACAATTGTTTATAGACTTCATAAAACTTGCATACCTTCCGATATTTCATTTCTCATCACAAATGTAGCAGTGAGCTCTTGACCTGTACTACCAGCTGGGTGGGAGGACTCCATGTAGGAGTAATATTGACCCTCTTTTGCTCTGTATGGTCCAGTTCCTGGTGTAGGTGTTGAAAACTGAAATCAGTAAAAGTTTAATTTGATGTTTGTCAAAATAAATATTTCAAAAACTGTCAAGACATAAACACATGTTAGTTGATATCAAATGCAATTTATGAGGGTCTGTATGGGTTAAAAGGATCCAGAATAAAATGCAAAAAAATAACAAAAATAAATAAAAAGGCAAACTCATTTATCAAAAATTTAGGAACCTCTTTAACAGTTAGTAATATCAAAACTTATTAAAATCTGGTCTAAAGACTGTATAAGGTTTAAATAAAGATGAATTCAAAAATCAAAATTATGTATTTTTGAAAATTGAAATCAATAAAGTCTTATTTTGATATTTGTCAAAACTAAATGAAATCAATAACTTTTTATTTCAATGATTGTCAAAACTAAATGAAATCAATAAATTGTTTTATTTTAATGATTGTCAAAACTAAATGAAATCAATAATGTTTCAATTTGATGTTTGTCAAAATAAATATTTCAAAAACTGTCAATTAGACATAAACCTAGTATGTTAATTCAGAATACAATTTATACGGGTCTGTATGGGTTAAAAGGATCCAGAATAAAATGAAAAACTTAGGAACCTCATTAACAATGAGTAATATTAAAACTTATAAAAATCTAAAGACTGTAAATTAAAGTTAAACAAGTTGAATTCAAATATCAAAAATATGTATTTTTTTGTGTCCTCATAACTGACATACAAATTGTTAGGTTTCAGAATCTAAAAGATTATGGGTATTTTTTTTGAAGGTTTATTTTAAAAGAAATAAAACAACACCATTGGTTGTCCTTTTCCATTGTTGTGTATTCTATTAACCAATCACAATACTTTTGAGTTAGCTTATGAAAATATTACTCACAATGCATTTCATTCTGAAAAAAATTAAAACATAAATCATAAAAAACATTGACATTTTTGTAATGCAAAACGGTTTATAATTTATTCACAAAATAAAGTTTTCTGACTTACTCTCTGTTGTTTCCACGTAAGTTTTGCATTTGGGTCATTCGTTAAAAAACAATCTGAACCAGGCTCAAAAGTACAGGTCAAAGGTTCACTTGGTAGAGTTGTCGGAGTTGAATCACTTGGTAGAGTAGTCGGAGTTGAATCACTTGATAGAATTGTTGGTAGAGTTGTCGGAGTTGAATCACTTGGTAGAGTTGTCAGCAGAGTTGTCGGTAGAGTTGTTGGTAGAGTTGTTGGTAGAGTTGTAGGAGTTGAATCACTTGGTTGTGTTGTCGGTAGAGTTGTTGGAGTTGAATCACTTGGCAGAGTTGTCGGAGTTGAATCTGTAAATAGAATTATGAGAATATGTACCAATATGGCATCATGCCTTTGTCAATGCTAACACAATTATATTATGTTTAAGTTGAGACAATTCAAATGCAGACCTGCCAACTTTTGAAAATCTCCATGGGGGATTTAGCGCGCGACCAGATTTTTAAGGGTTACAATTTTAGCGACTTTTCTGTGTGCATTGTTTTTTACTCCTAAAATAGTCTAAGTTCTCTTCTTTTTTCTTTTGGTATACTAATGATGAGCTTGTAGGCCTTGATGTCTTTTAATTGCATGATTCTTGTACTATTAAATTATAAAATTGACAAAATAACTGAAGAATAGAGAAAAATGGCATAAAAATAAAGGATTCAAAGTAGAGACCCCCCCCCCCTTTTCCCCCTCCAAAGACCTTCTTATCTATGAACCTTGACTCAAAAGACCTAAAACTTCATGTCCTAAAGTTAGAAGGATGAAGACAGATTTTGATTTAGTCTTACTTATATATGGTCTCATCAGTATCAATGAGAAAATGGATAAAATTTGAGTTATCTTTCTTTGTATTCAGAGGTGCTCTTACCGGCGGAGGCTTATACAGTAACACAGTAGAAGTGAATACAAAATGGCGTCGATTTTAAATCAACAGACACACGAGGGACGTCTGGTTTCAAAAATTTAACGGATTTCAAGATAAACGATGTTTTCTTGAGAGTTCATTACAGTTCTCATCTTTCAATTAATTATGATTTTGTTGTGGAACTACGGCAAATGTTGCAAATTGTACTTGTATGATAAATTGATTAAAATTGAAAGGCTGTTTGACCAAATTTGTGTATACAAATTAATTTTGAGGACTGTTACGACCCATTAGGTAATCTGATTACATACAACCACTAATTATGACACCTGTTGTGACAGTTGATTAGCGTAGGGTCGTTAACTTGTCATATTAAATATGTCCCTAGGTAAAGGTAAAATTATAGATTTTTAAAAATTGATCAGAAAAACTTCAAAATTGGTAAACAATATTTTTCGGGTATATTTGGTGAAAATCGGGATTTTTACTAGTTTTATGATCCCGATATCGGGATTCGGGTTGAGGGATAAAAATCGGGATGATACCGCGAAAATCGGGATAGTTGGCAGGTCTGCAAATGTCCAGAGAGAACCCATTGACCATCCTAGTCAATGAAGATATGAATCAAACATACCTTTAACATGCAGGGTTAACTCAAGTGTTAAAAATGCTAGTGATACAGATAATAAACTACCATAACATGTCACTTGGGTATAGAAATTTGGTTACCTTGGTCATCCATTTGGCCGTGCAGGATATTTTCAAACACTTGTCAGTGTTCTTCCATGGTACAGGTTATTGATATTCTTAAAGCTATGAAACGGTCAAGATGATTAATATGCAAAGAGTTTAAGGCGTTATAACATGGTAAAGATGCAACATGCAATAAGTTCATGATACATGTAAACCAGTTTTCTAACCAGTTCTCAGTGATTGTAAAAAATGTTGTACTTCAAATAGTACTTCATGGTAATACAAGCACAGAGTGCTGCAAGTAGCATTTAAAACAAGGACAACAAACAAACACATCTTACATGGTAAAGATTATTGACAATCAAAAAGTTCAAGGTGCTGTAACATCCATATGGTCATTATTAAAATACTGTGGATTCATTATTATTTGTTGGTTACCGAATTTTGTGGATTTCATGGGTACAGGTGAACCACAAAATTCAATGACCAATTACGACTTTTCTATAAGGCTATTTGCAGAATTTGGCCAAACCATGAAATCAAATATCCCCCAAAATGCAACTTTTACTTATTCCAATGAAAATAAATGAATCCAAATTTTCTTCTTACCTTTGTTAAAAGCTGTGGCACTTATTTTGAATCCTTGCCATGGATCCCTGTCGTCTGCAAATTTAGCATCAAATCTGACCATCATCAAGTTAGATTCACCTGATGAGGTTGTAGTCCAAATCCTGTTTTTAGCCTCACCACAAATCTTCACGCCAAGTTGACCAATCAGATTGTATTTAACTTCCATCCAATGGTAACATCTGTCTAGAGTGTTGTATGGGAGGGAAAGCTGATCTTCTGTCAACTTTATATACATATCTGCTGGAGCCTGAAATCAAATTAAACTTTTAGGCCCTATATCATGTATAAGGCTTGCTGTTCAGTGCGAGCCAAGGCTCAGTGTTAAAGACCATACTTTGATCTATAATGGTTACTGTAAATTCAGAAATTATTGCAAGGTTTTTATTATTGCGAAAATGAGAAAGAGTTGTAAACATGATAATTAAAACTCACATTTTGAAATATTCTATATGAAATAAAACAGGATTTTCTCAAAATAGAAAGAATAAAAATCGCATTAAAGTCCAAAATGACAAAATCGCAATAATAAATGCATGCATTAATTTCTGAATTTACAGTAACTTTTTATACATTGTGACTTGGTAAATGGAGAATTGTCTCATTGGCTCTCATGCCACATCTTCTTATATCTATATATATAGCTACCTACTTATATTTGTGGATTAGTTTAATCGACAAATTCAATGTTTTTAATAAAAACTTTCCCAATATATGCTTCTATACAGAATTTGTCAAAATCATGTAAGTTTGGTGCGATTGGAGATAATAGGTTATTATACAATATTCCCGCCATTCTCCAGCATATGAGGAACATAGTATTAAACCAGGAACCAGACAGAAGAGCCTCACTTCAATATCTAGTTTCAACAACAATTTCTTCCAGAGTTATATTAATTACTAATTACTATGGAAGCCCTAGAAATCTAATTTTGGCAACATTACATTTCACAGTTATTGTACAGGTGTGTTTTCTGAATATATCGTAAAATAGAATATTTCGTAAATGTAGTGCTAAATTTTAGCCATACCAATTTAAAACAGTACAAGTGGTATCTTAAATGCAGGAGAATACTATCATCATAAGGGAGTCCAATAGTCATCAGCGATTGTCTCCCTTTGATAAAACATCTTAAGGTGTATATAGTATGCATGTTTTACTTACATATGGACCATTAGTACATGTTTTTTGCTCAGCTTAGGCCAAATAAAAAAGTATGTGTTTACTGTACCCCTACCTACCCTAACTTTTATCACCTACACCAAAGGTTTTTGACCATTTTTTATTAGCACTGTTAAAGTCCCTACCTACCCACCCTATTTATTCAGCATGTGACAGTTAACACACATACTTTTATGTTTTGCATTATGTTGCTTAATCTTAAGTTTTCTGAGAGGTAACTCATTTTGACGACTTTTTTCTGCTTATATATGTATTTTAGACGTTGTTTTTGGCTGGATTTCTCCAAATTGTGATTATGTTTGACCCATTGACATACTTTTTATTTATCCTGGTTGGGTTAATAATCTAGGTCGGGGTGACCTTATAATTAGCTTTATATCCTTGTATATTTAATTGTAAAACTTTAAAAAACACATTATATACCTTAATCAGCCAGGTACACTTTGTTCCAACAGGATAGGGTGATGGCCAGTTAGGTGTTCTTATCTCTGCGACCTCTGACTCGGATACATAGACAATACCTCCACACACTAAAAATTAACCATTATTCTGATTAAAGATCAGGTAAACTTCTGATGTAATATAAACTAGCTCAATCCTGTCACATTTTCATTTGCTAGTCCCAAATCAAAGAATTGAAGAAAGTCAGATCTTAGTTGACTTTTTTTTTCAGTGAAAAGGGTGTGAATGGCAGGTTTGTTTCTGTTGGATTCACAACTTTTAAGACTCAGGATGATCAAGAACTTAACATATTGTATTGGCACCTGGATTTTTTATGAATGCTGTGTAGCGCCCTCTGGATGCTATATTGTTATAGACTTTGTTACCCTCATGTTAATTAACTGTCTACATGAAAATGTCTTCTTTCGTTGACTATACTTTACTTTACAAGTAACATGTAGGTGTTTTTGTTTGTTTGAAACTATATTGCCCCCTCAATGTTTTTTTGTTGTTAAAAACTGTACTGTGGATTTATTAATATTCGTTGGATACCAATTTTTGTGGATTTCTTTGGTAAAGGTTAACCACAAAATTAAATGTTCAACGAATGGCAAATTTTCTATAGGCTTTTATGGAGATTTTGGAAAATTCACGAAATCAAATATCCATGAACATGCAAGTGTTCTTTAATTAACAGAAATTGGTATCCTCCAAAATAAGAATCCACAGTATGTTGTCCTTTAGCTATTAGATGTTTTATTGACTGTGTTGCACTATAAATGTTTTTTGTTGAAGTTGTTGCCCTCTAGATGCCTTTTGTTAAAGACTATGTTTCCTTTAAGATGTCATTTGTTGAAGACTATATGTATTGGCCTCTTGATGTTTTTATATTTGGCAATTATCTCCCCTTACCTGATAATGTTTTAATAATTTGGCAAGTGTTTCCCCTTTCCCAATAATGTTTCTATTATTTGGCAATTGTCTCCCCTTACCTGATGTGTTTATTATTTGGCAATTGTCTCCCCTTACCTGATAATGTTTCTATTATTTGGCAATTATCTCCCCTTACCAGATAATGTTTCTATCATTTGGCAATTGTCTCCCCTTACCTGATAATGTTTTTATTATTTGGCAATTGTCTCCCCTTACCTGATAATGGACAATAGACCACAATTAATTCCTCTATCAGTTCTTTATAACATTTTGCATCATTAAAAAAATTGCACCATGCACTTTTGTCAAGTTTTTTGTGTGTGTAATGCATAGTCCTACTCCAAATATATATCCAAAATTCAGAAAGATTGAACCAATCACTTTTACAAATTTAGCCAATACACATCCATACCAATATTGACAAGTCAAAAGATGTTTTGAAAACTGTAAATATTACCTTTTTGCACTTGGCCTAATCACTCATTCCATATCAAAATCAGTTTAAATACAACATCCAAAAATTTATTTCACCTCTCTTCTTTCATTTCCACCCCAAAAAAATATAAGAAATGAGTGAGGAAGGGAAAGAAAAAAAATTAAGGAAAAATACACTCTAATCAAAAGGAACTATATTTGTGGACAACGAAAAGCGGGGTCATTAATTGTGGTCTTTGGCCAATGTTTTTTATTTTGCAATTATCTCCCCTTACCAGATAATGTTTTTATCATTTGGCAATAATTAATCTCCCCTTACCTGACAATGCTTCTATTATTTGGCAATTGTCTCCCCTTACCTGATGTTTCTATTATTTGGCAATTGTCTCCCCTTACCTGATAATGTTTCTATAATTTGGCAATTATCTCCCCTTACCTGATAATGGCCCAAGACCACAATTAATGACCCCGCTTTTCGTTGTCCACTAATATAGTTCCTTTTTATTAGAGTGTATTTCTCCTTATTTTTTTTTCTTTCCCTTCCTCACTCATTTCTTAATTTTTTGGGGGTGGGAATGAAAGAAGAGAGGTGAAATAAATTTTTGGATGTTGTATTTTAATTGATTTTGATATGGAATGAGTGATTAGGCTAAGTGTAAAAAGGTGATATTTACAGTTTTCAGAACATCTCTTGACTTGTCAATAGGGGTATGGATGTGTATTGGCTAAATTTGTAAAAGTGATTGCTTCAATCTTTCTGAATTTGGGATATATATTTGGACTAGGACTATACATTACACACACAAAAAATTGGACAAAAGTGCATGGTGCAATTTTTTTAATGATGCAAAAGGTTATAAAGAACTGATAGAGGAATTAGTTGTGGTCTGTGGCCTAATGATTTTATTATTTGGCAATTATCTCCCCTTACCTGTTGATGTTTCTACTGTTTGGCAAACGTCTCCCTTCAGACCAGATGGACAGAAACATTCACAGTTGTGGTCAACAAATCCTCCATTTTCACATTTTGGTCTGGATGATCCTTCACAATGAGCTAAAATATACACCAATATAATATGCATTTTATATAATATATCAATGACCAGTATCAGTATCATAACTAGAATATATATACATTCTATTAGGGAAAAAGGGAGTAGGATTAGAAGTTTTATTTTTTCACAAATGTTGTGCGTCATTTATGGCTGTTTGTCCATATGATACAAAAAAAGAGTTTCTGTTTTGTTTTGTACAGTTTCCTTGTTTAAATTGTTTTTCATTTGTTATTTTGAGGCCTTGTTAAGCTTAAAGTGTGATATGGATTTAGCTGATTGTTGAAGAATGTATCATCATATAACCTTCTCTGTCATGTGGTCTCTGGTAGAGACACTTTAATCTGTCAATTATATTTATACTTTCTACTCTTGTTATATTATTGCCTTGACCTTCCTATCCATCAACATATAAAATTAAAAATAGAATATTGAACATGTAACTGTATTGAAATATAAAATGAGAAAATAGAAAGAAAAATTAACAAAGCATCCATAACTCAATTTCTACTAACTTAATATGAAATTAAAAAAATACCTGCACATTGATATGTATCAGTGATATCGGCCACGTCATAGAAATCCAGTCCAGCATCTAGGTCAGCTAGAAATTCAAGGTTTTTGTCAACAAACTCCATTGTTTTTAATGTTGTATTTCCTATTTCTTTCCCAAATGACTAAAAATAGGATTAGAATTAATTTAGAACTGTACTTAAGAGTTATATCCAAGCATTCTGAATATTGACCTTTGAATAAGCTTTCTACAGAATGATAAACTTAGAAAAACATGAAAATTTAAATTTAACGTATTTCTATACTCAGGTTATGTTCTTCTCATAAATGTTATGAGGGTATGATATTAAACCCCTCACGGGAAGGATTGTGCCTGATATTCATATAATGAAATCATAATCTTTCAATCAGTTTAATTGATGTCTGGAGCTGGCATGTCAGTTAACTGCTAGAAGTATGTTGTTATTTATGTATAATTGTCATTTTGTTTATTTTCTTTGGTTACATCTTCTGACATCGGACTCCGACTTCTCTTGAATTGAATTTTAAATGTACGTATTATTATGCATTTACTTTTCTACATTGGCTAGAGGTATAGGGGGAGGGTTGAGATCTCATAAACATGTTTAACCCTGCCGCATTTTTGCGCCTGTCCCAAGTCAGGAGCCTCTGGTCTTTGTTAGTCTTGTATTATCTTAATTTTAGTTTCTTGTGTACAATTTGGAAATTAGTATGGCGTTCATTATCACTGAACAAGTATATATTTGTTTAGGGGCCAGCTGAAGGACACCTCCAGGTGCGGGAATTTCTCGTTACATTGAAGACCTGTTGATGACCTTCCGCTGTTGTTTTTTCTATGGTGGGTTGTTGTCTCTTTGATACATTCCCCATTTCCATTCTCAATTTTATTCATATATTTGACATATGATGATACCATTTTTTTACAGATTTCATGGGTATAGATAAACCATAATAAAGTCCAATAAAGAAGTCAAATTATTTTTTAGCTTTTATGTTGACTTTGGCAAAAACCTATTACGAAATAAAATACATGATAGGTTAAATCCACAACAAATAATGAAGTCATATACAGTTATGGTCTCTTCATAAGGAACTGACAATACATTTAGTTTCATGCATATAATAGAGGGTAGTAACGATAGTTATTTAAAACTTCTGACAAATCACGATATGGATATTTTTACGGATTACGGTAATATTTTAACCAATTAGACGCTAACAGTAGTTAAAAATGATCATTTGAAGCCTGACGGTAAAGAGCATTTCTACCCTAATAATGACAAATCATCTTTGAGAGGTTCTGATGACTTAACCCATACAGAAATTGCTAACAAATGCACATACCATAAGTTTCACATGTGATTTAAGCACATGGTATGCAAGTAAGAATTGTATGCAAATCAGATTGCTGACATGTGCAGTTTGGAAGCTAGTTCATATGTGGCCCAAAAAAATCTAACATAATGTTTATATGTGCAATTCAAACCTCAGATGCATTTTTTACATCTATGTTAGTTTTATGTTAGTTTTTTTACTTTGAAAATTTGTGATAAAACATACACTATAAATACCAAATCTAAATTTTTAAGCACACAGAAAAAAGTGTGGAATTTGCTAGACAGATGGAGTGCAAACCTTGAGTTACTTGCATTTTGTTGATAGGGGACTGAGAAAAGCATTGTTACCCATTCTTTTTATCATATTTTTGCAAAAACGTTATAGGAGGCCTTGGTGGCCGAGCGGTCAAAGTAATTACTACTGTAATCACTAGCCAGTCAACACTGAGGTTGTGAGTTTGAACCCTGCACATGCGGGTGCACTTAACTCCAATCTTAATTGACTAGGATTGTAAGTTTTCCTATCGAGTGTGGGTGGTTTTCTTCAGGCACTCAGGCTTCCTCCACCAAAAAAACTGACCGTCACAAAATAGCCTAAATGCGGTGCTTAAAAGTGGCATTAAATTTACACCAAAAATCAAAATCAATCAAAAAGCATTTATATAATCTACATATCAAGAAACTATTAAAAATTCTACAGTTTATAAGTACTTACATACAGGCTATACTGCATAACTGATTCTGCGTCGTAAGGTCGAGTATCTGAGGTCTTTTGTTTGTCAAAATTAAATTCATTTCCTGTTGTAATATTTTCTTTTAAAATTCTGATGTAACCATCCCTGTCTAAGCGGTTCTGTTCATGCCACATTCCTAAAGCATGCAAGATCTCATGTTGGACCGTGGAATGCTGTATAATCAAATACAACAAAAATTTAGGGGTATTATAAAGTAACAGGTACAAAATGTAAAATATGAATTTAAAAGTTCAATAAGTACAAATTATTTCAACACTTGCTTTAATAAAAAAAAAACTGTTACAAAACCAAGAAATCAAATATTACAAAAAGACTTACTGTGTTGGAACCTAAATTCTAAATTTCAAATTTAATGTGTTACCATGGCAACACACCATAACAAATTCTATATTAGGTTAAATTTCTTCATTTTTCTTGTTTAACATTTCAAAAACTTTATTTTCTTGTGCCAAAACTTGGGCATTCATGCTCATGCTCATACTCCTTTGTAGAACACATAATATGTGTAATAAGCCAGTTAATGAACTTACAGGAGAAATATCAGGAATCATGAAAGTAACAAGCACATTTAAGACAGTGAACAACTGACTCATCCAAAACAAAACGGCCGACATTACTTGTCTGGATCAGTGTGCATTTGAATCTAATGTCCAACAATAAAGACTAGAACAATTCATGACTAACATGACTAAAATTTCTATATTGTTGATCGTGTAGTGCTGATAATCTTAAAGGTCTTCTTTTTTTCTGTCTATTTTATATTTAGTTTAAAACAAGAATGTGTCCACAGTACAGGGATGCCCCACTCGCACTATCATTTTCTATGTTTAGTGGACCGTGAAATTGGAATAAATTCTCTAATTTGGCATTAAAATTAGAATGATCTTATCAAAGGGAACATGTATACTAAGTTTCAAGTTGATTGGACTTCAACTTCATCAAAAACTACCTTGACCAAAAACTTTAACCTGAAGACGGACAGACGGACGCACAGACCAGAAAACATAATGCCCCTCTACTATCGTAGGTGGGGCATAAAAATGGGTGAAAAAAAAAGTCATTCAATATGTCTAAGGGCAATAACTTTTATAAGAAATGAATTTTAAATCAATTTTGGCTTTGTTTGATCTATATGTAGATTTTCTCTTGCTAATCATTTTTGGTGTTTACAGTTTCTTTTTGTCTTCTATAGATTTTGCATAAAACTTCCTATATGAGGTCCCTTTATATGACTTTTGTGTTTACCCTGTAACCCATGGTAACCTGGCTAAGCAAAAATAATATTCAAATACAAAAAATTATAACTTACATCCACACAACCTGGATTCTGTAAACTGATATGTTGTACACCTGATGGATTTCTTCCAACATAGGACCAACACCCCCTAAAAGACAAACAGAGCTATTTTCAATAATGATAAAACAAAAAGTATAACAAAAATACTATCTACAAGTAAATTCAAAAAGGTTGTATAAAGAGTGAGAAAATCAACACAAGACTTTATTAACCAACGGAGTAGATGCAAAACAACCGTCATATTCCTGACTTGTATATTGAAAATTCAGAAATTATTATGAAGTTTTTACCTATGTCTGGATTGGGGTTAACCATAGGCAGATCCAGGGGGCCCTGGGGACCCCCCCCCCTTTTCGTGCGAAAAATTTGTTTGATTATATAGGGAATCACTGAAGCATGACTGAAGAGCCCCCCCCCCCCCCCCCTTATGAAAAGTTCTGGATCCGCCACTGAGGTTAACATAATTGATATTAGTAATGGGCAAAATATATAAAGAATAATAGGGTGCTGAAATATAAAAACTGATCAAAAATTAAAAAAAAAATAAATACAGAAAACTGACCTAAAAGTTTATGAATGCAGTATAAAGGACTCCCAATTCAGACCCTAACATATCTGCACGCAATAAATAGTCTCAAATAATTATCTGTTCATTGAATCTTCAAAAATTGGCGTAATAAATGCACACAATATTTTTTGAAATTAAAGTAAAAATGGGCTACTAATATTACATACGGTAGATCAATAAATTCTATATAAGTGGTATGACTGAGACCCTGCGCTTCAATACTGCCTTTAGGAACCAATTGTATACAGGTCTTCCTCGCCAATTCCTCTATAGCTGTTTCAATGATCTCTCTCTCTTTGGTATTGGCTAAAATCAACAAAATTGATTAGTTAAGTAATT
Source organism: Mytilus galloprovincialis (assembly GCF_965363235.1). Lineage (NCBI taxonomy): Eukaryota > Metazoa > Mollusca > Bivalvia > Mytilida > Mytilidae > Mytilus > Mytilus galloprovincialis. The sequence continues at coordinate 17,538,533 of NC_134848.1, read as the reverse complement.
GATTTAGTTTGGAGAATGGTTTCTCGATTAAATGATCATATTTACCAGTTGCTTGATGCATGCTCATTTTTATTTTTTCCCTTTTTTTTCACAATTGTTTCTTGCATTTCCATCCATTCACTTAGACTCTCTGCTACAGGAATTGTTGACTATAAGACAGACCCACTGATACAGTTGACATCCCTCTTAATGTTAAATCTTAATGAACAAGACTTTTTTGGCAATTTTCGAAAATAAATAAAGAGATGAACAAAGCAAATGCAGAGAGATCATATAGCTGACTATGCGGTATGGGCTTTGCTCATTGTTGAAGGCTGTATGGTGATCTATAGTTGTTAATGTCTGTGTCATTTTGGTCTTTTGTGGATAGTTGTATCATTGGTAATCATACCACATCTTCTTTTTTATATATAGTAAATAAAACTAAATGATCCTAAATAGATGGTATGTCAGCAAGGGCCTAGACTGCACATTTTTGCTGCAAATGGCACTGAAGAGTATTACTATTTGATACTTGATTCTTAACAAAGCAAAATTTTAATAACTTTGTGTTAGAAGCAAAACAATTGAATTTTAGTGTACCTTAGACTTGGAAAACTAAGGATGGCTCAGCACTAAGATACTAATTATGATAAAGGTTCTTGGAGAACAGGAGTAATTGGGTGCTCTGGGAGGGTATGTAGATCCTGCTTCAAATGTGACTCCTATAATAATATACATGGTACCAAGTGTCCTCCACCATATTGTTCTTAATCTTGATATTAAAAAATAAGATACACTTACACAAACTGCCTTTAATTGTATATGGCACTATGCCCTTTTCCCAGTATGTATTTCTACCAACATAAAAATTTCTCTGTAATTCCTAAAACAGAAAAAAATGCAATATAGGTTTGGTTATTGGATTCAATAATTTAGATTAAATTCAATACATGTATAAAATAAATTGCTTTGCAGAGCGCAGCTTGATACAACAGTAGAGGTCCAACCCTGAACAGTTGGGACAAAAATGGACACACTATTCACGCTTAATACAGGTCTGAATTAGGATTGTAATTAAATATTTGACACATAATAGGTTTCTGACACAGATAAACTGTAGTCAAAGAACTCAGAATTTGTAATATATAATTTGAATTTATATATTTTTTGCTTTTGTGCAATTCACTATGCTGTTGTGAATTGAACCCCCCCCCCCAAAAAAAAAAAAAAAAACCAAAGAGTTAAAATCTCCTTTATTTCTTTTGTGCATTACACTATGCTGTTGCAAATTGTTCCCCCAAACCAACCCCTAAAAAAATGTTTACCCCCCTTTTTTGCTTTAGTGCAATACACTATGCTGTTGTCTATTGACCCCCTTTTTTTTGGCAAATAGTCCAAAACCTGACATTTCTTTATACATAATTTACAAGTAGTGTAAGGGATGTAAATTCAGGTGTCATACCACCAATTAAAAGTCCCTATCTGTTCAACCAAATTTTACAATTTTCACAGCTTTCTAAATATTTTACCTTAAAGGGGCACTCGCTGTCAAATTCATTGTAACCGATTTGACTCAAATTCTCATATTTGGTTTATAACAATGTAAAACATTTATCCAAACTATCAAAAGTCTAAAATAAGCAGTTTACAGAGCATGGGGTAGATAATATATAGGTTCGTTTCGTGTGTATTTTAGTCCAGACGCCATCTAATTAACTATCGATTTGACCTCAGATGACCATATTAGCGATGTAAACAAAAATTAAGATACGAATAGATTAAACCAACACGTGCAATTGCATTTTTATAGGTCTGTTTGATTTTATTTTATAGATTAAAAATAGATGTTTCTCATTGTTTTTAACCATATAAGAATGATTTTATGTGCATCGAATTAGTAATCAAATGATTTACCGTAGTTTCACTTTCATTGTTGACATTCTTTTTCTTTAAATAACCACTACACGTACAATGCATGCGTTGTCAATCTCTAGCTAGGGGTTAACTTGAAGTTCACATGAATACCGGTTAGAATGATGATGATGTTTTCACTTGCAAGTGAATCAGTCAAAAATTATGTTTAATCGCTTATTTCAACAAAATTAAAGGAAATTGATTGCTAAAAGCAAATTATTATTTCATTATTCCAATTTGATTAATGATTGATCTAAAACAAATCATACTTTATTTTTTTATATATATCGTAGCTAGTGCCCCTTTAAGTTTAAAATCATAGAAACCAGATATATCCTGAATTTTACATCTATCAGCTTTCTACATGCCAATTTTCAACAGGTGTTTAAAATCATATAAAAAAGAAAAGGTCTTCCGAATAGAGGTATTACTAAAAATAACCCCTGGTTTTCTGGAAATCTTAAATTAGTATACTATGGGGTGCAGTAATCCTCAATTTTGAATGCAAACTCATAAACAAGTAAATTTTAGCTCAAAATGGTCTTAATATATTTCTCTTTCACCAAAAGTTTCATTTCTGCCAATTTGTTGGTTAGTTTTAAAAGTAAACAATGACATCAAATGCACTATTTTTTGTCCGAGTAGGCCTACTTTCACATACGTTCTAAATTTAAGGGCGTAATTGGTGGTATGACACCTAAAACATACACAAAATTGTATTTTAAATGTATTTCAATTTGAGTTACCTCCCTTACACTGTTTTAAATTGTCTTAATTGTCCATTAACCAGAAGAAAAAAAAAGTGTTGCCCCTTGTTGCACCTAATTTCTTAACGGTTTGAGCCATAACCCTCCAAAAGTTAAACAAATGTGAAGTAAAAGGCTTAGAGGAAAGTAGATCCCTACAATGATGTCACCCTCTAGTTTGTGTTGAAAAATGCCAGTCGTGACCAGATAACATAAAAAAATCTTGCTCAAAGCCAAACTTATTGAAATGCTTGCCTTTTGTTACTACATGTAAGTATTTAAGGATGGAAAGGGGGAATTTTTTTTTTTTTAATTTTTTTTTATATAGATTAGACTTGGTTTACACTGGTAATTATTGGCCCTTTATAGGTTGTTGTTCGGTGTGAGCCAAGGCTCCATGCTGACGACCGTACTTTGACCTATAATGGTTTACTTTTATAAATTGTTGTTTGGATGGAGAGTTGTCTCATTGGCACTCAAACCACATCTTCCTATATCTATATGACAAAAAAATGTCCAGCTGGCTCAAATATATTTGTGAAGCCCTGCTCATATCTAGTTTAAAAGTGTTGAAAAATGCCACCTGTGACCAGATAGCTTACATTTTCATTGCCTTGCTCAATGCCCATGTCCACTAACTGTTGATGAGTATGTTTGATTGTTTCCATGGCTTCTTGTTTCACTTTTCTGTCAGATTCTGGATGTAATCCCTTTGGCTAACAATAAACAAGAAAAAAGTACATGTATATAATACAAATATTGGAGCTGATAAAACTAAAAAGGACCAAAAGTTAAGGTCAAGTCCAAACAAGGAATCATAGCTATGAATTAGAAAGATACATATTACATTCATTATAATTCGGAGTTTAGTATGGTGTTCATTATCACTGTAAGCTGGTATAGGTATTTGTTTAGGGGCCAGCTGAAGGACGTCTCCCGGTGCGGGAGTTTCTCGTTGCATTGAAGACTGATTAGTGACCTTCTGCTGTTGTACGTTCTATGGTCGGGTTGTTGTCTCTTTAACACATTCCACATTTCCATTCTCAATTTTATGATTTTAAAATTCTATAACATCATGAACATCAAATATATTAGTTAGTACTGCCTATTGAGCTGGTATCGATCTAGTAATAACAATTTTATTGCACCAGAAGAGAGGGTGTCCACAAGATTACACTTTCTAAATGAAAAGCATATATACACTATAAACACATCTACTAGTCTTATAATAGACAGCATTTTTATGCTCATTTGAAACAGTGAGACAACTCTCCACAAGAGACCAAATGACACAGAAATTAACAACTATAGGTCACCGTATGGCCTTCAAAATGAACATAGCCCATACCGCATAGTCAGCTATAAAAGGCCCCAAAATGACAATGTAAAACAATTCAAATGAGAAAACTAACATAGTTGAATTTTTTTGTTTTTTTTAACAATTTGCAAACCTTTTTATCCTGGCCATTCACTTCTATGATCATAGATTCTATCATCTTGGCTAGTGTCGAATCTTGGTTAACATTCTACAAATTCAAATAAACAGTTAAATGAAAAAGAAATTCTCAAAAGAACATGCCATTTCAGAGTTTAGTGTGAGATGAACTAGTACCGGTACTCATTTATGTTTAGCAGCCAGCTGATGCCCAACTCCGTTTGCGGGATTTTCTCCCTGTGTTGAAGACCTGTTGGTGGACTTTGACTGTTTTCTGCTCTTTAGTCAGATTGTTGTCTCATTGACATTCCCCAATCCTATTCTAAAATTTATGCTAGGCTGGTTTTTTATCTGAACAAATTTGTTTTTACAAAGCCATTTACATGATTTAAGGGATTTGGTCAGCATGCTTTATAATTCTCTTAATTAAAAATATGAATTAAATTGAAATCAGAGAATCTTTACTGAGCAACAATTTCATTAAACTAAGTTCTTGATACATGTACATTTTTGTTTGTTACTACTTGGTGTTTCCTTCTAAGAAAATGTAGAACAAACAGTACAACAGCCAATTTTGTATTATTTCAATGTCGAACAAATCTCAATGGTATATTTAAACCTGGTACATGTATATAAATCTATATAAAGTTACCCCCTGATCTAGTAAGTCACCACCATAAGCAGTTATTTCTTCTAACTTTTCCTGCAATTGTAAAAAATAAAACTGAATAAAATCACCCATCAAAGAAATTGTATTGTTCAAGGGCAATAGGAATTTCCTTTTTTAGCTAATATATATGCTTTTCATTTGTCCATAACTTACATGCATCCAGAACTTGAACTTCTGGTCTCAATAATTTTTTCTCTAAATTCAATTTGAAGAAGTTTTTTTATAAACCTTGTAGTGAAATAGAATTGCTTTTATGCAAAAAATAAACCTCAATGACGAGTCAAAATTCAGCATTTATTTTAATCCATAATTGATTTAAAGAGGTTTATATATTTTGGCTATAACTAAAGCTGAAAATGTTTACAAATTAAAAGTAACCATGGTAACACATGAACCAATTAACTTCTGACCAATACAATTTCTATAAATATCAGCTGGGTTGAGTTCAATATCGTAGCAGCTACGTATGCTACGTAGCTGCTATTAATTTCTATGTAGCAGCTAGTCTATAGCTACACGTTCAATAGTCAAAATCTACATAGCACTACGTAGCAGCTACAATATTGAACGCGACCCTGTATTTGTACGAGGCTAAGAAACAGGTGTAATTTTCCTGTTTCGAGCTGAGTACAAATACAGCTGATATTTAAAGACAGTAAACAGTTATTGTCATTATCCTTGAAATTAATTCTGTATACTGTTTTAGCTTTGAAAGACACAACAACTAACATTTTTGCATTTATTTTCAATTTGAATTCCCTTGAGGCCCGCGTAGTAATATTTAAATCACACAATCAGCCAGAGGACGAAATTAGCGCTGGTCCGGGACCAGTAGAATGTGCGTCGGACCAGTAGATTTTGTCAGCTGGTGGTCCGGCGGACCAGTAGAAATATGTCGATAAAATCACAAAACCCTTTGAAGGAGTTAAACCACTGGACAAAAAAATTAAAAGAAGTGAAAATCAAAAGGAAGATCGAAATAAAGTATATGAAATTGACAAAAGGAAATGCAAATACCAAAAATCATGGGAAAAAGATTGTGAATGGTTGAATTATATAGTAGATCGGAATTTAATGAACTGTACAACATGTGAAAAAAGGACAAGTAGATTTGGAGCCAACCAGTAGAGTTTTTAGTCCACTGGTCCGGCTGGCTAGTACACACAAAAGCTTAAATTCGACCCCTGCATTCAGCTGAAGACGGGTTTGCAAAAAAAGATTCAACATAACAAGAAGTTTCAACAGTAAAAACAAATAACAAAACATTGTCCAATTTGACATGTTTGAAACAGAAGTGTACGAGTTGTCCTAGGCTATAGAATTTTGAACTGAACTTGACATTCACTTAACATTAAACATGCATACTGAAATTGACATGGTTGATTTGGTTACACATGTATATATTTGTACTAATCAAGTTTTGAAATTGATGATGTCATCGTAGAAAATACTGCTGTTCATGTGTGTCTGTTATCATAAAATTGGTTTAATTCTTATTGCTCTAAAGAAATGTCTGTTCTTTATATATTTAGGCCAATAAAAACAACAAATATTTCTGCTAAAAGTCATAAGTTTATAAAACATCAGAACTTTATGTAAGAGCTAGCCTCCTCTGTAAAGAATTGCACTAATATTAACGTACCTTTTTGCGGTACGGCCACTATCTCTGTGGCGTCGCGTTATTGTGATACTTTATGTTGTATTGGATAAAAATGTATAATGGCAGATGTAGTTCTATCTTTAACGCCTTAGTTAAGCTTAAGATCAAAATACACAACGCAACGCAATAATCTACATCCTCAAACATGCTCAAGGTTTTTTGATAATGTGATTACTTGCCCTTTTTATAGGGATTAAATGTATTTGATTACCACCAAGACAATATACTCCGGGTGCGGGAATTTCTCGCTTCATTGAAGACCTGTTGGTGACCCTCTGCTGTTGTTTTTTATTTGGTCCGGTTGTTGTCTCTTTGACACATTCCCCATTTCCATTCTCAATTAATATTTTATTCATTATTTGACATTTTGGACTGTTTGACTATTTGATTATCAATGTTTAATCTATCTTGTTTAAAAAAAAAATTAATGATTATGTGATTGCTTGGACCATGAGGGGCCTTGTGTACCTCTTCTTTAGCGGGGTCATCCACATCCTCTGAGGTTCCGTCCACATCTCTTTGTGTTTCATCCTCCACATTCCATAACGTATCCTCACTGCCTGTGATGTCATCAACTGAGTATCTGTCTGAATCTTGGAGTCTTACTTCTCTATCAAGAGAGTTCAAATAGGTCTGGAATAGTCAAAATATAATTATTCACAAAGTTTAGTTGATTTATTTCATAATAATTATTTTAACATTGTCATTGACCAGACTGCACTCTCACCACAGGCACTTGTTTCTATCCATGGGAAGAACCACTATCAATGTAACTAGCATAATAAGCTTAATGCTGAATTTTCCATTGATAATAATTGGAATTATTTTTTAACCATTTTAAAAGAATTAGAACATGTAGAAAACAGATTTGTACCAACAAAAACTATGACACAAATAGGAAAAAAGAAAAATGTCTTCCCAATAGACAAAAAACAAGAGAGTTAACACATGGTTACTTAGAAGGAAAAATATTCTTTATCCAAAAAAATAATAACTTAACAAGATCCAGAAACAAGAGCTGAAACCAGGCAAAAACATCAGTCAACAAACAAAAGAAATTCTTGGAAAAAGGATTATCTGAAAATGCTAAGACAAGCCCTAAATGCCTAAAGCCATATGGAGCTACACATGTACATAAAATCCAAATCCAAGACCAGGGAAGGTATAGGTGACCTACATATAGACACAGAAGATGTAAAATAAAAAAAAAAAACAGATGATAACAATCAAAAGGCTGAAATATTATCAGCATGATCAGAGTATTTTACAAGCGTATTCACTAATGAACCACAAGGCAATATTCCAGAACTTAGCATATTCCATTAGATAAGAAAATAGAGGAATTGAAAAATTGGCACTGATTTGGTTTTGAAACACCTCCAGAAAATAAAAATGGACAAATCACCTGGCCCTGATAATCTACAACCCAGACTGCTGTTTGAAGTCAAGGAAGGTACATGTATAGCTAAACCACTAGGCATCATTTTTAGCCAATCTTTAACACAAAAAGTAGTTCCAAAGGATTAGCAATGATTACAAAAGCACCCTAGTGAGTGCAATATTAAAAAAAGGGAATAAATCGCATGCAAAAAATTACAAAATGACCTAAAAAATCTCGAGAAATGGAGTGACACATGGCTGTTGAAGTTCCATCCAGAAAAATGCAAACACATAAATATAAGTAGAGGGGTAAGAGATGACAAGACAAGTTATAAGCTATTAGGTCATGATATTAGCAAATGTAAAGAAGAGAAGGATATTGGAGTAGTAATTGATAAAGATTTAACCTTTGAAAAACACATATGCAAAAAATTTAACAAAGATAACTCAATTGTTGCTGCAATCAGAAGGACATTTAAAAACTTAAATGAAAAAATCTTCATACCATGCCACTATACAAAACATTAGTGAGAACACACTTAGACTATGCTAGTTCAGTATGGGCACCTTTCAAAAAGAAATCCATTGATAAAATCAAAAATGTACAAAAAAGGGCAACACGCCAGATACATTTGTACATGGAGATTTTTTAGGTCATTTTGTAGTATAATTTGTGATTCGCTTTCAATAATTCTGAAGATTTTTGTGTTGTCCGTGAATAAGTCGGCATCTGATATCACGCAATCAGGCAAGTCATTTATGTATAGAACAAATAACAGGGGGCCTAATACTGAGCCTTGTGGAATTCCTGATGTTACATCTTTCCACTCCGATGTTTCCACATTTACTGATACTTGTTGTTTTCTATAAGACAGAAAATCTGTAATCCAATCTAGGATTGGATTTGTTATCCCAAATTTCATGATTTTCTTAATGAGTCGCATGTGGGGTACTTTATTGAAGGCTTTCATGAAGTCTGTATATATAATATATGCAGTCAATCTCATGGCAATTGTCTATAGCATTAGCTTCTGTCCATTTATCTATTACCTATAATAGTTGTAGTATTGTTGAACAGACAAAGATATAACCCTATAGGGTTATTACAGAAAATAACTTGCGTGTGTTATTACAGATACTTTTCCTTAAATTTTCTAAATCTGTAATATTTACATATGTTTGTTATTTGTAAAATTATTTAATCTATAATAGTGGACTCTAGGGAACTCTTGAGACTAGTGCAGAAACTAAATGCATAGCCTTGATAATTAATTTTTAAATTGAATTAATACATTTTTGATTAACCATGGTTAATCAATGAGAAAAGGCTATTAAGGAATTAACTTAGCTGTGATAACAAGGCTTAGTTATTAAAGGAATGTAACTTATTATATAAGACACTTGGGGAAGAGAAACTTGCGCAGAACCTCATTACATGCTCTGGTCATTATTTCTTACAATAAATTAAAATACATTGTAAGTAAGCATGATTTATGCCTGATCAAATGCTTTGAAGTGATAAAGAGAAGCTGTGATAACACCCTTTTGTTATTACAGGCATATTTTTTCTGTAATAACATATAGAAACACCTGCAGAAAATAAAAACGGACAAATCACCTGGCCTTGATAATCTACACCCCAGACTGCTGTTTGATTAGTCAAGGAAGGTATAGCTGAACCACTAGGCATCAATTTTAGCCAATCTTTAACACAAAAAGTAGTTCCAAAGGATTGGAAAAGAGCCCTAGTGAGTGCAACATTAAAAGAAGGGAATAAATCACAAGCAAAAAATTACAAAATGACCTAAAAAATCTTGAGAAATGGAGTGATACATGGCTGTTGAAGTTCCATCCAGAAAAATGCAAAAACATAAATATACATTTAAGTAGAGGGGTAAGAGATGACAAGACAAGTTATACAGTAAGCTATTAGGTCATGATATTAGCAAATGTAAAGAAGAGAAGTATATTGGAGTAGTAATTGATGAAGATTTACATTATGTAACCTTTGAAGGACACATATGTATATGCGCAAAAGAGAAACTAGAGACTCTCAAGAGCCTGTGTCACTCACCTGTTACTGTATTTACTGATGTCGGACATCTTGGTTGGTAGGCGGGGTCATTAGACACTTTTTTAAATAGATACCCTAGTAATGATTGTGGCCAAGTTTGGTTAAATTGGGCCAATAGTTTTAGAAAAGAAGATTTTTATACAAGTTACAAAAATGATGAAAAGTTGTTCAATATTGACTATAAAGGGCAATAACTTCTTATGGGGTCCTCTAACAATTTTGATCATGTTGACTTATTTGTAGATCTGCAAAATTTCCTTAAAATTACCAATTTTAGGGCAGCAACCCAACAACATCATCTGAAAATTTGTGAGGGGATAGATCTTATTCTGATGGACATTTAAATCTTGAAAGATTTGCCCTAAATGTCTTAGTTTCAAAGATATAAAGCAAAAACTGCATTTTACCACTATGTTCTAAATTTAGCCATGTCGGCCATTTTTTTTTGGTAGGCGGGGTCATCGGACACATTTTTTAAACTTTATACCACAATGATAATTGTGGCCAAGTTTGGTTAAATTTGGCCAAGTAGTTTCAGAGAAGATTTTTTAAAAGAATACTAAAAATGACAAAAAGTTGTTAAAAATTGAATATAAAGGGCAATAACTCCTTAAGGGGTTGATTGACAATTTTGGTCATGTTGACTTATTTGTAGGTCTTACTTTGCAAGATAATAACCACAAACTGCAAAATTTCCTTAAAATAACCAATTCAGGGGCAGCAACCCAACAACATGTTGTCCGATTCGTCTGAAAATTTCAGGGCAGATAAATTGACCTGATCAACAATTTTACCCCATGTCAGATTTGCTCTAAATGCTTTGGTTTCAAAGATATAAGCCAAAATATACATTTTACCCCTGTGTTCTATTTTTAGCCATGGCGGCCATCTTAGTTGGATGGCCAGGTCATCGGACACAATTTTAAAACTAGATACCCCAAGGATGATTGTGGCCAAGTTTGGTTAAATTTGGCCCAGTAACGAAGTTTCAGAGGAGAAGTTTTTTGTCAAAGTTTACGGACGACGGACGCATGACGCCGGACGCCAAGTGATGAGAAAAGCTCACTTGACCTTTCAGGTCAGGTGAGCTAAACAGCTATCTCAATTTTTGCTGCAATCAGAAGGACATTTAAAAACTTAAAAGAAAAAATCTTCATACCACTATACAAAACATTAGTGAGAACACACTTAGACTATGCTAGTTTAGTATTGGCACCTTTCAAAAAGAAATCCATTGACAAAATCGAAAATGTACAAAAAAGGGCAACACGCCAGATACATGGAGATTTTTTAGGTCATTTTGTAGTATAATTTGATCTGATTCGCTTTCAATTTTTCTGAAGATTTTTGTGTCGTCCGTGAATAAGTAGGCATCTGATGTCACGCAATCAGGCAAGTCGTTTATGTATAGAACAAATAACAGGGGGCCTAATACTGAGCCTTGTGGAATTCCTGATCTTACATCTTTCCACTCTGATGTTTCCCCTTTTACTGATACTTGTTGTTTTCTACATGTATAAGCATGATAAGACAGAAAATCTGTAATCCAATCTAGGATTGGATTTGTTATCCCAAAATTCATGATTTTCTTAACGAGTCGCCTGTGGGGTACTTTATCTAAGGCTTTCATGAAGTCTGTGTATAGAATATATGGCAGTGACGCAGTCAATCTCATGGCCATTGTCTATAGCTTTTGTCCATTTATCTACATGTAGTACCTCTAATAGTTGTAGTGTTGTTGAAATATTGAAAAAAACTTAAGATGCTAACATTGACATATACAGTGATATAGAAGGGTCAGAGGGGACATGATTGAGACATACAAGATCCTTAACGGTAAATACCAAAAATGAGTTCATTTCTCAAATTAAATTCAAACACCGGAAAAAGGCATAGCACAAGAGTAAATACATGTAGTTATAAAATCATTCACCAACGATTCAAAAACAAGTCTGAGGAAAAACTGCTTTTCAGTAAGAATTTCCAAATTATGGAACATTAGTTACTGGATAAAGTAACAAAAGTGCCTTCCTAAAAACGCATTTAAAAATATATTAGATAAGTACTGGGAATACGAAGAAATCTATTCTGATTATCGAGCTGAAATAACTGGAAGCAGCAACACAAATAATAGAGATAACAATCAAACATATGAGTCTGGTGAAGAGGAACCGTGAGGATCCTGTACCGGAAAACATCATTAAGTATTTTTCAGGGCTTTCCATTGAAGCCAGTAGCCGGTGGAAATCCGCCGTTTACCGTGGCTTCAAGTGCCGGCTACTTCACTGACAAAAATATAAATTCAAAAAGAAAAAAATATCTTTTTCAAATGTTTACAGGCAGCCGAGAGACGTATTGTCACATTTAAGTCGCGATCACGATAAACAAGGATGAAAAGTCACCTTGGGCTAAATACAGTTCACATGAATTCAGGTCACTGATTGGTTGTCTATTTAAAGTCAGAATGCATCGTTTCTTTTCAAAGATAACAAGAGAGACGTTCCAGTGATCATTGAAGTATAACAATAGAGACACTCTGATGGTAATTAACTCGTTAGCTTTTTATTTGGCTTTTTAAACGTGAAGACAATCAGATAGGATGACAATCCTATGTTATGGAATAATAATCAGTCAAATTAAAGAAAGTGTAGTAGATCATATTGTTCAGAATCTGGAAAACAGTATCTTTTGAAGTTCATTTTTCAAAGTCCACTTGGTGTTCAGAGAATCAAGGTAAAAAACGAAAGTAGAATATTGTCGACTCTACCTCAAATAAATAACATTTCCATTTCCAAATGATTTATGTATCCCACTTATTGAACAGTTTACAAAAAAAGAGAAAATCAGAGGATATATCAATTTTCTGTCAATGCTTGAGAAATAATTGTATGATTTGAATATACGTAACAGTCTTTAGAGAGAAAAAGGGGGTCATTTGTTTACAAGTGCACGTCGTTATGCAAAATAAATCGATCAAGATTTCTTACAAGCCGGATTTTTATATAAATAAAACTCTTTTAAAAGTAAATGAATTTTAAGCATAAGGCATGTAAGGTAATGAAAATAAAAAACTATAACATAAAAAACTAGAGACTCTAAAGAGCATGTGTCGCTCACCTTGGTCTATGTGAATATTAAACAAAGGAAGCAGATGGATTCATGACAAAATTGTGTTTTGGTGATGGTGATGTGTTTGTACATCTTACTTAACTGAACATTCTTGCCATTACAATTATCTCTATCTATAATGAACTTGGCACAGTAGTTTCAGTAGAAAATGTTAGTAAAAACTTACAAATTTTATGAAAATTGTTAAAACTTGACTATAAAGGACAATATCTCCTACATGTCCTATGGGGGTCAATTGACCATTTTGGTCATGTTGACTTAATATTAAGTCTTACTTTGCTGTACATTATTGCTGTTTACAGTTTATCTCTATCTATAAAAATTTTCAAGATAATAACAAAAAACGGCAAATTTGCTTAAAATTACCAATTCAGGGGCAGCAACCCAACAACGGGTTGTCCCATTCATCTGAAAATTTCAGGGCAGATAGGTCTTGACCAGATGAACAATTTTACCCTAGTCAGATTTGCTCTAAATGCTTTGGTTTTTGAGTTATAAGCCCAAAACTGCATTTTACACATATGTTCTATTTTTAGCCATGGCGGCCATCTTGGTTGGTTGGCTGGGTCACCAGACACAATTTTTTAACTAGATACCCCAATAATGATTGTGACCAAGTTTGGATTAATTTGGCCCAGTAGATTAAGAGGAGAAAATTTTTGTGAAAGATAACTAAGATTTACGAAAAATGGTTAAAAATTGACTATAAAGGGCAATAACTCCTAAAGGGGTCAACTGACCATTTTGGTCATGATGACTTATTTGAAAATCTTACTTTGCTGAACATTTTTGCAGTTTATCCCATGTCAGATTTGCCCTAAATGCTTTGGTTTTTGAGTTATAAGCCAAAAACTGCATTTTACCCCTATGTCCTATTTTTAGCCATGGCGGCCATCTTGGTTGGTTGGTAAACTTTGCGACAATACATCTCTCTGCTGCCTGTAAACACCGGACACATTTTTTAAACTAGATACCCCAATAATGATTGTGGCCAAGTTTGGATTAATTTGGCCGAGTAGTTTCAGAGAAGATTTTTGTAAAAGTTAACATATGACGCTGGACGACGACCACGACGGACACAAAGTTATGAGAAAAGCTCACTTGGCTTTTTGGCCAGGTGAGCTAAAAATGAAACTTCTTTGAGATTTGTTTTTCTTTCTTTAACATGTTTAACTTCTTACATAAAAAATGGTCATTTGAAAGATGAAAGTCACATAAAGTAGGTGCCAGGAGATTGCGAGAATGCAGGAGTTTGCTCTATTTATGCCAGAGCTTCTGGTGGCCTTCAGCGGCCCCCAGACCCCCTGCTGTAAGGAACTAAGCTTACAGCCACCTATAATTTTAATTGAGCCTTCTACTTCAATTTCAAGGGGAAACCCTGATCATTAAGTAACTGTAAATATACGTTGATAGTGGGTCTTAATTCCCATGGATATAAACAAGCGCCTGTGACTCACAGCAAGATTAAACTACTGTATGTGAATTCATTATTATATATAAAAAAAAACTTATATTTGAAGCCAGTGTGTTTTTATAAACCAACAAACCTCTTATTAAAACGACAACGTCAAAAGTAACATAAGAAACTTGTATTTTGGTGTCTGAAAACTTGACGGCATGTTGCCGTAAACGGCTAAGCTTTTGTTAAATACAAGTCAATGACGGAAAGGCGTAAAATGTCCGTATTTGACCGTTACAAAAAGGGAAATATTCTGTCAGCTTCACGAACTTATAGAAATCGTCGATATCTAATATTAGTGCCGGAATGCTGCATATTTCCTTATTAAATTATTTGCCGCCATATATTATTTATCATACAGTGCATGGCTATTCTTAGGGTATATTTTGCCGGTCTTAATTATAATTTTCAGTTAACACATTAAGAATAGAAAAAATATAGAGAAATATCCACTTCAGAGATATGTCTTCTTTAAATCATGATACGAAACGCGCATATATTACAAATTGACAATACGGTCTTTATACTTAATATTAAAAGAAGTCACTAAAAAGTATACATTTTTTTCAAAGAAGACACACACAAGGCATAAATAATAAAATACGTATTTATAAAAAAAGAAATATATCCGAATTTTGGAAGGTCCGAATAGTGAGTACATGTAAGTACGGACTTCACTTCATCATTATTACTTTCGATTGGTTATTTTTTATTTTGTCATCAACCGTGACATGCATTTTCAACAACAGCACTCAGAAAAAAATGCTCCAATGGTCCCTAACTGGATAAAGATTTTGGTCTTTACCGCCATGAAGAAAATAATACTTTATTGAACCTTTTCTGCTCCAAAACCTGCTGTAGCTCTTTATATGAGTCGAACTTTGCGTTTTTATGATAAAAAAAATTCGCCTATTATATTTTCGAACGTCAATGTTGAACAGAAATTAACGTATGTACATATGTGCATGTAAATTAATGAGGGCTCAGTGCGGTTCACCAAAAGTAATAAACGGTATTTTAACCAGACTCTGAAGGCAAAGTAAATAAAATTGAGAATAGAAATGGGGAATGTGTCAAAGTGACAACAACCCACCACAGAGCAGACAACACCCGAATCTTCACAGTAGCGAGAAACGCTCGCACACGGACGTGTCCTTCGGCTGGCCCCTTAATAAAATTGTATGTATTAGTTCAGTGATAATGGACTTCATACTAAACTCCGAATTATACATAAAAAACTTAAATGAAAAATCATACAAGACTAACAAAGGCTAGAAGACTAGTTATTGACATTTTGACAGCGACCGCAAAATAGCCACTGCCTTTATTTATTGTCATTATAAAAAAAGAAGATGTGGCATGATTGCCAATGAGACAACTGTCCACAAGAGACCAAAATGACACAGACATTAACAACTACAGGTCACCGTACGCCCTTCAATAATGAACAAATTCCATACCGCATAGTCAGCAATAAAACATCCGCGCTTCATACAAAATGTGACTGACTTCGGCCAACGCTTTTACACCCCAATAAAGTTACAAAAAGAAGCATTCAATTCTTAAATAAATGTTATCTAATATATCCGTTTTCCTTCAGACAATTGAAAATGAAAATGAAATTCATCTTCAATGACTGATTTCAAAAATGTGTTCATCAAAAGCAAGATCGAAATATGGGACTATGAAACTTAAACATTGAACATGTGTTACAAATGAACAAAACGAGACTAAATCAGATCATATAGGCGAAATGGCTACTGATACTCATCACTCTACTAGTTATATGTTTAAAGTTGTCGTCGTCCTGAACAAGCACGAACTATTTGCCACTGGACGTTATAAACAAACAAAATCAATTAAAATTGTTTTAGACTTTACTAACTGCAAATTAGTGTGTGTACATAGTTTCATGACTTTTAACAAGTCAATTAATTTGGATCAGAAAAATTGAGGCCATCTGTAAATCGAGTATGTCCACCTAGAAAAAGTTGGGCAATAAAGACGTTCACAGAGACATCACGAGATAGAGAAATGAAGGAATATAAGTCGAAGTTTTTTACTTGCATGATTTAAATGAATTTTGTAGTTTATTACCTAGAATATTTTTTATTTTTTATTTTTCTGAGTTAACATTTGAAGCATTTTTAAAATAGTCATACTTTTGATCTGAGTTAGCTATTCAGTTGAAGCATCATTCCAGTCAGCTAAGAGGTATTTTTTAAAAATTAATTCTGTTTTGTCATTATGTTTGTGTGTGTGTTGCTTTGTTTGAATGTAATATATCGTACCTTGTTTTGTGGAAAGGGCTTACATAGGCTATGCCTGTTGCCCAATCCAATTCAATTTATTTGAATATAATATTGTTTAAACTAAATGAATTTAATATCATTGTCGAAAATTTGGAAAACATATTAATAACCGCGGGACAGCCGGGACATCAGTATGGTTTCCATATATCTCGACTTCTTCGATTCGCCCGTAAATATAACACCATAGTTTGTTTCAACGAAAGAAATATCTGTATCTCTGCAAATAAAATGCTCTTTGTTGCTTAGTCTTTGGTTTTCTTTATTGTTTTTTTTTATATGGTTGTTTGTTTTTGCGTCAATTTTCATGTTTTGTCATATTTTTTTATGACGTTGTTAGTTTGTTTTTGACTTTTGTGTTTGAGTTTTGTGACTTTCAATCCTCTGATTCACGGCTTTGGTTTGACTCGCTCCGGGATGGAACCCACGATATGCCGCATCGAAGTGCCCATCTGATTCAATATGAGAATACGGAAATAATATGATTTAGTTGCCAATGAAACGAGTAGCCAATAAGGGGCGAAATTGTCAACAACAATACATTGTAGTTCACCTAAGACCTTACGACCTTCTTTAATGTGCAAAACCCATAACGTACAGTATGCTATAAAATGTCCTCGGCATGAAATAATGTGAAACAGTTTTATAAAAATAAAACTATTTATGATTAATGATTCAAAACCATAAACGAAAAACAAGAAACATTATCATGGCAGAAAGCCACCAACGACAAACAGTGACCTACATTCTTGGCAGTTACACGAACTAAAGGGACTATTTTTTGACGAGTGAATACGAGTTAATCGGACAGAGAACTTTTAATTGTGTGTATCTATGCTCGAGTGCTTGTATTTAGCGAACGAAATGCCCATTTACAAGATCTTTATAAAAACACGATTTGTATAGAAACAAAAAGTAACTTACCTTTATTGCATTTTGAAAATCTTCTGCTTCATCATTTGACAAATCTAAAAATTAAGTTTATTTATTAGATAATCTTTCGATTATCCATGCATTATTAAAACAGTTCAAAACTAGTAATATCAATATATTTTCAAGGCAGTGGCTAATTAGCTGGACCATAGCTCTTGAGAATAGGATTTGGATTTTTTTAATTGCTTTAAATGTATATTTAATTTTCGACTTTTACATGCGTATCACATCCTTTACGTATTAACTATTTTTCAAACCACAACCAACGTAGCTCAGCATTAATCAACACATCTAGCAAAATTCTTTCGAAAATATTTTAATTCAATACAGATTGAGGTCTTAAGTACTAGTACCCCGGACAAGATACTTGCAATAGTTAGTACACCACTTTAAAGTATAATAGAGTTTTGTTGAATTGCGATATTTGTGTTTTGCAAAAATCTGTTTTTCAATTTTCTTTCAAAATGAAAAAAAAAAAAAAAAAGTGCAGAAAACTTAAATTTGCTGAATTTTAAAATAATTTTTGCTCATGTTAAAGGTTTTAGTTGCTGTAAGACATCTTTCGCCTAACCACTTTTTAAAAATCAGGAAATCAATACTCATTGGTTGACAGGAATGTGGACCTACCGAATTGGGCCATTTACCGGATTTGTAATAATATGAGCAAAACGACGGGTGCCACATGTGGAGCATGATCTGCTTACCCTTCCGGAGAACCTGATATAACCCCAGTTTTTGCCGGATGGGGTTCGTGTTGCTTAGTCTTTAATTTTGTACGTTGTGTCTTGTGTTTTTATTATTTGTCTGTTTGAATTTTGTATTTTTAGCCACGGCGTTGTCAGTTTATTTTTTATCTATGTGCTTTATTGCCCATCTGGTATCACAGTTCACCCCTCTTTTACACAAGTCAATGTATTAGGGATCAGTTTTTCCGACTTTTTTGCTGGTATCTAACTAGCATCACATGACGGAAGTATATAAGAATGTGTCATCATGTGTACAACCCAACAAAGTTTTTAATAAAATCTGCTACGTTTCGAATTAACTTTGTAGATACCTTTATTTTTTTACAAATAAAAATAACATTGGCCTTTGTTGAAAGTGAAAAATTTTAAAATAAGTATGTTTTTTACTTAAGTAATTTTTTTTATACTTCACGTTCAGTGAATTTATTTGGTTGACCAAGGAAAACAATAGCACTATATGTAGAGGCAACTTGGGAGAAAAGGGCCATGGAGTGTCGATATGACCTACCCCTTTATGAAGCTACATATTTATATAATATATACATGTATGAATAATGAATAGATTGCCTAACAAAGTAATTTTAACACACTTTTTAGTATGTAAATATAAGAATGTTTAAAATATTTACAAAATGATGAAAATAAACGTAATACTTTTTACAAGTATAACTCATCGTGGACGTTGTTTTGTTCGTCCACTTTCATAATACTGGATCCGCATCGGATATACGTAAGTTTCGGGGATACAATACATGACAACTTACGAATATATAAACATGCTTAGTTTATTACCTTTAAATGATTTCTTCAAATAAAGTGCATCAGATATTTCAAGTGTCAGAACTAAAACCACCAGAAATTTGACGGGAACCATATTCACTGTTGTCCGTGGGGAATGTTGACCACTGTTCAATGTTACAACGTTCTGACTAACATCTCAAACAATTAAATATTAAGAGTGGGGCACTAACAAGGTATTTTCCCGTAGCTATTTTTGTATTATTTCATGCAGCAATATTGTAGAATTAATTTAATAATGGCACCATGTAAATTAAAAATAAAAATCAACAAAAAGAATTAATATTTTAGTCCTGTTTAATTTTATGTCATATATTTATATTTACAATATTCAACTGCCCACTATGTGCGTATCGGGCATAATTCATGCTACGCCATTATACATATCTTATGTCAGTTTGTTTTCCAAACATGTACATGCAAGAAAGTAAAATTGAAAACTATGAAATATATATCCTGTTTCTTTTCTTTCTAATACATGTTTCAAGAATATAGCAGATTGCGTTGTAAAGTTACACAGACAGAGGAATGTTGACAATGGTCTACTCGACTTGATCTCGGTATTTATATGCATCCGTCAGTCAAGGATATTCACGAACTATTGGTCATCAAGCAAGCCAAAGTCAATTGATCAGTAAGAAAGGCAGCTATGTTAATTTAAGTATTTTAAAAATATCATAAATCTAATTTTTAATTATTTCTCTCGTTCTGAACCTGCATGAGATATTTGCTACTGGACGTTAAGAAACTAACAATCAATCATATTTTATTAGTTTAAACAAATTTATTTATAGTGGATTCGGAAACAAGTTATTACAACTTATATGTTAATCCCTTTCCACTTTACTGGTGCGAATGCTGCCTTGAAGCGGCATTAGCCTGCTCTTTTTCGAAATTAACACGGGCCAGCCATTTATCGTCCACTTCCGTTGGACTATCATCGTTTCGCAAGAATATACTCGCAAATGGCGTCAAGGGAGAGCCGAAAATTAAAACCCCGAAATTTTAATTAGTTATTGTTTTTAAATGATAACGAAACTTAGACAGGTGGGAATGGACAAAATAGTTTTGTTACTGAAAAATGATTTTAGTTTTTTTCTTTATTTGTCTGCAAATCTCTAATTTCAAATTTTAAAACAGACGTTCAACTTTATCAAGCAAAGTTGATTTAGATTGATTTAAATATATAGGCATATTTCGATAGCGTTTGGTAGTTAAATATAATTGTCTATAATTATGTGGGGCCGAGGGGAAGGGGAGTGTACCCGATGACGTGATGCAAGAAAACATGGGCGAAACACATCAAGAAAACCATCAAAAACAGATTTTATGATCATTGATAAATGGTGTGGAGTATTTTGATCTACTTAATCTACATTGGTTTATTCCATTTCTGTCCACATTGGGAAAAGGGGACATACATGTCGGTATTCGCTCATAACACTGAAACCAGACGAAAACATATATAATTTAAAGCCATCAAGTTTAATAACGTCGTCACTATAGAAAGCTATACAACGAGGGGCGGAAGGAACTTTTTCGGGTCATCTAGATTAGGCCTTTTTTTTGGTTTTTTTGTTTTTTTGTTTTTTTTTTTTGTGTTTTTAAGTATTTGGGGTTTCAATTGGGGAGCAACCAATTACCTTCAAGAGGAGAGGGTTATGGTTTTTCGTTTGGATCAGATTATTTTTTTAAATTTAAGGTATGGGGAAACTGTGGATTCAGCATAAGATTTTTTTTATATCAAATTGGGAAACAGAATAAAAACAAATACCCCTTGATCTTGAAATTATTGAATCAAGAAAAGTTTGGCCAATTTTCTCACTAATCTTATTTCTGTGTTCACGAATGCGCTTACGAGTTCTTAGATTATTTCTATAATAGATATAAGAAGATGTGGTTTGAGTGCCAATGAGACAACTCTCCATCCAAGTTACAATTTATGAAAATAAACCATTATAGGTACGGTCTTCAACAAGGAGCCTTGGTTCACACCGAACAGCAAGCTATAAAGGGCTCCAAAACATTGCTGGTGTAAAACCTTTCAAACGGGAAAATCAACGGTCTAATCTACAGAAAAAAATCTAGAAACGAGAATCACTATGAACCACAACAACTAACTATATGGCCATGTTTTTTTTATTCAAATATTTCCGTCTAAAAAAAAATCAACTAAATATAACAAAAATGAAATGTGTTCATCTGTACTGTATAACCATCACTAGTTTTTATCTAATCTGCCTTACAGTATGAACCGGTACATTATGATAACCTTATAATGTATTGAGATTAAACAGAAAATCCACATTTCGCTGCTGGTAAGTTTTTTTCTCAAATATTCAGTTATAACATTAGTTTAAACATATTTATTTATAGTGGATTGGGAAACAAGTTTTGCAACTTTATAAGATTATAAGGGAGCTACCATTTTGATTTTTTATGAGGGGAGCTCGAGGGGAGTAATCTCTGTCCGGACTTTTTTAATTTATTACTTTAATTACATTAAACTGACTTTTATTACATAAATTGTCATCTTGCCTTTTGTAAACAAAGTGTCTCATCCTGCCTTTTTTTATAACTCAAACGTCTTTTCAAATTTCATCCTTGCCCACCTCCACCCCAATCCCCACCCCTCCATAAAATCAAATGGCGGCTCCTGAACACCGTATTGCCTGCTATAACCCATTGTTTGACATAGCAACCTAGATTTTCTTTTTGTTTTGCCTCCATATTGTTTGAAATTCTGTGAAACTGTCATACAAGTGAGACTTGGAGGTTAAACTAGCTATAACCTGGTTTGATACACCATTTTCTACATAAAGAAGAAAAAAACTGGCTTACTACACCATTTTCTACATAAAGAAATGCGTGTTCTACCTTAGAAATATAACATATGTTTTCGATTCGTTTTTGTGAGCTTTTGATTTTGTCATTGAATAATGGACTTTCAGTTTTGAATTTTCCTTGGAGTATTTTTGTTATTGTACTTTTTACCTTTACCGACAAGTTTAAGGACTCTGGGTTCTTTTCTGATTCATTTTACTATAATTACATTAGATGTATGTTTCATTACTATACGTTATTCTGATTGGCTAACGGCACATCATGTGTTATTCCTTAAGCAGTTGTATCACTCAATAAAACTTCTCATTCATGATGACACGAGGTCCCACAATAAAGTGCACAGGTAAATGAAATAAAAACTTGATAAAAGGCGTGTTTTCATGATCCTATAGGTAAAAATGTAATTATAAGTATTGAATGCTTTTTTTTGTAACTTTATAGGGTTGTAAAAGCGTTGACCGTGCGCACATTTTAAGCGCTTCATACAAAATGTACTTCGGTCAACGCTTTTACACCCCAATAAATTTACAAAAAAGAGCATTCAATTCTTAAATGCGATTTGATGAGTGTTTGTTTACTTTACACCGAAATCTCAAGCCTCTGTTGATCTTGTCTTTTTAAAATTTTATTTTGGATATTTTGAGTGTGGCGTCCATTTCGAAGAACTACATGTAGTGTATGTACAGTATTGTTTAGCGGGGGCAAGCTGAAGCCCGCTTCTAGGTACGGGATTTTCTCAACGCATTGCAGACACATTAGGGTATAGTTTTTAGTTTGCCTATTTTTCTATTTCGTATTTGGTTGGCCCTTTATTCTGCATGTACTTTTATTCTCTCTTCTGTAAAAAGTCCTCTAGACCCTCATATAAAGAACAAAATGATAAAGCATGCAATTCCGAAAATTAACCGTCTCCGAAAAATTAAATTCCAAAATTGTTTATCGGCATTTTCGTGCCAGACGACTATTGAAAAGGCTACATATAATCACGAGTCTCTCTCGACATTTTATCGGTTATCAGCTTGTTATGATGTACTTTGAACTTTCTGTCACTAACCGTGATGTAAACGGTTCAACTTTGGACGATTTGATTATATGTTATCAGTTTATAGTCATACAACTTTCTGTCTCAAATATGATCTAAGTTTAACATATGGCGAATTATTGATCTCGTTCTCTGTCTGTAATCCTATTTTGCTCACCTGGCCCAAAGGGCCAAGTGAGCTTTTCTCATCACTTTGCGTCCGTCGTCCGTTGTCTTCTGTCGTTAGCTTTTACAAAAATCTTCTCCTCTAAAACTACTGGCACAAATTAAACCAAACTTGGCCACAATCATCATTGGGGTATCTAGTTTGAAAAAATGTGTGGCATGACCCGGCCAACCAACCAAGATGACCGTCATGGCTAAAAATAGAACTTAGGGGTAAAATGTACATTTTGGCTTATAACTCTGAAACCAAAGCATTTAGAGCAAATTTGACAGGGGGTACAATTGTTTATCAGGTAAAGATCTATCTGCTCTGAAATTTTCACACGAATCTGGTAACCGGTTGTTGGGTTGCTGTCCCTGAATTGGCAATTTAAGGAAATTATACCGTTTTTTAGCTATTATCTTGAATATTATTATAGGTAGAGATAAACTGCTAACAGCAATAATGTTCAACAAAGAAAGTTCTACAAAAAATTTATTATGACTCAAATAGTCAGTTGACCCCTAAGGGGACGACCATTTGATATTCTGGGGGGGGGGGGGGGGGGGCAGGAGGATTTGTTTTTGAAAGGTTATTTATTTTTGTAAACTGAGAGGACAGATTATTCATTTTCTGCACTATTGAAGCAAGATGTTTCATTTTCATTAAAGCAATGGACTGATTATTCATTTTCACAACTATATTTATGATATTCGAAAACATACATTTTTTTAAAATATTTGTTAATTATGAATAATACATGTATAGTCAAGTCATTATGTACCATTTAATCAGAAAAGATCATAATTCCCTGCTGAAATTTTAAGATTCAAGATTTCATTCATAACCTCAGACACATACTTGTGTACAAGAGGACAATTTAATATACAACATTTTAAGATGATACATAGCGATACAGGACAAACGAAACACCAATACATAGTAACAAGTATATTATAAAAGACAATTGGTATAATTAGATTAAGTATTTTATGATTTTCTTCCCGAAATGAATCATTTATTATTATATATATTCCAAAGTAATAAACATGTATTGCCTACATATATAGTATTAAAGTTAATTTAGTTTACCTAGCCTCTTTGAAAAGTAGTGTGCAACATATTTTGCCGAGCGGAGCGAGGCCAAAAATTTTTTGAAGGGTTTTGGAACCGCTGAAGGCCCAAGAAGCTATAGACCTGCTAAGTTATTTATTTTCAATACATTGCAAGTCAGGTTATTTATTTTCAAACTACCCCAGAACAAACCATTTATTTTTGTGATTATCAAGGCTGAGTAATTTATTTTCAAAAGCCTCCTCCCCCCCCCCCCCAGAATATCAAATGGTCGTCCCCTAAAGGAGTTATTGCACTTTATAGTCATTTTTTACCAATTTTTCCTAATTTTTTCTTATCTTTTACAAAAATCTTCTCCTCTAAAACTACTGGGCCAAATTTAACCATACTTAGTCATAATCATCATTGAGGTATCTAGTTTAAAAAATGTGTGCTGTGACCCTGCCAACAAGCCAAGATGGCCGCCATGACTAAAAATAGAACATAGGGGGTAAAATGTAGATTTTGGCTTATAACTCTGAAACCAAAGCATTAAGAGCAATTCAGACATGGGGGTTAAATTGTTTTGCAAGTCATATCTATCTACCCTAAAATTTTGAGATGAATCCGACAACTGGTTTTTGGGTTGCTGCCCCTGAATTGGAAATTTTTAAGGAAATTTTGATGTTTTTGGTTATTATCTTGAATATTATTATAGATAAAGCAATGTTCAGCAAAGATAGATCTCGAATAAGTTTACATGACCAAAATTTTAAAGATTTTTTTTTTACAATTTGTTCAACTAGTTTGCTCATTAAGTTACGCCAGACGCGCGTTTCGTCTACATAAGACTCATCCGTGACGCTCAGATCACAATAGTTACAAAGTCAAACAAGTACAAAGTTGGAGAGCTTTGAGAACCCAAAATTCCAGAAAGTTGTGCCAAAAACGGTTTTATTTAAAACAAATCTTCTCTTTTGAAACTGCTGAATGATTTCCAGTCAAACTTGTGCTCTATGATTTTCAGAGTATCTAGTATAAATTTTGTATTTTATTTCCTTGTACACCAAGAAACATAGCCACCATGGTTGAATTGAAACACAGGGGTAAGATGCATATTTGTTTTTGCGTTTGAAGAAATAATGACAGATACAAAGAACAGTTAAATGTCATTCTTACGCCATTCATTAATATGTAATGAAATGCAAAAAAAGTCATTGATGAAAGATTTAAGCAAAACATTACAAGTGATCGATTAAGGCTCTTGAGAACCTCTTAATCTAATCGGTTTATCTTAAAGGTAGAAGTCAAAGTCATATAGACCCAATGTTGTAATAAACATGAAAAATCAACCAAAGATTTGAGATTGTCTTTCAAACGTATTCATTGGCAACAAGACATTGCTTTAGATGAAGAATCAGTTGTACATAATTTCAATGATAATTCCTTGAAAATTTTGTACCAGTGACTTTCCCGAAGAATATCAGAAAGGCAGATATTTATTGAGGAATAGTATGCTGCACAATCTTGATCCTGTCGCATATATAAATTTACTACCAAAGCATAAGCTTGGTGACAGCTTTGTCTAGAATCTTTTTTTAAGGATTTACTTACGTCAGGGTTACACAACTACGTTAGAACAAGTAATATTGATATACAGTTATAAAGCTGAAAATCAAATGTACATCTGTACTGCTGTATATAAACTGTACATCTGTCAAGCTGCATATCAGCTGCACAGTCGTGTCGTAAAGGTGTATATAAAATGTACATCTGTAAAACTGTTATACTGTGGATAGATATCGTATCACACAAGATGCAGGGCTAGAAACTATATTATGTATAGATACAAAACCTTTGAATAGACTTATTAAGAAGGGATATAATTACGATACTGTTGTCAAATCATTAAAGATTGCATATTCTGGCGTTAATATTGAGTCACTGATAAGGTATTTGCATCGGAACTAAACACATTTATTCTAAAAACAGTTGTTGGCATGACACGGGTTATGTTCTTCTCATATATGTTATGATGGTATGATACTAAACCCCTAACGGGAAGGATTGTGCCTGATGTTCCTATGATGAAATCATAATCTTTCAGTCAGTTTGATTAAAGTCTGGAGCTGGCATGTCAGTTAAATGCTAGTAGTCTGTTGTTATTTATGTATTATTGTCATTTTGTTTATTTTCTTTGGTTACATCTTCTGACATCAGACTCGAACTTCTCTTGAACTGAATTGTAATGTGCGTATTGTTATGCGTTTACTTTTCTACATTGGTTAGAGGTATAGGGGTAGGGTTGAGATCTCACAAAAATGTTTAACCCCGCCGCATTTTTGCGCCTGTCCCAAGTCAGGAGCCTCTTTAATTTTAGTTTCTTGTGTACAATTTGGAAATTAGTATGGCGATCATTATCACTAGACTAATATATATTTGTTTAGGGGCCAGCTGAAGGACGCCTCCGGGTGCGGGAATTTCTCGCTACATTGAAGACCTGTTGGTGACCCTCTGCTGTTGTTTTTTTTTTGGTCGGGTTGTTGTCTCTTTGACACATTTCCCATTTCCATTCTCAATTTTATTATACACAGATAAAAAAAAATAGTTAATTTACAATTTTTCAGAGTTGCAGTTTATATACAGCTTTAAAGCTGTACAGTTGATAAACAGCTTTACATATGTTCATTTGATATGCAGTTTTAGATTACTTGTACTAGAGTAGCTGTGAAGGTATTTGTGTCCCATGTTTAACCTCTTGGGTTCCCCCCTACGATACTGGGTAACATAGTGTGCACCATTTATATATATATAATACATTTGTTTTCTTTTCATATAATATTCAATGGCTCACGAAAGGTCATTTGCCAAAATTTTAGCACTTTCTAGATTTCATTTCTGTCGACTTGAACCCAAAATGATATCAATGCAAATATAGGGTGAAGTCCGTGTCAGGTTTTTCCACCATTTTAAAAAAGACTCAATATCTCAAGAAGTCTTTATTTTAAGCTTTTTTTGTTACTTATTAATGCTTTTCTGACTTTCTCATTCTTTTGATGACCAGGTTTTGCAAAATGTTAAACTTGAATCAATATTTTAATTGTTGGAATTGTCTTTGATTGCAACAAGCTGTGTTAAACAATATTAAACGTTGTGGTTCCATTTCATAGTGTTTTTAACGCCAACCCTTGTTTAAAGAAATGCCGTGGTCGAAGGCACCTTTAAGTTGGATGTCTAAATAGGCGTGATATAAGAGGATTTCCTCTTACCGTTAGCCCCATAAGTAAAAAGAAAAATATAAAAAAGGAAAATTCAAATTGAAAAGTTCCTTAGCAAATGGTGAAATCAAAGGCTCAAACACATCAAAAGAATTGAAAACAACTGTCATATTCCTAACTAGACACAGCCCATTTCCTGATGTAGAAAATGGTGGATTAAACTTGGTCTGATAAACTTTTAACGGCTATGTTACTTTTAAATCTGATTCAATAGTAAACCATTACCATTATTATTTAAACACATAATCAAAGAAAATATAATTTCTAAAACCAACAGTGTTTGTTATTGACACATACTAATGATTACCAATGATTACTACATGTACTGATTAAATACAATTTATCTATATTTGAAATGACTGCCTGATTTATCATTATGGACTTTGATAAACACATTTAAACTTGTGATCTAACGTCCATGTAGATAACGCATGTACAGTTTTGAAGAAAACAGAGTGAAGTATAAAACGTTTTAAGTAAGTATTGAAAAATGAGTTGGCAGATTCAAAACGATAATTCGGATAACTTGGCAAAAAAACGAAAAACAAGACGAAAAGGTGAATATCGGTGCACAAAATCGTACAAAGAAAACTAATAACTGCGACATACAAATCTTTGAAAAATCAAAGGTGATCTTAGATGTTGTGGAGCAGGGTAACAGTTTACAAAACAAAACGTAGAAAACTAGAGATAAAACCAAAACCCGTTGGTGATCTTATGCACTCTTGAAGGATAAGCAGATCCTACTCCACATTTGATACCCGTACTGTTACTCTTGCAACAGACAGTTCCTGACAGAGTTATGAGAATGTATTATTCTATTAGGTTTTCAGTATTAGTTACAGAATCAAACAGTTCACCCTTAATGTGATTTGTTATTGTGCGGTATTTTTTGTCAGTTGAAGAGTATCATTAGCTAACATGTAATATGTACCATTGTTGGTATTATCCGGTATTACTTATTCATATAGATTGTTGTTTTTTGTTGTTGTGTAAACTGCAGTGTCTATAAATACATTTGTATTGATAGAAATATTGATAATAAAAGTTCTCATTATAGGCAATGAACAAATCATTACACCAAATATGAATGTTGAGGACGCTTCCAGCTGCAAGAACCAACACATGCCGTTGTACAAACCTTCATAAGTAAGTATTCATTGTGTAGTTATAAACTAGAGAATTTCGCAGTCAATGTGACTTGCTATGGTGTTGTATGATACACGGGTGCCATATGTACAACCTAATCATTTGCCATGTCTGAAGCATGGTATCATCGCCGGATTTTGATTTGCATCATATTGGTCATTCATTAGTTATCTGTTTGGTGAAATTGGCTCGAATTGTGTATATTTTGTAGTCATTTATTTCAAAGATCAAAGATGAATAGTAAATCGTCTGTAACGTGTTGAGCGATAGAATTACAAAACAAGCTAGCTAATTAACAAAGTACCTGTTTTTATGGATTAATTTGAGGATTTTCTTCCTATTGTTCAATATTTTGGTAATTTACCTGAAATTTTTAAAATACAGATTTTCTTATCCCAGGCATAGATTACCTTAGCCGTATTTGGAACAACTTTTTGGAATTTTGGATCCTCAATGCTCTTCAAGTTTTTACTTGTTTGGCTTTATACAAATTTTGATATAAGCGTCACTGATGAGTCTTATGTAGACGAAACGCGCGTCTGGCGTACTAAATTATAATCCTGGTACCTCTGACAACTTCTTGTATTGGAAACTTCACAATTAGACTGGACGGATAAATTTGTTGACCACCTGCTATTGTGGACTTGTTTTTGGTTATTCGTTCTATATTCTCCAAACGTGGAACAATTTGTACCTAGAAGTACGTCGGTGATATTCTTCAAAATCATTGGTTATAAACCGGTGTAGTATAAACTTAAAACTGCAGATGGTTCCAGACGATATTGAGTAATGCCAAAAATACGCAAATTATGTAACGTTTCTTCTTCTCCCTTCTTTGATTATGATAATCTCAGGCATTGTTCGATCCAAATATTTAAAATAAACAGAACAAATGGCATATTTTCAAAAGTTTTATCAATAAGTCGATTATATTATGAAACAATGAACGAGTTCACTACTAATATTGGTTAAGATGATTGCTCTTTAAAAATCATAAGAATTTCAATAATTCAACATGATTTCTTAAATAAGATGTCGTTGTTACTGTAAGGTTTCTGTTTTTTCTACAGATGTTGTTCCTACCAGGAAACAAGGACATGAGACGATAATGTTCTTCAGGTTCCTAGTATTGGTATGTCTTAAACTGTAATACTTACATCTAAATTATTATCATTATGTGTATGTCTAGGTGTGTGTATGTGCATATGCATATGTGCTTGTGTGCTTTGCTGAAATTGTGACGAGGGTAAGGGGCATAAAAACCGTTCAACATTTTATGGCACTTATGCAAAAACTTACTATAATTATGAATTATTGTTTTCTCTAATTGCATCTGAAATAACACTATGTTACTATATGTTATTTGCATAGATATATAGTTGTCGCTATTATTGATAACAAGAATTTGGTATTTCATTTCTTCTTTGATTTCCAAGACAAAACATTTACATTCCTCACAAGTAATTACAACGAGTGCCAGCGGATGCTTATTCTAAGATTGAGAAAAAAAAAGAACTTTTGAATCAATGTTAATTTCCAACATAACTATATGCGTTAAGGCAGCACCCATATGAGTATCTGGGTTGGGATGGGGGCTTTGGGTTTTTTTGGGGGAAAAAATTGTTTCCAGTTTTAGGAGAATAAAAATAATTTGTTTTTGACCCTGAGAAAATAAAATAGTTTTTTTCACCCTCAGCTGCCACTATATGTAATGCTAAAATTGAAAGAAAAAAATGTTTTCGGGTGGTCCCCCAAAAAAATTTAGATAGTTTGTCCGGTAAAAAAATCCACCGTCCCAGAAAATCAACCGGTTGCTGCCTAATCAGTTTCTTTTTTTGAAAATTGTGTTACTTGCAATTGTGAAAAAAATATTAAATCATAATTATAAATACATTAGATGTTATTTAACCTGCTTTAATATATTTATTGTCATTTACAGAAGTTTGGTAACCTTGTATATTTTAGATTCACGCATGTACAGCCTTTCCATTACAATGCCCCGAACCAGCACAATGGTCAATTCGAGCAAGAGGTCTTTGTCCAGATCCATCAAAGTATTCCTGCCTCAAGAATGATCTAATTAATGGATATTCAGAAAACTGCACAATATCTGATTTCCAGGCACCAGGTAAGCTCCATCTTATCGTAGGAAAGGAAAACAATCTATATTTACTATCAACAGACTACTATCAAGAATAAAACTAAATCATCAATCTGGTCACTAAACTTCAGGAGGATAGTAAAATAGTCTTTAAAGTAAAATAACAAAATTACCGAACTCCAAAGGAAGTTCAAAATGAAAAGATCGTTCATATATTGTTATAAATGAAACAACTGTCATATTCCTGACATGTTGCAATCATTTCCTTATGCAGAAAATAGCGGTTTAAACCTGCTTGATAAATAGCTTAACCATGCATGCGTGTTTAACATTGATGAAGGTAAACAACTCACTCGGGGTGAACAAGATCAAATGAAAACTACAACACTGATGCAAAATTGCAAACTAAATCTAGTAAATAGTACTTTGTTCAAATGTATAATTTTAAGTATTCGCCTATCAGACTTTATCTGAATATCTGTTTGAACAATTATGTCCAGCGGACAATGCTTTCAATACCCAAAATAAAAGACATATTTGATATAAAAACTATGTATTTTGAAATATTATCTCTAGGTAGAAAAGGTGTTCTTCGTGGAGGTTTAGATGCGGATATTTGTTCGCAGGAGAGGTACCATCCATGGCCGATAAAATATTATACAAATGTTAGTACCAACTGTATCTTTCTTAAGTCTATATGCAATGAAGAAGGACAATTGGTCTATTCTAACGGAAATCGTAATACAGATATTACCTGCAGGTGCGACTTTACAAGAGGTTACGATTTCATCGGAAAACCCCGAAATCCATGTTACTGTGTGCCATCAGAAGAAGATTGTTCATGTCATTTAAAGACATGTATTGACCAGACGTACTATTTATCGCCAGGTATTTATTAGTCTATCTGCATTGTGTAACGATATTTGTAATTGGATTAGAAGGATTAACCTATAGCTGTACAATGTAACCTATGGGAGTGCAACCCGAGTATAAATCTCAATAACCGAAAATTATACCATAGCTATCCATGGTATAATTTTCAAAATTATACCATGGTTTTGTTGTATAAGGTATTCAAGAGAAAAAAATAGCCAAGACCTGGCCCCGGCCGCCTGAAATTTTTGATAGAAACAACAAAGTCAGTGTGGGGCCACTAAGCTAAACTGCCCGTTTTGCACCCGCTGAAATAAATGATTGCTTAGGGTGGGAATCGAACCCACATACACCAACTCTGTTGTCCTATATTTTAAATGAACCAAGATTCGCTCCCAGAACAAACAAATAAAGTTTAAAAATATGTTGATTTTCGGTTACTAAATGGTAAACTTTCTATATGCTCCACTGTACAGCTACATTTACATTAATCGCTTCTAACCGTTTGTTTGGCAAGGCGGGTTAGTTTTTAGGGGATGGAGGGGACAGGAAGCACGCCCCTTTTAAAGAACTTTAAATATGGTAAACAATAACCTATTTAATAGTATTTTTAAATGTTGACTTGCTTTACCCCACCGCCACTTAAAAAGTGTCTGATTCACACCCGATTTATTAAACACTGCTGACATCTAGATTTTTAATGAGGCTACTCTATGTTTGACCGTTAAAATTACATAGCGTTTGTTTACTCTAAACAGGAATATATATGTGTCAGATATATTGTTCCCAGCTCTAAATGAGCTATTTCTTTTTTTTTAAAATTGTATCGTCGCATGTCAATGAATTTAATCGTGAACATTTTGAAATCCCGTTTAATTAATGTACGCCATGACCGCCATTGGCGAAAGAGGGGGGGGGGGGGGGTAGGACCTTTATCGGGACTCCGGGATCGAGTGTTTTTAAGCTCGGGATTTCGGGATTGACGCTTTCGGGATCCGGAAATTCTTTCGTGTTTTTAAGCCCGGAATTGCGGGATCAGGACCCCTCCTACCCTCCTTCAGGGGCTTCTGATTTCAAGTTAAACGTGGAATAATTCATACAAACTCTCAGACAGAATCTTGTGAAATTAATTTCCTCTAAATCATTAGTTAATATAAAAAAAATTAAAACATTTCGAACATTTTGAAAACAAATAATAGAATAAAAAAACCTACCCTTTGCAGTTCAATTGTACGTAAGTTTGGGATTGCAGCAATCTTCCAAAATATCAGAAATCTGTACCAGAAGTGTCTTGTCCTTATCCAGAACATCTAAAACAGTTTTTTCGTCACCAATGTAAAGATGCATCCATCCCTGTCGAAAAATCTGTTCAAACTGATTACCCGCCGTTTCTGAAGCCCGTTCTAGTTTTAAAAAGTAGGCGGAGCCTTAAGTGTAAGGTCCGAAAAGGGTTATTTTACAGATTCTTATTAAAATAATTTCGAAGTAAACAAACAAAAAATATGAAATACACAATTTTTAACAGCGAAAGATGCAATAGGTTAAAACAGATATTTCATATTTTTTGGAAAGTTTTGTGTTGTTTCGTAAATTATACCATAGTTTTTGTTGAAACCCCTCGGCAACCTCACTCGACTCCGTCTCGTGAGGTTATTGCCGTGGGTTTCAACAAAAGCTATGGTATAATTTACGAAACACCACAAAACTGTCCAAAAGTTATGAAATATCTATAACAGTGTTTAATAGAAGTATTGCCACGAAGGCATTGCAGTGGCCCTTATTAATTTAAACATATTTATGTATAGTGGATTGGAAACAAGTTATTGCAACTTATATTAATCCCTTTCCACTTTACGGGTGCGAGTGCTGCCTTGTAGCGGCATTACACTACTCTTTCTCTTAATCTACAAGGGTGTAGTTTACGAGCAAGAGATATGGCTCTCTTTCAACACGTGTCAGCCATTTGTTGTCTCCTTCTAACGGACTACCATCTTTATTTATACCGTATGTTAAACCCTATTTTCACGATCTTAAACATGCAATTTAAGTTAAATTTAATAATGTTGTCTAGGATTATGTTTGATTTACAAAGGCTAAAAGTTTCTTATTTTGGACAGGCACAAACATGTGACCGGGGTTAACATTTCCTTTGAGACAGAACCCTTCCCCTAAAGCCTTAAGGTTAATGTCGAATAAACAAACGCACAGCAAAACGCATTACGTGCTGACATCTACACGTTCTTACCTTATTATAAAATCTCTTTGACGTATATCTGCATCATGCTTCAAAGTTGTGTATTATATCAGACAACATTATTAAGGTATATCGTTTCTATGTATGTATTGGCTTTTATTTTTGTTGTACTTAAGTGTTTCTGTTGTTCCTATGTTTTCCTCTTAAAGTTGGTGTGTGTGTGTTTCTCTTAGTTTGAATATGTAACCCGGAATTGTTTTCTCTCAATCAATTTATGACTTTTGAAATGCGGTATACTACTGTTGCCCTTCAATTATAGTTTATGTTAATAATCAAATTGTTTACAGATTACGAATGCATTCACGAGAAGATGAACACATCAATAGCCAATTGTCGAACAATTACCAAAGAAAGGTAAATAATTTTCATTTGAATTAAAATAAACCAGATAGATCATGTAACTATAAGTATGTTGCTTTTACATATTTCTCTAGCTATCATGATGTTTTGTTTGCAGTGAAAATATTCAAAACAGTGTGCATATTTGCTAAGAGAACATTTATATTACAGAGACAGCACAGAAAGAAACGGCAGTAGTACAGAAGATATCACAAGAACAGAAAATATTCCAACGATAGGTAAACGATGAATGCAAAACTGTGACATTTTATCTATTTAGATTTGAATACGTATTATTTTGGCAAATAAATGGTACAGTTTCACCAAATATGTAGGCTATGCTCTTAATATTTATTTTTTTACTATATATGATAGAGTGCAACAGTATAAAAATGTTGCAATTACGTTATATGTTCAATGATTTTTTTGTTGAAAAATTTACAAAAAAAACACACAAAGAGCTATGAAAGTACCACTTTAAAGTGCCCCCGAAACGCTCCCTATATTTATTCTGATTAGAAAGACTTAAATCTTAACATTAGAAAGTCTATGGTGTACTAGACAAAAAGACATGCAAGATGTGTTCAAAGCCACGTCCATCATTCATCAAAACAAAACCTGGAAAACGAACAATAACAGTGAAGAATATCCCAATGTACAGCAGCAAGTAGTGATTTTGATTGAAGTAATTGATCTTCCCTTAATTTTTTTAATAGGTACTACTGTTTTCTAATAGGTAATTCTATTTTATTTTTTTATTTCAGTGCAACGGGAATCATACACTCGAATAATTGTCATAACGTTATGCATTGATAAGCATGTTATTAGTCATCATTTAAACAAAATTCTCGAAATGGATTGTAAAAGGGCTGAGTGAAGTATGGACGTAAGAACACATTTATATTCCATTTGTTTTAAAATAAGTTAAATCATTTAATAAGATTTACGTTAATACAAGATATCAATATTAAATAGGTTAAACAACAATCATGTAGATTACTACTTTATATTAAAAAAACAATTGTGATTGTGACAAATACGTTCTTTTTTTGTTTATTGATTACTCCCACATGTCCCATGAATGTATCGACATTTTTTCAATAAATATTTCAATCATGATTCAAAATATAAGGCAACAAATATTGCCAAACATGTCGTCATCATATTTGTTGTACAGGTCGAGAACTCTAGATTTCTTTACGTCAGAATATATTTGCATAGTAATTTCCCAAACACAAGGCCAATACGGCCTTGAAAAACTGACCAATCGACTCAATGAGCTACAATGCATTGTGGGCTACTACGAGTTTACTACAACTGGAAAACACGTGGAATTAGTGGAAGAACTGTCAACTAATATAGTGTCTTGGATTCTCAAAATATATGTTTTTGTTCAGCGAATGTGATTTTTGTTAAATATATAACATAATCTTTAATTTGCATGCTTAGATTAAAAAAGTATTGTTTACGGGCTTCACTATTCGACTTTCTTTTTCCCCTTGTTAAAGTTGTTTAACAGGTTTTTTTCCATTGTTATGCATTGTACCTGTGCAATAAGTTTACGACCTGAAACAGTGAAATTTCAGATGAAATGACCACTGACCACTATGAAATTTTTTGAGCTCTTTTAAACATGTATAATGTCATGCCAAACTCATTTCTGCCTAGAAAAACACGAAAACTTTTATTGAAACACTTTTTTATGTACTGGATGTGTAAAATTTTTATCATGACCTGAACTGAAAGTAAGAACATCATAATATTCCAACTACATGTCCCCATTCAAATGCATTGATCGTTCAAAAAAGGGGGGTCCAACCCCCGGAACACCCCCTTGGATCCCCCACTGAGCGGGTACGGTATATAGCTTTATACATTTTGTATAGCTTCATCCATCGATAAAGTCTGTTTCTTGCTAATTTTATCATAGAATATACCTCAGAGGTTTTTTATCGTTCGGTTGCTGTCATGTTGACGTATGTGAAATATCTCAAATAGTTATAGCCCCGGGATCACAGTAGGTGTCATATTACCTATTATTTTTATTCTAAAACGTGCTTTGTATGTAAAAATAAGAAGATGTGAGGTATGAGTGCCAAATGAGACATCTTTCAAAAAAAGACATAATCTAGTAAAGTAAGCAGTCATAGATTCAATGCCGAAAAGTACGCGATAAATGACCCAAACTTACTTATGTAAAACAATCCAAAAAATACAAAAAAAAAAACAAAAAACAAAAACAACGGCCCAATATAATATATATAAGGAGAAGAAATCTGTCTAATAAATAAAAACGTATATAGGTTTGTATATATAGGAGCCTGTATTTCAGTGGTTGTCGTTTGTTTTTGTGTTACATATTCGTTAAATTCGTTAATTTTTTCATATAATTAAGGCCGTTAGTTTTCTCGTTTGTATTATTTTACATTGTCATATCGGGGCCTTTTATAGCTGACTATGCGGTATGGGCTTTGCTCATTGTTGAAGGCCGTACGGTGACCTATAAATGTCAATTTCTGTGTCATTTTGGTCTCTTGTGGACAGTTGTCCCATTGGCAATCATACCACATCTTCTTTTTTATATTAGATCCAACGCTGCAATTTTCACAAAACATATCAAATTTTCGACCTCGTCGCACATACATATGGATAACATCATTATAGCTTATTTCCTACTGATTGTAGAGCAAAACTTTGGTTAGCTTGCTTGCTTTGTGTGTATATTGTACAATCATATTAGGATAACAACCAATTAAATTCAAATATAAAATATACAAGTTAAACTATGCCTATATATATTGTTTAAAGATGTCAATCTTATTTTCAAAGCTTGAATAAACAGCTATACACACAAAGAAAGCAAGCCAACCAAAGTTTTACTTTGCAAGCATTAGGAAATCAGCTGTAATGATTTTAATCAGTTTGGCAAATGTCCGAGCCCGTTAAAAAACGAAAACAAAATGAAACTACAGTTGCTGACTTCACTACCTTCAAAACAAATTGAACAGTTTGGAAGTCTCATATACTGAAATGTGACAAAAATAAATACATTTTGTACTTATAGATTTTGTTAACACTGCCATGTATGTAAATATTTCTTCGATTTTTACGAACACAAAATTCAAGGATCACACATTTGCCTTTAATTATCTATACGGAAATTGCTGTACTCGTGAATATTAGCACCTTCTGTTCTCGATGGCTTACTTTACACTAGTAAGATTGTCTCATGGGTAATTGTGTTTTTCGCTGTTGTTTCGTTGCTGTCTGGTGGACGAATACATGAAATCTCCGTGCCATCATCAAACATATTAACGGCTATATATATCGGGTATTTCAAACCCTTTTTTCTTCGCATAGAAACAACTCTTCGTTAATCTGAGCATGGAAGGAATACTTTGTATCACGAACTATAAATGAGGATACACAAAATGAAAAACTAAGCGAAATTGTGAATCCCGCATTGCACGAAAAAGTGTGTTGTATTTCAGTAAATAACACGTGTTCTCGGTTGATTGTAAACACGTAGTAGTCCATCATGCATTGTTACTCATTGAGTGGATTGGTCAAAAACCTAGGTAAAAATAAATTGCGTCACATGTAAATAAACAATTACATGTGGGAGAAAATAAGTATGCTAATTTATGCATTTCCATATAAGGTAGTGGTCCCGACCTGTTGTACTCTCCTTGAAATGAGTTCGCGTTATATTGTATGAAGTTAATATATAAATGTCAAAGTATTCTTTTGTAGGTATCATTCTTCTGTACTGTATCCATGAACTAAGAGAAAATTGTTACCCTAACGGTAAGACCAATTACGTTTCATACATTGGTAATTAAAGAGGGACGAAAGATACCAAAGAGACAGTCAAACTCATAAATCTAAAACAAACTGACAACGCCATGGCTAAAAATGAAAAAGACAAACAGAAAAACAATAGTACACATGACACAACATAGAAAACTAAAGAATAAACAACACGAACGTTGACGCATCACAACATCTATTTCTGATTGATTTTTTAAATTGAATACATCCGAAACAGAAACTTTGCGATTGTTAAGTTTAAGAAGTAAAATTCATAAACATCAATCGCTATTTGAAGGTCTAGCAAATATATTTTTAAAGAATCATATAATTGTATAACATTATGAAATTGACAGTTGAATTTAGAGATAGTTTTGACGATAATAATAAAAAGAAAAAGAAAAATTAAAACGGACTGATTATGAAAAAACAATAGACAAAAATACAATGGATATTAACCATCAACAAACACCGGATAAGTGGCTCATGACTTTGGACAGGAACATTTAAAATGACATAAATGAGGCGGGTTTAAACATACTTGTGAATCCTCAACCTACCCCTAATGTAAGCTTTAATACATTTCTTGACATAAGAACAGGATTTACCATGACAAAGGATATACAGGATGTGTAAATAATGGCATTGAAAATAAATGATATCAGATAACACAAAATACAAAACGAACACTAAACATTTAAACATTGACCATTTAAAAAAACAGATAGGTTAACTCGTGTTCTTCGAGCTGACAGCTTAGATGTTAACAATCTAATGGTTACTCATTGGAAGCATAATTTCATTGGAGTCACAATTGAGGAAAAGAACAGGATATTTTGGCCATTTAAAGAGATACATTGAAGCAAAACCTCTCAACTGTAAGCAGATTATACATTAGTAGGTAACTGTTGAGAATACCGCGGGAGTCAAGACGTCGCAATTTACCGTTATGTATCTAGGGTTGACGTCAGTGTGGGACGTCGCCTTAGCAGTTCTGTTATAATGAAGTAAACGTCAAACTGTATGGTTGTATTGTTTTCTGTATACGATATTAGAAGTTAGCCTCGACATTTATGGTGCCGTGACCAAAAGGGAAAATGGATACAAAGCTGAAAGCCGTTCGTTCCGGACATAAAGGAGCAATTACAAGACTTTGGAAGAATTTCGGAGACATACGAGACACTTCCGAAATAGAAATTGAGGACGTCACAGCTATTTTAGATTCCGTGTTACAGAAAAAGAATATTCTTAAAGATCTGAATGATAAAATTGTGGACGCAAGCTCGGATGAAGACGTGGTGGATGAAATTCAACAAACAGATGAGTACATGTTCGATTTAGATTCAAAAATTCGTCAAATTAGAAAACTCATTAATCCCTCCCAGTCGAAAAGTCACAATTTACCCGTCAATACTACCGTTTTTCAAGCTAGTAACGTTACTCCCTCTGATACACCCATGCATACCTTGATTTCACCTACAGCAAATAGTGTACCCGCAAGCGACTCCTCGCAATTGAACCCGCACGCCAATTGTTTCACGTCGACATCTCATGTACAATCGAATGCAGCCTCGTTTTATACAAGTAACCCCGCTATATCAGAGATTATTCCTACTACGAACCCGTCTATGCATATTCCAAGTTTACATTCGTCTTCTAGCACAAATAATCAGTACCACAAATTACC
Organism: Mytilus galloprovincialis; assembly: GCF_965363235.1. Taxonomy (NCBI): domain Eukaryota; kingdom Metazoa; phylum Mollusca; class Bivalvia; order Mytilida; family Mytilidae; genus Mytilus; species Mytilus galloprovincialis. The sequence goes on along the minus strand of NC_134848.1, from coordinate 17,498,723 downwards.
AAAGTTGAACTTGCCTACTTTTAAAGGGAATATTTTAGATTGGCAATCCTTTTGGGATTCATATGAGACATCTATTCACACAAATCCAACACTCAGCGACGTACAGAAGTTTAACTACTTAAAGTCATTGCTACAGGGAGAAGCGTTTCAGACCATATCAGGTTTTTCTATGACAAACACTAATTACGGCAAAGCTATTTCGTTGTTACAAGAGAGGTATGGACAGATACATACTATAATACAAACATACATGCAAGCTCTACTTGAGATTTCGCCGCCAATTTATACTTTAGTAAGCCTCCGCAATTATTATGACAAAACTGAAACTTACGTACGAGGTCTAGAGTCACTCGGAGAAACTACAGACACTTATGGTTCACTACTGATACCCGTTATTCTGAACAAGTTGCCCGCAGAAATACGCCAAAACCTAGCAAGACAACACGGACCGTCAAGTTGGAATTTGAAAGATTTGAGGAAGAGTATACTTAACGAAATTCAGATCATGGAGGCGGGAAAAAATACAGGAACATATCTCGAGTCTTCAGAAAGTCACTTCACAACCGCATCTACATGTACATTTCATACAGGAATAGAATCACCGCGAATACACACAGCACACAACGCGAAGAGCCAACCCCGGAATATTACGGAGAGACCATGTGTTTTTTGTAAAGAGATACATGCGCCAACAAACTGTACCAATATTAGTGATAGCACAGCCCGAATGTCTATCGTAATTCGTGATAATTTATGTTTTAACTGTTTAGGAAATCATCATGCTAATGAGTGTCAATCGAAACGCACGTGTCGACACTGCAACCAGAGACACCATTCCAGCTTATGTAGTGCGAGTAATAATGTTAACAGCGATGGTTTAGCGTTCATTACAAGCAATACAAATAAACAGATTCAATCTTCACCCGTCAATCTTATAAATGACACTGAAAACCAGGAAGATACTTAAGTTTTGCATTCATCGACACAGACGCGTACAAATGTGCTACTGAAAACGGCGGTAGCTCCTGTATGGGCAGGTAATATATCTATGGATACGAATGTTTTATTTGATGAGGGTGCACAAAGATCTTTTTTAACAGAGAATCTAGCGAAGAAATTGAATTTGAAAACTGAAGGAATTGAAGTTGTACACCTTTCGGCATTTGGAGAGGACAACACGAGCACGAGAGAACTACGCACAACCACATTTTTTATCGAAACCGAAAATAGTCGTAAAATTCCGATTGAAGTCCTTATTGTTCCTACCATAGCAGTTCCAATACATAATCATATGCGGTACGTTAACCGAAATATGGATTATCTGAAGGGATTAAGACTCGCTCACCCAGTTACCAAAGACGATTATTTTGAGATATCATTACTTATTGGTGCCGACCACTATTGGGACTTTATCGAAGACAAAGTAATACGAGGAGATGGACCGATCGCGATGAAGTCAAAGCTTGGATACTTACTATCAGGACCCTTACAGCCGGGTAGGGTACTTTCGTCTACGACATCCAGCATCTCAGTAAATGTACTGGTTTCGAATAAAGCAAAGGAATTTGGCTTAGAAGAAATTATAAAGGAACAGACACGTTGCCAAATTATCGAGAGAGTTGAGGAAGCAGAACCGACAGGGAAAATATCAAAAGATGGACTGAATGATACGTATCTATTGAACTGTTGTGACTTATTCTTGACTGTTACTAAAATATTTGATTTATTGACTTACTTTCAAAAACCCATAACATGATACTATTCATTGAAAGAAGGAACAGGTACACAGAAAAAATGGACATACTGTGATTTGTGTATACGAAATAGACTCATTGGAATCTAACCGAAAGATAACTAGTCTGGAAGCTAGTGACTGTGCTAAAGTTAAGTTTAAGTTTTGAATTTAAGAGACAGTAATTTTAATTTTTTTTTCTTGATTGTAATTTAATTTTGATATTTACTTTTCGCCGCCCGGAGAATGTCGAGAATACCGCGGGAGTCAAGACGTCGCAATTTACCGTTATGTATCTAGGGTTGACGTCAGTGTGGGACGTCGCCTTAGCAGTTCTGTTATAATGAAGTAAACGTCAAACTGTATGGTTGTATTGTTTTCTGTATACGATATTAGAAGTTAGCCTCGACAGTACAACCTCTTTAAACATGGACCTATAATTTCAGTACTGGATTTAAACAGTCCGTAGACATTCGTCCTAATGTCATCTACAACCAAAATGTTTACGGATCTTTTGTGTCTTATTTATCATTTATGCCAATGAATTCTTTAGTTCGAAGCTAAAAATTGTATCTAAAGTTCATACCCTAGCTTGGTGTAATGTATAAAAGAAGACTAGTTTTATTTATCAGCATTTTAATTGCCTTGCTTCTGATAATTAACATGTTTACTGACAAAGATTTTAAAACATTTTGAAAATGATATTTGATTCATTGACTGTAATGAATATTCAACCGTATTCACAAAAACCATGGATAGACGAATATCGTAGTTTGTCCTTAACATTGGACAAAAAATGTCAATGTTTGTTTCCATGCCAACCAGTCCTTTTTTCATTTCATGGACTCTAAAAGAATACCACATTGCAGCTGCACAAGGTTATATTTCGTCATACAAATTTAAGTTTTCATTTTCTTGTACATACTCATCAGAAATAATATTACTTCTCTTTCAGCAACAACACCCACCAAAGATTCACTGACATTAATAGATCACATCACAGAATCAGACGACGTTGAATACAAGGTAAACCTATTGACTAATCATTCATATTAAAGTTTCGGACTTCTATAATCAGTCGATTAATTCATCTCAAGTTTAAATAAATATACAAAACTCACCAATCAAGAAACTTGTTACCACCATTTATGCATGATAGACATGAAAATAGTCACATAAAATACCGAATACTACATATTAATCAAATTATTTCTGCTTCTGTATCAATTATAGTGCTAACGATATTTCTACAATATGATAGACAAAATCAGACTTTTCATAATTTAACCTCAACATTGCTCAAGTTTAATCAAGTTTTGTAGACATTGACGTCAATATCATCTGCGATATTTCAAATGGGGAATGCCAATAAAAATCAGTAAAAATAGTCACTATTAAATAATCAGACAAAATAAAGGTAATGCGGCACTTATGGTACAATTATTTTGTTCCGTGAATAAGATACACAAATGTTACCGATTTAAAACATTTACCTTAGAAAATTACTTAGCAGTCTTATCAACTGTAAAGTCAATACCCGTGACAGATTGGTTTTGTCGAGCCTTTAACTTTTGTTGAAAAAGCGAGACATAGCGATCCTACATTCCGTCGTCGGCGGAAAGTCAAAAGATTTTGAAATTTTAATAACCTTCTTAAACCATCCTGGATTTCTACCAAACTTGGAGAGAATCTATCTTGATTATGGTCATAAGATAGTATACAGAAGTAAATTTTGTAAACAGATATCCGTTTTTACCATATTTTACTTATAAATGGACTTAGTTTTTCTGCCAGGAAACATATCATTCACTCTGTGTTTAAAGGTTTTAAAATTTTGATACCTTTTTAAACTATGCTGGACATGTATCAAACTTGGACAGAAGCTTGTTAATGATCAAAAGCTAGTATCTAAAAGAAAATTTTATTAAAATTTTGTTCTTGTTTTTCCGTATTTTACTTATAAATGAACTTTTTTTCAGTTAATATTACATACAGTCTGCAGTTAAATTTTTTTAAACATTTATTGGATTCATAAACTATCCTGGTTTTTACCAAACTTGGATAGACGCTTCTTACAATCAAAAGATAGAATAAAGAAGAATATTTTTATTATTTTGTACCTAATTTTTGTTGAGCCTGCGATTAACAGTAACAGTAGGCGAGAAACTGTGTTCCGGGGAACCATTTCGATTTTTTTTTTCTGTCGAAAAATGTGAAGTTGGATTTTTTTTAATTTCAAAGGATGTATTTTGCTAAAGTGATGCAAAATAATATACCGCTGTTCAATAGTCATAATTCGATTAAACGAAAACAGATACGGTTAACAAACCACAAACGCTGTGAAAGGAAAAAATCGAAACATCAGAAAACTAAACTACAACTAAAGCAAATGCCATCATACATTGAAAGTCACTGACTGAAAACAACTGAAATAATCCTTGGTACAGGACATTTTAGAAAAAGTTACCCAAGGGACATTCTATCTAAATGTCGAAAAATGAACTGATGACAAAACACGAATTACGACCAACAGACGAACATTATACTTAACACAGCATATAAAACTAAGGACTAACCAAGTCACACGAACCAAATCAAAACCGGAATAATCTCATATGCTCCATAATGGTAAGCACGTTTGGCAACTTTCGAATGTACAAAATTTTACAAAAATTCTGTAGGTCAAATTCGAGAAAAATATAATTCGTTTGATGACAAATCATTACATACAACATGTACAAATCTTAAAAAGTTACTATAACTATAAATAAAGTCAACAGTAGTATACAAGTGTTCAGCAGTCATACATCTATTGAGAGAATTAAATTCGGGTTACCAACAAAAACTGAGGGAAACACATCAACTATATGAGCAAAACAAAGGAACCACAGAAACACTGAAGTGCAACAAAAAACAAAACAAACGCCAACATACATAAATACAAACTATTTGATAGCAACTACCATATTCTTGACTTTGTACAAAATATTTCGAACCAAGTTCAACGGCTAGCCAAACCGCCTGCTTTATGACAATGTTAAACTAAATATATTGCTAAAATGACAATACTACGTGACATAAACACAGCACAGACACACGCAAGCACATGTATCACAGAGAAATGCACACACAAATAAAATATTTGTCGAAACAACATGCAAACCACAGAACAACAACGAACATATTCCATCAGAGACAAACAAAGACAAAGCATATTAAAAATAGTGAAGCACTTACGTAACTAACTTGCAATCTCGAACATATACATTTATTTCCAAATAATCGTCCAAACAATTTTCATGACAATCATGTTATGGAGAGTCAATTTTATAATTATTTGGACCACAAACGATAAGACTATAACCGGAAAATAAAAATATAAATACATGAATGTTGGATGTACAAAATACTATGTATGATCTGTAGATCAATAGTATATGGAAGCATAACTTGATTTTACCAACATAAGCAAGAAAAGTTTAAAAATAGTATCTGTTTTGATAGAATAAGATACTTATTGCATTATTTCACTTACTGAATTGTATGAATGTGCAATTAGTTATTGTTCTTTATAGGCTGTTGTAGGAGTCGGTGATATGACAGATTTGACGTTAACTGGTTGTTTAGCAAACGAAGCACAGCAGAGCACGATTGAAGAATTAGTAAAAGGTAAACTAGACATGGACAAAATACAATATAAAATAATTCTCATTTAGTGTTATATATAACTAAAGATACTATTTGCAGATGACTATTCTTCCAAATGCACATGATGTCCATACTGACCTACATTGACGCACAATTGGTACAATTTTCTTGACAGGAATAATAGCAGCAAGTAAAGACTCACTCCAGGTAGTAACAACAACTCATCCCAATTTAGTACGGACCGCAGTTATTAGAACGCATTGTATTTGGTAACACAATATAAGATGGACATTTCGTATCAAACATAAATTATCAGACATAATTCTATCGTATATGTAGAATGTTTTTGGACATTTAAGTTATTTTTCAGATGATCATGGTTTATAAACAGGAGAAAATAACACATGTTACAACGTCCTTACAAATGCATTTATTTTATGTGTTAAATGTGCGAAACGTACGATGTCGAATAGAATCATACATGTCGGATGTACTATATTTAATATAACATTCACCCATTATTATTTAAAAAAAATGGTAACATTCATTCACCTTACCAAAAAATAAAATCTGTTAAACAAAACGTTATCTTGTTGGGTTTTTTTTATAGATAAAACAAAGGTAGAAAAGGTACAGGTGCTTTACTTAATTAGTTTAAACATATTTTATTGCTCAAAAATTACAAATGGATTAGACTTTTTTTCGACTAAGTAAAGTCTTCTGCTTTACTTGAAACCTTTTTTTATGAATCATATAAAACAAATGAGGTTAAGATACTCATGTGTTCATTTCAATAAAAAAAAATAATAAATAAAAAGCAATACACATGAAACCGTTTATATTTTATATTCCATTTAAGACATTGACGGGCAGCAGATGCAAGTAAAACGTCTAAAACCAGACCGTAGTAATGTTCCAGGTACATATTTTAACAATTTAACTTATGACTCAAAATATATCTTTCATTAGTTATATTTGTATTTTAAACCGATATATATTTGTATCATAAAAAAAGCATCATATAGATGTTTTTTAGTTCGATGATTTTTTTCCAACCACTCAATAAGTACTCAACAATATATATGTGACATTTAGTATTGATTGTTAAATGTAAATTGTATATCCGTTAATGTAGACACCTTTGAATCAGCAAAAATTCATATGTGGAAAACTGTTTTCTATGATAAAAGTGATGAAAAGAGAAATCCTTTGTTATCATCTAAACAATAGCATATACGTGCACAATATTACAATAATGAAACAATAAAAAGGGTAATAGCGCGAGTGAAAATAGTTAATTTTTGAAGGTGTTTTCCATGTATTGGTTTAACTAGTTCATTAACAACAAATATATCAGCTTATGATTCGAGAAACAACAGTACGGTATTTGAAGAGATGCGACTGTCAAATTTGACATCGCAAATTCAGTGATAATGGCGATGCGTAGGTGAGCCGTTAAAACGGGGTATTCCGATTTGACTCTGAAATTGCTATTCTGTTTTTCCTTTTCTAATGCATGATAAAATGAAATTGTACTTAAGAACTTGGCAAACCATGACGCCACACAAATTAAAGGTTCAAAGCGAAGGTTTTTCCGTTAGATTTGGATTTGGATATAATTTTATTGAAACTGTTTTTTCTGTAGATTTATTTTTCAAATATATTGCATTTATCAAACATTTGTGGTTTCTAGCAATTCAGAATAGTGACCATGTAGATTTGACAGTAATTTTTAGCCAACATAAAAAGTAGTTACATAGGGAATGGAATGCATTATCACAGAAAATAGTATTTTGAGATGAATACAAACTTTAAACACATAATGTTATGAATGACTTCGGTATATAAACTTTATCCTGCTAAACTGACTTTAAATAAAGCTTATGGTAATATAAAACACTGTCTTTTCCTGATATATTTACCGTGAAGCTAACTACAAAAAATTACGATAAAAGAGATGATTTTTCATTTCCTCTTGTTAATTAACAATTTAGAGATTGTGAAGTTCCCTTGGCACCAACTTATAATGTTTATACATCCAACTTGATCGCTTCACTCGTGTATATATTTGAATTAACAAAATAAATCTCTGTTTTACTTAGAAAAAAATAAAACGACAGGAATTAGATAACACAAGCTTGTCAAAATTCTAATTAGATTTTATCATCGGTACAAGGAAATAATACCCAAATATAAATCCAAATTGTTCATTCCGCATTCGATAGAGATATGTGGAGGGCATCTTCGCTAGCCAAGGGTTACGATCCACTCCCGCTCTATGGATCGTAACCCTTGGCTAGCGAAGATGTGTGGAGGGTAACAAAACATTTTTAACACAGCATTATTTTGCCCCTGTCACAAGTCATGAACCACGCGCCTTTGTAAGTCATGTATGCTTTCTACGTTTTGAAGTGTTTTGGTTATTTTTATATTTCGGATTGTGACGTCCATTTTGCTGAACCGGTATACATTAATGTTTAGGACCAGCTGAAGCCCACCTCCGGATTCGGGATTTTCTTATTGAAGGTTATCTCGGACTGTTTTCTGCTCTTTGGTCGGGTTGTTGTTTTACACAATCCCCGTTTCCATTTTCAATTTTGATGATTGAAATTCATGTTATTCATTTTACTTCCCAATTATTCAAACGAAGGAATTGCAAAAGTCCTATATAATCTTCATCCCTAAATGTTTTAAAGTAACGTTGTTTCGTGACATTTAAGTAAACACATCATATTCATCAACATAATTTTCTGCCATTTATACTTTTATTTTAAATCAATAATATGACAAAAAAATGTAATTCAATCATACCTCGATATTTTATGAGTAAATACATCATATTCAGCAATATTATTTTCTACATGGGACTTTTTATAATCAGATATGAAATAGAATTACGTTATATTGATTGCAAACTAAATTAGTTTTTTAATTCGTGTTGAACGCATGTATATCCTTCTCCTGATCTTGACACCTTTATCTTGCATCATTAACTGATCAATTTGTTCCAAAACATAATTGTAAGTATATATGAATTGATATAATTTCCACAGTTGTTGCTCCTTTCGTCAACATAAGACTCATTAGTGCGGACGAATAAATGATGCATAAAAGTAAATTATTCCTTACGAATACAATTAGGTTTATCTATTCATGAATTCAAAACTCCTAGTTCATCGAACATTGCAAAATCTGGTCAACAGTTAGTCTATAAATTTAACAATAGCAAGACTCATCCATTTTTAGATAAAAGTTCTGACTTTTTGGCCGTTCCGCGAATATTTTTTTTTTGCTATTTAAAAAAAATGCATTTATATTATTTGGTTGAGCATAAAATGAATTCATGAATCCTTAATCGGTATTTTTTTCTGTTTTCCTTGTATTTAAATCTTGTCCATTTGAAAGGCTACATGTAAAGACCTAGACGTTTTAACTCTGATGGCTTGGTTGCAATGCAAACTTAAAAGTACAATTATATTTATGTAAAACAGTTTTAAATATAAATGCCTCTGTGGTAAATGTTACGTCCAATTTTCTTTTAATTTATCCCTTCAGATTGGATGATTGCAAGATTAGAGCAATGGGAAAAAGAAGACGAATATTTTGTAGACACAAGGGCGAGTAAATATGCTATAGATTGCTTAGGTAGAAATAAGTGTGTGTCTGTTGTCGGTCCACCAGGAGTTGGAAAGACATTTTTAGTGAAACATATGGCATTGCAAATAGAACAAAATGGTTATAGAATTGTTCAGGTCGGAAGTTCAAAAGATATTAGAGACACATACATGCGAAACAGAAAAACTTTGTTTGTCTTGGATGATTTTTGTGGTCATTTCACGGCCAACACAAGCAAATTAGATGAATGGAAAGGTTCAATGAATGATATTAGAGATCTTCTAGATACAGAATCGAATAAGCTAATCCTAACATGCAGATTACAGGTGTTTCAGGATAATTGTTTTGATCACTTGGAATTTGAGCTTTTTAGAACTTGTATATGTAACTTGGTTGATGAAAAATTATGTTTAACAGATTCAGAAAAAGAAAACCTTGCTTTAAAGTATGTTAAGGATATTGATAGAAATGAAATAAGACAACTATACAGGTTTGATTTTTTTCCTCTGTTATGTAAATTGTATGATTCAAAGCAGTGGTCGTCAGAATTTTGCATAGGTACATTTGTGAAAGATCCTTTTGGATTCTATAAAAAAGAACTTTGTACTCTGTATAATGACTCCCTAGAAGGAAAATATAAAGTGTGTGCACTTTTACTTTTGGTATTGTGTGACAATCACTTAGAGAGAAAAGTTTTAAAAGATGGGGATGAAAAGGTCGACAGCTTAAAAAAACAAATTCTTAATAATTGTAATATTGTAACAGGAACAGGTAAGTCGTTCATATTAGAATGTGACGCATTGATAGGAACATATTTATCAATTGAAAACGATGCTTATCGTGCCATCCATGACAAGATGTTCGATTTTCTTACAAACTATTTCGGAACAAATAACAATTTTTCAGAATTATTGATTAAATGTGCTGATCTCAACATTATCATTCAAAGATTTGTTCTATTAGATCCTGGTCAATCTGATGACGTAAAATGCCAAGAATACACAGTAATAGTTCAAGATCACAACTTACAGGTGTACATGGAAAGAGTGTTCGATGACTTAACGAAATTCGATAATATCTATAGATATTTACACTTAATCAAAAATAGTAAAAATAAATTCTTTTATAAATCATCATCTACCTTCATCAGAAATCTTAAAAAAGATAAAATACCAGATCTCATACAAACTGCATCTAGTAACTTTGTAAGAGATATGTTTGTTATGGATGTAAATGACATTAAGTCAGATATCCCGTACCGATACGAAATTTATGGAATCATATTAGACAAAGGTCACTTAGAGAAATACGTTAAAAGAGTGTTTATCAATATGATAAAATCTGATGATGTTCAGTTATACATGAAGCGATGTAGATGTTGTAGGAACGAAGAATTTCGTACCGATTTACTTACTTATATGACAAGTCAAAGCTCTATTGAAATTAAAGAACAAATTGAAAGTGCAAATGCAAGTTTTGTTCAGTTAATGTTTGTTTTGAATAAAGACGAAATCAAACCGATTACTCCGTATGTGTACGAACGTTATGGAATTGTTATACCTGTTGATGTCATACAGGTATATATAAAAAGGGTGTTTGATGACATTGCTATGTCTGAAGACGTGAATAGATATATACAACATAACAGAAATAGAAAAAATAAAATATTTAGAACTAGATTACATGAAACAGTTGAACATATCAACGATCGAAAAATTAATCAAGAAAGGAAGTAGAAGTTTTATATATGAACTATGCGTCATAACGATGGATGATATTAATGAAATCAGTTACAACGAATGTGAAGGCTATTGTGTTATTGTACCAGATGCATGTGTGAAATTGTACGTAGGTCGGTGGTTTGATGAAATGACAAAATCTAATAACATTGAGACATTCTTTGAAGAGAACAGGAATAGACATTCAAACAAATTCAAAACAGCCTTACGAACATATATGGCGGAACTAGAGGAGGAGGACATCGTGAAACTTATCAAAACAGCTGGCAAAAGTAGTGATAGGTTACATAAAATGTTTGTAACGACAAAAACGGATATTGAAAATGATAGTATCAGAGAGTTTGAACGTTATGGAATCGTATTACAAGACAAATGCATGGACATGTACACGGAGATAGTTTTAGATTCGATTTATTATATAGAAAAAAACAGAACTACCAAAAGTGTACTAAAATGCATGAGACAATTTGATTTATCAAAGATAAGAAAATTAATTCACACATTAAGAGGAGACGCTATTCATCAGATGATAACAGTTGAAATCGAGAATGAAATAGAATTAGACAAAACGTTTTCAGATTGTCAATGTCCTTATGCTGTTGTTAAGGATTCGTTAGAGATAAAAGAAGGACCCATTATTTGTCCTGCAAGTCTTATTTGTTTATATATGGACAGGATGATATCAGACTGGAGTAAAGGTAACCTACATGGTGTTTTTAGTAATAAAAATTTGACAAACCATTCTTTTGTACATAGGTTCTTGGATCATTTGAACCTACTTGAACCATCAAAAATATTAGAACTTGTAAATACTTATTATTCTTTTCCAATCATGGCTAAATCTACCCTGGTATTACTTTGTGAACAAGGAGACGTTCACCTTGCAAAATGGTGTTTAGAAAATCATTTGAACGAAAATCCAGAACAAAAGCACAACAGATTATGTGCGTTGTTCCTGTTAGTCGTTTTTAACAATCAATTAGAAGAGACAATTATAAATGCGGAGTTGATCAAAATAATTGATGAAAAATTTTCGTTCAGGAATATTCTTCATATTGCAGAAGAAACTATATTAGCCCGGGTAGTAAAAGAAGAACTCAATGCCTCTTTACCTTTCATTGGTGGTGACAAATATAAAGGCGTTTACAGGGTCGACTTTTGCATGTACCAGTTCCTTGTATTTTATTTTGCATCAATCCGACAGATGTCAACCGTATTAGTAGAGCATGCTGATGAAAAACTCCTGTATAAATGGTTTTTAATACAGGAATCTGTCTTCCACGAACCAAATTTCAATATTTCACTTCGCGATGAAGAATTACTTACGTGTATCACTAGAGTATATACAAAAATGACAAAATCTGAAGAATTGATTAGATATATACTTAAAAAAGATGACGATGTGATTGTAAATTCAGTAAGTGCCTTCGTCCGAAATTTAAAAAAAAAAGAGATAATAGCAATTTTTGAAACTTCATGCAGTGATTTCATTAACAAATTTGTCGCAATAGCAGCCGAAGGGACAAAATACCATAGCGATAAAGAATCAATATTTTCTTTTGCAATATCTGATGATTGTACACCTTTTTATATTAAAAGGATCTTCGATCACATTTCAAACAATGAATTCGTTGAAGGATGCCTCCAGGACAATAGAAATAAAAAAAATGATATTTTCAACGCTAAATTATCATGCTATATGAGAGAATTGACACGACATGAAGTAGAAAGGCTTATCAACGAAGCCAGTAGTGATTTTATAAGTAGAATGTTTGTGTTGTCAGAAGATGACATAAAACCTGAAACCTGTTTGGAATATGAACGTTATGGCATAGTTTTACCTAAAGATTTATTACTGGTGTACATTGAAAGAGTTTTTAGGGACATCCAGACATCTATATATGTTCCTGTTAACAGGAACAGTGAAAACAAAACGTTCCGTGATACCTTACATTTATACATAAACTCACTTTCAGAGGATAAACTTGCATCATTAATCAAAAGGGCAGGCAGTAAATTTATCAGTCGAATGTACCTGTCATCATCAGAAAAAACTAAATACATAGGTTTTCCAAGAATTGAAAGTAGTTTTATGTTTGTTCCGAAGAAGTACTTCCAAATTTGTAAACAAATATTTGTTGTTAAAGGGAAAATGAAAAGAAATTATTTTCCTAAAGTTTATGAAATTAAAATTAATTCAATTTTATACACAATTTCTGCTCATGAAGATAACGATTGTGATCCTGTACTGATAGATATACTCAGTAAAAATGGAAAAGAAAACAGGAATTTAAAACATCATCTTATCGGATATATTGACCCAATCGCAACAGGCAACACAATAGAATTTTTTGTTAAATCAACAAACGACCTTGTCAGCAAATATATTCAAAGATTGTTATTTGATTGGATGAATGGACACGTTCATGATGTCATTGGGAACATTAATTTAGGCAACCCATCCTTTCAATGCGAATTCATTACCCATCTACGGAACACTGATCATGAAATACAATCAAAGCTAGCTAAAACGGAAGATACAAATACTGGAGATTTACCATTGGCCGTATGTTCCTACGTTGGTATTTCAGAACTAGCTCAATGGTGTTTGGATAATACTGCAGATACTAACAATGATAATGGCGGGAACAATCCCTTATATATAGCATGTGTCCAGAATCACCCTGACATCGTGTCCCTACTACTTAACCATACAAATAAGGCTCACGTCAATGATATTACTCTTTCTTTACCCCTATTCTCATCATTGTGTGCGGCATGTGTTGGTGGTAAGAAAACAATCGTTTCGCTCTTACTTAAAGAAGATATTGAGGTCAATGTGAATATACGAGAATGCGAAACACCATTGTATGTAGCTTGCGAAAATGGGTACTTCGATATTGTCTCAATACTACTTGATAAAAAAGCTGACAAAATAAAGATTAATAAATCCTGTCGAAACACACCACTGTATGTTGCTTGTGAAAAGGGGCACACAAAGATTGTTGCCCTTTTACTTAACCATACTGCGGATAAGGTAGATGTCAACAAAAATGTGTATAGAGGTGAAACATCTTTATATGCAGCTTGTAAGGGTGGTTATCCAGATATTGTTGATCTCCTATTGTCACATGAAATAAGTGTAATAAATAAAAGCAAAATTAATGGAGTTACTCCACTGTTTGTTGCCTGCCAGGAAGGTCATGTTGAGGTTGTTTCTACTTTACTGAAACCTAAGATTATAGAAATAGATCAATGTATGTTTAATGGGATGTCTCCGTTGTTTATAGCTTCGTTACTAGGTCATACCGAAATTGTTAAAACGTTATTTGAACGCAAAGCTAATGCTAACATCTGTGTAAAGAAGAAAGAAATTTTAATGCAGGTATTCAACAAGGAATACTATGTTAAGTATATGAAGTTTATAAGGAAGCTGGTTTGTAAGCATGCATCTGAACACGTTAAATCCTACATTGACGGAAAGGAGAAAGATTGGGTATTCAATTCAATACTGGCAGCATCACCATTACATATGGGTAGTTTAATGGGTCATACTGAGATTGTGAAATTACTAGTTGAAAGTGATTCAAGTATCAATTGTTTTAGCGAGAATGGCAGTACGCCATTGTTTTTAGCATGTGAATTAGGCCATGCAGACATAGTACACGTGCTGTTATCTAACGATGCTGACCCAAATTTGGACAGAAAAGACGGAAAGTCAACGTTAACCATTGCCAAAGAAAATGGGCATATACAAATAATAGAAATAATTAAGTCACACAAAGTTGATTAATTGCAGTGTTAGTATGATATCCAATTTCAGTGAACTAGTTCACATTTTTATTTTTAGATTAGACAATTTCACAGTCGTCAATTTCAAACTTTATAGTTATATTTCTACCAGTACTGCTGATGATAGACATAAGTGTTTGATATAATTTTAGTTTATTAGTAATAGTGTTCGACGTATCATATTTATCATGCCAACTTGTAAATATAACATGTACAATGTGATTTAAATTGTAATTTGCATGTATTTACTAGACCTAGTGTAAATGTGAAATGTGCATTATTATGTAATTAAAGTTAAATTGGATTTTATTGATTAAATAAAACGTTTATTTACCAAAATTAGAATTAGTGACCATATTTGCTCATTGAGAAGGGCAGATGTCTAAAAATACATGGAGACAATAGAACATGTCCAACTTGTAAAACCTTAGAAGATGAAAACGACTTTCTCCTCGACTGTTAAATTAACGTTTATGTTCCCTTCTGTAGCCATTTTTGTACGAACTTTTCAAACTTCAATTGTATCAAAACTACAGATATAATGAATAATAGAGATAGGCCATTTTGTACATATTCCAAGGGGAAACTTGATGCAAAGCATTATTTTTTACTGTTCCATTGCATTTAATAGAAAAGAGGACTTTGTGGCAAATAAATCAAGATTTTTATAGAAAATCCACAGCCTTTATCCTTGTACTCTCATATTTGGCAATTTGATGACTGATAGATATAGGATTATTGCATGCAGTGCTAACATTGATTTCCTTAAAACAAGTTTATAAATGTAGTTATTGGTTAAGACAAGTATAAATATGGCCAAAATCAAGTACACCTTTTAGGGTGCGCTCGACTTTAGTGACTCAGCACGAGGTGTTTTGGAATTTACAGGTTACTTAGAACTTTTTGTAAAAAATAAACACTAGCACATCATAGAAAATCAAGTGAGTAATTTATGTTTCAAATTTTATAACAAAAGGCTTTGGATTTTCTATAAAAATCTTGATTTATTTGGCACAAAATCCTCTTTTTCTATCAAATGCAATGAAACAGTAAAAAATAATGCTTTGCATCAAGTTTCCCCTTGGAACATGTACTAAATGGCCTATCTCTATTATTTATTATATCTTTAGTTTTGATACAATTGAGGTTTGAAAAATTCGTACAAAAATGGCTACAGAAGGGTACATAAACCTTAATAATGTTTTACGTAAAACACTTTTTGATGACATGGCAATAGATAATCCTATGTTTCTAAATCTATCTGATACTCAAAAACTAGTAGTCCTAGTCCTACTAAATCCTTCTAATATAAACAAAGTGAAAAAAACAGGTTCCTTTATAAAACAGTCTTAAGAGCTGCGGACAGGGGACTCTTAGTTAGTTTTACTTGTATATATATATATACATATGTGTGTTTTCAACTCAGTTATTTTATTGTTTTTGTTACTTTTGTTTATGTCACAAGTTTAATGTCACTTATATGACAAATAAAGATTATTATTATATTATAGTGTCAATTTTCGTAAATGCATGTAAAGCTATAAAGAATGTTATTGGTTTTTTTTAAGTATGCGTTTATTTCCTTAATTTCTATAATCAAGGACGTGATCAAATACTAAATATAATTTTCAGTTGAAATGTGTTTTTAAAAATGCAATTTTATGATAGAGTTGTACTATTTAATTATTGTGTACTTTATTAAATTGTAAATGAGATAGATTTTAAAATTTTAATGTTTATTTAGTTCTTATAAGTATATATCTTCATTATTAATTAAAAGTAAGAACACAATGGTAATAAGGAATATAAATAAAAGTTTATATTATGTCTGATTGTAAAAAACAGGGTCCTTCATTTGTTTTATTTTTAGTCTAGTCTGATATGTTCATTGACAATTCATTATTGGTGACCTGTCCATCACATGTTGTAATTTCTAACTCTGAAAATGTTTATGAATAGGTTGTTATTAAATGCAAGCAACGATTATGATAATTAAAACATTTGACTTGAATGACAATATATTGTTATATAACTATGACTTTATAATTGACTTGTCAGACTTGATGGTAAAATTCATTACTAATTCTCGTTTGATATTATTCGTTACATAGTGTGTAAGTGACCTAATATGATATAAACAGGGTCAGTAAATTCCCATTTGGAATTTACTTACCCTGTTTATATCATATTAGGTCACTAGCACACTATGTAACGAATTTATCTTACCGACTATCTTTGTTTGTTGAATTTAGACTAAAGTTGTATTATTTGCTATCATGACACATCGTCTTTTTCTCTAATTAAGTGTTCAATTGTTCAATTCTAAGAACCTTCTTCAATTGGTCTGCACTAAACAACTAATGTAAACGATACATATTTATTATCAACAACCTCGTTATCTACAAAATCAAACAGAACTTTAATAGTTTTAAATAATCCAACAGTGTCCAAGTCGTAAATCCACAACTAATCGTGTATTTAAATAAGCCCCGCCACCCTACGTATACTAACTTATATTGAATATACACCGTCTCCACGAGATCGCGTTTAACCAATCATATTCCTAGAAATGTATAGGAGGTAAGATAAATGTATAACATTACAGTTATTTTGCACTTTCCCTCTGTTATTTCTGGTCAACCTATTCTATCACAAATCTATTAAGTTTCAAACTTTTCAGTATGTAACCTACTGATGACGATGACAAAACAAAATTGTTATTCGAATTGACGTGCTTGCAATAATATCCAAAATGTGCCTACTCATACAATAAGACGGAGAGTGAGAACAAAATTAATCTGAGCTTTAATGTATGTATATTCATAGAAATTTAAATAGTATTTAAGATGATAGGATGTTATATCATTTACGGACGAGTTATTTTGTTAATGTTATAACTGCATATTTGTAATGTCGGTAAATATTTGAGATGGTTTGATGAAATGTTTAACGTTTTGAATTATATGCATGCATATTTTTAATATTAATACAGTATTGGCTTAACATACCTTTGGAATGAATGATGGCTCATGTACAATTGGTGTTATTGATTTATATAATTTGTTAAAATGATATTGACAGCATGATGGTATATGTTGTACCTGAACATATGAACCAATTTTACCTTCAAAATTTTAAATACCAAGAGGAAACGTCTTTGTTGGAATCTAATATCATCGTTGATCAATAATATTGTGAGTACGCATATATACTAAACCGCAAAAGAAACGTCGTATTTTTCGAAACTCAAATGTTTTAAAATGTATTGAAAAAAAATTATTTATTTGTTTTGGTTTATGTAAATTACCTTCAAATGACGTTAGGATTATGCTTATATTTCCATTACGGTTGACTGCGTTCATTAATTCGAGCGTTTTAATCGTGGTTTTGCTGGGTCCACTGGGCACGTTTTGCAGTCAAATTTCATGATGAGATGCACGTTGAATCCGTGCCTCTATGAGTGTATTTTATTTCAAAGACCAGTATGTACCAATCATTTCTTATACCTATACCAAACCTACTGCAACAAATTTTCAATTAAAAACACGTTTTGTAGGATCTCGATATTGACGACTTCAAGTCTAAACTCCTGATTGCACTTGTGCTAATTCCCAATTCCTTACAATCTTGTTTGCCACGTTATTACCGGTGACCTCAACATTTTTAACAACTCTTCTCTACGAAATTTGTTATCGAAAGGTCCGAAATATCGTGAGCGGAAATCCATCAATTGGAAATACAACTTTTGATGGATTCAGTAGAGGATGATGCCAGGCAATTGGGCTAAGCGCGAGAAGGAAGACGTAGACACTCTTTCCGAATGAATTAAGGCAGTAAGATCGTTGATACAAATCAGAATTAAGAACTTGAATGGGTCTATCAATGACCATGCTACGTCAATCTTTTAAGACCACAATGTTGCAAACCACCTGTCGTACCTCCATGACAAATATGTTGTTGTCCCCGCAGATAAAGCCCAAAACAACACCGTTTTTGTGTAAAACGCATTTCATTAACTGTTTGATAAACGAATTAGGTATTGACAATTCACTTGGAAACTCAACATATACCTTCACGACATTTACCAAAGGGTATCCTGGTCTGTTCTATGTTCCTTTGAATTTTAACCAAAGATGAAGAACTGGATCTTCAATCACTGTATTGGATACCTAAACTACATAAATGTTCTTACAAACAACGATATATTGCTGGGTCGTCCAAGTGCTCCACGAAACCTCTTTCTAAATTATTAACATCTATTATATCAGCAATCAAAGATGGGCTTGAAAGTTATTGTGAAACTGCCTATTCTAGAGGTGGCGTGAATCAGATGTAGATACTTAAAAATTCCAAAGATCTTTTAGAGTACATACAATTTAACTCTCTTTCATCTTGTAACAGTCTTAAAACATTTGACTTTTCTACTGTACATAAGTATTCCACATTCCAAACTAAAAGACAAACTGAAAGAGTTGGTATATCTTTGCTTCATAAAAAAGAATGGCCAACGTAGATACAAGTATCTTGTCTTAGGGAGGGATAAATCCTACTTTGTAAAGGATCACTCTGATTCAAAGACAAATTCTTTGATATTTTTGATTCTTTGATATGAGCGTCACTGATGAGTCTTATGTAGACGAAACGCGCGTCTGGCGTACTAAATTGTAATCCTGGTACCTTTGATAACTATTATCAAGATGCGTGATTTCTTGATTGACATTATATTTGTTACGTTCGGAGGATGTGTTTTTCAACAGACTGTCGGCATTCCAATGGGAACAAACTGTACCTCTCTACTTTGCCGACTTGTTTCTTTATTATTATGAGGCTGACTTCATGCAAGAACTTCTTAGGAAGAAAAATAGGAAGTTAGCAATATCCTTCAACTTTACTTTCCGTTATATAGATGATGTTCTTTCACTGAATAATTCAAAATTTGGTGACTTAGTGGAACGCATCTATCCCATCGAACTAGAGATAAAGGATACTACAGATACAGTTAAGTCTGACTTAAATCTTGACTTACATCTAGAAATTGACAAAGAGGGTCGGTTGAAAACAAAACTTTACGACAAAAGAGATGATTGCAGCTTTCCAATTGTGGACTTTCCATTTCTAAGTAGCAACATTCCAGCAGCACCTGCATACGGGGTACATATCTCCCAATTGATACGATATTCCCGTGCTTACATTTCCTATCATGATTTTCTTGATAGGGGGCTTCACAAGGAAGCTTATAAGCCAAGAGTTCCAAATGGTGAAGTTGAAATCATCCCTTCGTAGATTTTACGGAAGCCATCACGAGTTGATTGACCATTATGGAATAACCGTTTCACAAATGATATTAGATATGTTCCTTACGTTGTAGCTACAATCCCCTTTCCTTTCATGAATGTGACCTAATTAGACTATTTACCGAATTCGTTATCAATAAGCAACACGACGGGTACCACATGTAGAGCAGGAGTGTAGATGTATTTCAATTTATGAAATAGTTAGAAGATGTGGCATTTTTCAAATGAGACATCTCTTCATAAGAGATCAGATGATCGTAAGACATTCAACAATTAGCAAAACCTCTCCAGTGCAGTTGCAAAAGAGGGGCGCGAGATACCAGAGGAACTCACAGATCAAAAATAAACTGACAACGTCATGGCTACAAGGGAAATAGACAAACAAACAAACAGACAAACAATAGTACACAAGACACAACATAGAAAACTAAAGACGAAGTAACAGGAACCCAACACAAACTGGGTTTAATCGCAGGTGCTCCGGGAGGGTAAGCAGATTTTTTTTCACTCGTGGCACCCGTCGTGTTGCTCATGCTTTTACAAACCCGGTAAATAGTCTAATTCTGTAGGTCACATTAAAAAAACGAAATTTTTCTCACATTTGTCTTCCTGTGTCACTATTTAAATAAAATGTTGGAGAAAGTGCAATAGACTATTGCTTGGTGAAATTCGTGTAAGTGGCACTTAATCTCCGAAAACTGATTTGTCTTCAAACTTTTAGCTCTGATCAAGATTAAAAGAAGTATAGTTTCAATGTGAATAATAACAAATCATCAGTGAAAGAGCGACTGACATCTCCACGTTAAAAATAAGATCCGCAGGAATAATCCAGAATATGCTGTACAAAATATATTGAGCAAATAGACCCTGTCATGTATTCAGATTACACACTGTTTAGCGATTTCCTGTCCACTTACTGACTAGTTGATAAATTCCACCAATATAATAAGCGAAAGGTGAAGTAACAAAAATGCGAAGGAAAATATAAAATCTGAAGTCTTTTATCTAATTGCAAAATAAAAATCTCCAACACATCAAACGGATTGAAAACAACTGTCATATTTCTGACTTTTTACACGCATTTCATCATGTAAAAAATGTTGGACTTTTAAAACTGATTTTTAAAGCTTATCGTTTGTTCATTGTTGAAGGTGATTCAGTTGCATATATTGCTTGAATCTACTTCATGTGTACCCCTGTGAATAGTAGGCTCATTGGCTATCATTTCACATTTTCATTTCGTATAAATACATGATATAGCTGAAAATGCCGGTGTAATAATCTTACTATCAATGAAATGGAACTATGTCAATAAAGGAAAACAAAATGGCATGAGAATCCAAGATTGACAGAATTAGCGTATTTTGTTTTGCATACATCTCTCGCAATATGAAACAACTATTCGGTACTATTTCACAGTTTTGGAAAGTGCATTCAGAAATTTTAAAAAATTGACACAATAATATCATAAAGAAAGAACTCTGTTAAAATTTAGATGTTTATTTAGAAAGTATTTACAAATAGAAATTAAATCCACACAAACATTTCTTTATAATGTAAAATGTAAATGTCAGCTGATGATGTTTAAATTAAAAGATGTGAAGCTCTACAGTTATCTTTATAAAAGTAAATTGATGTTGTAAATTCAAGTTATTCTGATGTGTCTGTTTTAATAAAGAATACATTGAAATGTTAATTAAAAAGTTAAATTATACTGCTTCTATTAGTGTTTATTTGTATAAATAATGATTATTCGATGTCATATTATTTCCAATGAAACACTGGTAGCTTTTCAGCAAACCCTAAAGATTATAATAATGTTTAGACGTAAATGGAATTATTTGTAGAACAAACTCAAACTGTATAGTTAGATATGAAAGGTTTCGAAATCTATAATAGATCGAGCTCTTCGTGTGTTCTTAAGGTCCTGGCATATGTTTTTAACAATTGGTAGGTTCAAATGGCACACAATTTTCAGAGAAATTATTCAGATGTATCGACGAGCAGGAATACTTTGAAATTTGTAGATGTAGTAGAAACAAGGTAATTCAACATGGAATTACAAAAATTCATGACCAAACTTTCTTTTAACCAAAAAACAGGGCTCAGAATATATCTAGGACTACGAGAATGAATGTGATGAAAGAAGAAGATATTAAGCAAAGTAGTTTCTTGGTCTACGAACGTTATGGTATAAAATTACACAAAGATTGAAATTCTATTTGATAAAATAAAACACTGTGATAACGTTGTTCCCTACATACGTTCCCTTAAGCCCCGGTCACAATAGATCGTACGATTTTTTTGTCGTGGAAGATCTATAAAATAGTTGTGGCACTGTCAACGTCACGGAATCAACATACCTTAAAGCGTCATACATGGGTATATAGAAAGGGTGTTGAATGACCTTTCTAAGTCTGATGACGTCAAGCAATATTCAAAATGAAACTTAGCAATAACGAATAAATCATTTTAAAATGAATTTCAAGCCTTCATAAGACAGCTTTACATATCAAAGATCGAATACTTGATAGAAAATTCAAGTGAGAATTTTATAGATCTTCTATGTGTGATCTCGATTGACAAAACTAAGGCTAACTTCAGTTGCGAATATGAACAATATGGGGTTATTATATCAGAGGATTGTATACAGTTGTACGTAGCTAGATGTATGGCGCGGAATCAGGGTAAACAAAAGTAATTTATGTATATACATAATTCGATTTACTTATTTACAGAAATAATTATGTTTATGCGTAAATAACTATTTTTGACCCTGATTCCATGCCTTATATATTGATTGACAAAATCTAGTGACACCGAGTTCCATTTAAGATGTAACAGAAATAAACAGACACAATTATTCAAAAGTTGCACTTATATGGAGCAACTACCAGAAAACGAAATTGGAGAACTAACACAAACAGCTAGTAGTGACTTTTTGCATAAATTGTTTGTTACATCAATATATAATTGAAAATAGTATAAAATAGTATGAACAATATGGTATCATTTTATAAGGCAAGAACTTACAGATGTATATTCCTTTAGAGCATGTTAATAAAATTGATGGTACTAATTTTCTTGCACCAGATGCGCATTTCGACAATACATGTCTCTTCAGTGATGCTCGTGGCCAAAATATTTGAAATCCAAAGCTTATATAAAAGATGAAGAGCTATAATCCAAAAGGTCCAAAAAGTATAGCCAAATCCAAATAGCTTTGCATGAGGGAGATTCATTCCATAATTTATAATAATTTCTAGTATTTTGTAACAGGAAATTTTAACAACACAAAAAATCCGTTTTTTTCATGCCAGTACCGAAGTACTGGCTACTGGGCTGGTGATACCCTCGGGGGCTAATAGTCCACCAGCAGAGGCATCGACCCAGTGGTAGTAATAAAATTGACGGTACTAATTTTCTTGCACCAGATGCGCATTTCGACAATACATGTCTCCGTTTACGGCAAGGCATTACAATTTTATTTATAAAATGAAGAGTAACAGGAATACCACGAGTATACTGAAATACGGACGGAGATTTCCCGTATCTACGATATCAGACATAGTTAATACAGCAAATGAAGAAGTCTTTCATAACATGATTACAGTAGATATTGAAAATGTATCAAGATATGAGGAAACTCATTCAGATAGCCAATATTCGAAATATATTTGAAAAGAAAGAGGGACTAATCATATGTCCAAATGGTCTAATAAACAATACCTCGACAGAGTGATATTAGAATGGGATAACGGGGAGTACGTGCAGTTATCAAAAACAAAAATTTTGAAAACGAGGCCTTCGTAGACAAATTTCTATGTCATTTGAATTTACTTGAATAAATCAAAATATTACAACTTTAACAAATGACGGGATATCGTAGTACAGACACAGCTTTGACGTTATGTTGTAAATTTGGCAGAGTAAACCTTGCAAAATGGTGTCTAGAAAATTATTTTCACATTAATCCAAAACAAAGACATCACCAGGTATGTGCATTGTTATTATTGGTTGTATTAAACGATGAACGACGTTTTACGCTTACTGAAGGAAACGATAGATGTCAACGGTTCATATTGGTGCCTTATATCACCTTTGTATATAGCATGTAAGCAATTACGTGCAAATTGTATCTATTCTTCTGGATCAGAAAGCGAACGAAATAGATTTAAATGGAGGTAAAAGACATAGTATACTTTATAATATAATAGAGACGTCACTGTATATCGCGTGTAAAGGGAGTCACATAGAAATCGTTTCTCTCCTACTTACAAGTCTTGGAATAGATGTCAACATGCATACGCATAAATTGGAAACACTATTATATACAGCTAGTGAAGGTGGATACACATATATCGTGTCTCTACTACTTAAAAATGACTCACAAGGGATAAATAAAGCAAGAAGTGATGGGCTACCTCGCTTTTTGTGGCTTGTCAAAAAGGTCATGCCGAAGTATTAACTGTTTTATTGAATCAAAAAGGAATACTTAAAGATGAATGTATGTTTACTGGTATGTCACCTGTGTTCAAAGCTTCATTACTAGGTCATACACAGATTGTTGAATTGTTGTCAAGCCTGCGCAGTAACAGTGACGCTAATATATGTTTTAAGAATAAGGCAGCTGTTGCGTATGAGTTCAAACACTACAGACGGAGGATCATGATCTCATTGGTAAAGATATTTGGCTTTAAACAACACATATCGAAACTGAAGAACTCTTTACGTATTTTTCAACAGACTGTCGGAATTCCAATGGGAACCAATTGTGCCCCTCTTCTTGCCGACTTGTTTCTTTCTTATGAGGCTGACTTCAAACAGGAACTTCTTAAGCAGAAAGATAAGGAGTTAGCAATATCCTATAATTTTACGTTCCCCTATATAGATGATGTTCTCTCACTAAATAATGCAAAATTTGGTGATTATGTTGAACGAATCTATCCAATCGAACTGGAGATAAATGATACTACAGATACAGCTAAGTCTTCCTCATATCTTGACTTACATCTAGAAATTGACAATGAGGGTTGGTTGAAAACAAAACTGTACGACAAAAGAGCTGATTTCAGCTTCCCAATTGTGAACTTTCCATTTCTATGTAGTGACATTCCAGCAGGGCCTACATACGGAGTATATTTCACCCAATTGATACAATTTTCACAGGCTTGTATTTCTTATCATGATTTCCTTGATAGAGAATTGCTACTTACAAGGAAGCTATGAAACCAAGAGTTCCAACTGGTGAAGTCGAAATCATCCCTTCGTAAATTTTTCGGACGCCATCATGAGTTGGTTGACCGTTCTGTTATGACCGTTTCACAGATAATATCGGATATGTTCCTTATGTCTTGACTACAATGTACAATACCCTTTCCATTTTCACGAACGTGTCCTACCGAATTAGACTTTTTACTGGAATAATAACATAAGCAACACGACGGGTGTAACATGTAGAGCAGGATATGCTTACCCTTCCGGAGCACCTGAGATCACCCAAAGTTTTTGGTGGTGTTTGTGTTGCTTAGTCTTTAGTTTTCTATGTTGTGTCTTCTGTACTATTTTTTGTGTTTGTCTTTTTGTTTTTATCCATGGCGTTGTCAGTTTATTTTCTATCTACATGAGTTTGACTCTCCCTCTGGTATCTTTCGTCCCTCTTTTACTTACTTCATTATGAGATTGAACGAAATGGAGATAACGCATATATATTAAAATGCATGCATTGATTTCATTAACAAAATATATGTTATTCAAGCAAAAGAAACAAAATACGATATTGCAGAGAAACCTGAAATATTTATTGAAGTTAGCAGGAGATATTAAGTATGAAAGGTGTTGGGAATATGAACGTTATGGTATTATTTTATCTAATAAATATTACAGATGTACATACAAAGAGTTTTTAGTGACATGACTCAATATGAGTATGTACCCGTAAACAGGAACAGTGAGAACAAAACATTCCGGGAAAACTTATATTCGTACATCAATGCGCTTGCTGGGGATAAATTTACATCACTGATACAAACAATTAGTAGCACGTGGATAAGTCGAACGCACCTGGTAATAGAAAAGATCTTTGAAATGCAAATCCATTGGTTTTTAAAAATGAATTTATGTTTGTTCCGAAAAAGGATGCTCGAATATTTAGAGAGATGTTGACTACCAAACTAGAAAGCCCTTTTGCAATTGAAAATGATTCAGTTTCATTTATAACAAATTTCTATGAAGATACACATTGCGACAATGTTTTAATTACAATAAGCAGAACAAGTAAAACAATGGGAAGTTTAGAACAGCATCTTTCCAAGTATATAGACCCTTTTTTTAAGCAGAAAAATCAGATGTGTGTCAGATCAACTGACGATCTTGAAAGCAAATACATTCAAAGAAAGTTTGGCAATTGGATTGAAGGCAAAGTTTACGAAGTCTTTGGGAACATAAACTTAAGCAAAACACATTTTGAATGTGAATTCCTTAACCATTTACGGAACACTGGTAACACGATGCAATCAAAGCTAGCTATGACGAATGATACATGTACTGGGGATTCTCCATTGACAGTCTGTTCATATGTTGGTATTTCACAACTCACAGAATGGTGTCTTGATAATAATGCAAATACTAACAGTTACGACAATTGTAATCAACATGCTTTATATATAGCATGCATACATAATCGCCATCGCATTGTGTGTAGACTATTAGACCGAGAAAACAAGACAGATATTAATGCTCATGTTTGTAGTAAAACATGTTATAAGGCTTGTGAATGTGGTTTCAAAGAGATCGTTTTACGCTTACTGAAGGAAACGATAGATGTCAACGGTTCATATTGGTGCCTTACATCACCTTTGTATATAGCATGTAAGCAATTACGTGCAAATTGTATCTATTCTTCTGGATCAGAAAGCGAACGAAATAGATTTAAATGGAGGTAAAAGACATAGTATACTTTATAATATAATAGAGACGTCACTGTATATCGCGTGTAGAGGGGGTCACATAGAAATCGTTTCTCTTCTACTTACAAGTCTTGGAATAGATGTCAACATGCATACGCATAAATTGGAAACACTATTATATACAGCTAGTGAAGGTGGATACACATATATCGTGTCTCTACTACTTAAAAATGACTCACAAGGGATAAATAAAGCAAGAAGTGATGGGCTACCTCGCTTTTTGTGGCTTGTCAAAAAGGTCATGCCGAAGTATTAACTGTTTTATTGAATCAAAAAGGAATACTCAAAGATGAATATATGTTTACTGGTATGTCACCTGTGTTCAAAGCTTCATTACTAGGTCATACACAGATTGTTGAATTGTTGTCAAGCCTGCGCAGTAACAGTGACGCTTATATATGTTTTAAGAATAAGGCAACTGTTGAGTATGAGTTCAATCACTACAGACGGAGGATCATGATCTCATTGGTAAAGATATTTGGCTTTAAACAACACATATCGAAATTGAAGAACTCTTTACGTATTTTAAATGGCTAATCAAGGACAATGTTTCTGAGAAAGTGAACATGTACCTAAATGAATTACAGAAAGATTACTTATCTAATCTATTTTTCGGCTCTTCACCATTACACATTGGAAGTACTATGGGCCGCATCGAGATTGTAAAGTTACTAGTTAATGCAACTTCCGATAGCAATTGAATGAGACTGGTTGTACGCCATTATTACTAGCTTGTGAATTAGGTCATGAGGAAATCGTAAACATATTGTTTGAAAACGGAGCAAATATGACCTTCTAGAGAAAAGACGGAGAATCACCGATATCAATTGTCAGAGAAAACGGACACATAAAAATAACTGAAATGATAGAAGATAAAAACACATCGTGAAGTCATAAAACAACACGCTGTGAGACAGATTAAAGATTTTAAAACACATTTTAATCAAGAAACAAAACGTGTGATGCATTGTACATGCAATTTTACAAACTCATTTTCTCAAAATACGGATAAATGCCTTATTTCACTCATCCAATTCCTTTGTAACCCTGTGTGTGCATTTTGGGAAAACCAGCGAACATACTGCACCCTGAATTTTAAAATACGTTTGCATCATGTGGATGGATATTAAAAATATGAAAGGTGAAATCCTTTATAGTGGAAATATTTGAAATAAACTTGTAAAATGCTAGTTACTTTTGTAATATGATCAATTGGTCATATGTGATTAACTTGTGAAATTTGATAACTTGTGAAATGTATGACTTGTCAACAGTTATTTTCTTGGGAAAGTGTAAACTGTGACTAATTAACTTCTAAAAAAAAGATACCAGAGGGACAGTCAAACTCATAAATCGAAAATTAACTGACACCGCCATGGCTAAAAATGAAAAAAAGACAAACAAACAAACAATAGTACACATGACACAACATAGAAAACTAAAGAATAAGCAACACGAACCCAACCAAAAACTGGGGGTAATCTCAGGTGCACCTAAGGTACAGATAAAAAGTAATAAAGTTGTAGACTGTGATTAACTACCTTGTATTATTCTTTTTTTTCTATTGAAAAGTAATAATTTGTTAAGAAGTTACATAATTCGTTCTAAGTTTATATTTAAACTGTTTGGCTAAAGCTGTCTCTATCTATTAAAAGATATTCATTTTTTTTTTCAAATGAATACAATAAAAGCAACAAATTATATACGCGTTCTAAAGTGGAAAATCGTATGCACAATGTTTATACCTGTGCCCTCTGATACAAGAATATGACACTTAATATGGATATCTACAATCAATGTATTATTCGTTTGATATATACTATCATTTTAATAATGTTTTAGGTTTAAGTTTTTTCTTTTCATAAATTTTGATACGTGTTTATATAGTGAAATAATTGATGTGTATGGTTCATGCTGAGTTTTATATAATTCAAGTAATTTTCATGCGATTTACTGATTTTTAGCATCACAATTTTCGTAAAACTAAAAGAATTAAAATTGAAAATGGAAGTGGGGAATATTTCAAAAACTAATACAATGTTTGTTTCAAAATATAATTAGGAACGGTTATAGTACATGTCAATCGGAAGGATATTTAAAAATTGATCAAATTGAAATTGCAATACTGTAATCTGGTTAAACTATATAGAAGGAATCTTGTGAATTAGATTACATAAATAGAGATATGTATACTACGTTCTATCGTGTTGTCTCTCATTAATTCATCTGGTATTTCTACCTGTATTTTTTCCTCCTTCTGTACTTTTATTTTTATAGTGTTGGAATATCTATTTTTAGCCTTTGTATATCACATTTGATTTATTATTTTAAAATAAATTTAATTTATTGTTTTAGAACAGATTTAATTTATCATTTTAAAATGGATAAATATATTTAGTTTGATGAATGTTTCTTTAATATTTTGTGTAATGAACATGATGAAAGGTGGATGTTTCATTAAAACAATCCTATTTCTATTATAACTAAAAAACAGTGGTTGAAACGTCACAGTGTTAATAAATTTTGGAGGATCAAATTCAATTTTTATCAGTTGTATCCAATTCTTTTGCTTTCATGATTCACGGCATGCGAGACATTGGTATTACTTTCCGGCGGATAAACTATTTATATTTTAGATTTATATTTTATTGGACCAGGACGGTTCATACCTTGAATAAAGATACCTCATGTTACGAAGTTTCTGTCTGTCATATGTCCATTGTCCTGGGCCTGATATTAATAGTGCGCTGACTGCTTAAAATGAAATATTGTTATCACGAGTAATAAAAAAAACACTTTTCGGTATATGAGTTCTTTGCATCAGCTACATGTACATCATACAGGGTTCACATGTACGTCAGACAAAGTTCACCTTGACTCGACCTAATTTCATGTATCAGTGCTATATATGATATTTTTATCCAAAGTGGAACCTCAAAAACGTCATCATAACACCTGTGAGTATGCTATACATAAAACAAAAGAATATCAGAGGCTCTCATAGGGAAAATAATTACGTGCATCCGTCAATAATACATGTTTAATACAAAATCTCGCTATTTGCACTTTGAATAGTTACATTAATGTTTTAAAGTGTTATTATGAACAATTGCATAACGCAAATTTTAAAAATCCTGCACGTATGCAGAATATATCTGGTGATGATTTTCAATGTTGGTGTTTTAAAAAAGAAAACGCCACACACACATACAAACACAAATCATGAAAACTAAAAACTGTATTGAAATTTTTTTCTAAACGGATAGAAAGCTGTCAAGATGACAACGGTGCATTCAAATGGATTACTCAAAATATTGAGAAACAATAAACATGTGAGAAAAAAACATTCTGCATTTTGTATGTTAAACAAAAATTTAATACCTGTACTGCAAAAACATCAAGACAGGGTTAATCCTCAATATAATATATTATATGACTTCATGTGTAATTTAGGTCTTAGGCAGGGTATATACTGTGACATTGCCGGCTTAGAGTTTATACTCCCAGTGCCGCTAACATATATTATACTCACACACGAGTTCAATTAGGAATACTATGTGAGAATGAATAGGCTACCATACCAAAAGGTTAATGTCTGTATTCATTGTCTCATTCATCCACGGTACACGCATCATGTTCATAATATCAATAGCAGTACTCTAAAATATCATCGACGCTCAAAACTTGTGTGTTACTTTTAGTGTCATTAAATTCTTTCAAACGTGTATTGTTTCTCCTTCTTGCCGAATAAAATTTACTATTTACCTGCTTATTTATATTTCAGATTTCGAAAACATAATCGAAATTCTTTCTTGTCAGTATCGCCATGAGAACTTTACGTTATCATTCAATAATACTCGCATGCCGTTAAATGCCGTACGTAATCTATACATAATGCACAGTTATAATTTTCATGAATAAACCACGGGTTTCTCTGTTCAGTTGCTATACACAATAAAGCGTCCAAATAGTTATTTAAAAAAAATGTTTTCTTATAAATAGTAGAATTGACTTACTTCATATAAAGGTTAAATGATACATGTAGTGCACATTACTCTTTTTGGAATTTAGAACTATACCTTGAGAACAAAATCAAAATGTCCTACACTCAAAAGACGTGCATACACTTCAAAACACTGACCGGAAGTCTCACCAACATTTATCAGTATATACTTTTAATTAAATTTTAATTTTACGATTTCTTTTTAAAATCTGTCCCGGATGTTTAATTTTCGCGTTTAGTTTGTTCGTGATTCTAATTATCTTCACAAACACATTAATGTCATGATATATTTTCTGATTTTTATCTAAATCGTGGAAAAATAAACCACCCTTGAAAATTTCTCACTTTACAGTTTTTCAAAGACTGGCTTATTCAGCATAATCATAATGAGTTAGAATTTTGTTGCCTATTTAATTTGCCACAATTATGTATTCTACATCATTCTTTATTTCACTTTTCGTTACATAAAAACAGATTGCTGGAAATAGTCAAAATTGGGTTCATTAAACAATTTGACCAACGTAGATACTAATGTCTTGTTTTATAACAGATACATGTACATCAAACTTTACGAAAAACAAAATCTTAATTAAAAATACTGTCGAATGTTTCTTATTAAGGACGCCATGTCATTTATTTTATAAAAAAAAACACATATATATTCCAATCGTCCTAATCACAATTCTACCCACTACTCCTCGATTGTGATAACACGGAATAAGACTTAGTAATCAATGTATTTTGTACGTACCATAATTAGCATAGAGTGTTTTACTAGTGGAACATGATCTGATATCCCTACCAGACGAGAGATCATTTCATTTTGTTGTATCTGATTGTGTTGCTCAATTTTCAGTTTATTACGTAGTGTTTAATGTATTGGCTTTTGCGCAGTCTTTCGTTTTCTTGCCACGGCATTGTTGGTGAACCTTTACAATACAAGTTTTAAATGATCCCTTAAGATCTTACGCCTTTTGGGTTATCATTTTGTTTACTGTTTAACTTTTATCATAGTGTATTATCTTAGCTAATATATTCATCTTGTACTGATTTCGTTTTAGTGTACATTTTGATCTAGTTCACTGCTTAAGACTAAAATCGGATGACTACGTTAAAAAATGCCCGATTAAAAGTCAACAATATATTCAAAGAAGATTTGGTATGAATGTCAATGAGACAACTTTCCACGAGTTACCAAATGTCAAAAAATTTTACAACTTAAGGTCAGCGTACGGCCACCAACAATGAGCAAAGCCCGTTGAACACAGGCAGATATAAAAAGCCCGAAATGAAAATGTAAAACAATCAATATGATCAAAACGAGAAAACTAACGACCTTATTTAAGTACAAAAAATAAAATAAAACGAAAAATAAATACGTTACACAGCCACAAACGACAACAACTGAATAACAGGCTCCTAACTTGGGACAGGCACAGAATAATCTACTTTTACACCAGTTTCCCAAGTAAAATTTGGTAAGGGCCCTCACACGAGTTTAACCCTGCAACATTCTGTTATGCCTTTCCCAAGTCAAGCTCTTTACCAACTGATAAGAATGAACTGTAAATATCAGTTGAAAAAGGCTAAACTTATCAGATGGATACACATGGAAAGTCTGTTTTAAATGAAGTCTCGACTCTCAACTATTTGGTAAATTTAGAGCTTGAGTGGACAGTTTGTTATTTTGTTTTTAGACGATGTGTAAAAATCTAAATTAATTTTGTTTATGTTATGGTACTTTGGTTTTTGTATTTTGTTTTTTTGTTATTTTTTTGTTCATTTCACCACAAGATGATTTATACCATATCATCATTAAACAATGTAATATTTTTCAAATTCAAAACTAGCTTTACAATTTTCACAGTTTAAGACTTTATACATTGCTTTTTGACACGACTGGACAATAGTGCATACGAAAACAGCCCATGAAATAGATTATTCATTTATTAAATTTTATTAATTATTAAACAAAAAAGGTTAAATGATCTACTGCCACACATTTAAAATCATTTGTCAAAGATAGAGAAACCTGCGATAATCTTCCTTGTAATTTCAAACTTCTTTGATGATCTATATAATCATGGTACATTTAATAACTATAAACTTATTGCATTATATATTAGTTTGAACAATTTTTGATAAATGCTTTTACATACTATTCTTGAAATGTTTTCTCCTTACTGTATTTGTATAGTACATCAATCCAACCAACTATTGATATCTTAAAACAAAATAGAGTTATTCCTCTTTTATCATATTTCTTAAGACATCCCACATTGAGTGTATCTTCTCACTTAAAGAACACATATCAGATTATTATATGTTGTATCATGTTTTTAAATACTTTCAATATAAACAATAAAACAAAGGTTGTTTGTATTTTGTATGTAAATATCAAATGCTTGATGAGAACAATGATGTAATTTCATATTTTATCAGATTAAACATCTCTAAAAATTGCAATCAGAAGCAGATATATCTATGATACAATTTTTTTTTTCAATTAATCTTTCTTCCCATACCATCAATTTTAAGAGAAAGAACATTCCACAAAAACGGTAAATGGCGGCTTTTGAATTTCTTGACATAAACTTTAGATGTCTGTTACAGAGTGTTTACACCTGTAAAAAAAAGTGTTTTTATGTGTAAAATTCTAGATAAAGCTTTATCGTGGAAAATAATAAGAGTATTATTTAGATGCATATAAATAGTACAATTGTTTTTATTAGAAAACCATGTATGAAAACAATTCCCATTTTACACCAATTTCCAAGGAAAATTTGTTGATATTGATTTTAATTACTTATTAAACAATATAAATTGTGTCAAAAAGTAAGTATCCTCTCAATAATTATATAACCTCAGACGCCTCAGGTAATTATGATATCGCTTCCGAAAGTGTTGAAATTAATATTTTTCGAAAACTTTTTTATTCATCAAAAAAATGTTTTCTCCTCCGAATTTGTAGCTGAACCTGAAGCGTAATATTTCCAATCTTATGGGAAAAGTACAATGAAATAATGAAAAAAAACCGCTGCACCAGATAAATGCAATATAGTGTTGCAGATTGATATTTTATGTAAAAGATCAAGTTAATTGATTACCGATTTAAATTTAGTAAAAATAAGAAATTTTTCAAACGGTCAAATGCATGAACTGGTAAACAATAGTATTCCATCATACGTCCTTTCAAAAAGAGGTGTATGACTCAAAGGAATCTCGGAACAAACATGAAGTTGTTAAATCAACACAAATGCAATGCTGTAATAGTAGGATATGTTGAATTATCTCCCCTTATGCACAATTGAATAATCAACCTATGTATCAACCATTGTATCTTAAAATAAATAGAATAGGTTATATTCAGTAAATATTTATCATGTTTATATTTATCTCACTGTTTAACAGGAACTATAGATCGTACCGATTTTAAATGTGTTTAAATTGATTTGACTGCCTCCTTTGTTTCTTCAGATTGTTTTGTCTGTTTGTTCCTTTGTGTGTATTATATCACGTGTATTATAGAATGCAAATCGGATGTGTTTTTCAAACAAAATAGTTTTTAAGTAAGATCCCCATTTAGGTTAGGCACATGTAATAAAATAAGCAATCGTTTCATCTCTTCTTTTTTTTTTAAATAATTTGGTATTTAAAAAAACAGGTGTACTCTGAGAAAAAATGCTGTAGGATAACATGTTTGCTTTTATAGTTTTATTGTATAAGTTAGCACTTTATAAATCATACTTACTAAAAAATAAGGGTATATTGCACGTTTAAATAACAATTAGTGAAATACTTCAAATATTCTACCATACAGGACCTCGTACTGTATTAGCAATAGATAACCCTGACAAACATAATGTATCTATTTTTAAAACAATCATGAACTGAGTAACATCAAATATGTTTACAATTTTTAAATTATATCACCTGTTTCAGAACTTAAAAAGGGAACCTTTTGTGTTGGGAAATTTAAATTATTGTCATCGAGCTTTGATTTTAACTCATTGAATCAAACATAGATAACTTCACTAGAATAAAACGTTATAATGCATTGTAATGACTTTACACGGTTTTAAGCTCTGTCCTAAATTGCATTGTTGTGTCAAGATAAAATCAACGTATCCTAAGAAATGTAAATAATTTTAAAAAATGAATTCATTTCTTCGAGAATATTTATGGCTAAATGTAATTAAGTTAAAGAAGTAACAAAACAGAAAAGTATATTATTTACATTACCATTTATTTAAATGAATTACACAAACATGTTTAAAAATAATAATTCATGTGACAAAATCTGTAATTAGAAAAACTGCTCGTTGAACTCTACAATGGTATAGTAATTGATTTACATGTGTATTGTTGTTTCCTTTTATGTCAAATAATTCATGCATGTTTAGAGGGAGAATTAATTTAACAATAAGTACAATAGTTATGCCCTGTATTAGAGGTCAACTGAAATGAAGAGTTGGAAATTTAGAATGCCATCCGATAATAGTGTATATTGGAAAGGGCAGATATCTATTTAGCCTTGTACATGTTGTAATGTGCCAACTACAAATCCATCCAAGTGTTGTTGTTATGATTGTTTACACAATTAAATGTTTTGACATTATAATATTTTATTTAAAAACTATATGAAAAGATGCAGAAGTAGTATACACGATAGTGAAACAATTATTGCATTTTTTTCTTATACTGAAGATTAATATATTTTGATTGTTTATCTTTAAAAATGATATCTATATTAGCTGTACCACATGTTATCTTTATATATTTCCCCATCTCATAAAAGCTATACCAAATTCAAATTAAATAACTTTATTAAATACATATTTCTGTTTAATCACGTCAATGATATTGCTGAGTGATGTATCTTCTTTGTAGAAAATATTATCTTTTATTGTGTTCCATTTCTTATAGGACAGCATACTATCATTCAAAAATAGCAAGACTCACAACTAGCTTATTTTCAATTTGTTCCATCGAGAAACATTTTATATACACATTTTTGTTTTCTCTATCGAAAGCTGGAAATGCAAATAATGTAATTTTTGTGTGTAATTTCTTATTTATATAATACGTAATGATAAACTTGGAACTTTTTAGTTTTTATATTTTGAGATTATTTCTCAGATACAATATGAACTTTAAATAAATCTCCCTGCAATCATTGAAAAAAGTAGTTACTTAAAGAATAATTTGCTTCAACATATCAAATTTTAATCATTTAAGATATCAAAAGTTATTTCAATCAAATTCGTTCACATTAGCCATTTTCAAATTCTAAAAGAATAAAAAAAAAGGAACAATTAAGACAATAAATTTAATCAATAAAAATTAAATAGATTTTCGATGATGTTTCTAAACTCGCTGAATAATAATAATAATACAAAAACAATCCATGATAATTTAAGCATTTTACAACTGATTTATAGTTCGTTCTAATGTTGTACTGTTACAGTCCAATGTCCAAGGTTAGGAGGAGGGTTGGGATCCCCCTAACATTGATTTTTTAACGTTATTTTAAACACTGCAATACATCGACTTATTTTGAAATCAACATTTGAAATGTCTGTTGATTGAAATGCGCCATATGACTGTTATATTGATGTACCAGTTTGTAGCATTATTTTTAATTCTTTGTCAACCACCATCGAACACCAGAAAACAGACATTAGCCCACTCAAAATCTTCTTTTTTGTAAGTGACCGATTTGTAATATAAAACCATTATAAAATCTTTTACGCTAAATTGTTCGTACAAGATTTAAATAGACAACAATGATCGATGTTATAAATAGACCCTAGACAACTATGTATCCAGTTAGTCATATTGTAAAAATGTAAAGGTTTTCTATGTGTATGTATACTTCAATACTGGTTGTTAAACATGGATGACCAAAATATGTCTGCTAAAAGGATAAATGACGTATGAGCAAAAAAAAAAAGATAGGATGTAAACACAAATACATTGCAACTATTTCACTTGATTCAATGGGTATGTTGCTAAATATTTCCATTCAATAAGATCATAAAACAATTAGCTTGTCATATAAACAAAACATTTTTGTTCATAATACACACAAATTCTAAACGTTCAATATGTGTTTAAGGAAGCTAGCTCGTAATTTTTAAAGTAATTAACTTTTTTTCATATATGCATTTTTGCAATCCTTTGGGTGTCTACTTTCAATAAAATACCATAAAAAACATAGGTCACCGTGCTAACTTTCCCGGGAGCAGCCTATTTATGGACATATTGTTTCAGCCATGTTGGTTTTGCCCAAAATATCTCTATTTTGCTCATCTTAGATTTTACCATCCTCAAAAGTGGAAATAACTCTATGATCTGCTTTTATTCAGGTAAAATGCTTCAAAACAATTCATTTAGTCAGCAAATTGTTAAAAAATATACATTATGTAAGAAAAGAAAAGAAATTTTGGAGGGTGATAAATACCAAACCCTCACCCATTTTTTCAACAAATCTTGAAGTCGACCCTTCATTTAAATTGTAACCTAAATATATAAAATAGTAATTAACTTTTTTTCATATATGTATTTTTGCAATGCTATGGGTGTCTACTTTCAATAAAATACAAAAAAAAAAAACATAGGTCACCGTGCTAACTTTTCCGGTAGCAGCCAATTTATGGACATATTCCGTTTCAGCCATGTCGGTTTCGCACAAAATATTTCTATTTTGACCATCGTAGGTTTTAACATCCTCAAAAGTGGAAATAACTCTATGATCTGCTTTTATTCAGATAAAATGCTTCAAAACAATTCATTCAGTCAGCAGATTGTTAAAAAATATACATTATGTAAGAATTTTTTTTTGGGGGGGGGGGGATAAATACCAAACCCTCACCCATTTTTTCAACAAATCTTGAAGTCGACCCTTCGATTTAAATGTAATCTAAATATATGAAATAGTATTAAACACTTGTTTCCATAGTTATATTATGTACAAAACATTCATTTGATCATAGTAAACCCAAAATAATAGCATGTCACAGTCGAAACAAAAATATACGGTCAAGGGAGAATCACTCCAAAAATATGATTTTTACTTTTTTATGGATTATTGGTTGGAATATCTTCAATCAACATTTGCGATGACAAAATTTTCAACATTAATGGTTTTAAGGTTAAACAAAAACAAACCATACTGAGGGCACTACTAGGTAAATTGCCAATCCTAGGGATCTAACAATTACAATGTGCAGTTGTGACTTTGACCTTTAACTTAAGGACGAGCATCACCCCTCAGCTCCATTAGTACCCATCTTCACAGAAGCAAACAAAAACTTGTTACTTACCCTTGCTATGAAGTACAGGCATACTAAATTGTATAATAAAACTTTTATTGTAATGTGTACAACAATCCCAGAGCCTTAGGTGTAAAGGGAAAATAGAGAGATAGTAACCTTTGTTTTAAAAATTGTGTAGGCATGAGATTCATATAGTGACACTGTTTTCAATAAAAAAATTGATTATTATTGATAGACATGAAGATGTTCAATGTACATATACAAAAGACAATGTTACATAACTAGTAATTACTTTAAAGAGGTTAATACCCTGCAGGAGCAATACCTGACAATATAAACTTCCCCATAAACTCAATAAGGCATTACTCCCAAAGACCTTTAACCAAATTCCATCAAAAATTTGTATGTATATTTATAACGACACTTGGCGAGAGAATCAAATACAAAATATTTTTGTATTACATTTACCTAAGATTTTAATTTATGAAGGAAACATTTTGAAACTTGCTTGAAATTGATAATAACTTAAATATATATATAATAAGTCATGAAGTTTCACTATAGTTTATCAAGGACATATTTGGATATTTATATTTTTTCTGCAGCTTTCATTGTTGTCAAGTAATTAGGAAATGCTTATGTTTTAATAAAATTTGTAATAATGAGCTCTTTCTACAAAAATTTTAGCCAATTTTTAAAATATAAATATTATGAAGAGAAGATTTTTGAAATTTTTGTTTAAAAAAACAAATTCTAAATGAAGACTAGATAATATTCATTTTGAGATAAAGCTGACATTAGACAAGTGCACTAAAACTTATTAACTTTCATTGCATGAATTCTTAAAATATTGAGAAATAGCTGCAATAATTTTTGATGATTTGGTCACTCTTGGTTTTTTTTCACAACTTTCTGACAAAATTTTCTGTAATCCCTCTTCTTCTCCTCTAGAATGTGCTTATTTGAGAGCTGTATAGTTCAAGTTGCTTGGTGCCATTTATTTACACATTGTTTTTGATAAAATGTTTATATTAGCAATAGATAACCCTGACAAACATAATGTATCTATTTGTAAAACAATCATGAACTGAGTAACATCAAATATGTTTACAATTTTTAAACTATATCACTTGTTATATCAAATAATTTGTACCTGTTTCAGAACTTAAAAAGGGAACCTTTTGTGTTGGGAAATTTAAATTATTGTCATCGAGCTTTGATTTTAACTCATTGAATCAAACATAGATAACTTCACTAGAATAAAACGTTATAATGCATTGTAATGACTTTACAGGGTTTTAAGCTCTGTCCTAAATTTGCATTGTTGTGTCAAGATAAAATCGACGTATCCTAAGAAGTGTAAATAATTTTAAAAATTGAATTCATTTCTTCGAGAATATTTTTGGCCAAATGTAATTAAGTTAAAGAAGTAACAAAACAGAAAAGTATATTATTTACATTACCATTTATTTAAATGAATTACACAAACATGTTTAAAAATAATAATTAGTGTGACAAAATCTGTACTTAGAAAAACTGCTCGTTGAACTGTACAATGATAGAGTAATTGATTTACATGTGTATTGTTGTTTCCTTTTATGTCAAATAATTCATGCATGTTTAGAGGGAGAATTAATTTAACAATAAGTACAATAGTTATGCCCTGTATTAGAGGTCAACTGAAATGAAGAGTTGGAAATTTAGAATGCCATCCGATAATAGTGTATATTGGAAAGGGCAGATATCTATTTAGCCTTGTACATGTTGTAATGTGCCAACTACAAATCCATCCAAGTGTTGTTGTTATGATTGTTTACACAATCAAATGTTTTGACATTATAATATTTTATTTATAAACTATATGAAAAGATGAAGATGTAGTATACACGATAGTGAAACAATTATTGCATTTTTTTCTTATACTGAAGATTAATATATTTTGTTTGTTTATCTTTAAAAATGATATCTATATTAGCTGTACCACATGTTATCTTTATATATTTCCCCATCTCATAAAAGCGATACCAAATTCAAATAAGGTAACTTTATGTAATACATATTTCTGTTTAATCACGTTAATGATATTGCTGAGTGATGTATCTTCTTTGTAGAAAATATTATCTTTTATTGTGTTCCATTTCTTATAGGACAGCATACTATCATTCAAAAATAGCAAGACTCACAACTAGCTTATTTTCAATTTGTTCCACCGAGAAACATTTTATATACACATTTTTGTTTTCTCTATCGAAAGCTGGAAATGCAAATAATGTAATTTTTGTGTGTAATTTCTTATTTATATAATACGTAATGATAAACTTGGAACTTTTTAGTTTTTATATTTTGAGATTATTTCTCAGATACAATATGAACTTTAAATAAATCTCCCTGCAATCATTGAAAAAAGTAGTTACTTAAAGAATAATTTGCTTCAACATATCAAATTTTAATCATTTAAGATATCAAAAGTTATTTCAATCAAATTCGTTCACATTAGCCATTTTCAAATTCTAAAAGAATAAAAAAAAAGGAACAATTAAGACAATAAATTTAATCAATAAAAATTAAATAGATTTTCGATGATGTTTCTAAACTCGCTGAATAATAATAATAATACATAAACAATCTATGATAATTTAAGCATTTTACAACTGATTTATAGTTCGTTCTTATGTTGTACTGTTACAGTCCAATGTCCAAGGTTAGGAGGAGGGTTGGGATCCCACTAACATTGATTTTTTAACGTTATTTTTAACACTGCAATACATCGACTTATTTTGAAATCAACATTTCAAATGTTTGTTGATTGAAATGCGCCATATGACTGTTATCTACATGTACCAGTTTGTAGCATTATTTTTAATTCTTTGTCAACCACCATCGCACACCAGAAAACAGACATTAACCCAGTCAAAATCGTCTTTTTTGTAAGTGACCGATTTGTAATATAAAACCATTATAAAATCTTTTACGCTAAATTGTTCGTACAAGATTTAAATAGACAACAATGATCGATGTTATAAATAGACCCTAGACAACTATGTATCCAGTTAGTCATATTGTAAAAATGTAAAGGTTTTCTATGTGTATGTATACTTCAATACTGGTTGTTAAACATGAATGACCAAAATATGTCTGCTAAAAGGATAAATGACGTATGAGCAAAAAAAAAGAGGTAGGATGTAAACACAAATACATTGTAACTATTTCACTTGATTCAATGGGTATGTTGCTAAATATTTCCATTGAATAAGATCATAAAACAATTAGCTTGTCATCTAATCGGAAAGACCATAATCACATGGCAAAATCAAATAACAAAACACATCAAAAACGAATGGACAAGAACTGTCTTATTCCTGACTTGGTAAAGGAACATAGATTTTGTAATGTTACAATCATATTTCTTCATTGTGTAAGAAACCAATTGCAGGGTATTTCATTTTGTAATACTTGTCCCTTTATGCAACCGTACATATGCAAAAACTCTCGGGTTAAGAATAACTATTTTGTTAAGTTTTACACTCTAACTAAAGAACCTCAGGAAAAAACCCAACGAAACTTACGTCACGATCAATTTCAAATATTATTAAACAAGTTTTAATTCCACAATACTGCGGTAGGTAATTCCAGTTGGAAAATCACTTTTTACAGTTTATCTTTTAAACTAAAATATTGATTCAAATCATAATAAGAACCCTGCAATTGGTTTCTTACACATTGAATAGTTAATAAATATGATTGTAACATTGCAAAATCTATGGGTTTTTCCTGTTTATATATAACCATCTCTTTTAAATATTTGTTTTTGGTCAAATCTATAAGTTTTTATATGTACATGGTGAATTATCTACTCTCATTGTTTTTACTATCTAAAACATATGTACAAAGAGTGTTATTGACATTTCATATACATTTATTGGTCTTATTGTTTTCCTTATATAAATTGACCTTTTTTATATGTATTTTAAACAGAATTGTTTTGATGATAACAAGTTATTACAATTTTTTGAAATTTCTGAACGATTATTATTATTATTATTATTATTATCATTATCAGCATTATTATTATTATTATAAATATCATAAGTATTATCAATGATTCATTATCATTTGATAATTATTTGCTATTTTTTATAAACAAATCCTCTTCAATGGGGAAGATGATACAAGGACATAAATTTGAAAATTTACAATTAAAAAAAGATATAAACACAACAATGATATGACTATAGTTTGATTCAACCAAAGAAACTATGAATTGTTCGTGTTAACAATACATGCATGTATACCTTTCAACTTATCACAATTACAACAAATGAGTCTTTACAACTTTAACGATGTGAATATAAACAGAGGTTAGTTGGGTAATTCGGACTTCTCTTGAACTGAATTTTAATGTGCGTATTGTTATGCGTTTACTTTTCTACATTGGCTAGAGGTATAGGGGGAGGGTTGAGATATCACAAACATGTTTAACCCCGCCGCATTTTTGCGCCTGTCCCAAGTCAGGAGCCTCTGGCCTTTGTTAGTCTTGTATTATTTTAATTTTAGTTTCTTGTGTACAATTTGGAAATTAGTATGGCGTTCATTATCACTGAACTAGTATATATTTGTTTAGGGGCCAGTTGAAGGACGCCTCCGGGTACGGGAATTTCTCGCTACATTGAAGACCTGTTGGTAACCTTCTGCTGTTGTTTTTTTTCTATGGTCGGGTTGTTGTCTCTTTGGCACATTCCCCATTTCCATTCTCAATTTTATCTTAAATTCGTTCTTCTTTTTCATCGATATGCAACAAATAAATACATGCACGGTTGAAAATAAAATAAATAACTTTAAGATAAATTGAATAAAACGTCATATAAATTCCTTCTTAAAGTATAAAAGATTACTTTGTTGTTAAGCTTAAGATTGTTAAGGTTTTAAGGGTGAGCGTATGATTTTATAAAATTTGTTATAGAAACTTTATCGTGCTTAAAATCTTATTATGTTAAAAACTGTGCAAAGTACTAATTGTAATCTATACCACAATGACAAAGAAATCA
The DNA here is from genome assembly GCF_965363235.1 of Mytilus galloprovincialis. Taxonomy (NCBI): domain Eukaryota; kingdom Metazoa; phylum Mollusca; class Bivalvia; order Mytilida; family Mytilidae; genus Mytilus; species Mytilus galloprovincialis. Next base: position 17,455,610 of record NC_134848.1, on the reverse strand, counting down.
TGCATTTAAATTATCGGAGATAACAGATCTGAAACAAATGTCATTATTAATTGTTTCCGCGTTAAAAGTGCTCCTTAAGTTTTACCACAAAAATTAATGTTCAAGGTGACAGTTTTATATTCTTAATAGTTTTAAAAAAATCCTTTGCAAAAACCTGTTTACGAGACAATAATTGAACTTTGCTAATAATACAGAGCATCTTTGAATACACTTTAACGTGTATAGGGAAATTACATAAAAGGAGAAGGTGCAGTAAGCCCCCTTTTTGGCCCCAAAATATGACAGTTTTATAAAATTGTATAAATGTAAACTTTTAGTTCTTTATTGGAAAGTAAAATGCTTCTGCTACATACATATGGGGTGTTTTTTACAATACTACGCATATATATCGGTTACCAGCATCATTACGTCATGCTAAATTACTGAAATTTCCATTTTTTGTTAAATTTTAGACGGTTTTCGTCTTAAATGAAAGTGGCGGCATTCGTGTTCATTCTAAATATTGAAATGTAAGTTGTGTTTTATGTTAATACATAAAATATATTAAGGCTGTGGATGAACACGGATGCGGCCACTTTCATTTCTGACAAAAACCATCTGAAAAGTGACATTTTGAGCATATTTGATAGATTTTTCACATTTAAGCTAGAATCAGAGCGTTTTTACTGAGTAAATCAGTTAAATCTTTCACAAAGACTTATTGAATCAACTGAAATAGACACTTAAGTGTTTAAAAAATGTTTAAAATTTTTCGTCAGATGAACTTGAAATTTGAGGACAAAATCGGCCCTTACCGGATCTACTCCTTTTAAGCATTTCTTTTACTTCGTTTTTTCCATCACCCAGTATACTTCGAAATTGTCAATATAAGTCCCTAGAATGGTTTGTAAAACAACAGTATTTAAAAAGTTCAAAATATACTGACATTTATTTAAATAGAGAAATGTTACTGTTGCCTTTATTTATCAACACCGGACCGGAATCTCTGCTGGTGGACAATCTGTCCCCGATATTTCTACCAGTCCGATAGCCTAACAGCATGAAAACTAGTAGAACAAAAAATAGTTTGTTACCCCGATTTTGTTTTTTGTCGATAGATTCATGATACTACTGTTGCCTTTATTTCTCACAATAACACATATTTTCCGAATTAAAGTATAACAGCAATCACTGTATATACGCTAAGGTTTCTTTTGATCAAAGTGTGGCATGTTTTCAACAGTTATAGGCCCTGAAATTCTAAAGGTTTTACCTTTTAACTGACATTTTTGGTACCGATTCCTTCACTTTGGGTTTTCCTTATAATATCTGTTAATATTATGTATCATCACAAGTGACATGGCTTGTGCATCTTTTCCTTTGTCTTGTTAATATATTACTTAAAATCATCAGTTATTTGAAGTTACATTTTTTTTTGGATAAAATTGTTGTTTATTGGTCAATACGCGTTTGTTTTTACTTTACAATGTTAAACCTGACTTGCAAAATTTGTTCTCATGAAAACTAATTGGTGAGCAAAAGCTAAGGGAAAAAATCGTTACAATTCAGTTCTAAAGTGTATTTGAAATGCATGGTTTTCTTTTGTAAATTTGTTTTACATTGAAGTTTTCCTATTTTGTCTCTGTGGACATTCATTTATGGTTACACATCTTCCATATTAAACATGTTAAATTAATGTTCAAAGAGATTAAACGAAAACAATTGGTGTACATCTGCTCTCAGCAATATTGTATACTGTGGATTCTAAAAAAGTTAAAAAAGTCAAATAAAGTACGAAGTGTTATATACCTCCTTCAAACATTGTGTTTGCTATTTATGTGATAATGTCAGCTAGGAAAAATCTATTGATACATATAAAATTAAATCAAATCAAAATGATAAGTTATATATAAAATAAAACTCGACCAACAGTTCAAAACGTCTCTTATCTTGAAAACCCCAGCATACAGAGAAATCCGTTAGATGAAACAAAGTGCAAATGTTAAAATCTACATATTGTCGTTTAAAAAAAAACACTGCCAGGTCACTTCTTAGAGGAGGAATTTTTCTAACATTTCGAAATCTATAGATTGTATGGATCTGTTCATTCATATCCCCTTTTTAAAATATTTGTTTTTTTATAAATAAATGTAACCATTTTTTTTTTGTAATTAATTATGATTGTAAAGACACGATCTTAAAGGGGCACTAGCTACGAGATACCTACAAAAATTCTATTCTATTTTTTCCCCAATCACTATTGGAAGTGAAATATTGTAATGATAATTCGCTTTTAGCAGCCAGTATGGTTCAATTTTATCAAAATAAGTTACGAAACATTGATAATTTATTATTCACTTGCTTATATGACTATCGGAGGTCGTCGGAGGTCAACTGACGATAGTTATTTAGATAGCATCAAGACTAAAATACGCACAAAATAAAGTTTTTGATCAAGCCAATGCCCTGTACATTGTTTATGTTAGACTTTTTTATAATTTGGATAAATGTTTTACATGGTTTTAAATCGGTGACAATCAATTTGACAGCTAGGGACCCTTTAACAATATAATACCATCGTGCCATTTTGTCCTTTTCAATTTTTTACCTGCATTTATTGGTATTTAGTGACAACATGTCTATTGAGGACAAATTTCTTGAATATTTGCGATTAACATTGAAATCAGGGTAACAAGGAACATATACCACAGAGAAAAGTTACTATTTAAATTTTGGAATCATCAGAAAAGAAGGCAATAAAAGATTCCTATAATTCAAAAAGGTATGACATTATAACCATTGGATGTTTTAAGGGGTTGATAACTAAAATCAAGGAAAATGATGAAGGAAATTTTAAAATTTATGTCTTTCTAGAGGAACTCTATGGGGAAGAGTGTAAAAGTGAAGCCCATTATATCTAAAGACTTTAACAGTAGATGACAAGTTGATTTGATAAATTTGCAATCAACGTAGATGGAAACTATCAATTTATTATTGTTTTTCAAGTTCACCTTACCAAATTTTGTAACATTAAAGCTCTTGTGTGGCTTTTTTATAGATATTTTCTCAATTTGTGATACACTCCATATAATGCAAAGTGACAATTTAATGCAAGAAGAGGCAAGAAATTGTTAAACAACTTTATGTGTTCGTAGGTAGCAAACCATCAGTCCGTGTCCAGAGGTCAAGGATTTTTAAATGTGCATGTAAATCTTAATGTTAAAGTAACCAGTGCAAATGCAAGAAAACCGAGAGATAGTACACTAGTCGACGTTACAAATCCGCAACTTGTGATAACAAATGATTTAAACACAAATTTTCTATCAAGTTTTTTATCTTTTCTAAAGCCTTATTTGATGAGTTTTAAAATACATGATATATGTTCTGGTGATTTTTTCCCCAGTAGATGACATTTTAGACTTCATGTATCATAATGTAGTAATGTAACAAATGTATTTTAATTTAAATGAATATAGGTTTTTCTATTTACTCGCATTTGTATTGTAGGCTTTAAGCTTTATGCTTGCACACATTTTTCAGAATTTAAGCTTAATGTCGAATGCACTTATTGCCGCTAACATATATATGGAAGAGTTTAGTAAAGATTTTTTTTAAGTACTTAGTTGTAAAACCTCTTTGACTTGATAATCTTGCATTTATACATAAATTACACTCATTTAAATCATTGATGTCACTACAGACATGGGCATAGGGAACGATTGGAGACAGGTAAAATTACCGTAAAAGTAAAATAACAAGAATACTGTACTCCAAAGAAAATTCCAAACAGAAGGACATTCTACAAATAGCAATATCTATGAATGTGTACGGGCATTTTTTTTTCTGTAGAAAATTGTGAATTTAACCTAGTTGTATAGCTAGCCTTTCACTTCACTTGCAAGACAGGTCTTTTAAATGTTCATTATATTGAAACAAATGTTACAGGGTATCTAGTTAATGGTGCATTTGTTTTGCCGATAACTTATATTTAAGTTGTTTTTCTATGTTTTTGTTTCAAATTTCTTCTATGCATTTACTATTGCAAGCAATATTTTTTTTTATTTAATTATAGATTTTTTCAATGTATCTTACAATGATGGACGCATGTACTTAATGCTATCACATATGACTTAAAACTTAATTCATTATGACATCGCCTGAAGAGGAAAACTTTCTACGGATTGTCTACCTTCACTATCGAGTAGTTACTCCTGTCCTTAAGAGGTTTTTTGATGGAAAACACCCAAACTTATCAGCTGATTTAAACATCGCAACCAACAAGGCAATTTTATCTAATCTTCATAATCCACCACCAAGGGGTAGACGAATTCTTTATGCACAGCAGTGGAAAACATTATATCCTCCTACAGGTAAGTTTTATATGATGTACGCTCAAAACGCATTACATTAGTCTTTTATTATGTATGTGTGTTACTTTTTAATTCTTACAAAATGGAAGAACACCGCTAATTCATTGCCCAATTGGTCTTAATTTTTTAAAACTGTATATTTTGAGAAACACTATTTTTTATCGCCCCATTACTTTCGATGTTATATTCCCAAATTTCAAGCAGTCATAGCCATTTTGTTCAAATAGCATTGCATGTCAAAATTAATAGTCGAAAAGTATTCTACCAGTTATTTATCTTTCATTTCATATCAAAATTAACAAAGAATTCCAAATATTTTGAAAGTTACACCCATGCAATTTAACTATTTTATTTTAAAACTGAACTTCTTTCTATTACGTTCTTTAAGAATGTTTTGACTTCAGGGTTACGTAGCTTTTTATTCTTCGTGGTATTATCCACATTTTTTTTCGATTAAATCACAATTTGACATTAAAACATACATGATATGAACATGAATTTTTTCTTTATGTAGCCTTTTTTTTAATTTTCAAAGAGCAGCCGCTTTGAATTTTAGACTATGGATCAGTAATTTACAAGACTGCAACCACAACCACTACAAAATAAACTGTATATGGATATTACCAATAGTTCTAACTTGATAATTTCTACTGAGAAAACATTGGTATTACAAAAGAGGGACGAAAGATACCAGAGGGACATTACAACTCATAAATCGAAAGTAAACTGACAACACTATGGCTAAAAATGAAAAAGACAAACAGACAAACAATAGCACACATGACACAACATAGAAAACTAAAGAATAAACACGAACCCCACAAAAACGAAGGATGATCTCAGGTGCTCCAGGAGGGTAAACAAATCCTGCTCAACATATGGCACCCGTCGTGCTTATGAGATAACAAATCCGGTAAATAGTCTAACTCGGTAGGTTACATTCATGAAAGGGAAGGGGAATGTACTTTACTCAAATGATTTACACCATGTGACGTTGTCCATTTTAATCAAATTACTTCCCTTAGCTTTAGATTGAAAAAATTGTTATTTATTTAAGATTTGCGGATAATCCAGTCCTATTCCGTCATGTATCTAAAACTAATGTATCCTTAAAAACTTCCTTTGGCGGAAAGGACTAGGGGCTATCAGGGACATTTTTGGCCGCAGACCCAAATTTCATTTAATTTGTCATGTTGTTAGTCTATAGCATAGACCTTCTGAAAATAATAAAAAATTTGGTCTAGTTTGTTTATTTTGTTGCCTAGAAGCCAATATAATAGCGCAGTTAAACTCATAAAATATCATTATAATACAGCTTTAATATATCTATAATTGAAATTAAACCTGTTAAGCATGAAGTGAACTGTACACTTGTACACTATTTAAATATAACATAATTAAGTGCACATTTTTTCCAAATTCACTGTTGTTTCTTCCTAGCAACACATCTGTGCCCATGGCAACTACAATTTTTTTTCTCTATTTTACAAGATTTAATTGTAAATATGTTGCAACAGAAAGACAATTTCAAATTGTAAAGAGTAACAAACTCCCAAGTACATGTTTAGGGGAAAAGCAATATTGAAACATCAACAAACAAAACAAAACACCGGGTATTGCTGATATATCCAGATTGTGCATCTAGTAATGGGTGGTGTCTCAATTATCAGCGACAAGAGGAATAATATAAGGACAAGATAGCGCTTAGAAATCTGAATATTAATTATCTAAAATAAATACACATGCATTAAAGGGTGTTTTTAAATGTTGGTGTATTTCAATTACAGTAGTTATGTTTCAGTTAGAGGTTGGGGTTGGAGGGGGGCACTTCTATTTACAAGGAGATAAAACGTGCCTCTGGAATAGTTCACCCTTTTAAGCATAAAATAAGTGTAAAATTAAGAAAACTACCAGATATATATGATAAGGACAATAAAGTTCCCATCACTGCTTTGACTTGTTTGGTATTCCCGCTATGTCTTTATCCGCCAACTTTTCTCTTTTACATAAAACCACATGAAACCAAATCATACATGGGAAAAGTAACTTTTTTCCTACGCAATATATGAAAAGGTTTATATATTTTAAAATGAAAAACAGGATGAGGTAACAAAATAGCGGCATCCCCTATCAATTGAGTATTGAAGTACACCCCACCCCCTCTAGACATATGTAGAGGATCGTAAGGGTTTAATTTTCGAAATTCATCTTATTTTTTAATATCTATTTCAGACCTCCAGATTTATAAACATATCATTCTGTAGCATTACAAAAGTGGTACATGCTACTATCTCAAATACATCTGTTTTCTTAAAAATGTTCTATATTCATTATATATATTATTTGTTTTATTGTAGTTCTTGTCAGTGTGACTAGTTTATCTTTCGCCTTCACTAATCTTAGTCTTAGTGTCATATGACTTGGTCTTTGATTATCATGACAATATCCATTGTATATATACGCCAAAATTGTTGAAAACAAGAATTTGTCTTTAGTACATTGATGCCCAAATCGCAAGACAAATAAAGGCCAGGGAATCCTGAATTGAAACAGGCGCAAAAATCGATGGGCATAAACATGTTATTTTGAGATCTCAAACCCCCTCTCCCTTTTCTTCTAGCCAAAGTAGAAATAAAAATCAAACACACAACAATACGCACAATAAAACTTAGTTGAACAGAAGTCTGAGCTTTTTATGTATGCACTTGTCAAAATGTTAAAATTTCTAATCGGTGCAAGCATGGTGCGGTGGTCAAAATTTAGAAAAACCATCCAAATTTCTGTATTTTTTGCTTATGTTCCCAATTATGACGGCATTTGCACTTTACTTTGTGACGTCATTGAACCTTTTTTTGTTCGATAAAAACATTTGTTTTAAATCATTGACTCATATTCTTATAATTCATGAAGAAAAATCTGCTCTGTTAGAATTTTTATTATCTTGTAAATCTGGGGCCATTTTGGCCGTTATAGCCCCATACTCCTTTACAAATATCTATAATACTAAAATAACGAGGTCCTATTTGTCAGCCGTCATAGGATATAAACGACAAATCAAAGAATTCCACTCTATTTATAGCTTATATAGGACAATGATGTAGATTACAAATTACACCACTGCAGACCCTTTTGTTTTCCACATAATTAATATTGCCAATAAATAATAAGTTCCGGGTCGAATCCGATACCGATAACAATAATATATTCACCTGTTACCTATTACATTATCTGTACGTTCCGCATTTGACAGGCGCACCACCAAACGGTGTTTTTAGGATTTTGCTATATACACGGGTTATAATCAAAGGGCTGTCACTACTAAATTCAATCATTGTCAAATTGTTCCCTATTGTAGTTTTATTCAGCAATCAACACGACTTATTACGAAAACTAATATAGGACAATGATGTTGATTAAAAAAATACTGCATTCCTGGATAGCCAGGACCTTTTGTTTTCTAAATAATTAATATTACCAATAATTGATAAGTTTAAGGTCGACGGGTTCAAACAGAAAGATTTGAAAGCAGAGAAAACTGTGCATCTTATAATCGATATGACTTTATCAGATGACAATACCAATTACTAAAATAAGACTTAGGCATAGTTATATACTTTAATTTAGTCACGGACCAGCTATATCACGGGTGTGTACTTGTGCTTTGTTATTCTTAGGGAAAATGCTGAAAATTTGAATTTTTACTAAAACGGAAGGTTGACATCATCATGGTTTTAAAAGAATTTTGCCGAAACTTAAATATGTCATATCTTTGCTACATTTTTATTGAATAAAAATAGGCCTAGGTTACGCCGAGTATATATCAATTGCCTTTCACTATGAAATGATTACACAATAAAACAAATAAAACATAATAAAAAATCAGTGAAGTATTTAACCAAGAGATATCTTTTTACTATACACATGTTTTACTTCCGTCTCAAATATTGCAAACTTTGTAACTGTAGGTAATGTTTTACTGTATGCATGCTAAATTACCAAAACAGGCTGATATCCATTTTTGCGGTAATTTAAGAATTGGTATTGCCAATAAACATAATTTTACTTTAAAGACCAAATGATAAACTACAATAGTTGAAATCCATTATGACCAGTTTCCATTGGAATGAGCACTAAACCAAAATTTGTTTGTTGATGATTATCTGTAATATGAGGAACACTTCGAATTCATCGCCGCATTGTTTTCTATGATTAATTCCCAAATTGAAGCAGTCACAGCTATTTTGTCATAAGTTCAAATAAAGTGACAGTCATTGCATGTCAAAGCATCAACTTTGTGTGCCTTTTACTGAAAAAATCAACATACATTTAATTCAGTATATTAGAGTACTATTTTTCGGAACTCTGAAGTACATACACAGGTACTTCTATTATGAAAAACAGGCAAGATGTACCTCCTTATCAAATTTCTTGCACTCCTTTTTATTCCATGTTAAATGTCAAAATATGTTTTACAATGATCGCCTTTTATTCAGCTTTCATTTGATAAAAAAGTTTACAAGATATTCTGCATTTGTTTTTAAGGAGGCTCGAGGGTATAAAATGAATTTATTAAGTATAAGAAAAAGTTCATTTATAGAAAAATATAGCGATATCCTATATTATTTTTTTTTATTTGGAACCATATAGTAAAAATCATGCATAAGATCTTTTTTGATTTAAACATGTACAACTTTATGAAATGCTCTCTCAGACCGCGCTCGAATCAGTGGTGTAACATTTCCTGATAAATTGCTTTTAATTTGTTATCTTCGGGCTAGCTAACTTTGAAAAATGTCCTATAGCAAGGAATATACATAGTAAATCTCTGCATTCAATAACTTGACTCGACGGAATATTTTAACTACCACTATATTATATTATAAAATCTTATATCTTATTACCTATAAAATTAAGAGTATATTATTACATTCAGAATATTCTACAACAATTATGTTCGAGAGTGTCTGATCAGATATTTTACTATATGGATAAAAAGAAGTTTTGGTTGAATTTGTTTATGATATATTTTTTTCCGTTATCAGGATCTCCACCTGTTTTTTCAACCGACCTTGACCTGACATTAATGGTATGTCTGCTGCGGAACATTTCACCTATTGTGGTTGCTCCGGTACCGTCAGGATTCGATCAGTTGCCACTACCAAGTGATACCAGTGATGGTGCCAATATAGCGCGAATTAAGTTTTACAAGAACTTTTTAGTGTCCCACTCGACAGATGGCAAAATAGTTTCAAGCGACTTTAATAACATCTGGACAGAGTTGGAAACAGTATGTAAAATATGATATAACGTAATTTTAATAAGTTAATTTATGGGTCAAATTTTTGTAATGCATTCTTTGTGTAATACAATTCTTCAAGATAATCTATATTGCCGTAGATAAATGTTTAAAATCAATAAATGCATCATAAACAATCATATCCCTTCTAATCAGACATTGTAGAAAAAATTATAATATCCAAATTGTCGACACCTTTCTATTATAAAAACGGATATTCACTTTCTGCATTTAGATTACCTTAGAATGAAATTCAAAACAGTGTGGCTATGGCTATTGATTGACAGATTAAATTCATCCATTTGATTGGGACAATTTACGTGAACGTTTGTCTGTAACGACCACTGTTCACGACGTACCTAGGATAGACATTTAAACTGTTGGGTCATCAAAGGTTTCTAAACGCCTTAAATTATGAAATAATTCGAAAAACTAATCAGGAATAATCTTTATGTTTTGATTTATATAATTGATATAAATCAAAACATCGTGTTATTTCTCATTAATTTTTTGAATTACTTTATTTAGGTGTTGAGAACCTTTGGTGACCCCATAGTTAAAGAGTCTTTTAAAAGTGCATAGTGAGCAGTGGTTGTTACATACAAACGTTCACCTAAATTGTCCTACTCAATAGATGAATTTAATGTGTCAATCAATTGCCACAGTCACACTGTTTTGAATTTCATTCTATTTCAAAACCAGTAAAAAGTTAAACAATTGAGTTGATGTGTTTCAGTGGTATAGAAAAAATACTTTGTGAACTTAAACTTTAAATCATGATGTATAAAAAAATGCAAACAAAGGCGGTCACCGACCATCATAGAGATTTGTTGACCTCTGAAAATTAGGGCAAAAACGTTACATGGATAAATAGCAAAATAAACAAAAAACATCTTTGATTGAATTTTCACTGCACTGGCCATCCAAGAGATTTGTTGACCTCTAAAAATGCAGACGGCGCGATAATTTAAACCCCCGAACTACCTTACATTTGTACCTTAATTTATTTCTTATAAATTATCAAACATAATAAAGGAAATGAAATCATTAACTCTTAAAGAGATAACTAACTATTAGGTATCGTCATCAAAGCGTGACTGGGGAATAGAAAAATGGTCAATGCAGGTCTTCTGTCGGCCGGCAGTAAAACTCTTGCAAGTTGGGACATCCGTTTGGCTGTTGAGAATGTATCAAGAGCGCAGCCACGTGCGGTCAGAATATGGACGTTAATCCCGATGCTTCGTGTTGCGAGAGTATAACGCTCTCTGCACGTCAAGAACCCTTGTCACAAATCTCTGAGGGGTTTGCAGGTGGCCTGTCAAAAGGCTAAGTTACTGTACCTATCTTATATACCGTAATTGTCCATGGCAGTCAAAATATTTCCGACCTGCAACCCAGTTGATCTCTTTTATCGGATCTACCTATTATACTGTTAATTTTTCTTGCGCTGACATGCAAGACATATTTGCCATTGGATGTCGGGAAACCAACCAACCAACAATCAACCTAAAAGATTTAACAAAATTCCCATTAAAATTTTAAATCTCTCACGTCGGTTTTGACAAGCCATCGTTGGTTCATTTTTATCTTTTTATTCATATATGCTCCCTGGTTTATAATTATTAATTGTCTGGTAATAAAGCATATAAAGTGTTAACAACTATGAAGTTGGTTTATCTAACGTGTCAATAGTTTGGGTAGTACCGTATCTTCCAATTCTAATCATTTTTAAACTACAAAATATCTTTTGTCCACACAAATTGTTTAAAAAAACAACAAGAAAACATGACAAAATTCTTATCTGGCTTTTACCATAAATTCCTTTAATTTATACCTTTTGTCTTACTTATATAATCATATATCTTAAAGTTTTATTATCATACTGAAAATGTGGACATCAGAACAAATTAATATCTCCTATATCATTGAGGCAACTTTTCAACGTAGAAAGTAAAAAAATACAAGTTAACTGACCAGTGTGGTGAAAGTAGCTTAAACCCCCTCTGCGGCATCTTTAAGATTCACAAGTATTTTTACTGATAAAAGTATCAATCTGCTCGTTAAAGTCTTCTCATTGGTCATGGAAAATGACTTGTGCTGCATGTCTGCCTATTAGATTCAATATAAAGTACCCTACCCATCACGTTTCATGGTTAGAAAAGGACAAACAGCCAAACATCAAAATAAAAAATAAAAAACCAAAAGACAGTCTACGAAATAAAAAAAAGAAGACGATGTTCTCAACAATAATGTATACTGCTTTTAAATAAACATAAATTGATTTCGTGAAAACAAATTCGGGTAGCAAACCGAATCCGAGGGAAACACATCAACTATAAGAAAAAAACAACCAAAATAACAGAAACACTGAATGGACTATACGATAACCTACAATGCTAAAAAAGGCAAACAATCAGAACTACATTTTTGTAAATGTATAAATCGCTGACTGATATTACAAAATTGAGCAAAGCTCTGTCAATCCTTATATTGTTAGCCGCCTCTGGAGCTCACGGGATTAATCCACGGGCACGATAGATCAGAGACTTAAATGTTTGTAATCTGCTACTTTTCAGATAAGCAGGCGGCAGTAAGATGTTTAAAAATGACAGTTTGTCACAAAGTCAAAATAATGTGTCTTTGGTGTGTGACAAAGATTAAACTGATTTGTATAGTTCGTTCTTACGTTGTACTAATACACCACTTTCCCAAGTTAAGAGGAGGGTTGGGATACCACTAACATATCTAAAGCAGTAACATTCTGTGTATATGTGACTGTCCCAAGTCAAAAGCCTGTAATTCAGTGGTTGTCGTTTGTTGATGTGTTATATATTTATTTTTCGTTATTTTTTTTACATAAATTAAGCCGTTAGTATCCTCGTATGAATTGTTCATTTGTCATTTCGGGGCATTTGTCAGATTACTATGCGGATTGGTCTGCTTATTGTTGACGGCCGTACCATGACCTATAGCTGTTGTTAACTTCTGTGTCATGTGGTTTCTTGTGGAAATTTGTCTCATACCATATCAATTTATCATCATCATCAACATCACCATTACCATCTTATATTGTTAACATTAATTTAAGTTTCACACTACGTATAACTCAAGGACGAGGTTTGGAAATTAAAAAAAAAGTGGTTCGAATACACATATCATGAATTTAAACATGAGAATTATTGCAATTGCACTTCTGATATTCTCCATTCTGTGTTTCCTTATTTTGTTATTCATATACTAAATAGTCAATTTTGTTTTTAGGCAATAACAGGTCTTGGGAGCGCACGAGATTTTGCTGATGCAAATCTAGCTAAATCGATAACTCTGGATAATACGATGACAAATTTACTGTCGACTCAGCTAGAGCTTAGTACAAAAGTTTCGTACCTACAAGAACAAATGGAGATAGAACAATGCGCTAAGGTTATGATTCAAACACAAATCAAAAGTATTGAGGAACAAATAATAATCGATGAGCTTAAAACAAGACAGCAGATTGAAGAAAATAAATGTAATACGTCAAGTAAATTACGGGAAATGCAAGATAAAAACCATCAAGAGTTGACTCGGATTAATATAAGCATTGTTAACCTGGAGGATCATCAAGCTACGTTAACTAATTTCCAAGTCGTTATTCTAGATAAATTTGATAAATTAGATTTGGTAGTAAGCATAAATAAAACGGACATAGATAATTTAAAAGGTCAAGTTGAATCAACATGCAATGAAATTAAAAGATATACTTCGAATTTCGAAAAAAGAATAGATTTACTCGAAGAGCAATCTGGTAATGTCGAAAAATTAATAGAAGAAGCAAAAAGTTATGGAACTAAACAAGGTATTTTTGTCTTTTATTAATAAGATAAATGGATACGTATTAGTATTTTATATGTAATACTGATATAGTATAAGAGCAAAGAATACACTACATTGTTTACACTTTTGGCAATCATTTACGCTCATTCATATACATTCGCAACTCGGGATTAAATAATAAATACTATTTTAATGTGTACTTAAATATCAAATAACACTTAACTTCAGTTAAAATAATGAAATTATTAACTCTATTCTTCAACCACAAAATATTGGTAACGTCATTCATGGGTTATTCCACTTTTGTACACAAGTCACCTGACCTGAAAATCTGTGGTAAATCTGTGATGAATTGAAACCGTTATTGTCTTTATATATATTATTTACGTAACATTGTTTTCTTACTTTCAGACATTGGGCAGCTAAGAGTTGAAATCGAAGAACTTAAATTAAATCGAAAGACAGGTATAGTATTAACACCTGTTACATACAGACAAAAATAGTAAATGAATCCATATCAAGTACACATTAATATTCAATATGATCAAGAATACTCCTTGTACAATGTCGTACTGTTGTATTTATAAATCAAAATTAAGATATCTTAATTCAACAGATTTATTCGAATTGGAAAACAATAATTACATTTTCTTATTTCGGGTTTACATCAGTAATTATACATTTGTAGTCTGTTGCTGAGCCAGTTTAAATGTTACCTTTTAATTTCAAATTACATTCCAAGTCCTGCGATAATGTTACAAGATTGGGGAAATATCTGTATCTATCAAGTATACACTAATTTTCACGTGGCTACCCAAGTTCCCTTCTACCATAGCACTCGAACCCTTTTTTTGAGGACCTTTCTAGTGTATTCAATATTAATATGTTCTCGTTCCGCGCGTCTGGCAAACTAAATTATAATCCCTGGTACCTTCGATAACTATCCGAATTAGCATAACAATTGTTGCGTCATTCATTATGCTGCCTTCTAGCATTTAATTATTTATCCTGTTATATGAATGATAGGAGAAATAAAAAAAACACCAGAAAACAACCAGATAGTAACATTACCACAAACAATCTATGATTTTAAACAGAATTTAAATAACACAAACATTTTCGATAAGTTGTTTTTCATATTTGCAGACAAAATTCATTGTCTTGTAACATTATCGCAAAATTCGTGATCACCAAAGTTACTAAATATGATTTAAATGTAAGAATGTCATTTCTGGAAACTCAAATAAACACAAAATATAAAATCTAAATCACGGTAAACACTCTCTGTTAACTTATTAATAAACTCATCATAGATACCAGGACTAAATTTAGTATATACGCTAGACGCGCGTTTCGTCTACAAAAGACTCATCAGTGACGTTCTAATAGATAAAGCAAAACAAATTCAATTCAGAAGATCTCGTCAAATATATTCGTGTCTAAGATTAGTGCTCTACAAGGTCGGACTTTGTGTTAGATTTAAAAAATACAACTTTAATATACGGTCAGTAAAATTAAGTACGGCAATTTGAAAAAGAATGTAATGCGCAATAAATGTATATGACGGAAGCATTTGAGTCATACATTTATTTCGATGAATGCATTGAACATGCACAAGGTGTTTCGTGACTCATATTCATACTTTAGAGTGAATTTATTTTCCTTTTTATAAAAATTTATGGTAAACAATGAAAACAATTGTATTGACATCATCAGAGTTTCCGCTGGCAAAAATTTTGGGAGAGAAAAATAATTGTGGCGATTGAAGTTCTTTTTAGGGGGGGTTTTCTATGTTAATTTTTTCAATTTAAGTTTAAAAAAAAGACAATCATTGTAATGTCAAAGCAACATTTCAAAGTGGCGGATTTTATTTTGGATAATTCTTAATTTACAATATATTATGACAGAAATTGAAACACTAAACTGACAAACCGAAAACATGTATTTTTCATGTTGTTGTTGTCGCGTCTATATGTATGGCATGACATACATGACATTTAAAGAAATAATGATTAATAGTAACAAGAAATAAAAATGAATTATGAAAACAATATTTGAGGTAAAACACATATTCTGAATTGTCAAATATTTAAAAAAAGAATGTTCTTATTTAAATTGTCTCGCTAAATTTTTGCAATCAGAAGTTCGTCTTCAAGATAATCGAAATGCAAGCGAGTATATTTACTGCAATTCAATTAAACTAGTGTATATTATTATGGTTTAATGATTTTTAGTCGCAGTGTACACATTACGATTGATAAGTTATGAGAATGACCGGATATCTAACTAGGTTATGAATTACTAAGAGTGATGAAACCCCCTATATAATTTGACAAAATTTAGTAACGATAAAAAATATCTGATAGAGTATATTACTCTATCACACTATAAGACACTAATTTATAAGGGTAAAACCCATGACAGAGTACCTTAGACTCTTATATTATTTGAAACAATAAATTTTTGTATGCACCATGCCCTTTAACTCATATATGAAAAGCAGACCAGGAAAAAAACATTTGTTCACAAAAACGCCTTAGCTATTACAAAGAACCGAACGTATGCAAAATTTTTGAGATACTTTTTTGGCCGATTTTTATTTATCTGCCAGAATATTTAAAATATTCTCTCGTTATCGGCACTAAATCTACATTATGTTTTGTTTTCAATTCAGATTGGATGATTGCAACATTACAAAAATGGAAAAAAGAAGACGAATATTTCGTTGATACAAGGGCAAGTAAATCGGTAATGGAGTGCATAGATGAACATATGTGCGTGTCTGTTGTCGGCCCGTCTGGAGTAGGAAAGACGTTTCTAGTTCAACATGTGGCATTAGAAATGGAAAGAAAAGGTTATGCCATTATCAACGTGAACAAGACGGAAGATATAACGAAACATGACATGTCCGACAGACCAACCTTGTTTGTCGTAGATGATTTGTGTGGAAATTTTACAGCAAACACAAACAGGCTGGATGTATGGAAGAAATCATTGAAGAATATAAATCATATTCTAGAGACAAACCATGCAAAGCTTATGTTCACATGTAGATTACAGGTATTTCAGGATGAAGGCTTTAAACATTCAGATCTTACACTTTTTCAAACATGTATATGTAACTTAGTCGAAGAAAAACTAGCTTTAACAGAATCAGAAAAAGAAAGTATGTTATTAAAGTATTTAGGGGACGCTGATACAACCAAATTTGAACGTTTATATCAGTATGACTTTTTTCCTCTTTTATGCAAAATGTTAAATACGAATAAAGACCAGCCAAATTTTTGCCTGGAATCTTTTTTAGAGGATCCCTTTTCTAGTTTTGAAATAGAACTTAACGATCTTTACGTCGACTGTAAGGAAGGTAAGTACAAATTCATTGCCCTTTTTCTATTGGTTATTTGTAACAATCACTTAGATAAGAAAGTTTTAACAGTTGAGGATGTCAAATTCAAACAGATTTTAGAGGATATACGTGAGGAGTGTTGCATCAATGAATGTGTAAAATTTAAATCGTTGATAAAAGAGCTTAACACATTGACTGGAACCTTTGTGTCGAATGAAAAAGGTATCTTTCATGCCATTCACGACAAATTGTTTGATTTTCTGGCTTATTATTTTGGAACAAAGAACGAAGTTACAAACAATGATCTGACTAAGTTATTGATAATTCATGCTGATAAGAACTTTATTTGTGAAAGATTTCTGATTAAGGATACTGGTCAGTCGGATGACACAAAACGTAAAGAATATGTTATAAGTGTGCAAGATGATCACTTGACCATGTACATTGAAAGAGTTTTCAATGATATGAAAATTTGTGACAATATTAAGGAATATCTGCGACATAATAGAAATAGTAATGATCGAAGAAATACCATTTTCGCAACAGAATTACACAACTTGATTAAACAGCTTAAAAAATGTGAAATCTCAACTCTGATACGAGAAGCTAGTAGTGAGTTTGTACGTGCTATGTTTGTTCTGAATGAAACTGACAGTACCGTGAACGATGAATATGAAATCTTAATAGACCTTGATCTCTTACAAGAATACCTGAACAGAATATTTGATGACATGACCAAATCTGATGATGTAATGGATTATATGATGCGATGTAAAAGTTCAAGGAACCCGTCATTCCGTTCCTCGTTACTTTCATTCATAGCATGTTTTAGTTCAACACAAATTGTAGAAATCATTAAAAAAGCCAGTACAAGTTTTGTACAGGTCATGTTTGTGATGACAGTAGAAGATATCAAGCAAAGTAGTATTCAGGTATACAAACGTTATGGAATAGAAGTACCTGATGACATCATGCAGGTGTATATAGAAAGGGTTTTTAATGAAATCTCAAGATCTCAAGATGTTGAAAAGCATATGAATTCTAACAGAAATAGAATGAATACACTATTCCATACTAAACTACTTGCCTACATGGAACAGCTTGAAATATCGAAAATGAAAGTATTGATTTCAACTGCAAGTCAAGATTTTATAGATCGATTATGCGTAATGAGTGTCGACGATATTGGAGAGAATAGTGACTGGGAGTATAAACGTTATGGTATTATCATACACACAGACTGCTTACATATGTACGTAGATCGGTGGGTTCAGGGAATGACAAAATCTGCAAACATAGAAAATTATTTTAGGCGTAATAGGAATGTAAACACAAATTTATTCCACAAATTATTACAGAGTTATATGGCACAACTACAAGAACATGAGATCGAAAAACTTATTCAAACAGCAGGTAATGATTTTCTACATAAACTATTTGTAACCTCAAATGAAGACATAAAACTTAATAGTTCCAAAGATTATGAAAAGGTCGGTATCCTAGTGCAGGACAAATATTTGCAGATGTACAATGAAAGGATTTGGAGTTTAATAGAAAATCCTGAAACTTTCATACGTGATATAAGGTATAACAGGAATATCGATAGTGTACGCAATTACACGAGTACACTTCATTTATCAAGAATGATAGAATTGATGCATACAGCAAGTGTTGAAATTTTTCATCAGATGATCACAGTAGATATTAAGAGGGAATTGAAAATAGAGGGAAAATGTACAGATGCACAATCTCGCATTTCGGATGATTCTGATATGTCGGGATGCATAATGTGTCCAGATAGTCTCATTAATGCATACATGGACAGGATGATAGCAGATTGGAGAGGAGGAAAATTAAATGCTGTAATACAAAACAATAACTTGATAAATCAATCTTTCGTTGATAAGTTTTTGAAACATTTGGATAACCTTGAACCATCAAAGATATCCGAACTGGTGCACCTAAAAGATGCCGGAGGTAGACCGACAGCGTTGACAACCATGTGTCGACGGGGTGCAGTAAACCTTGCAAAATGGTATATTGAAAAACTTTTCCACGGAAGTGAAGAAGAAAGGCACCACAAATTGTGTGCTTTGTTTCTCTTGGTTGTATTCAACAATAAATTAGAGGAGAGTTTGCTGAATGATGAAGTTCCAAAAGTAAAAAAAATGATTCATTCGTTTGAAAGGATGTACATAAATAAACTAATCGTAGATACCAGAGTTGAAATTTTATATTTACGCCAGCCGTATGACATCCATGATGGGATATCTGTCAAAAAGATAAAAGAAGAACTTGATACTACTTTTCACAGCATTGTCGTCACGAAAGAAGACGGTGTGTATCATGCATCTCATCACAAAGTTTTCAATTTTCTTGCTTATTATATTCATTCTTTTCAGCAACTATCAGATGTTCTGATAGAATATAGTGATGAAAAAGATCTTTGTGAAAGGTTTTTGTTAAAAATAACTTCAAACAGTGAACAATATTTCTTGATCGAACCTTCTGAAAAAGCACTTCACAGATGTATCGAAAGGATATTCAAGGCCATGACTAAATCCGAAAAACTTTTTAGTTACATACTGAATAAAAGGAATAATATAAACATAAATTGCATAAACGCCTACATCCAAAAACTAAACAAGGAGCAAGTAAAGGTTTTAATTGACACTGCCTGTATTGATTTTATCAACAATGTGTGTTTAATAGAAGCAGAAGATAAGAAAGTTAATATTAATATGGAAATGAGACCTCATATTGTAATACCTAGTGATTGCACCACTTTTTATACAAAACGAGTTTTTGATAATTTAGTAGACAGTGATTGCGTTGAATCATTCTTACTAGATAACAGAAATAAGCAAAACAGACTTTTTCGTACTACATTACAAACATATATGACGAATATCAACAGACACGAATTAGAAACGATCATCAAGCATGCTGGCACCAGTGAGTTTATTAATCGGATGCTAGTGATTTCAGAAGAAGAAATAAAAGTTGAAAGTTATTGGCAATATGAACGTTATGGAATAGTAGTACCGACAGATCATTTACATATGTACATCGAAAGGGTACTTGACGACTTAAAAAATTCTTTGTATTTACCAATGAACAGAAATACTGAGAACAAAACATTCCGCGAAGAAATATATAGGCATATAAGCTCTCTTTCTAAAGACGAAATGGAATCAATGATTCAGAAAGGAAGTAGTAAATTCATAAGTCGAATGTTTCTGTCCACGAATGGAAACTTTGAGGACATAATGGTACGGAGAGATGAATGTTACCTTATGTTTATACCAAAGCAATACTTTGAAAAATATCAAAAGTATTGGTCTGGAAGCGATATTTCTTCGCATTCCAGAAGTTCAAACTCATTCGATTGCAAAACCACCATTATTAAGGACAGTTCAGGTACATTCACATTGTTCATTAATGAAGATAGCGAATGTGAAATAGCCATGGTCACAGTTAGAAGAGAAAATGAATTGAATATCGACAAATTACAACAGCATCTAAACAAATATGTTGATCCTATTTTGACAAGCAAAAGAATCGATTGTTGTGTAAAATCTACATCAGATATTGTCGAAATATACATACAAAGGATGATAGCTGACTGGATGCAAGGTAATGTTCATGATGTTTTGGGAAATATAAACTTGAACAATCAAACTTTTTTGTGTAGATTCTTAACCCATTTGAAAAACTTTGATGTTGTTAAACAAGCAGGGCTAGTAAAAACAATAGACAGCAATACTGGAGATTCACCTTTGGCAGTATGTTGTTATGTTGGTAATATACAACTGGTAAACTGGTGCCTCGATAACAACGCAAATACCAACAGCTGTAGCAAATACGAAGAATATCCTTTACAAATAGCGTGTCTTCAAAATTATCCAGACATATTGTTTATCCTACTGAACCATAAGGATAAGGCTGATTTTAATACAATGACGGGCATTGTAGTAAGCTTTTATACGAAACCATTTTATGAAGCTTGTAAAAAAGGTCACACACAGATCGTTTCTCTCTTACTTAAGGAGAAAATCGATATAAATGATTGCCAAAACGACTACAGCAAAACACCTCTGTTTGCAGCTTGTAAATATGGACACATTGATATTGTATCTATGTTACTGAAACACAAAGCAGTCAACATAGATGTAAATATAGGTGGTAATTTCGATGAAGAGAAGGAGACTACGCCACTGTTCATCGCCTGCAAAAAGGGGCATACAGAGATTGTATCCCTTTTACTCAATCACAACGTTGATGAGGTGAATGTAAAAAAACATACACGTCAATGGGAAACACCGTTATATGCAGCTTGTGAAGGAGGATTCAATGATATCGTGGATCTCCTTATGTCAAATAAACCTGAAATTGTGAATAAAAGCAGAATGGATGGAGCTACCCCGCTGTTTGTGGTGTGTCAGGAAGGTCATATAGAGGTTGTGTCTTCCCTTCTTAACCAAAAAGGTATCGAAATAGATAAATGCACGGTCAGTGGTATGTCCCCTTTGTTTATAGCTTCATTACTAGGTCATAGTAAGGTTGTTCAAATTTTGTTACGCAGGAATGCAGATGCCAGTATATGTGTCAAGAATAGAGACGATGTAATAGAAGTGTTAACGAAATTCAGAAATAGATACAGATATACATCAAAAATACCAATGGAATTTAGAAGGTTCGTCAGATATATGAAAAACCTCATTATTGACAATGCATCTGAAAATGTGAAATCACACGTTGAAAAAAAGGCTGAAGATGGTATATCCAATATCATCTTTGGGTCCTCACCAATACATATGGGAAGTTTCATGGGCCACACTGATATTGTAAAATTACTAGTCGACAACATATCTATGGAGATAAGTAAAAAAAATGAAAATGGAAGTACGCCATTGTTTCTGTCTTGTGAACAAGGGCATGAAGATATCGTTCGCATTCTCATGGAAAATGGGGCTAACCCAACATTGGAGAGAAAAGACGGCAAATCACCATTGTCAATTGCCAAAGAGATTGGTCATACGAAGATAGTCGAAATTCTGAATTTAACAACAACACCGTAAATCAACAAGCATTTGCTTTCTAAGAGTGAATTTTAAACAAACATGAAAGAAGTCAAATTAATCAGAAATGGTAACAATCAGAAAACTAATCAAACGCCCGACCTTAAACAAGTTGTGTCGGATGTCCATTAGTCAACCATTCGTTTTTTAAAGCGACTGAATATACTATGACTATCCGACAAAACCTATATTACACTATAGCATTATCATAATGAGGACTTATTTGCCTTCATTTCTTCTATTCGATTAACATCAACAGCTAACAACAAATCAACAATTAGTAAAAACTTGTATTGAATAAGCTGTAAAAAGATTTTCTTTATCTATTTTGTCTTTTGATTAAAAAAAAACAACGTTATCACAAATAATGTGCATAACCTACATGCAAGGTAATTAAAACAAAAATTGAAAATTAAAAGGTCTGAACGTTAGTAACAGCGCATTTCGGATAGTGTTGACACTCACTGTATAGTACTAACGTACATAACTTATCATGATTCAAATCTGGGAACAGGGAGAACACATGTCCGTTATATTTGCTGACTTCCTTCGAACAGGAAAATGTACAAGGTAAGTATAAAAACCCAGGAAGAGTGGATAATTTAATTTATTTAATTAACAGGTAAAGTAAACGAAAGCAACGATGAACTGACATCGATTTGAGCTAATTATACATTTCATTGTATGATTTCACGTTTACCCTGAACTGTTATGCGTACATTCATGAAGCGAAAGAAATTAATATGTTGATTTGTGTATTTTTTTAGTTCAATGTATCTACTTGCTTCTATTTAGAAAAAAACCCAGCTTTCAAACCTACATTTTTCAAAACTATAGTACAAATAGCCAGTCCTAATGATAATTTTTATTGTGTCTTTCATAGTATTGCCTTAATGGGTCGTATACACATTTACTGTTATTTCATTTTATTATTTAGAAAAAAAAATTTCAACAATAAAAGATGTTTTAACACGATGTGTATTTTCTAAAAATACGTTTTTCACCTACATATTTGTACCAAAGGGGAATGTATCAAATGGAATATAAGACTTGATATATCTTTTAGTATGTGTGTACTTCATGTATTGGTTATATCTTATCTACAATAATATAAAAATTATATATATGTATCATGTATATGGGTTATGTGTATTTTTATGTTAAACATTTTGTATAAAAAAATATTTTGATTATATTTTGTTGTATATTTGCTTAATTTGCTCGTTTGCTGGATTTGACAATAGTTGTCCATTTGTTTGATGTGTATGAGGTTTTGATTTTACCATTTGATTATTGATTTTCCGGTTTGAGTTTTTCTCGGAGTTCAGTTTTTTTGTGATTTTACTTGTGTACATGGTTTATGGAATTAAAAAGAATAATGGCACTATTGCATCACTGTATGTGCAACACAGAAAGCAAATTACCACATAATTAAATGGATTTTTTTTTTAATTATCATTATGCTATTCTGTAAAAAATATTCGTTGACACATTATTCCTGAAATGTGTCTGAATTAACACGATTAACAAATATTTGGTACATCATCACAATTGACAGTATTCCAAAAGTAACGACAAAAAGTGTTAATACATTTTCTTTAATGACACAAACTTTTTTCCGAAAAATATATTAATTTTTAAATTATTGATATTTGAATAAATCCCATACAGGTACATCTCGGTCAAAATCAAACAATTTCTTAACCTTCATTTTCTATTTTTTTTTTTTACAAATGTATTTATTGCATGCTTATAACATGTATTATGTCCATCAACAGTTATTCCCTAAAGTTATATGTATTCGATAGACTTATTTGTAAATTGAATTAAATTATAGGAATGGTATATATTGTATTGATTAATTAATACGACTGACAATATAATATTATACTGCATATAATTAAGATTTGGTATTTTTTGGTTTATGATTTTTTTTTTTTATACTATGTTTGTTTAACTGGGAACCCATAATCATTGTATTAGAAAAATGTATTTACATATTATTTAATGATATAATCATTTCCTATTGTACTCTATAATGCTGTTTTTAATTTTGTCCATTCGAAAGATCTAATATCCATATTATAAAATAAGTTTAAAGTCTAATTTGTAATTAAGTTAGTTGTTAATTTTTATGTAAAATATAAAATTTCTTGACTCTTACATCACTTTAATTTTCAAACAAGGTGAATTGTTTCGATTGATTATAAATGGTGTTTGACTTGTTTAAACTTTCCGCATTTTTTGCATATTAGGCAAATTTTAATTACCACTTTTTAGGCTGTACACCTATGTGAAGCCAGCAATTGTTAGATTTTTTTTTCTTAACCTGATGTTAGATTAACTTTTAAAAACTTTCCCATGTTTTATCAATGTTTACACATTACTGGGCTACTATCACGGAAAAAAATCACAGTTTCACAATCAAACGTTTTAGATACTTTCGCTACAGATGAAAAGGATCAATCTAAGTTACTTTAACTTTTAAATAAAAACAAACATAGGTAGGTGTTAATATAAGAAAGTTTTATGTTGTTTTTTACTTTCTGGTGTAAATTTTAATATGCTGTCAATTTGGTAAATTTTGGAATTTTTCCTAAATTTTTACAACAAAAAACATATAATTTCAACTTCTTTGGTATACTTGATTACAAAATTGCATATCTAAGATTTAAAATAAAATGATACGGGATTAACATGTTGCTGGTAAAATCATTTCTCCTCGTACCCAAACATTTTATCAACATTTTGGCAAATGAGACTGATTTGATTGGTTATAAAATTTGAAAAAAAATGAAAAAAACCCTACTTATTGTTAATACACAATATCTTCACAGAGTTAAATTGAGAATAATATTTATAAATTCACCGATAATTATCACTTGTATCACATGTTTTGGAAATGAATCTAGAACAAGATTCAAACGAAATTGAAACTTCAAAAGAAAATATTCATAAAACGCCGCTATAGGTTGAATTTTTGTAAATAATAACAATGCAATTAAATGGAAAGAAAAGTATGATGAATTCTGAGCATTTTGGAAAAAAAGGTTGTAGGTCTGTTTATTAACATGATTAATTTGAAAGAACTGTCATCGATATACCTCTTATTTAATAGTATCATAAATTACAGAAGCTACATGTCACTTGATATTTATATGTTAATGAAGAATGTATTGTAATGTTGATTCACTTTGATTTTAATCAATAAACATACGTAATTTCTGTGAGTGTCAGTTTTTTTTATCTCTTTTTATCTGGAGATAAGATGTGGTAGATAATTGCAAACGAGACACCTATCAACCTGAGACTACATATTACTTTCAACAATAAGAAAAATCATAATTAGTATATTTAACTATAACACCAAGTTGTCCTTGTAAATAAACCGTTTTGTTTACAGTGACTGAATTTCATGTTGACGGTATACATGAGGTAAATGTTTTTATCTTTCTTAAAGTTTATTTTCAACTTAATACTAGGAATTTGAAAATTTATACAGACGTTTTTTCCAATCATCTAATTTACCGACGATCCTACTTTCTTGGTTTCATTTTTAGAAAGAAGCCTGTTAATGGAGAAAATCTCCTTTCATTTTGTTCATATAAATGAGAATATTGGATACTTTGTCTAAGTACATGTATGCTATGTCACCTTCCATGAAGTGATACATTATAATGAAAACATTATGCAATTAAAAATGTAGATTTCTTTTATAAATTTGGTGCAGTTTTTATTATAATTGCTTGATATATCTTTAATGGGGTTTTACCTGCACTAGAAATTTTAAATCCATACAATTAGCAATCCAGCGTAAAACGTAGATGACAACTACATTGAATTGTAAGGATGATCCAGAACGGCAAAATCATAAGCTCAATCACATTACACAAAATCAACTGCCACTCTATCATATCTATAGAAAAAACACATATATGCAAAAATAAAGGAGATGAATAAAAAAAATGCCCATGATAGCTCAATGACAAAGTGGCAGGATGTAAAAATACCAAGTCACGCCAAAAGGATATTACAAAAACAAAAAGAAAGAAAGGTTAATGATATACGCAGATAATGATAAGCATGTAAAATACTATAAACAATATTTATACCTAAAATCTAGAACCTATACTTCTAGGTCATCATGTAACTGATCTAAATTCTAATAGAGACAAATATTGAATACAGCTATTTACGGTATCTTTGTATTAAGAAGGGAAAAAAACAGGTATTTTCTTTACGTTACGTTTCGGCTCTGTGTCATAACTGTTTTAAAAAAATAATAATACAAGAACCACATCGGTGCATACGTTTTGATTAAACTCTAGTCCCAGGTTTATTTATTATGGACATTCGCTTTTTTAAATATTATTCAGTAACAACTATTACATGTATAACCTGTGAAATACGAGAATAATTGAAAAATTCACAACTACATCATTCGTGAAACCAAATGATAAAAAACTACTGTTAAATCAATGTTGTGAGATGTTTTTACAATTGCAAAAAATGCATTAATCAAGTTAGATTTCTTAACATACCAAGACTTTGATTCAAGCTTATCTGATGACAAATGAAAGTATGCTGGATATGCTTGCCGTTAAAGAAATATATGAATCATTGGTAACGGTATGATTAGCAAAACATGTAATCATGGAAAGAAATAAAATTGAAAAACTATGATATTGATATTATATTTTGTTTCGACTAAATCTTTCAAGATTCTAAAATTGAGAATGGAAATGGGGAATGTATCAAAGAGACAACAACCCGACCATAGAACAGACAACAGCAGAAGGTCACCAATAGGTCATCAATGCAGCGAGAAACTCCTGCACCCGGAGGCGTCCTTTAGCTTGCCCCTTAACAAATATCTATACTAGTTTAGTGTCATACTAAACTCCGAATTACACAAAAAAAAAACTGAAATTAAAAATCATAAAAGACAAACAAATGTCAGAGGCTTCTGACTTGGGACAGGCACAAAAAATGCGGCGGGGTTTAACATGTGTTTTTTTAAATCTTAACCCTCACCCTATACCACTAGCTAATGCAGAAGAGTAAACGCATAACAATATGCACAGTAAAATTCAGTTCAAGAGAAGTCCGAGTCCGATGTCAAAAGAGGTAACAAAAGAAAATAAACAAGATGACAATAATACATAGATAACAACAGACTACTAGCAGTTGCTGACATGCCAGCCCCAGACCTCAATTAAACTGATTGAAAAATTATGTCTTCTTTATATGAATATCAGGCACAAAACCTCCGATTAAGGGTTTAGTATTATATCATCATAAAATATATGGGAAGAACATAAACCGTGTCATGCTTTCAAAATAATGTGTTTAATTCCGATGCAAAGACCCTATTTTGAGTGAATCAATATGAAATCGAAAATATGCAACCTTTAATGACCAGACAACAGTATCGTAATTATATCCCTTCTTAATAAGTCTGTTTAAAGGTTTTGTTAGCTTCTGAAGTGAGTACTGACATTGCTGTGAAGAATATTACCATAAAAGATTGGATGTTGAGTTATATTTACGAATGATGTCCTAGTACCGATGATAAAGTTTAGAAATTGTGTTGACTAGTTTGTGATATCGAAAACCCTTGTGTGTAATTTTTCAGTAATACATAAATTCCTCTCGCTAAAAATCTAAAACATTGTTAAATACACAAGCGAATCGTAAAAGTTGAAATATATAAACACCGTAATATGGTGACAAGGGAACGTCACCATCTAAAAATGGATATTCTCTTTTATCATAATGTTTTTGTATATGTTTATGATATAGATATCAAGATCGAGGAAAGGGCAGTGGTCGTTGTTAGTATTGGCTTTATTTAAAGAAATTTAACAGGATAAATGTCTTTAGTATACATACTGAAGTCGTCATTATTAAGAGCCAATATATCATCCAACTATCTAAAAGTATTTTTTTGTATCAGAGCAGTACATTTATCTGTTTAAGAAAACATTACATATACATTGTTTCAATATGAATAAACTGGACATTATTCAAACAACCACCAATTCGTCGTTTAGAAATAAATTGCATCGAATGTACACGGTGTATTTGTGTATGTTTATTTAATCACTCTACAAATACAATCATCTTTACCTCTTAAGAAAATGTAAATCTCAACACCGCTTTAAATTTACGTAACAGCATATGCATTTGAATGTTCTTTAAATAGGTTGTGCTTTATATTTTTCCAAAATCCATCTTTTATCAAAATAATCAACATATCATCAAGTATAGAATATCAGTGTTTATGTCACCTGGAAACAATCGTGTATTGTATTTTACATGTATCAGACAGATACAATTAATGTACAAAGAGAATAAGATCGTTTGTTTGTGTTTTTTATCAATCTTGACACCAACATGAGTTTGTTACAAGCAATATGTAATTTACTATATATATCCTTAAACTGTTTTTTTTTCATAAAATTAGTTGTGCCCTACAAAAGACATATCTAGTAAGGTCTAAATCATAACTTAACTTACTTTTATCCTAATCGTTACTAAGGGTCAGGGTTAGAATAAAACCTAACCCTATTCCTAATTATAAGTTTACAGTTATTACTCTGATTAAATTATGATAAACATACATGTACAACTGATTGGTCATCCAGAAAGTCGATATTTCACTGCTGGTACAATGTAAGTTATCTTTTTAAATACTCTATTGTCAGCTTGATCTTGCCAATATGATTAAAAGGTCATCTTTTACTTATATAGAATAGCATAGCATAAACTAAATTATCAAGGGAACTATATGGTCAACTATTGTTATATATGTTCAACAAATCCTTCGAGATCAGATGAGCTCACTCCTTAATTTTGATCAACCTTTGTTTGTTTAACCCTCCTCCATTTTCCTTGTGTAAAAGAGTTCGGAAAGCCCTTGGTGACACAGTTTTTCTGTTAGTTGTATTTGCAATAATCATTGAACATATTTGACATCATCTTGAGATATTTCATATGTTACATTGTACAGGTTATTTGATCATTCTAACATGACGTCCTTCAAACGCTTTGAGTACACACCCGTGGTAAATTATGAATATATTGCTTGGGCTGTTCCAATCGTACTCTAACATCATATGTTTTTTTATGCATTTGTCCCATTATGCCGATATTTTACCCCTCGCTATCGCTCAGGGTGAAATATTTGTCATAAAGGGCCAACCCGTGGTAAAATCACGATATATTCAAGCCCCATGAATTATTTCTAAATTTTTACTTCTGAGATATAGACACACAATTGTTAACAGGGACGGTGTGCTTATGTATCAATATATTTGGTTTACAGAATAGAGAATGATCAAAATAAATACTGATAAATCTGAATATTAACAGTTGAATATTGATATAAAATATGATTTGAGATAACTAACACCACTATAAAATCTTTTTTGGATCTATTACACCTTTCTCCCCTCAAAAGTTGTACTTCTAAGGCTATAAAATCAAAATTTTGGTACCTATCACACATTTATGAATAAAATGTGACAATAAATGAGTAATTGAATTGTTCAAGCTGAAAGCACTGGCTTGCTCTACTTACTAATATTCATGAAAGACCCAAGGTCAAGGCAATTTTCCCTCCATGTATGTTTTTGGACTCAATCCACCGACAATATTTCGTGATAGGTGTTTTGCATGTTAAAATTTTGGTATGTTAAATAGAGGGGGGATCACATTTTAAACGTTTTTATGGAGGGATAAAATAAAAATAGTGAAATATTATGGGGATCAAGAAAATTTTCTGTTTGATTTCAAAATGACCAGCAACCCAACCCCTTCCCAGGTAAAAAAATGTTAGTCCTTAAATTACTTAAGATAAACGATACACAAAAACAGTCAAAAATATAGAAATGATAATATTTTGGTTATGAAATTTAAAGAATAGACAAAACGAGAAGAGTAAATAACAAAAAAAGAATGGTCGTCGTTTTCTTTCTTTAATAGATTTGTTCATATTGTAGTGTTTATTACCTTTATTCAATAAAGACACCTTACCGTACAAAGAAATGTCCCTTCTTTTAAACAAAATGTATGTACATGTATTTAAAAATTTATGATAAAATAGATATGTAGTAAATATTATTGTTTACTGTTTAAACAGTTCTAATTTTGCATGTTTTAAGATCAAATGATTTCTCATGTTTCTCGTCGTATTAATTTATGTTAATTCTAATTTGATGTCTCAATTTTTTTTATATATAATAATTCTACACTTATGTTAGGATTTAAGAGATTACATACCACATGTACCATATGCATTAAACACAATGATAAATTAATTTACATTGTTGACTTTAATGACAATTTGTACCCAGAAAAGTTTTTCAAAGTAATCAAATGTGGTGTCAGAAAATCTAATAGCTTGATACAATATTTAAAGTTCTATCAAATTCTGATAAACATGTACTGATAAAGAACTGACTGATTTTAGACAGAACAACACAGTTGAACTGTTGGTGAGTGTTTTATCTAATTTATTTTATTGCTCAACATACTTGATAATATTGATAATGGAAATGGGGAATGTGTCAAAGAGACAACAACCCGACCAAATAAAAAACAACAGCAGAAGGTCACCAACAGGTCTTCAATGTAGCGAGAAATTCCCGCACCCGGAGTCGTCCTTTTTGTACACAAGAAACTAAAATTAAATTAATACAGGACTAACAAAGGCCAGAGGCTCCTGACTTGGGACAGGCGCAAAAATGTGGCGGGGTTAAACATGTTTGTGAGATCTCAACCCTCCCCCTATACCTCTAACCAATGTAGAAAAGTAAACGCATAACAATACGCACATTAAAATTCAGTTCAAGAGAAGTCCGAGTCTGATGTCAGAAGATGTAACCAACGAAAATAAACAAAATGACAATAATACATAAATAACAACAGACTACTAGCAGTTAACTGACATGCCAGCTCCAGACTTCAATTAAACTGACTGAAAGATTATGATTTCATCATATGAACATCAGGCACAATCCTTCCCGTTAGGGGTTTAGTATCATACCATCATATATGATGGTATGATACTAAGGTAATTTATGTGCAAGAACTTCAACTTATATATAGAACATGACAAAAAACAGAAAACATTTGTTTAATCAATTTTTTCCAACTTTGCCACATAAGGGGAGGTAACTCAAATGCAAGGGCAGATATTTCAGATTTAGGTACTTTTACAATAGAATGTGCATAATCTATACAAAATTTGTCAATTTTAAACACCGTGTAGCATGAAAATAAGCACGGTGACCAATTCTTTTTATTACATTTTGGCAAATTATTAAAAAAATCTATGGAATATAATTTAGACACCCCATCTAACTAAATACGCATACTTAAAGGTTCATCGCCCTGTATTTGGTTGCTTTTGGTATGTATATCTTCCCGAATATGATTTTTTTGTTTTGAATTTTGTATTCTCATCTTTTCATTTGAAGAGATGGAAAAAGATTGACGCAGATCATCTCTTTCGAAAACATGGTTGCCTTATAAAGTACGTAACCATGTGAATTCAGATATTGGTGTGTTTCTTCTTTATTGCTGTTTTTAACTTTGATGAGGTTTCATATTTTCATGAATTTGAAAATGTTATTTACAAACTATTTCAACAAAACGTTACGACTAATGGCATTTACAAATCTTCAGCAAATATCTGTCTAATATATTTATCTTACCCACACGTATATGATGTAATGAGGAAAATGTAACTTAAAGCTGTATCAGTCTTTACGTTTAGATATTTTTTTTAGATTATACTCAGGTTAAGCGTCATATAAGAAAAAAAACATGTATACACATAATGGTGTACGTAAAATTAGGTTAAGGTCCCTTCGAGTTATTCAAAAAAATGAATTACTTTTTTCAGTGATTATTTTATCTTTGTACCGATAAATGAATGCAACAATCTACGCCACAATCAGGAGAAAAATAATGCTACGCTACGCGACTGTCATAAGGAATAGAAGTTATGTTAGGTATCAAATAAAGGCAACAGTGGTATACCGTTGTTCGAAATTCATTAATCGATTGAAAAAAACAAATCCGGGTTAAAAACTAAAACTAAGGGAAACACAGCAAATATAAGAGGAAAACTACGACACAGAAACAGAACATTTTATGTAACACTCAGAAACGAACTATAATATAACAATGGCCATATACCTGACTTGGCACAGGACATTGTAAGAAAACAATGATGGGTTGAACCTGGTTTTGTGGCATGTCTTAAGATCCCCACATATCCCCCAAACAACAATTGAATCTAATCTATTAAATTCAAATACTGATTTTTTTTAAATTTAGATTTACAAGATTCAATTATTTCGTACTTAAAAAAAACCAAAAGACAATTTTGAGTCAATAAACTTAAAGTTATTTCGAAATACTATTGACTAGAACAGTTAACCTTAATTATTACGGCAATGATAATGACCTTTAGTCCAATCTGTAATGTGGTTAAGGGTGGACTTTCAAATTCATGATGCACCGTTATACTGATATAAAACCATATGTATCTGTTTCTACATGATAACTAATTATAGAAATCAAAAAGTCATATGACATTATCATACAAAATTCGTTATATTTTGTCGGTTATCTGCCAATTACATCTTGTATGCAATGTGGAATGTTCTAAATCAAACAATTTGATCACATGTTATCAGTACATATATAGAAATCGACCTTATTCAAGTGCACATGTACATGTTCTCATGTTGTAATTTGAATATTTTTTTATCAATTTGGTGTTATAATTCGTCAGTGGTTCAGTTTTAGGTTTGTATCGCAAACCTGCTTCAATACATTTTATATGATAAAAATCTATTGATAATTGGATTTCAAAATCTTAATATACATTTCTAAACGATTACAGATCATTGCACAAATATGGAATACATATGTATCAGCATGAGGGCCTTATATTGACAGAATACCTGTTTGAATTATGAATAGATTTTGGTGTCATCATTAAAGAGAAAATGTAATACATATGATGTAGATATACAAAACAGTTTTGAACATTAACAAGGAGAAGCATTAAATATATTCAAAATATACTCATATCGGTCAGCAATTCAGTTATTATTATGTCGTGCGCTTTCTTTGAATAATTCTTTTTCGAACTTATCCAGGATAGCTCGCCCTTTAAAAACCTTGAGAAAGTTAAGATTTTCAACATTGAAAAGATTGTTGTCTTAAATGCACGTTTTGGTATTATGAATTCAAATCGGAATATTGAAAAAAAAAATTATAGCCCATCTTAAAGTGGATCATACAATTTCCGAAGTTTTGATGTTTCATCGCTCTACAACTTACCAAGAACTGTTCATATGATCCACTTACAGATGTTCGTATAAATTAGAAAAATGGTAGTACGTATACGTGTGCACATTAAAAGAAATAAAAAAATGTGTATGTGTCATTTGATAATCATTGCATGTGTGGCGTTACTACAAAAGACCTTATTGGTTAAAAAATATATTATATGTGTTATTGGTTTATGTCATACATTCTTGTTTTTATAAGAAAGTTCTTATTATTTGAAAAATTTTGAAATTGATTTGGTTTCCATTGTAGTAAACTATATGTTCTTCAATATCTACAAGCAATAAAACTAATGCGGTGTTTCAATGTCGACTGTGAGTGTATCTTTTAAATGATTCGGGTACACTCAAACACAAACATTTGAAGCCAGTTATGTTCAAACAAGTAAATCGTTTAGCTGTTCGAATATTATTGGATAGATAATTTTAAATACGTAGACACACTAAGATAATTATTTGAAGACTACATTTATTCCTACTTTGTATGTGTTTTAATCACTTTGTTGACTTGGCATTGACATGGGTTTTTTTTTTATCTTTAACTGATATAGTTTGTTATTTGTGTAAAAAAAAATTAAAACAACACGTTTGATAATTCTATGAGTCCGAAGCGCTTTTCTGGATTGACCTTCATTAGGAACACTCAAAGCCAAACATTTAAAATCCGAAGATGCATAAGTATCGAAACCGTTGAAGAACTATAAACCTGGAAAAAAGTATTGCAACACCAGATTTTTTTCTATTAGACAACCTTATGTGTACCATTTTTTTTTCTATAAAACATGGTTGAATGTTTATAAGTTTGGTGTGAATTGTGCCTTTTTAAAGCTGATAAACATGTTAAACACTGAAAAATTCAAATTTAATTATACAAAATTTTATTTTTAAAAAGACACATATTTTTAGCACAAATGCACTGTTACAACTATTGGTCTACGCAGTTCCAATTCCATCGGACAACTTTGAAGTCGATGTAAAACACACCCATTTAGGTCCATTTTGTCAATTTAAACCGGAAATTTCAATATTTTATATAACTTACGTTCACACTGATCACTGCCTCCAGCCGCCTTCTCATATTACCACATAACCGTCGTATTTATTGTTGTGATAACTGTTGCCTTTCATGTTGCAGTGCATTGTCCAATTTTGCAGGATTTTCAACAGGAGTTGTCATTTTTTGCAGTTTTTGCCCAAATGTGCTCTATCGGGGCTGCATGCTGGCAAGGACAATGTGTCCACTGACTTGGCGTGAAGATACGCTGTTACAGCCCGCGATCGATGCGATCTTGCATTATCGTCCATGAAAATGGGCCTTGTCCTAAACGGGTGATTGTCAAAATGCGGCAATACACTTGCCTCAAAGATTTCCTTCTGGTATCTTTGCCCATTAAGATTAACACGAACACGAACTCGGCCATCCATGACATGCAACAAAAACTGCTTTCGTCGGACCAATGCACCCTTCTCCACGATACCAAATATCAGCGACGACGCGCTCGACACCTCCGTAATCGTTCAGCTTTGTATCTAGGCGTTAACAATGGCCTTTTCACGGGCCTTCGGGGATGATATCGTGCCCTTTTAAGTCGATTTCTCAAAGTTCTTGAGTGCACGATGTGGAAACCACTGTCTTTTCAATACTATACTGTTAATAAAGGAGTTTCTTCGAATAACTCGGATAAGAGCTTTGTTTTTACGATCGGAAGTTACTGAAGGTCTTCCAAATCTGTGAAGGTCCTTTGATGTTTACTTACAATTCTGCTGATGGTTGAATGGTGGAGGCCAACACGTCGGGCAATCTGCCTTAACGACATTCCAGCTTATCGCATGCCAATAATTTGCCATCTAACATCAGTAGAAAGTTGAAGAGGACCCATTTTCATTTTAAAACATACAGCATACATTTTGACCCGTAGTTTATGCTTGACTTTTGAAGGTTTTAAAAGTAACAGCCACGCACGGACAGCTCATGGGGAAGTGCATGGGCGAAAAACAATTAATGTAAGGTCAATAAGTAGGAAAAGTGCACTCTATCAGATAAATAAAAATGAAAATGAAATTGAAATTTCAGCTTTTTATTTCATTTTATATTTGGTGTTGCAATACATTTTTCCGTGTGTATATATGTAAAAAAATACCTAAAAAATAACCAAATTCATCTAAAGCCGACTTTGCCTGAGGGAGTTGAAACCTTAGTTTCTTATTAATTTCAAAATTTATAAACGGACAATCTTAGTTTTGTTAAATCATGTCAGTACCGAAGAACTACTGAGCTGATGATATCATCAGGGACTGATAGTCCACCAGCAGAGGTATCAACCCAGTGATGTAAAAAATGGAAAACAACACGTTTAATAGTTCGGTTTGATGTTTGTGTAACCTGTCTCCTTTGATAATAAATCTATTATATAAGTTATCAGTAACGACTTTAATCACATCATTTCATCCTGATAATCATCATTAACGTTGAAAACAAATGCAGCAATGAAGCGATAAAGGATGACATACAAAAAGGAAGTTAATTACATTTTGTTTTTGAACGAATATAATATTTATCCACTTATGAGACTAGATATGGCGCTACATTGACTACATTTCTATAATCAAGTTTAAAAGTAAAATAAAATAAAAGGTTCCATTAGACTGCTATATGGTTTCCATTTCAAATAATGATAAAGTTAGCATTACCATTATAAACCATAGGTAAAACGATGTGAATACATAAAATCGTCAATTGCATTCAAATTAATGAAAAATCATTCTTCTGATAATCTCATTAATAGCAGAAATTTGGATTTTCATTGGAATTTAATGAGCACATATTTGATTTCCATATATTTGGTTTACAAGGGAATAAAGTGAATAAGAAGACATAAATACATTTTGAAATGAATAATAATGGTTGTTATATCACATTATATTTATGATTTGAATAAAACGTTTGCTGAATCCAACTTTCTGTGTTTTCTAGACCGTGGTTCAAATCTGAAGGATTATTTTCATACAAAACACTTAGCAGTAATATTTTGATTGCTTTTTCTAACATGTTTATTCATTAAGGTCAAACACAAATTATCCTCAAACAACAAAATTGATTCACGAGGCACTGGTACGAAGTGTATTGTAACGTTCTAACTCCTTATTATATTTGTAATATATGTTATGCAGCAGCATATAATTATCCATAGACAATAAGAAAAACAAGCAATATTTAAAAGTTATTAAAATGGCTGGTCTCCCCAGCTCAGGAGTCAGCTTTGTACTTGTTTGGCCTTCTAACTATTTTGATCTGAGCATTACTGATGAGTCTTATTTAGAAGAAACGTGCGTCTGGTGTATTAAGTTATAATCCAGGCACCTTTGATAACTATTACTTGCTGTGGCATTTTTAAAGTCAGAAAACTATTGAAATTCCATAAAAATAAAGATAATTGGAATTTAGTATCCTATCCTTTAGTAATGCATTTGTTTTTGTAGATATCAATTAAATCCTCAAAAAGAGTTTAGGTTATCCAACTCCTAAACTGCTTCATATAAATCATTGTATACAATAAACAATACACAGTTGGTTATTTTGATTTTTTATTGCACATAAAGGAAAAAACAAAGTTCACATAACCAAGCGAAAAATCAAAAATGAAATTTCAATAAAGCAGACAAAACAATTTGCAAAATAAAAACTACGAGACAATGAACAAACATGCAAATTTAGTTTTCGATGCATGATTTCTAATTAGTTATTATAGGCTTTGAACTAGCTGTGAGTTAGCTGCGAGTACTCTCAGATCTGTGCTTAGTGTCTTTTTGTTGTTGGGATGTACATGTTCCCGGCCACGTTCACTTGTACTATTGTCCATCTGATGAGTTAAGCCTTTTTCAACTGCTTTTTATAGTTCGTTCTTATGTTGCACTGTTATACCACTGTCTCAGGTTGGGGATGGGGTATGCCGCTTACACGTTAAACCCCGCCACATTCTGTATGTATGTGCCTGTCCCAAGTCAGGAGCCTGTAATTCAGGGTTGTCGTTTGATGATGTGTTACATATTTGTTTGTCGTTCATTTTTTGTACATAAATAAGGCCATTAGGTTTCTCGTTTAAAATGTTTTACATTGTCATTTTGGGGGCCTTTTATAGCTGACTATGCGGCATGGGCTTTGCTCATTGTTGAAGACGTTTACAGGTGACCTATATTTATTAATTTCTGTGTCAGTTTGGTCTCTTCCGGAGAGTTGTCTCATCGGCAATCATACCACATCTTCTTTTTTGTATATGCATATACATAACAAAGAAAAAAACTTAAGAACCACACTGAATCCGGGTATAAATCTGAAAGGATAACCAGTTGCTGGTCTACATGTGTTACTTGTCGTGATGTTGGGCGTAACGTATTGCATTTGCCTTTTTTTATCTACGCTTATACTGTCGACTGTTGAAAAAAAGAATAACAAAAATGTAGTTTTGTGATTTTTGTCGTTGTTGAATATTTTTTTTAAATTCCATGTATCCATTGCTTCCTTTATTCAAACAGATTGAACTTACATTTGTTTACTACAATATATCTTATATGTACGTTGATATTGATAAATATAATATATATGTATACATGTATATAATTTATCATTATTGGTCATGTAGACGTTGAACAAACCATCCTGATACCCAACGTACGTACAGATTACACAATAGGCAGTGAAAAACAAGAAAGAAATCGTATTTATCTTCTTAGGTAAGTTATATTTGATCAGTTTGTAACGAATTAAGAATTTTTACCTCAGAGAATCAGACAGCATTTCATAATTTTAGATCCGTTATTAAGCTAAAAACTTAAAGAGAAGGAAGGGAATAAAAAAAACGCAAAGAGGGCAGATATTTTTTACAACCATTGTTAGACTATAGCTTAATTC
Organism: Mytilus galloprovincialis; assembly: GCF_965363235.1. NCBI lineage: Eukaryota > Metazoa > Mollusca > Bivalvia > Mytilida > Mytilidae > Mytilus > Mytilus galloprovincialis. The sequence continues at coordinate 17,417,444 of NC_134848.1, read as the reverse complement.
AATAAGTTGTATGAAAGAATCCTTGATCACTATTACCTTTAGATTAAGTAAAAGATTGGCAGAATCATTTGTCTCTTTAACAAAGGTTTCCTTTAGAAAATCAGTCAGGAAAAAAACTTTTGTCACATATTGGAAAAATTGATAAATCTAGCCATCTTAAATATTTTAATATCGATATAAACTCATAACTGGGATCGTACCTACATGAGCAACACGGCGGTGTTATATATGAAACAGGATCTGCTTACCTTTCAGGAGTATTTCAATTCTAATCCAATGTCACTAAAATGCGATCTAACCCGATTTTTTTCGTTTGCTACGATGTGTGTTGTAAACTGTTGTTTACTGTACTATGTATTTGCTTCTTTTTCTGTTTTGCCATGGACTTGTCAGTTTATTTCCGACATATAATAATGTATGTCTGTTGGTTTTCTTTGGTATCTCTTTTAAATCAAAATGGTCAATTAAGACCTAAGTTGGATTGATGTCGCTATATATATATTTTTTCCCATGTATGATTTTCATATTATTAAATGTGTGTCAAATAGATGTGAAAATTTCAATTTTGTTCTAAATTCAATCAGCTTCTTTCATACATATTAATTAATGGCGTAGTTATCCTGGCTTTTTTTGCAATCATTTAATTAATATTTTCATTTTGAATAACAATAGATATAGGAAAATGTGGTGTGAGTACCAATGCGACAACTCTCCATCCAAATTAAAAAGTAAACCATTATAGGTTAAAGTACGGCCTTCAACACGGAGCCTTGGCTCACACTGAACAACAAGCCATAAAGGGCCCCAAAATCACTAGTGTAAAACCATTCAAATGGGAAAACCAACGGTCTAATCTATATAAACAAAACGAGAAACAAGAAACACGTATATATTACATAAACAAACGACAACTACTGGACATCAGATTCCTGACCTAGGACAGGTGCAAACATTTGCAGCGGGATTAAAGTTTTAATGGATCCAAACCTTCTCCCTTTTTCTGAAACAATAGCATAACATCACAACATAGAAAAACACACGATCAAATATCAATTGGCAGACTTAACTCAATCAAAAAACGTATGATTACACAAAGTACGTCATTGTTAATTTCTTTTTAAGTTCCTCAAGGGTACAAAATTTTAAACATTTCTTTTCATTACAAATGTTATCTATTATACTATTAGTTGATACTTCATGATATGGTATAACAGTCAGCAAAAAAATAAATTCGTTTTGGCCATCGATGATTTCCAAAATGTTTATCTCAAAAAAGATCCAAAGTATCTCCCTTTTGGTGCAAAAAGCCATTTTTTTCATTAAAATTGAAATATCTGTTTAACTAATCGGTGACCTATATTTTTTATTATTTTTTTTAAATCACCTGTACTTAAACTAATCAATTGTAAAATTTAAGGTAGCACAATACAAAGATTTTATAACTCCAACTCCCAAGTTTTAAAATGCTGTAACTTTCTTAATAATGCTTGAAAATTTATAAAAGTGGTAGTTTTAAATAGGTAATAGATTACTCTTTCAAATTAATGTAATGTTAGTATTATGCAACAATTATGTAACCAATTATAATGTTAACTGTATCTAAAATATTTTTCACCAAATTCCCCCTTTCAAATGAAATTAGCTTCTGCATAAGTATCCCTAGAGGGTTTATTTTATTATTTGTTGTTCCTATGGCCATTATCTACAAAAGGGTGTCTCAGATATCAAATAGATTGTATAGAACAAATTTTACACCTAATTAAACATTATCTTCTTTTATGTGGTTAGGACGTTTACATTAATTAGAGATTTATGAGAGAATGGAATACCATAAGGACAATTTGAGACACCCTTTTGAAGCCCATGATGTGTTGATTAAGATTTCGTTAAATTTTTCTGTATAGCTAAAGAGATGATGGAGCTAAATTCATTCAAGTGAACTGACCCAGATTTTGCCACTCATTACATAATAATTGATTACATAATGATTGCATAATAAAAAAATTGCAACCAATTAAAAGATTAATCTTTTATCTATCTATATATACCTCTTTTATTATTTTCTATGCTTCCATAAGAAAGTTACATCATTTTAAAGGTTAGTGATTGGAGGTAAAAAAATCTTTGTATTGTGCTACCGTAAGCGATTTCTGTGATTCAGTTATTTTTTTATTTTGATATTAACTCTATTTCCCCAAAAAGTTCAACAGATAAAGAGTACGTACCTCAAGGAAAATGCATGCTTCTTTCGATTGCAGTTTGAGAACTTAAATTAACGGTGACCCCATTTTTAAATTTTTTTTCTTCTATTAAGTATATGATAAAGTTTATTTATAGAAAAAATAACGAACTCCTATATCCAAAATAAAAAGTGGATTTATACCCTCGAGTCCCCATAAGATTTAAAAAAAAACACAACATTTAGTTACTTGTACATTTATATAATTATACCTTCTGCCTTTTTGCGCCTGTCCAACCGATCAGACAATAGTTTTAAGTTGAATCAATGCAGACAAGATTATTAACTGATGCTCATTAGCTAGTTGATATATTTGTCTTTAAAAATACAACTGACATATAAGGATCGTAATGGTGCAATGTGGATAAATTTATAGGTTTCCAAGAGCAAAATTGGTAGCGCGTCATCTCTACAATGGCTTCCGTTTCTAAGCTGGTGAAATAACTGGCGTAATGGGAAGATAATTTTGACAAAGTAGTATCCTGACTGATATTATTTGATAGGAAGAAATGTCTTCACTTTTCCACATACATTGTATCAAAGGCTTAATATTTCGTTTTTAGTGGTGAAAAAAAATATACAAACTTTCAAAGGGAAACTAAATTTGTTGACTAGCAGTGAAAGTCAGCTGCATGATTATAATTTCTTGGAAAATATCTATCCTTAAAAGATACACTTTAAATGTATCACAATCGTTATCGGGAAGAAAAAAAGTTCTTGTTTTAGGAAATGGAGAACGTGGGTATAATTCATTCTGCTTGCATCAACAAATGGATGGGGAAAAAGTGAAATCACAAAAATCCTGAATACCGAGGAAATTCAAAACGGAAAGTCAATAATCAAATGGCAAAATTTAATAATAAAACATAAAAAACTAATGGGAACAACTGTCATATTTCTGACTTGGAACAGGCATTTTCTAATGTAGAAAATGGTGGATTGAACTTGGTTTTGAATTAATCTCTTTAGTTGTAGTGAGACGCCATATAATGTTTAGCCCTTTGAAAGACCGTACCTATAAAGTGGCTTTATTGTGCGTTCAAACTTTGAACTAGCCTTGTTATCGGTTTCATTAAAGTTTTATCAAATAAACTGTTTGGATAATGTGTTTTATCTATAATTACTATAATAGGCAGAAAACATTTAAACTTCATATTTGTCTGTCTGAGTTTTTACACAGATACACGATTTTGCACCAATGACGTATTTTCTAATTTGAAAATGTTCTCTCCTCTGTATAGAGTCAACAGTTATCAAAGGTACCAGGATTATAATTTAGTACGCCAGATGCGCGTTTCGTCTACATAAGACTCATCAATGACGCTCATATCAAAATATTTATAAAACCAAACAGGTATAAAGTTGAAGACCATTGTGGATCCAAAATTCCAAAAAGTTGGGCCAAATACGGCTAAGGTAAACTATGCCTGGGATAAACACGCTTGTTTTGTAATATGTACATCATGGAATATCAAACGCAGAATTCATAATTAAGAGGGCTGGAGGTCATAAGTGACATGATTGCTTTTCAGTCTAGCTCACTTTCAGAACCATCGTTTTTCTACTTTGATTAATGAGTACTAATAAATACAATAAAAAAATGAACTACCTGTGAGACGCTTAACTGAAGATATTTATATCGACATGTTAATATGAGGAAGCTTTCTGATTTCGTATGCTTTTGTAAAATTGTAAAGTTTGTACAAGAAGCAAGATTATTTGAATGTGGTAAATAAGCGAAAGAATAAATCAAATCTACATTTATCATATAAAAAAAACAATAGTAAATGGAGATACATGCACAAGGTTGATTTGATAAACCTTGAAGCCTTATTTTTTGAACGGAAATACTGACAACTGAATAGTTTGTAAATGATTCATTCAGACACTCTTAATAATACTTCGGTGTTCTGTACATTGTAGTTGAAAAAAGCTAGCGAATGCAATACAAGTTCAGTCGTTTCGTGGTAGGGGTGATCAGATCAATCAAATTATCCCCACTCTTTTTTTTATATATATTTTGATAAAAAAAAAATCCATTTCCAATTAACTCAGCAATCATTTGATAAGGAGGTAAAAGATCAGAGTTCTGGTAATCAGTTTTGGTAGTATTATAGGAAGCATGATGAAACGTAATTCTAAGAACGAGAAGACCATAAACAATGAAACGAAAAGCATTTAAATAATAAAACCCAATGAATATATAAGTCTTACGCAAGAAAATTCCAGCCAGTCAGGTGAACGGTTAAAACATTACGTGAATGTTTTATTAGATTGTGAAGTTCTTGTTTTAAACAAGAAAATGCCTATGGGAAATTAAAAAATATAGTCATAGAACCGATAACACAATGATAGAACACAACACAACAGTTCACAAAACATTACTCAGAAAACTAGAGACTGAAGAACTCAACAAAAAAAAGCGGATAATGATTGCCGGTGGCAGTTTTATAAATGGAATATTGTCATTCCAGAGTATTAAGATACACATTCTATAAACTAGTTACTGCTACACCATCTTCTAGTTTAGTCTAGAAGGGCGTACTATTTATTTTGTTCACAAAGATTCGCTTAAGACGCTTTTCTTATTTCTTTGAAATAGTTAGAGAATAACAGTTCACCATGCGACTCTTTGTTATTTCAAGAATGTGTTTGTATTTCAAGATCGTCCCTGCTATGGCGGCTAACATAGATGAGGACGAGAATTTCTTCAGGATATCTAAGCTAGTGACTAGTGTTGGCACAGATGCAACCAGGGTTAAGTTCGATAGCCTTTTTTCCCCGGCCAACCTACAAAGTGTCTTTCAACAATCCGAAGCTTAAGAGCTTAAAGGACAGCAAACGACTGACTGCAAAACAATGGGACGTTTTATTTCCTCCCTTAGGTAATGACAGGCAACACAAGTACTGGTAGTTTTTTTTATGATACATTCACATCGTGTTATTTTAATTTGAATATTCAACATGTTCAAAGTTAAAGCAACTGAGTGAATCATATACCGTACTTGTAACCTTAGGCGTTACTGTTTGACGGCAACTTGACTGATCGGTGAATGATAGGTGATCGATAAGCAATAGAATCAGTCAGATACGTCAAATGACAACGGTCAGCCATCAATGAATTGATTAATTATATGCACGGATCGAACGGACATGTATATATTTATTTATTTTATTATGTAAAATGAACCCCAGGGTATTAACATGCAATAAACGCGGACTTGTACGAAGACATATTTACTTGTTAATTTGTTATCAACTTGGTCGTAATAACACACAAAAAATTTACAAAATACTTTTCACGGATTACTTCATTTTTAGATCTGCAAAATAAATTATATTAAGGATTCTTCTGACGTTTCAAGTTATTTCCAAAACATATGACACAAGTGTAAAATATCAATGAATTTTAAAAATATTTCAATGAAACATAACTCTGGGAAAAATTGTGTATTTACAATGAATAGTTTTTCAGTAATCAAGTTTTCAAATTTTACGACCTATCAAGTCAGTATTTTTATTAAAAAATTTAAGAAAATGGATGAGGTGTACAAAACAGGATTTTTTTTTCAAGAATCATGTACATCCCATATCATTTTTGGCTTTTCAAATTTCTTTGATATGAATTTTTTTCAATCATTTGTATCAAAAAAGTTGAAATAATATGCATGCTGTTCTTAAACTGTGAAAAATCAGAAAATTACAAAATTGACAGCATGGTAAATTGGACACAAAAAAGCATCAAAATATGATAAAACTTTCATATATTGAAACCTACCTATAGTTTTTTTTAAAGTTACATTTATTCAGATTAGTCCACCTCATCTTTATTGAAAGTATGAAAAAAAATTTAATTGTGGAACTGTGATTTTTTTCACGATTTGAGAATTTAATTAAGTAAAAACGGACGGAACAAAGCAGAATTATCAAAATTGGGTATTTTGAAAGGGCTGTAGCAAAAAAAGAAGTTCACTACCATATATTTATTTCAATTATTTGTGTTCAGTCCAAAAATCAGGTTTAGAACAAAAAAATAGTTCTAGAAATTGTTGGCTCCTCAAGAGTGTACATCCTTAAAGTGTAAATAATGTAATGCTCAGATTGTTTCTGTATCTTTAAAAATTGATAAAATGTTTTCATTTTAAATAATTACCATATGAATTATGGATGAATAAAAAAAGTAAAATCACAAAAAATACTGAACTCAAAGGAAAATCAAATCGGAAAGTCCATAATCACATGGCAAATTCAAATGAAAAAACACATCAAAAACGAATGGACAACAACTGTCATCTTCCTGACTTCGTATTTTAATGTCATTATATGAAATTACTTGAATTATTGTTTTTGTTGATTACAAATGCATTTATTTTAGATCGTTATTTTTTTTTTAATAATGATTAAATTCAGAGTTAAGCTACTAAAACTGTGTACGTATTGCATGTTTAGATATGAAAATATTTCTTCTTTCTATTCAAAATAATGCAATGATATAATTGCATCATTAATAACTGTCATTTGATTTTAGTTCATTTGTAGTTGGGTTTTTTTTTCATAAAACATGCAGAATATCAGAGAAAAGATGCTAAAATTGTGTATGCATTGTTTCAAAATGCAAATATTTCTTCTTTTATGTCAAAAAATAATGCAGCTTCATTTGCAATCATTCATTATTAATACCTTTAGATAAGTTAGTTTGTGTGATATGTTAATATTTTAAGATTAAAAAAAATGTTTTACTTATTTTATTGCGTTGATCGCCTAAAAATAAGAGGAATTTTGATGAAAAATTTACTTTATATATTTAGTTTGCATTGTTTTCGTGTCTCCAACTTGAATATTTCTTTATCATATTGAAAATAATACACACAAATTGCATTGAATGATTATTTCATTGTTCAGGGCACTTTCGGAAATTCCTTTTTAACAGTCGCAATAAACACCGTTTTAGTACTCTTTATGTTCGTAAACATAACTTTTACATAATACTTATTTTAATAGAACCTGCATATTTCTCTTATCTTGTAAACCTTGAAACTATGCTAAATGATTACTATTATTTGTCGAACTTCTCAATTATTAATATTTTCCCGTAGCGCCATTTTGATTAAATGAAACGAAACTAATTCCGTAGTTTGTTCTCCTCTAATATTTAATGCGTTTCCCTCGGTTTTAGTTTGTTACCCCGATTTTGTTTTTTGTCCATGGATTTATGAGTTTTGAACAGCGGTATACTTCTGTTGCCTTTATTGGTATGAGTTTAACATGTGAGGTAGTAGAGGGCAATCCGTCAGAAAGGTAATTCCGTCAAATCAGTCCAATCCATTCGATCAGTCATGACAAATAATTTTACTATTAGATGACGGATTGGTGGCGTGAAATTGACGCGAACTTGACTGATCGGTGACTGGTCGATGACCGCTGATTGATCACCTGTGTAATGCCTAAGTTTGCAAGTACGGTAGCTCAATAACGATTTAGTACATACACATTCAAGAGTTGTCGTCTCAACCTATGAATTCACATCATCTGTATGAAACATTGTTAAAAAAGAGGGACGAAAGATACCAGAGGGACAGTCAAACTCATAAATCGAAAATAAATTGACAACTCCATGACTAAAAATGAAAAAGACAAACGATAGTATACATGACACAACATAGAAAGCTAAAGAATAAACATCACGAACCCCACCAAAAACTAGGGGTGATCTCAGATGCTCCGGAACGGTAAGCAGATTCTTCTCCACCTGTTGCACCCCTCGTGTTGTTATAGAAGATGCTTAACACAGATTACATAAATATTCTGATATATCAACAATATTTATCATCGAAAAAATATGTCTTCCAAAGAATGACACAAATAACATATCGTTTCAGTCAACCTTTTTATAGTAATAATCGTAACACTTGAGGAATGCTGTTTTAGTACGGATCTCTTATAGAACATTTTTTGGCGTTATGAACACATCCAAGTAAAGTTTTCCAATGCAAGCATGTAATATGTACGCTATATATGCAAAATATGTGAACTCTTAATGATTAGTTTTAATGTACGCTTACAAAAAATGTAGGGTAATTAATTGTTCAATTATGTAAACACCACTCTAACATGAAATCGGGTGTAATGAAATATTTATTTTTGTTGCATCAAAGAAGTTTTCTTCAAACAGGAAGAATTATAACGACGGATCTGAAAAAAAGTCCAATAAGGTTTTACTAACAATTATACACTTTTGTACGTAAAAGAAAGTTGCTCTCATAAATAGTTGTGGAAGGATTACAAGTGAGGTTCTAGTGTTTGTATCAATTCGGAAAAAAATAGATAGTGTTGTTGATCTAATCAATTTGCCATTAGAACATCTCACGAATGTCAGGAAATTGTGTTACTCATTTTCCTTATAAATTTAATTAGCCTACACGATACGTAAGAAGAACTTGTAAAAAATTTAAAGGAAACCTAGAATAAGCTTGATGTAACATTATTTAAATGTTATTATGTTAATTATACGAACAAAGGTCATGCAAGTTCTTCTTACATATCGTGCAAGCTCATGAAATTCGTTATGGAATTGGTATACGGAAAATGAATATTCACTAAATGATGATGATGCGTTATCCTTATATTAAAATAAAATATACAATATTGTCTTGGTGAACAAAAAACAAAACAACTGTGAATTGAAAACAGATGAAAATTACACTATTTAGCATTAAGCATGGCTGTTATATCTCATTCATGTTATTTTTATGTACTAATCAATTTTAGACACAAAACAAACACACTATTCCAAAACATATGACCCTAGTAAAGCCTTTCTAGTGTAGATATGAGAGTAATTAGTTTATTCAAGTTTGAAGCAAAGTTGAAATAGCTGCCTTTATGATAAATGTAAAATGTACGTCATATTCTTGTAGGAGGGTCCGTCTCTTCGAATGATTTTGATATCACATCGGGGATATGTTTAATACGAAATATATCTTCTATTAATAAACCAATAAATGGATTCGATATTCTACCACTGTCAACAGAAAAAACAGCAGAATCAGACATTGCCAGGATTAAGTATTTCAGGAATAAAGTGACACATTCCGGTAATTACAAGATAAAACAATGTGATTTTCAAGCTTTTGGACACAACTATCTGAAGTGAGTATTAAACGTATTTTTAATTTAATGTATATTTAAATATAGTATTAAAGAATAGTCGTACGTCTTTAAAAATAGTGATAAGGTAATTTATTAATGGTGACCACAATTTGAGCTACACAATCAAATGATTTACAAAATAAAGCACAGTAAATGATTGAAATAATTAGAATGATTAAAGTACACTTAAACTAAAAACACAAATACACATTCACATTAAGTAACACTAAGTGTGACAAGTATTGTTATATAGAATAAACAGTTTTCACATATATATCTGTCTCTCCGTTTGTAGTTTTCTTATGCAAATGTTAAACTAAAATAGCAATACTTTAATATTTTTCATAATTATGCGAATATTCAAAGTCAATGAACCATGATTGAGATACAGAGCTAACCAATTTCCATGAAAATAAGATGTGGCAACGCTAATACAACTGCATAACGAACACCACTGACGCATTTAAGTCGTTCCCTCTAAGTGAACCTAAAAACAATCATTTACTCGTACACTATATAAAAGTGAAACCATGAAGAGAAGGGTGGGGCTATATAATCTCCAAGGAAACGATACATGTAAATTCCAATAAATTTGCATACCAAATATCATTGACTTAACATTAGCAGTTCGTCTTAAACTGATCTAATCACACAAACTAATATATATTAACTAAGCAAAAGTTTCAAAGTTGATTGACCATTAATAAGGGGGCAGATCGAAATATTCTTCATGGAAATGAGACACGCTAAGGCTTTTTCAACTGAATACCAACTATCATTGGTCTACCATTTTTGGTACAACTTGAACTGACCTAATCACAAACTAATACAGGTTAATTTAGCCAAATTTGCAAAGTCTATAGACCATAACTTAGGGGGCAGGGCCAAATAATCTTTATGGAAATAAGACATACCAAATATGATTGACCTAACTAATACATTGTTGACGACGTCGCCGCCGACGTCGGTAACAGCATATACCTTTGTCCCGCTTTTTGACTCTGTCAAGCCGAGACAAAAACTATGAATTGATATGGATTCACTAACTATAAATGATTAAACACTAATTTATAGGTATTCCAACATCAATATTTACATATATTTCAAATTGATAGAGGGGAATATCACTTACCAAATGGTATAATTTAATCGGATATTGGTTTGCATTCCTTATAGGCTATTGTTCGACTTGGTTGAAGCAGCTTGCAAGCAAAATGTAATGCAATAAAGGATTTGAAGTTCACTAGTAGTGTTGGAAAAGTTCCAGGTTAATATTACATTAAAACACGAAACAATATCGCAAAAGCTTTCATGATAGGTTTTGTATTTTTTTTATGAACTGTTAAATGTCAGTTGTTATTACTTATACATTGAAAGAGGGACGGAAGATACCAAAGGGATAGTCATACTCAAAAATCTAAAACAAACTGACAACGCCATGGCTAAAAATGAAAAAGACAAACAGAAAAACAATAGTACACATGACACAACATAGAAAACTAAAGAATAAACAACACGAACCCCTCTAAAAACTAGGGGTGATCTCAGGTGCTCCGGAAGGGTAAGCAGATCCTGCTCCACATGTGGCACCCGTCGTGTTGCTTATGTGATTACAAATCCGGTAAATAGTCTAATTCGGTAGGTCACATTCATGAAAGGGAAGGGGATTGTAGTTACGACGTAAGGAACATATCCGATATCATTTGTGAAATGGTTATTCCATAACGGTCAACCAACTCGTGATGGCGTCCGTAAAATTTACGAAGGGATGATTTCAACTTCACCATTTGGAACTCTTGGTTTAATAGCTTCCTTGTAAGCAGCAACCCTCTATCAAGAAAATCATGATAGGAAATGCAAGCACGGGAATATCGTATCAATTGGGAGATATATACCCCGTATGCAGGTGCTGCTGGAATGTTGCTACTTAGAAATGGAAAGTTCACAATTGGAAAGCTGAAATCATCTCTTTTGTCGTAAAGTTTTGTTTCCAACCGACCCTCATAGTCAATTTCTAGATGTAAGTCAAGATATGAAGCCGACTTAACTGTATCTGTAGTATCCTTTATCTCTAGTTCGATGGGATAGATGCGTTCCACATAGTCACCAAATTTTGAATTGTTTAGTGAAAGAACATCATCTATATAGCGGAAAACGGTGCGCCCAACGATATACGAATGTATCATAGCTCTCTATGAAATTTTAATATTTGCTTATTTCCTTGCGACCAAACGACGTGATTAATGAAAACAGCTAAAACACGGCACACATTCAAAATCAACAAATAATTCTATGTAGCCGGAAGCTTGTTATAGAAGTGATAGTATGTACATTAAAATGTAGATGAATAAGTTTGAGAAAGGGATCTTAAAACACAGATTATGTTTTCTACGAATGAAAATGATATCACTGTTTTAGTGAATTATTATTTGCCAGTTTTTTATGCATTACTTCCATTTCAATCCGCTGATTTACAAACAAATCACAATATTTGATGAGAGAAATTTTAAAGATCTGTAGAGTTGTAGCCATTTGATTTAACAATACAAAATATGATATACAATTTCAGCGTATTCAAGCATTAGTCATACAATGATGATGATGCAGCTTCAGTAGAAATGCTGCATTAAATTTCATTTAAAAAATAAATAATAATAATTTATTTCTATAACAAATATTTTAGACTGGATGATTACAAAACTTGATCAGTGGAAGACAGACGAATCATATTTTGTAAAAACAATAGCTAGAGACCATATAAAGAGATGTCTTTTGGATAATAAGTGCGTTTCTGTAGTTGGTCCGCCAGGGGTTGGAAAGACGTTTTTAGTTCAACACGTGGCTTTAGAAATGGAAGCTATTGGTTTTAGTGTTATAAGTGTTAGAACTCCAAATGAAATTAAACTATACTACCAGTTAAACATGAAATCGCTGTTTGTCGTAGATGATATGTGTGGAAATTTCACAGCAAATACAGAAAGATTGGACGAATGGAAAAGGTCAATGACAGATGTGACAGCCATTTTGAATAAGCATTTGTGTAAGTTAATATTTACATGCCGAGAACAAGTTTTTCAAGACGAAGGTTTCAAACACTCGGATATGGAGATATTTCAAACCTGCATATGTAACTAGCTTGATGAAAAGCTAGCATTGACGGATTCTGAAAAAGAAAACATTGCTAAAAGGTACTTTTGCCGCAACTATACAAATGATTTAAAAAGTTTATTTAAGTACGACTTTTTTCCTCTTTTGTGCAAGTTTTATTTTAACAAAAACGTTTCCATTCAATCAATTTTGAAAGACCCTTTTCATTGCTATAGGAAAGAACTGAATAACCTATTTCTTGACTGTAAAGAAGGTAAGTACAAAATATGTGCCTTGCTATTCTTGACTGTATGTAATAATCACGTTGATAAGAAGTATATATCAGGTAGGGATGATAGAGTGAAAAGCATTTTGGAGGATATATGTCATGAGTGTGGGATTATTGAAAATTTAACGGGTAAGTTTTTGTTAAAAGAACTTGATGTTTTGACAGGAATAATTTTATCTGACGAGCGCAATTTCTATCATACTATCCACGACAAATTGTTTGATTTTTTGGCCTACTATTTCGGAACAAAGAACGAAGTTACTAGTACAGAGTTCAATGGATTATTGATCAAACTTGCTGATTATAATTTCATAAGGGATAGATGTAGAATCAGAAAACCTGGGCATTCACAAGACACATACAGTAAATATTATTTATTTACTATTCAAGACGATTATATACCTTGTATATTAAAAGGATAGTATGTGAGTTGACAACATCTGATTGTACTGATAGTTTTCTATCTCGTAACAGAAATAGCAAAAATAAATCATTTCATGATGAATTATCTACCTTTCTGAATCAACTTCAGAATAATAATAGGTCATGATCACTTACAGAAATACATTAAAAGGCTATTTGATGAAATGACTAAATCCGACCAAGTTGCTTCTTACATGAAACGATGTAGATGTTGTAGGAACGACGCATTCCGTCGTTCATTCATTGTCTCTATATGCTCGACTATCAGTGCCGAACTTATTCAGACAGCAAGTACAGATTTTGTACAGAACATGTTTGTGATGAAAGCTTGCGATATTTATCCTACTAGTTCATATGTTTACATGCGTTATGGCATTGAACTATCCGGATATCTCATACAGGTATATTTTGAAAAGGTCTTTAATGAAATGACAAGTTGCAGTGTTGTTCAGAAATACATTGATAATTGCAGATGTAGAAAAAACAACGATTTTGAAAAGGCATTAAAAAAATTCATGACCCAACTTTCCTTAACTAGAGTTAAAGAACTCATTTAAATGCAAGTTCAAGTTTTGTACAGAATATGTTTGTAGTGTCAGAAGAAGAGATCATGCCAAAGAGTCATGAGTGTTGCATGCGTTATGGAATGCTTTTAACAACTGATATTATAAAGGACTATGTGGAAAGGGTGTTTAATGATTTGACAAGCTCTATAGATGTGAACAACCATATAAAAAATAACAGAAATCGAAGCAATGCCAAGTTCTAAACCAAACTGCTTCACCACATGACAAAGCTCGACATGAAGAACATCAAATGTTTAATCAAGGAAGCAAGTCCAGATTTTATATATCAGCTATGCATCTTGACATTGGACGATATAAATGAAAACAGCTACATAGAATGTGAACACGAGTATGGTGTTATCATATCTGATGAATCCATCGAGTTGGACATAGATCAATGGTTTGATGAAATGACAAAATCTCCGTACATTTCGACGTATTTTGAAAAGAAAACAGGAATAAACAAACAAACAAATTCAAAAAAGCACTAGTAACATATATGGCTAATCTAAAGGAGGAGCGCATCGAAAAATTGATTGAAACAGCAAGTGAGGACTTTTTACATAAAATGTTTGTTCCGACAAAAACAGATATTAGAAATAATAGTATCAAAGATTTTGAACACTATGGGATTATATTACCTGACAAATACTTGGAAATGTACACGATGAGTATTTTAGATTTGATTTATTCTATAGAAAAAATCAAGTGTAACAGAACTATCAAAAAGGTACTTAAATGCTTGAGCAAACTTGGTGAACTAAGGATGACAGAATTAATTCGAGGTTCAAATAAATACGTTTTTCATCAAAAGATTACAGTTAATATCAAGAATGAATTAAAATCAGACAAAATGTTTTCAAATTGCAAGTCTGATGATATTGCTAAGAATATGTTGGAGATTGAAGAAGGTCCCATTTTGTGTCCCTTTGGTCTTGTTAGTCTATATATGGACAGAATGATATCAGACTGGATTGAAAGACAAGACAATTATGTTTTTGGAAACAAAAATTTGAAAAACCAGTCATTTGTAGACAAGTACTTGGGTCATTTGAACCAACTTGAACCATCAAAAATATCTGAACTGATAAATATAAAATATTCTCCTCTTCATAAGAGTTGTCAACAGGGTGAAGTAAACCTTGCGCAATGGTGTTTAGAAAAACATTTACACGAAAACCCAAAGAAAGCGCACAACAGATTATTTGCTTTGTTCCTGTTAGTCGTTTATAGCAACCAATTAGAGGAGACAATTATAAGTGACGAGTTGATCAAAATAATAGATGTGAAATTCTCGTTCAGACAGACGCTTAATATTCAAGAAGATATATCAGCAATGGAAGTAAAAAGAGAACTCAATATTTTCTTTAATAGAATCGGTGTAAACCAACCAAGAGTCAATTATGCTTTTAGTACCATATATTATAGTAAAATGTTTCCTTTTTTTTGTTTTATTTTGCTTCAAATAAGATGTCGAAAGTTTTAGTAGAATACGCTGATGAAAAACTCTTGTTCGATTGGTTTTGGGTGAGGAAATCTTTATCCGACCAACACCAATTAAAAATTCTACTTCCAGATGAGGAATTGTTTACTTGTATCAACAGAGTATTCACAAAAATGACAATTTCGGGGGAATTTTTGGGATACATACATTTTGTACTTAACGGAGATAACAAAACAAACATAAATTCATTAACTGCCTACGTCAGAAAATTAAATGAAAAAGAGATAATAACAATTGTTGAAAGTTCATGCATTGATTTCATCAACATAATATGTGTAGTAACAGCAGAGGAAAACCAAGACCATAGTGATGGGGAACCAGACCTTTATATTGCTATATCTGATAACTATATACCTAACTATATAAAAAGGATTGTGGTTAATGTAGCAAAAAGTGACTGCGTCGAAGAATTCTTTCGTGCCAATAGAAACAAGGGAAATGCACCTTTCCACTTTAAATTATTAAACCATATGAATGAATTGAACAGAGATGAGATAGAAAGGCTTATTAAACAAGCAAGCAGTGATTTTATTAACAATATGTTTGTGATTTCAGATAATGATATAAAACCTGAAAGTTGTTGGGAATATGAACGTTACGGCATAGTTATACCTAAAGATTTATTACAGATGTACATTGAAAAGGTCTTTAGTGACATGACAAAATCGCTTTATGTACCTGTGAACAGGAACAGCGAGAACAAAACGTTCCGTGAAAACTTATATTTGTACATAAATTCACTTTCAGAGGATAAACTTGCATCATTAATCCAGACAGCAGGAAGTAAATGTATAAGTCGAATGTATTTGTCATCATCAGGAGAACCTACACACATACGTTTACCGAGATTTGAAAGCAGTTGTATGTTTGTTTCGAAGAAATACTTTAATTTTTTTAAACAAATATTCATTGATAAAGGTACACAAAATTCTACTTATGTTTCTTTCAATTTTAAAATTGTAATTGATTCAACTTCATACAAAATTACTACTCGTGGCGATGAAGATTGTGACCCTGTTTTGATAGAAATACTCAGTTATAATAAAATAGACCGCAGTAAATTAAACCAGT
The DNA here is from genome assembly GCF_965363235.1 of Mytilus galloprovincialis. Lineage (NCBI taxonomy): Eukaryota > Metazoa > Mollusca > Bivalvia > Mytilida > Mytilidae > Mytilus > Mytilus galloprovincialis. Next base: position 17,401,116 of record NC_134848.1, on the reverse strand, counting down.
ATCTTATCAAATATATTGATCCACTATTTACAAGCAAAATAATCTCATGTTGTGTCAAATCAACAAACGACCTTGTCAGCAAATATCTTTAAAGATTGTTATTTGATTGGATGCATGGACATGTTCATGATGTCTTTGGTAACATTAATTTTAGCAACCCATTCTTTCTATGTGAATTCATTTCCCATTTACGGAACACTGATCATGAAAGACAATCAACGCTAGCTAGGACGGAAGATACAAATACTAAACAATTTCCCTTGGTGGTCTGTTCCTTTGTTGGTATTTCAGAGCTAGCTAAATGGTGTTTGGATAATACTGCAGAAACTAACAGTTATAACAGAAACAAGGGCAATACCTTATATATAGCATGTGTACACAATCATCCTGACATAGTGTCCCTACTACTAAACCATACAAATAAGGCTAACGTCAATGCTTTTTCATTTCGTTTAGCCCTTTACTCACCATTGTGTGCGGCATGTGTTGGTGGTCACAAAACAATCGTTTCTCTTCTGCTTAAAGAAGATATTGATGTCAATAATGGTTTATCCGAAACACCATTATATGTAGCTTGTAAAAATGGGTATTTCGAAATTGTACCTCTGCTACTTGATATAAAAGCAGACCAAATAGATATTAATAAATTACCAATACGTAAGTATAGCGGAAACACGCCACTTTATGTTGCCTGTAAAAAGGGGCACACACAGATTGTTTCTCTTCTACTAAACTATACTACGGATGAGGTAGATGTCAACAAAAATACACGAGAAGGTGAAACATCGTTATATGCAGCTTGCAAAGGTGGATATACAGATATCGTTGATCTCCTACTGGCACGTGAAATTTGAGTAATAAATCAAACCAAAATTGATGGAGCTTCTCCTCTTTTTGCTGCCTGTCGGAAAGGCCATCTTGAGGTTGTCTCTACTTTTCTCAAACATAAGATTATGGAAATAGATCATTGTATGCTCAATGTGATGTCACCTTTGTTTATAGCTTCATTACTAGATCATACCCAAATTGTTAAAATGTTATTGGAAAAAAAAGCCGACGCTTCGATATGTGTGAAGAATAAAGAGATTGTAATGCAGGTATTTGAGAAATTCTAAGAAGCAGACAACAAAATGAAAAACTTGGTTTATAAAACATTTATCGAGTATATAAGGAAACTGGTTAGTGAGAATGCATCTAAACACGTGAAATCCTACATTGACGGAAAGGAGGAAGATTGGGTATTCAATTCAATATTTGAAGCATCATCATTACATATGGGTAGTTTAATGTGCCACCCTGAGATTGTGAAACTACTGGTTGAAAGCAATTCAAAAGTCAATAGTTTCAGTGAGAATGGTAGTACACCATTGTATCGAGCGTGTGAATTAGGACATGAAGATATCGTACACGTACTTTTGGCGAACGATGCAGACCCAACTTTAGACAGAAAAGACGGAAAGTCACCGTTAACCATTGCCAGAAACAATGGGCATATGCAAATAGTAGAAATAATTAAGTCACACATAGTTGACTCATCAACAATCAAACATTCTAAGTAAGCGAGACACTTATTAATATAAAAACGACAAGAAATTAAGAAAAACACTGATTTTGTTACTTTTAATTTTTTAAACATATCCAATGTACACATTCATAAGTTTTTCTTCAACCATTTCACTACTTTCCACTTTTAAATATTTCAACCAATTAAAGGTTGACTTTCAATGGGTTTTTTTACAATATTTAATTGTTATTTCGTCACATTAATTTCCAAAGAAATCAAAACGTATGTTTATTGCAGTTAACATCTTGTTATTGTAATAACATGAATGTGATTTTTGTTTTTTTTTAGTTTTCATTGGGTTAACACAAGTCGTGCATCAACAAAAATCATCACAATTTTCCCTATCAAAAATAATGTAGAAATCAAGTCAACATCTTTCTTTTCCAAAGAGGAGATAAAACATTCTTAGGAAATAAAACTAGTTTGTACTGAAATATTTATCAAAATAACTTGCCTTCCACTATTAAATATCATAACCATGAATTCTAGATATCTGATAACCTTTGAGATAATTTTTAGAATATTAGTTAACAATTTCACAGTCGTCAAATTCAAACTATTTAGTTTTATTTTTACTAGTACTGCTGAAGATAGAAATAAGTTCTTGTTATAATTTAAGTTTATTAGCAGAACAAGATCGAGATGCTATCATAAGTATATAAGGGAATCAATAGAAAACTAAACGACAATATGGACAATGATAAAACAGCCATGATGTCAACCGTTGTTTGGGTTTTTTTTGTTTCTTGTTTTTGCAAAAATACTAATGAGAATTTCAATGATTGAGCACAAGATGTCTTTTCTATACAAATAATTTCTGTTGTATATATTTTTGATTGTATTAATATACTATAAATCGCATGTAGCATGTAAAGGAGTACGTTCAGTAAGACCCCTTTTTGGCCCCAAAATATAGCAGTTTTACAAAATTGTTAAAATGTAAGCTTTTAGTTATTTATTGGACAGTAGAATGTTTCTGCTACATAAATATTGGCTGTTTTTGACAATACAATGCACATATATCCGGTACTAGCACCATTAAGTCATGCTAAATTACTGAAATCTTCACAATTCTAGCATTTTAGTTAAATTTTAGACGGTTTTCGTGTAAAACAGCAGTGGCCGCATTCGTGTTCATCCTTAATATTGAAATGTAAGTTGTATTTGATGATAACACATAACATATATAAAGGTTGAGGATGAACACGGATGCGGTCATTTCCATTTTTTCCAAAAACCATCTGAAAAGTGACATTTTTCGACATATCTGGTAGATTTTTCATATTTGAGCTTGAATCGGATCGTTTTTAATGACTTAATCAGTTTAAATATTTCCCATAAACTAATTAATTCAAATAAAATAGACACTTTAGTGTTTAAAAAGTGGTCAAAATCTTTCGTCAGATGAACCTGAAATTTGAGGCCAAAATCGGTCCTTACTGGACCTACTCCTTTGTAAATAAAACATGTAGAAGGTGATTTAAATTGTTTCTAATTTGCATGTTTTGACATGGTGTAAATGTGAAATTCGCATATGTTTTATTTGTTTTGAGCATCAATTGTTTTTTATTGATTAAATAAATTAACATTGAAAAAATCTGAAAAATATAGACATTATTTTAATTTACAATAACATTATAACCGAAGTCATGTATAGAAATACAAGAATGTCATTGATCCCTTCGTTCTACTAGATGAAAGAAAAGTTTTAACCGACATGGCCAATAATGAAAGACAGGGAGTTCTCGACATTTACCTTCAACGCTTTTTTGTAAGAAGCAGGTTAAGTAACAATTCTTAAATAAGTATTTGTCTAAACTGAATGATATTGTATATATTTCCCGTTCTAATATTCTTTTTTTGGTTTTTTTTTTTGTTATTTTTGTTGTTGTTTTTTTTAAATTTTTTTTCATTATACGTTTAAGTGTCATCTCATGTATCAAATAATTGTTAGAATCTTTTGTATATAAGCCTTTTTCAATGCGTATTTTATCATTTTTAGTCTTCTGTACTGTCTTTATTTCATTATTTCTTGAAGATAGTTACATGCAGTGTCACATGACATATAACAGTATGTAACATGTTTTATAGCTAGCTAAACTTCTCACTTGTATGACAGTCGATTTCTATAAAATGCTCGATTTGTGTGTTAATTGTGGATACTTAATTTTGCTTTTTAATTGATATTTCAGATTTTATTTTATATTCGATTCATACTGTAATTCCTAAATATTCTCCTGTGAAGATTGATTAAAAAAACTTGACAAGTATCAAATTTAATTCATGTCCTGGCATCATTGGAATCTAACTACAAAAATTGATGGTTACGTTGTATTTTATATTAGTTACTCTTAATGTTATGTTAAGGACTAAAAAAATAATAGTTTGTTTGCATCACTATAAACGATCTACCAAATGATAGTTTTCGATTGAAATAACTGTTACCAAGCTGTTTTTAGATAATGCTATAAACAACCACAATCAGATTATGCAGATTGGTTTAATTCTAAATCCTCTTTATATTTTTGTTCAGTATCAAAATGATATATTGTTGATATCAGAAAATTGAAATTGCTAATGTACTAGTGTGCATGATGTTTATGTATAGTTGATATGTTTTGCTATGCTAACATTTTATCCCTTGCTGTTACAAAATATTAGAAATTATTATAAATCAAGGAATGTATCTCCCTCATGCAAAGCTCTGATTCCTTTCACGGATTTGGCTATACTTTTTGGACCTTATGGACTATAGCTCTTCATCTTTTATATAAGCTTTGGATTTCAAATATTTTGGCCACGAGCATCACTGAAGAGACATGTATTGTCGAAATGCGCATCTGATGCAAGAAAATTGGTACCGTTAATTTTATTGTAATAGATACAATATACTATATTGTATACATTGTTATATACTATATGATAAAATGTTGGTAATAATGTGCTCTATTCTGTAATTATTCTTATGTTTCATGTAATGTTTGTAAATGAATGTTAAGCTGACAAGAATTTTATTGTTTATTTTAGGTATACATCATTTTTTTTTAATTTTTGCAACTTAAAGAAAAAATCATATTTAGTCTATGATCACCATAAACGAAATATAATTTCCATTTGACCTTTGTTTTTTTTTATTAAATATAATTTTATGCTAGAGTGGTACTATTTAGTTATTGCGTTCTTTATTGAATTATAAACGAGACATATATCTCATGATATAAAAAACAAGACGTGGTATGATTGCCAATGAGACAACTCTACTCAAGAGACCAATTGACACAGATATTAACAACTATAGGTTACCGTACAGTTTTCAACAATGAGCAAAACAAAAACCGCATAGTTATAATGTTTATTTTAGTACTGATACTTTTTTGTCTTCATAAGTAAATGAATGTTAGGATGCCATGGTAATTTTGGAATGTAAATCAAGATTGTGTCTGATGGTAAAATGTAGGGTCTCTCATTTGTTTTACTTGTAGTCTATTCTGATATGTCAATTGACAATTCAGTAGTGGTAACCTGTCCTTCAAACTTTGAAACTCCTGAAATTGCTATTGAACGGATTGTCATTAAATGTAGGCAAAGTATTTGTCAATTAATACATTTGACTTGAATGACAATATACTATAGATTAACTACAACTTTAACTTTATAATTGATTTGTCATGCTTTGTAGTAAACATGATAAGTTGCTTTTTTGTATTTTTCATTTGATACATGTATAATATTACAGCTTAATTGAATTTTCCATTTTCAATTTTCCACCTGTTTTTTATGTTCAATTCATTCTATCACATACACAATCTAACAAAATCATAATGGCAAAAAGTTATAAAGTTTTCAAAAATGTTGTATTTAAACATCTGACGATGACAAAAAATGGTTCCTTTAACTAACATGCTTGAATGAATGCCCCACATGTGCCTACTCATAAAGTTTGAAGCAAAGTTGGGGCAAAATTATTCCGAGATGCAGGGTATTAGTTATACCATGTTAAAACATGTTGTATCAAGGGTATAGGATAAAATGTAATTAACAGAAGAAAAATGATATGAATACATATTTGTTATGTCAATAAATATTGAGATGGTGTGATGAAATTTTCTCCTATTTACATAAGAGTCAATTTTTTAACGTTTTGAATTAAATGCATGCATATTTTGTAACATTAATACAATATTGGCTTTTAATACCTTTGACATGATGGCTAGTGTCAAACATGTATTATTGATTTATGATTTGTCATGATAATATTGACAGTATGATGGTATGTTATGTACCCGATAATATAAACCAATTTTACCTTCAAAAATTAAAATACCAAGAAAAACGTGTATATTTGGAACTTTTATCGGACAAATAGTTTATTTATAGTGATCAAAGATTGTTCAACAAGATAGCAATCATTCAGGGTAAACGTTAGAGTTGGTTGGATGAAATGTTTAATGTTTTGCATTACATGCAATATGGTCGGGTTGTTGTCTCTTTGACACATTCCCCATTTCCATTCTCAATTTTATTTTATGCATGTTTTGTAAAAGTAATATAATACACATACCTTTGATATGATGGCTAGTGAACAACCGCTATTATTGGTTTATTTTTTGTCATGATGATACTGACAGCATGATAGTATGTTAAGTAGCTGGAAATATAAATCAAATTTACCTTGAAATTAAAATACCAAGAAAAACGTGTATGTTTGGAAATTTAATCGGTCTTGAGGAATAAGACAATTCGTGTTCATATAAGTAAAGATTATAAAAATTATGTACGGTTTATTTATAGTGTTCAAAGATTGTTCAACAAGGTAGCAATCATTCAGGGTAAACGTTAGAGTTGGTGAGATGAAATGTTTAATGTTTTGCATCACTATGGTCGGGTTGTTATCTTTTGACACATTCCCCATTTCAACTCTCAATTTTATTTTATGTATGTTTTGTAATAGTAATATAATAAACATACCCTTGGCTAGAGTACAACCGGTGTTATTGATTTATGATTTGCCATCATTGAAGGTAAATGTTTTTTTTTTTTTTTTTTTACACTATGCATATGTGCATTTCATTTGCATGATATAATATGTCATTTCATTGTAGAAAACTGTCATATCTATTTGTGTCTCGGGAATCAACTCTCTTATTTAAAATTATAATTGATAATGTATATTTTTTTAATAGTTTTATCCTCTCATATATGAATATTAAACTTTTTACATAATAAGAAATTTACATTATTAAAACAAGAAAACTAATATCACATGCGCATCCCTTTTTGAATTAACCAGCATTTAAATTTGATCAGTTTTAGAGTTCAATCATTTACGTGCAAGATCAAGAACAGTAACTTATAGATATAAACTTTTAGGAATAGTAGTTTTTTATTTCGGAATGCAAGTCAACATTTTCCATTTTTATGAGAAAGAGAAAAAAGATTTCAAAAATACTTCGAGAAGATATAGAAATGTTTTATTTGATATTCAAAAACTATTATAAAATTTTTAAATTAAAAATTAATCAAAACCTATGAATTTTCAAACTTTTTTGAGTTTAAAAGATTATTTCAAAATAATGACACAAAATGCAAGGAACACACAATACGCTGCTTGATCAAATCAGATCTTAATGTTACAATATTAGAATATATTGAATTATCTCCCTTTATACACAATGGAATAATCAACCTAGTGTCAATCACTATCTTAAAATAAATAGAATAGGTTATATTCAGTAAACATTTATCATGTGTATGTGTATCTTTAGATATATTTGACTGCCAATTGCGTTTCTTTAAAAATATTCTGTCTGTTTTTTACTGTGTGTGTATTGTATTATAGCATGTGAATCTTGGGTGTTTTCAACCGAAATAGTTTTTAAGTAAGATCCCAATTTAGGCCAAGCACACGAAATTTAATAGGCAATCGTTTCATACTTTTTTTTAAATAGTTTGGCATTTAAAGTTATAAAAACAGGTAATCCTTGGGGCAAAATTAAGTTTCGTGGTAGGATTACATGTTTTCTTTTATAGTTTTATCGTCTAAGCTAGCACATAATAAATCATCATAGTTACGAACAACTGGAAAATGGACTTTTAAAAAACAATTAGTGAAATACTTGAAATGTTCTCCCATTCAGGACCTCGTACAGTATTCACAATAGATATCCCTGACGAACATACTGTATCTACTTTTAAAACAATCATGAACTGAGTAACCTCAAAACATGTTAAGGATGTACGGTGACCTATAGTTGTTAATGTCTGTGTCATTTTGTTTTTTTGTGGATAGTTGTCTCTATGGCAATCATACCACATCTTCTTTTTTATATTACAATTTTTAAACTATATCAATTGTAATATTAAATAGTTTGTATCTGTTTCAGAACTTAAAAAACGAAACCTTTTGTGTGGGGGAATTTTAATTATTTTCATCGAGGAATGATTTGAACTCATTGAAGCAAACATAGATAACTTAACTAAAATATACCTGTGTAATGAGAAGTGAACGAATGGCTTATTTTACTAACATGTTACTAGAGATTTAGATATGATTGATAATATGTTTTTGATATAATTCAAGCGGCAAAAAACACAACAAAGCATTGTTGTAATTAAATTACTTTGAACAAATATCTTAACTTTAATTTGTATTGTTGTGTCAAGATATTATCGACTTAGTTTTATGCAATTTAGTTCAGAAGTAACAAAACAGACAGTATATTATTTACATTACCATTAATTTAAATATATTACACAAACATGTTTAAAAATCATTATTCCTGTGCCAAAATCTGTCATTTGGAAAACTGCTCGTTGTACCCTTCAAAATTATATTAATTGATTTACATGACTGTGTATTGTTGTTTCCTTTTATTTCAAATAATTCATGCATGTTCAGGGGGAGAATAAATTTGCAATAAGCACAATAGGTATGTCCTGTATTAGAGGTCAGCTGAAATGAAGAAATTTAGAATGCCATTCGATAATGGTGTGTATTGGATAGGGCAGTTATTTAGCTTTGCAACATGCCATCTACACATCCATCAAATAGCTGTTGTCATGGTTGTTTACGCACAGAGAATATGACACTCTCTAAAAAGAGGTATTGGATTTCATGTCCTAATCTGACTAGACAAGGCTCAGAGTTTACACAGCCTTCATAGCCAAACGGACACCCAACTTTGGCAATATTTACTGCCGGTCAATAAAGACGTATATAGTTTTATACCAAGGAGTCAATCCATGGGGTTAAGAATATAATCGACGAATTAGTTATCGCTGCATTATTTCATAAGCAAACACAATACATTTGATTTGTACAATTTTTTCAAAAGTTGCATAATTACATCCCAGAGAATATATTTTGGTATGTAATAAGTTGTTTTTACACAAGTAAATTTTATCTATGGCTTCTCAAACGATACTATTTCATGAATTCTAAATTAAGTGATGTGAATCATATTGTGTAATATTCAAATTATGATGTCATGAAAAATTAATATGAAAAAAAAGTGAATTTGATTTATCAAATGATGTTTACCAAATAGTGTGATTTTTGTAATATGATGTTAAAAAACTAAATGTTTTGACATAATAGTATTTTATCTAAATAAATATGAAAATATAAAGATGTAGTATACACGATAGTGTACCAATTTTTGCATATTGTCATTTGTGTGACTGTGTAATTTCTTATTTATATAATATGTTATAATAAACTTGGAACTAATTTTATATTTTGAAATTTTTTCTCAGATACAATATGAACTTTAAATAAAGCTCCTTGCAGTCATTGAAAAAAAGTAGTTACTTTAAAGAACAATTTGCTACAACATATCAGAGTTTATTTATTAAAAATATCAAAAGTTATTTCAATCAAATTCGTTCACATAAGCCATTTACAAAATTATAAAAGAATGCAAAAAGGAACAATAAGGACAATGAATTTAATCAATAAATAGATTTTCGATGATGCTTCTAAACTCGCTGAATAAGAATAAAAAAACACAAGATATGATGAGTCAAGCATTTTTCAACTGAATTATAGTTCGTTCTAATATTGTACTGTTGCAGTCCAATGTCCAAGGTTAGGAGGGGGTTCGGATTTCGCTTACATGTTTTACACGGCCACATTCTGTATGTATGTGCCTTCCTCCAGTCAGAGCCAGTAATTCAGTGGTTGTCGTTTGTTGATACCGTGCTTATTAAACGTATTTTGTTACAAATCATGTGTTACTATATATATACTGTTTTGATCACGTTTTTTTAACACTGCAATACATCGATTTTTTTTCAAATCATCATTTGAAATTTCAACACGGCAAATGAAATGCGACATATGACTGTTATCTTCATGTACCAATTTGTAGTATTATTTTAAATTCTTTGTCAACCACCATCGCACATGAGAAAACAGACATTAACCCACTTAAAATACTCTTTTTTATAAGTGACTGATTTGTAATATAAAACCATTATTCAATGTGTTATGTTAACTATTTCGTACACAATTTAAATAGACAACAATGATCTATGTTATAAATAGACCATAGACAACTATGTATCCGGTAAGTCATATTGTAAAAATTTAAATGTTTTCTACATGTATGTATGGCACAATACTGGCGGTTAAACATGGATGATCAAAATATATCTGCTAAAGGGTTAATGACGTATGAGCAAAACGAAGAGGTAGGATAAAAACATAAATACATTGCAACTATTTCACTTGATTCAATGTGTATGTTGCTAAATATTTCCATTGCATAAGATCTTAAATCAATTAGCTTATCATGTAATCATAACAAGCTTTTTTTCAAAATACACACACATTCTAAACGTTCAAGATGAGTTTAAATGAACATGTGTATTATATTTTATGCAGGTGTCTCACAGGGAATAAACTGTGACAGTCTCGGCTTCGAGTTTATATCCCATTATCTTATATATTATTACACATATATTGTGAAGTACCCCTTTCTTTCTTAATCCTTTTTTAAGTGCAGGTGTTTGTTCAACATTCACAATGCAGCATATATATTCATAACTGTAATTTTTATTGATAAAAAATACACCTGGGCAATTTATTTTTTCCGTTATAAAAATGATTTAAATAAAATTATAGATTTCATGTTTTGTGTTTGTATGTGTTTTTGGCTTTTTATTTTACAATATATTGAATAACCCAACCTAATATGTTCCGCATACATCATTTACAAATAGTTTTTTTTATTATTTGTTTAAAAATATTTTATTGTGTATGTAATAATTTGTAATGACACTTTAAAACATCAAATCTAAGTATGTGAAGTGTCTTTTGCTTGAAAATTGTATTCAAAATGTATTTTTGACGGATGCACGTCCTTATTTTCCCTTTATGAGCCTCTGACATTCTTTAGTTTTCTGTATAGCTTTTGCCTACGTCACATTGTAACAAGTGTTATGGTGACGTTTTTTATGTCCTTTTTAGGAATAACAATTTTATATTTCGTATATCCGAGTAGTCACGGACGATGCACGTGTTGCAAGAGTGTCAAATTCCACGTGACCTACCATGACATTCACAAGCTTATAGAGATATCATGTTATTGTAATAAAAAAAACGTCAAATGTATTGGTATGTTAAAGTATATTCATATGCCTAATCTAGAGTCTGGATACTTTCAAGAATACAATAAGGTTAATCAATTTAAGTGATTTGATAAAACATGAACATTTATTACATAGTCGGCAACATGAACTTGACAGCTAGTGACCCTCTCACAATTAAATGTAATACCCTCGTAACATTTTGTCTTTTTCAATTTTTTACCTGCATTTATTGGTATTTAGTTACAACTGAGGACAAATTTCTTAAATCTTTGCGATCAACATTCAAATCAGGGTAACAAGGAATATATACCCTTGATAAAAGTAACTATTTCAGTTTTGGAATCATCAGAAAAGAAGGCAATAAAAGATTACTACAATTCAAAAAGGTATGACATTATTACCATTGGAGGTTTTAAGGGGTTGATAACTAAAGTCAACGAAAATGATGAGGGAAATTTAAAAATTTATGTCTTTCTAGAGGAACTCCAATGGGGAAGGGTTTAGCAGTGAAGTCAATTCTATCTAAAGACTTTAACAATAGATGACAAGTTGATTTGATAAATTTGCAATCAAACCTAGATGGAAATTATCAACTTATTTTTGTTTTTCAAGTTCACCTTACAAAATTTTGTAACATTAAAGCTCCTGTGTGGCTTTTTTACGGATATTTTCTCAATTTGTATGCACTCCATATAATGCAAAGTGCAATTTAATGCTAGAAGAGGCAAGTAATTGTTAAATAACTTTATGTGTTCGTAAGTAGCAAAACATCAGTCGTTGTCCAGAAGTCAAGGATTTTTGAAATGTGCATGAAAATCTTAATGTTGAAGTATCCGGTGCAAATGCTAAAAACCGAGAAACAGTTCAATAGTCTATGCCATAGTTCCGCAACTTGTAATAACAAATGATTTTAACACACATTTCTATCAAGTTTTCATCTTTTCTAAAGCATTATCTGATGAGTTTTAAAATACATAATATATTTTCTGGTGATTTTATTGCCAGTAGATGACATTTAAAACTTTTATGTTATAATTTAACAAATGTATTTTATTTAAATGAATAAAAGTTTTTTTTTATTTACTCGCATTTGTATTGTAGGCTTTAAGCTTAATGCTTGCATACATATTTTCAGAATTTAAGCTTAATGTCGAATTGCACTTATTGCCGCTAACATATATATGGAAGAATTTAGTAAAGGTATTTTTTAAGTACTTAGTTGTAAAACATCTTTTACTTGATAATCTACCATTAATGCATAGATTACACTCATTCAAATCAATTATGTCACTACAGACATGGGCATAGGGAACGATTGGAGACAGGTAAAATGACCGTAAAAGAAAAATAACAAAAATACTGTACTCTAAAGAAAATTCCAAACAGAGAGACATTCTACAAATAGCAATATCTATGAATGTGTACGGGCATTTTTTTCTGTAGAAAATTGTGAATTAAACCTAGTTGTATAGCTAGCCTATCACCTCACTTGCATGACAGGCCTTTTAAATGTTCATTATACTGACAAAATTGTGTTAGCGAAACACACTAACATACATGGTATATTAAAATTGTAAAAGCTTGGGTACAGATCATTATCTAAATCACAGACAGTGCAAACAAAAAATCGGCGTTTTAAAAAGGGAAAACAACAACAAGGCGGAAAATCATCCCTTTTTACATCAATTTTAAAACTAAAATATCAAGTTCTAGGAAAGGACAGTTGTTTTTGCTGTTTATTTGATTTATCTTAAGTTAGTTCCTTTGAGGTAATTCCGATATTATATTTAGAGAATTCTTATCTATTCAACACAGATATATCATTGAGATAATGGTACAATGTCGTGCTGATGAATCTATCCTTTAAATGGAATCCGTATGTGTCTTTCTTGAGTTTAGCCGTACACTGTGATTCATTATAGTACATGAACATTGTCTGCTGTAACAGAGATATAATTGGTGTTCACAGGAATGTAATATTATTTTTAAAATTCCATTGTTTAACAGGTGCATTTGTTTTTGACGATAACTTATATTCAAGTTGTTTTTCTATGCTTTTTGTTTCAAATTACTACTATGCATTTACTATTGCAAGCAATATCGTTTTTATTTAATTATAGATTGTTTCAAGGTATCATACAATGATGGACACATGTACTTACTGCTATCACTTATGAATTAAACCTTAACTCAGTATGACATCTCCCGAAGAGGAGAACTTTTTGCGGATTGTCTACCTTCATTATCGAGTAGTTACTCCTGTCCTTAAGAGGTTTTTTGATGGAAATCATCCAAACTTATCAGCTGATTTAAACCTCGCAACAAACAGGGCAATTTTATCTAATCTTCATAATCCACCACCAAGGAGTAGACGAATTCTTTTTGCACAGCAGTGGAAAACATTATATCCTCCTACAGGTATGTTTTATATGATGTACTCTCAAAACGCATTCTTTTATTATGTATGTGCATTACTTTTAAATTCTTACAAAATGGAAAAACATCGCTAATTCATTGCCCCATTGGTCTTATTTTTTTTAAGCTGTATATTTTGGGAAACACTACTATTTTATCGCCCCATTACTTTCGATGTTATATTCCCAAATTCCAAGCAGTCATAGCTATTTTGTCTTAAGTTCAAATAAAGTGACAGTCATTGCATGTCAAAATTAAAAGTCAAAAAGTGTTCTACAGTGATCACCAGTATATTATTATTCAGCTTATCATAGCTTTTATCCAAACAACACTACTTTACTGGTTTAAGGCTCAAATTGGAATTGTAGACATATATGGATTATATTCATATCACAACGTACCAGTCTTGTATAACAACTCCCGTTTCTGGTGCATATCAAAACATGGCGGGAAATAAAATAGTCCATTATTTCTGATTTTGTTTTTGGACTCTTTTTTTTCTGTTTGCTTAAAAAGTCTATGCTGAATTTAAACATATATATAGATTTAAAAAAAAGAATTTGGGATATCAATCAAGGAAAGTGGAAAAATATCATGTTTACTGAAAGTGGTGCCTAGTAAAAACAGCAAACAGAAAGGAGAAACAAATTTTTACTTTAGGGTGACGTAACTTTTTATTCTTCATGGCATGACCAATTTTTATCGAATAATTCACAATTTCACGTTAGTAAATACATAATATGAGCATGAAACTTCTTTTCTATGTAGCATTTTTTTTCTTTTTTAAATTATCTTTTTTTTATATTTATACAAAATAAACTGCATATGGATATTATCAATGATCAATATGAAGTTTTTTGCCAATACCACCAGTTCTAACTTGTTAGTTTCCAGAAAGAAAACGATGGTCTTACAAATATGTCATATATTCGCTATATTTTCATGAAATAAAAATAGGCCTTGGTTAAGCCGAGTGCATATCAATTACCTTTTATTATGAAATACTAACCCAAATAAAAACAAATAAAATAAAACAAATAAAACAAATCATAGGAGTATTTAACCAAGAGATATATTTTTACTATATACACGTTTCTTTTACTTCAGTCGGAAATATTGAACTTTGTAATAGTAGGTAATGTTTCATTGTATGCATGCTAAATGACCAAAACCGGCTGATATACATTATTGTGGCAAATTAAGAACTGGATTTGCCAATAAATAGAATTGTACATTGAAAACAAATGATTAACTACAATAATTGACATCAAATGTGACCAATTTCCATTTGAACGGGCATAACACCAAAATGTGTTTTTTGATGATAATCTGTTATATGAGGAACACTTCTAATTTATCTCGGCATTGTTTTCTATGAGAAATTCCCTAATTAAAGCAGTCACAGCTAATTTGTCATGGATTCAAATAAAGTGACAGTAATTGCATTTCAAAGTAACACCTTGCTGTGGCTTGTACTTAAAAAAACAACATACATGTACATTTAATTTGGTATATTGGAGTACCATTTCCCGGAACTCGGAACCTAAGCAGATACTTCAATTATGAAAAACAGGCAAGATGTGCCTTCCTTAAAAAATTTCTTACACTCTTTTTTATTCAATGTTAAATGTTAGAACGTGTTCTATAGTGATTACCATTTATTCAACTATCATTTGATATAAAAGTTTACAAGATATTCTGCATTGGTTTTTAAAGGAGGCTCGAGGGTATAAAAAATGAATCAATTCGTTTTGGCCCAAGATGACGTTTAACATGTATGTATCATTGAAAAAGCTCAAAATTATCTCCCTTTAGTGCAAACATGCCATTTTTTGGCATTGAAATTGAAATATCTTGTTTTTTAATTTATCTAATATATTTGTTATTATTGTTTTCAAATGAGCTGTACTTAAACTAAACTATTGTAAAATGTAAGCGATTTCTGTAATTAAGTTCTTTTTCTATTTCGATATTACCTCTTTTTCTCCTATTAGTGCAACAGAAAAAAAGTACCTTTACAAAAATGTATGCTTCTTTCGAAGGCAAATTGTGAGCGTTAATGAACGGTGACCCTATTTTTTAATTCATTTTTCTATTAAGTATAAGATAAAAAAAAGTTCATTTATAGAAAAATATAGCGATATCCTATATTAACTTTTTTTTCATTTTGAGCCACGAGCCCCATTAAAGTAAAACCCATGCATAAGATCATTTTTGATTTAAATATGTACAACTTTATGAAATGCTCTCTCAGACCCCGCCCGAATAAGTTGTGTTACATTTACTGAAAAATTGCTTTTAATTTGTTATCGTCGGGCTAGCTAACTTTGAAAAATATATTTTGGGATGTCCTATAGCAAGGAATATACATAGTAAATCTCTGCATTCAATAACTTGACTCGACGGAATATTTTAACTACCACTTATCTAATATTATAAAATCTTATATCTTATTATCTATCTTTATAACATTAAGAATATATTATTACATTCAGAATATCCTACATCAATTATGTTGGAGAGTGTCTGATCATATATTTTACTATATGGATAAAAAGAAGGTTTGGCTGAATTTGTTTATGATATAAATTTTTCCGTTTTCAGGATCTCCACCTGTTGTATCAACCGACCTTGACCTGACATTAATGGTATGTCTGCTGCGGAACATTTCGCCTGTTGTGGTTGCTCCGGAACCGTCAGGATTTGATCAGTTGCCACTGCCGAGTGATATCAGTGATGGTGCCAATATAGCGAGAATTAAGTTTTACACGAACTTTTTAGTGTCCCACTCGGCAGATGGCAAAATAGTTTCAAACGACTTTAATAACATCTGCACAGAGTTGGAAACAGTATGTAAAATATGATATAACGTAATTTAAATAAGTTAATTTATGATTCATTTTTTGTAATGAAATTGTTTCCAAACATTCGCTGTGTAATACAATTCTTCAAGATAATCTATATTGCCGTAGATAAATGTTTAAAATCAATAAATGCATCATAAACAATCATATCCCTTCTAATCAGACATTGTAGAAAAAATTATGATATCGAAATTGTCGACACCTTTCCATGATATAAACGGATATTCACTTTTCTGCATTTTGATTACCTTATTTCAAAACCAGTAAACAGTTAAACAATTGAGTTAATGTGTTTCAGGGGTATAGAAAAAAAATACTTTGTGAACTTAAACTTTGAAGCATGGTGAAAAAAAAAATGCAAAAAAAAATGGCGGTCACCGACCATCTAAGAGATTTTTTTACCTCTGAAAATGAGTGCAAAAAAGTTACTTGGATATATAGGAAAATGAAAATAAGAGCGCAGCCACGTGCGGTCAGAATATGGACGTTAATCCCGATGCCTCGTGTTGAGAGAGTATAACGCTCTCTTCACGTCAAGAACCCTTGCCACAAATCTGTGAGGGGTCCGCAGGTGGCTTGTTGAAAGGCTAAGTTAATATACCGTCATTTTCCATGACAGTAAAAATATTTCCGACCTGCAACCCAGCTGACCTCTTTTACCGGATCTACCTAGTATACTGTTAATTTTTCTTGCGCTGACATGCAAGACATATTTGCCATTGAACGTTTGGAAACCAACCAACCAACAATCAAAATAAAAAATTACACAAAATTCACATGGATTCGATTAAAATTTAATAGCTTTTACATCGGTTTTGATAAGCCATCGTTGGTTCATTTTTATCTTTTTATTCATATATTCTCCGGGAAAACTGATTTGTAATTATTAATTTTCTGGTAATAAAGCATATAAAATTTTAACAACTATGAAATTTGCTTATCTTGCAATTTTAATAATTTTTAAACGACAAAATATCTTTTTGTCCACACGAATTGTTTAAAAAAAAAAACAACAAGAAAACATGACAAAGTTAAATACCTTATACTTTTTGTATACTTATATGATTATATATCTTAAAGTTTGTTTTTATCGCTCATACTGAAAATGATAACATCAGAACAAATTGATATCTCTTATATCATTGAGGCAACTTTTCAACGTAGAAAGTAAACAAATACAAGTAAACTGACCAGTGTGGTGCAAGTAGCTTAAATCCCTTCTGAAGCATCTTTAAGATTAGTAACAAGTATTTTTACTGATTAAAGTATCAATCTGCTCGTTAAATTCTTTTTGGTCATGGAAAATTACTTGTGTGTCTACCTATTAGATGTTTAATACTTTATGTTGATTTAAGCATTCAATCTAAGGTACCCTACCCATTGTTTTATGGATAGCACAGGACAAACAGCCAAACATCAAAATAAAAAATAAAAAACCAAAAGGCAGTCTACGAAATAAAAAAAAGAAGACGATGTTCTCAACAATAATGTATACTGCTTTTAAATAAACATAAAATGATTTCGTGAAAACAAATTCGGGTAGCAAGTCGAATCCGAGGAAAACACATCAACTATAAGAGAAAAACAACCAAAATAACAGAAACACTGAACTGTTACAAAAACAAACGTCAATATACATAGCAATGGACTATATGATAATCTACAATGCCAAAAAAGGAAAACAATCAGAACTACATTTTTGTAAATATATAAATCGCTGACCGATATTACAAAATTAAGCAAAGCTCTGTCTATCCTTATATTGTTAACCGCCTCTAGAGCTCACGGGATTGATCCACGGCCAAGATAAATCAAAGACTTAAGTGTTTGTAATCTGCTTCTTTTCAGCTAAGCACGCGGCAGTAAATAAAGGCAACAGTAGTATACCGATGTTCAAAACTCGTAAATCGATAGACAAAAACAAATCCGGGTCATAAACCAAAACCGAGGCAAACGCATTAAATACAAGAAAATGACGACACAACATTAAAATGTAACACATACATAAACGAACTAAGCATTATACAAAATCCGATGCGAATAACAAAAATTTGGGATAGAAAAGTACCGTGACACGTCTTATAATAATGTGAATTGACACTCAAATACAAGAAAAAACAAACGACACAAAAAAAACACAACGTTAAATTGTAACACACACAGAAACGAACTATAATATAACAATGACCATATTTCTGACTTGGTACAGGACATTTTTTAAAGAAAAAAATGGTGGGTTGAACCTGGTTTTGTGGCATGCTTAACCTCCCTTTTTTATGTCCATTTGAAATATCACATTAAAATGACAACACAACATTACAGTAAGATGTTTAAAAATGACAGTTTGTCACAAAGTCAAAATAATGTGTCTTTCGTGTGTGACAAAGATTAAACTTTTTTTTATAGTTCGTTCTTATGTTGTACTGTTACACCACTGTCCCAAGTTAGAGGGAGGGTTGGAATACCACTACCATGTATAAACCAGTAACATTATGTGTGTATGTGACTGTTCCAAGTCAAAAGCCTGTAATTCAGTGGTTGTCGTTTGTTGATGTGTTATATATTTATTTTTCGTTCATTTTGTTTACATAAATTAAGCCGTTAGTATTCTCGTATGAACTGTTTTACATTTGTCATTTCGGGGAATTTTATAGCTGACTATGCGACACTGGCTTTGCTTATTGTCGAAGGCCGTTTCATAATCTATAGCTGTTAATTTCTGTGTCACGTGGTGTCTTCTGGATAGTTGTCTCTTTGGAAATCATACCATATCAATATATCATCATCATCAACATCACCATCTTATATTGTTAACATTAATTTAAGTTTTACACTATGTATAACTCAAGGACGAGGTTTAGAAATTTGGGAAAGAAAATACAAATATCATGAATTTAAACATGAGAGTTATTGCAATTGCACTTCTGACATTCTCCATTCTGTGTTTCCTTATTTGGAAATGATATATTAAAAGGCCAATTTTATTTTTAGGCAATAACAGGTCTTGGGAACGCACAAGATGTTGCTGATGCAATTCTAGCTAAATCGATAACTCTGGATAATACGATGAAAAATTTACTGTCAACTCAGCTAAAGCTTAATACAAAAGTTTCGTACCTACAAGAACAAATGGAGATAGAACAATGTGCTAAGGTTATGATTCAAACACAAATCAAAAGTATTGAGGAACAAATAATAATCGATGAGCTTAAAACAAGACAGCAGATTGAAGAAAATAAAAGTAATACGTCAAGTAGATTACGGGAAATGCAAAATAAAAACCATCAAGAGTTGACTCGGATTAATATAAGCATTGCTAACCTGGAGGATCATCAAACTACGTTAACGAATTTCCAAGTCGTTATTGTAGATAAATTTGATAAATTATATTTGGTAGTAGGCAAAAATAAAACGGACATAGATAATTTAAAAGGTCAAGTTGAATCAACATGCAATGAAATTAAAAGCTATACTACGAATTTCGAAAAAAGAATAGATTTACTAGAAGAGCAATCTGGTAATGTCGAAAAATTAATAGAAGAGGCAAAATGTTATGGAACTAAACAAGGTATTTTTGTCTTTTATTGATAAGAAAATGCATACATATTAGTATTTTATATATGTAATACTGATTTTAGTATAAGAGCAAAGAATACACTACATTGTTTACACTTTTGGCAATCATTTACGATCATTCATAATCATTCGCAACTCGGGATTAAATTACAAATACATTTTAATGTGTACTTAAATATCAAATAACATTTAAGAGACTTTACTCCAGTTATAAAATGAAATTATTAACTCTATTCCTTAACGTCAAAATATTGGTAACGTCATTCATGGGTTATTCCACTTTTGTATACAAGTCACCTGACCTGAAAATCTGTGGTAAATCTGTGATGAATTGAAACCGTTATTGCCTTTATATATTTTATTAACGTAACATTGTTTTCTTACTTTCAGACATTGGGCAGCTAAGAGCTGAAATCAAAGAACTTAAATTAAATCGAAAGAATTTTCCAGGTATAGTATTTAAACCTGCTACATACAGACAACAATAGAAAATGAATCCATATCAAGTACAAATTGATATTCAATATGATCAAGAATACTCCTTGTACAATGTCGTACTGTTGTATTTATAAATCAAAATTAAAATATCTTAACTCAACAGATTTATTCTAATTGGAAAACAATAATTAAATTTTCTTATTTCGGGTTTACATCAGTAATTATACATTTGTAGTCTGTTGCTGAGACAGTTTAAATGTTACCTTTTAATTTCAAATTACATTCCAAGTGCTGCGATAATGTTACAAGATTGGGAACATATCTGTATCTATCAAGTATACACTCATTTTCAAGTGGCTACCCAAGTTCCCTTCTATCATAGCACTCAAACCCTTTTCTAGTGTATTCAATATTAATATGTTCTCGTTCCGCTCGTCTGGCAAATTAAATTATAATCCCTGGTACCTTCGATAACTATCCGAACTAGCATAACAATTGTTGCGTCATTCATTATGCTACCTTCTACCATTCAATTATTTATCCTGTTATATGAATGATAGGAGAAATAAAAAAAAAACACAAGAAAACAACCAGGTAGTAACATTACCACAAACAATCTATGATTTTAAACAGAATTTGAATAACACAAACCTACGAATGTTTCATCAAATATTTTCGATAAGTTGTTTTTCATATTTGCAGACAAAATTCATTGTCTTGTACTATTATTGCAAAATTCGTGATCACCAAAGTTACTAAATATGATTTAAATGTAAGAATGTCATTTCGGGAAACTCAAATAAACACAAAATATAAAATCTCAATCACGGTAAACACTCTCTGTTAACTTATTAATACACTCATCATAGATACCACGACTAAATTCAGTATATACGCCAGACGCGCGTTTCGTCTACAAAAGACTCATCAGTGACGCTCTAATAGATAAAGCAAAACAAATTCAATTCAGAAGATCTCGTCAAATATATTCGTGTCTAAGATTAGTGCTCTACAAGGTCGGACTTTGTGTTTGATTTCAAAAATACAACTTTAATATACGGTCAGTAAAATTAAGTACGGCAATTTGAAAAAGAATGTAGTGCGCATTAAATGTATATGACGGAAGCATTTGAGTCATACATTTATTTCGATGAATGCATTGAACATGCACAAGGTGTTTCGTGACTCATATTCATACTTTAGAGTCGAGATTTATTTTCCTTTTTATGGAAATTTATGATAAAAACTGAAAACAATTATATTGACATCATCAGAGTTTCCGCTGGCAAAAATTTTGGGAGAGAAAAATAGTTGTGGCGATTGAAGTTCTTTTTTTGAAGGATTTCTATGTTAATTTTCTCAATTCAAGTTTTAAGTTAAATAAAAAAGACAATCATTGTAATGTCAAAGCAACATTTTAAAGTGGCGGATTTTATTTTGGATAATTCTTAATTTACAATTAAATATATTATGACAGAAATTGAAACATTAAACTGACAAACCGAAAACATGTATTTTTCATGTTGTTGTTGTCGCGTCTATATGTATGGCATGACATACATGACATTTAAAGAAATAATGATTAATAGTAACAAGAAATAAAAATGAATTATGAAAACAATATTTGAGGTAAAACACATATTCTGAATTGTCAAATATTTAAAAAAAGAATGTTCTTATTTAAATTGTCTCGCTATATTTTTGCAATCATAAGTTCGTCTT
Source organism: Mytilus galloprovincialis (assembly GCF_965363235.1). Taxonomy (NCBI): domain Eukaryota; kingdom Metazoa; phylum Mollusca; class Bivalvia; order Mytilida; family Mytilidae; genus Mytilus; species Mytilus galloprovincialis. The sequence continues at coordinate 17,378,946 of NC_134848.1, read as the reverse complement.
CAAGATAATCGAAATGCAAACGAGTATATTTACTGCAATTCAATTAAACAAGTGTTTGTTATTATGGTTTAATGATTTTAGTCGCAGTGTACACATTACGATTGATAAGTTATGAAAATGACCGGATATCTAACTAGGTTATAAATTACTAAGAGTGATGAAAAACAAAATTTAGTAACGATAAAAAATATCTGATAGAGTACATTACTCTCTCCGATTATGAGACATTAATTTATAAGGGTAAAACCCATGACAGAGTACCTTAGACTCTTATATTATTTGAAACAATAAATTATTGTATGCACCATGCCCTTTAACTCATATATGAAAAGCAGACCAGGAAAAAAACATTTATTCACAAAACGCCTTAGCTATTACAAAGAACCGAACGTATGCAAAATTTTTGAGATACTTTTTTGGCCGATTTTTATTGATCTGCCAGAATATTTAAAATATTCTCTCGTTATCGGCACTAAATCTACATTATGTTTTGTTTTCAATTCAGATTGGATGATTGCAACATTACAAAAATGGAAAAAAGAAGACGAATATTTCGTTGATACAAGGGCAAGTAAATCGGTAATGGAGTGCATAGATGAACATATGTGCGTGTCTGTTGTCGGCCCGTCTGGAGTAGGAAAGACGTTTCTAGTTCAACATGTGGCATTGGAAATGGAAAGAAAAGGTTATACCATTATCAAAGTGAACAGTCCGGAAGAAATAAGGGAACATGACATGTCCGACAGACCAACCTTGTTTGTCGTAGATGATTTGTGTGGAAATTTTACAGCAAACACAAACAGGCTGGATGTATGGAAGAAATTATTGAAGAATATAAATCATATTCTAGAGACAAACCATGCAAAGCTTATGTTCACATGTAGATTACAGGTATTTCAGGATGAAGGCTTTAAACATTCAGATCTTACACTTTTTCAAACATGTATATGTAACTTAGTCGAAGAAAAACTAGCTTTAACAGAATCAGAAAAAGAAAGTATGTTATTAAAGTATTTAGGGGACGCTGATACAACCAAATTTGAACGTTTATATCAGTATGACTTTTTTCCTCTTTTATGCAAAATGTTAAATACGAATAAAGACCAGCCAAATTTTTGCCTGGAATCTTTTTTAGAGGATCCCTTTTCTAGTTTTGAAATAGAACTTAACGATCTTTTCGTCGACTGTAAGGAAGGTAAGTACAAATTCATTGCCCTTTTGCTATTGGTTATTTGTAACAATCACTTAGATAAGAAAGTTTTAACAGTTGAGGATGTCAAATTCAAACAGATTTTAGAGGATATACGTGAGGAGTGTTGCATCAATGAATGTGTAAAATTTAAATCGTTGATAAAAGAGCTTAACACATTGACTGGAACCTTTGTGTCGAATGAAAAAGGTATCTTTCATGCCATTCACGACAAATTGTTTGATTTTCTGGCTTATTATTTTGGAACAAAGAACGAAGTTACAAACAATGATCTGACTAAGTTATTGATAATTCATGCTGATAAGAACTTTATTTGTGAAAGATTTCTGATTAAGGATACTGGTCAGTCGGATGACACAAAACGTAAAGAATATGTTATAAGTGTGCAAGATGATCACTTGACCATGTACATTGAAAGAGTTTTCAATGATATGAAAATTTGTGACAATATTAAGGAATATCTGCGACATAATAGAAATAGTAATGATCGAAGAAATACCATTTTCGCAACAGAATTACACAACTTGATTAAACAGCTTAAAAAATGTGAAATCTCAACTCTGATACGAGAAGCTAGTAGTGAGTTTGTACGTGCTATGTTTGTTCTGAATGAAACTGACAGTACCGTGAACGATGAATATGAAATCTTAATAGACCTTGATCTCTTACAAGAATACCTGAACAGAATATTTGATGACATGACCAAATCTGATGATGTAATGGATTATATGATGCGATGTAAAAGTTCAAGGAACCCGTCATTCCGTTCCTCGTTACTTTCATTCATAGCATGTTTTAGTTCAACACAAATTGTAGAAATCATTAAAAAAGCCAGTACAAGTTTTGTACAGGTCATGTTTGTGATGACAGTAGAAGATATCAAGCAAAGTAGTATTCAGGTATACAAACGTTATGGAATAGAAGTACCTGATGACATCATGCAGGTGTATATAGAAAGGGTTTTTAATGAAATCTCAAGATCTCAAGATGTTGAAAAGCATAGGAATTCTAACAGAAATAGAATGAATACACTATTCCATACTAAACTACTTGCCTACATGGAACAGCTTGAAATATCGAAAATGAAAGTATTGATTTCAACTGCAAGTCAAGATTTTATAGATCGATTATGCGTAATGAGTGTCGACGATATTGGAGAGAATAGTGACTGGGAGTATAAACGTTATGGTATTATCATACACACAGACTGCTTACATATGTACGTAGATCGGTGGGTTCAGGGAATGACAAAATCTGCAAACATAGAAAATTATTTTAGGCGTAATAGGAATGTAAACACAAATTTATTCCACAAATTATTACAGAGTTATATGGCACAACTACAAGAACATGAGATCGAAAAACTTATTCAAACAGCAGGTAATGATTTTCTACATAAACTATTTGTAACCTCAAATGAAGACATAAAACTTAATAGTTCCAAAGATTATGAAAAGGTCGGTATCCTAGTGCAGGACAAATATTTGCAGATGTACAATGAAAGGATTTGGAGTTTAATAGAAAATCCTGAAACTTTCATACGTGATATAAGGTATAACAGGAATATCGATAGTGTACGCAATTACACGAGTACACTTCATTTATCAAGAATGATAGAATTGATGCATACAGCAAGTGTTGAAATTTTTCATCAGATGATCACAGTAGATATTAAGAGGGAATTGAAAATAGAGGGAAAATGTACAGATGCACAATCTCGCATTTCGGATGATTCTGATATGTCGGGATGCATAATGTGTCCAGATAGTCTCATTAATGCATACATGGACAGGATGATAGCAGATTGGAGAGGAGGAAAATTAAATGCTGTAATACAAAACAATAACTTGATAAATCAATCTTTCGTTGATAAGTTTTTGAAACATTTGGATAACCTTGAACCATCAAAGATATCCGAACTGGTGAACCTAACAGATGCTGGAGGTAGACCGACAGCGTTGACAACCATGTGTCGACGGGGTGCAGTAAACCTTGCAAAATGGTATATTGAAAAACTTTTCCACGGAAGTGAAGAAGAAAGGCACCACAAATTGTGTGCTTTGTTTCTCTTGGTTGTATTCAACAATAAATTAGAGGAGAGTTTGCTGAATGATGAAGTTCCAAAAGTAAAAAAAATGATTCATTCGTTTGAAAGGATGTACATAAATAAACTAATCGTAGATACCAGAGTTGAAATTTTATATTTACGCCAGCCGTATGACATCCATGATGGGATATCTGTCAAAAAGATAAAAGAAGAACTTGATACTACTTTTCACAGCATTGTCGTCACGAAAGAAGACGGTGTGTATCATGCACCTCATCACAAAGTTTTCAATTTTCTTGCTTATTATATTCATTCTTTTCAGCAACTATCAGATGTTCTGATAGAATATAGTGATGAAAAAGATCTTTGTGAAAGGTTTTTGTTAAAAATAACTTCAAACAGTGAACAATATTTCTTGATCGAACCTTCTGAAAAAGCACTTCACAGATGTATCGAAAGGATATTCAAGGCCATGACTAAATCCGAAAAACTTTTTAGTTACATACTGAATAAAAGGAATAATATAAACATAAATTGCATAAACGCCTACATCCAAAAACTAAACAAGGAGCAAGTAAAGGTTTTAATTGACACTGCCTGTATTGATTTTATCAACAATGTGTGTTTAATAGAAGCAGAAGATAAGAAAGTTAATATTAATATGGAAATGAGACCTCATATTGTAATACCTAGTGATTGCACCACTTTTTATACAAAACGAGTTTTTGATAATTTAGTAGACAGTGATTGCGTTGAATCATTCTTACTAGATAACAGAAATAAGCAAAACAGACTTTTTCGTACTACATTACAAACATATATGACGAACATCAACAGACACGAATTAGAAACGATCATCAAGCATGCTGGCACCAGTGAGTTTATTAATCGGATGCTAGTGATTTCAGAAGAAGAAATAAAAGCTGAAAGTTATTGGCAATATGAACGTTATGGAATAGTAGTACCGACAGATCATTTACATATGTACATCGAAAGGGTACTTGACGACTTAAAAAAATCTTTGTATTTACCAATGAACAGAAATACTGAGAACAAAACATTCCGTGAAGAAATATATAGGCATATAAGCTCTCTTTCGAAAGACGAAATAGAATCAATGATTCAGAAAGGAAGTAGTAAATTCATAAGTCGAATGTTTATGTCCACGAATGGAAACTTTGAGGACATAAGGGTACGGAGAGATGAATGTTACCTTATGTTTATACCAAAGCAATACTTTGAAAAATATCAAAAGTATTGGTCTGGAAGCGATATTTCTTCGCATTCCAGAAGTTCAAACTCATTCGATTGCAAAACCACCATTATTAAGGACAGTTCAGGTACATTCACATTGTTCATTAATGAAGATAGCGAATGTGAAATAGCCATGGTCACAGTTAGAAGAGAAAATGAATTGAATATCGACAAATTACAACAGCATCTAAACAAATATGTTGATCCTATTTTGACAAGCAAAAGAATCGATTGTTGTGTAAAATCTACATCAGATATTGTCGAAATATACATACAAAGGATGATAGCTGACTGGATGCAAGGTAATGTTCATGATGTTTTGGGAAATATAAACTTGAACAATCAAACTTTTTTGTGTAGATTCTTAACCCATTTGAAAAACTTTGATGTTGTTAAACAAGCAGGGCTAGTAAAAACAATAGACAGCAATACTGGAGATTCACCTTTGGCAGTATGTTGTTATGTTGGTAATATACAACTGGTAAACTGGTGCCTCGATAACAACGCAAATACCAACAGCTGTAGCAAATACGAAGAATATCCTTTACAAATAGCGTGTCTTCAAAATTATCCAGACATATTGTTTATCCTACTGAACCATAAGGATAAGGCTGATTTTAATACAATGACGGGCATTGTAGTAAGCTTTTATACGAAACCATTTTATGAAGCTTGTAAAAAAGGTCACACACAGATCGTTTCTCTCTTACTTAAGGAGGAAATCGATATAAATGATTGCCAAAACGACTACAGCAAAACACCTCTGTTTGCAGCTTGTAAATATGGACACATTGATATTGTATCTATGTTACTGAAACATAAAGCAGTCAACATAGATGTAAATATAGGTGGTAATTTCGATGAAGAGAAGGAGACTACGCCACTGTTCATCGCCTGCAAAAAGGGGCATACAGAGATTGTATCCCTTTTACTCAATCACAACGTTGATGAGGTGAATGTAAAAAAACATACACGTCAATGGGAAACACCGTTATATGCAGCTTGTGAAGGAGGATTCAATGATATCGTGGATCTCCTTATGTCAAATAAACCTGAAATTGTGAATAAAAGCAGAATGGATGGAGCTACCCCGCTGTTTGTGGTGTGTCAGGAAGGTCATATAGAGGTTGTGTCTTCCCTTCTTAACCAAAAAGGTATCGAAATAGATAAATGCACGGTCAGTGGTATGTCCCCTTTGTTTATAGCTTCATTACTAGGTCATAGTAAGGTTGTTCAAATTTTGTTACGCAGGAATGCAGATGCCAGTATATGTGTCAAGAATAGAGACGATGTAATAGAAGTGTTCACGAAATTCAGAAATAGATACAGATATACATCAAAAATACCAATGGAATTTAGAAGGTTCGTCAGATATATGAAAAACCTCATTATTGACAATGCATCTGAAAATGTGAAATCACACGTTGAAAAAAAGGCTGAAGATGGTATATCCAATATCATCTTTGGGTCCTCACCAATACATATGGGAAGTTTCATGGGCCACACTGATATTGTAAAATTACTAGTCGACAACATGTCTATGGAGATAAGTAAAAAAAATGAAAATGGAAGTACGCCATTGTTTCTGTCTTGTGAACAAGGGCATGAAGATATCGTTCGCATTCTCATGGAAAATGGGGCTAACCCAACATTGGAGAGAAAAGACGGCAAATCACCATTGTCAATTGCCAAAGAGATTGGTCATACGAAGATAGTCGAAATTCTGAATTTAACAACAACACCGTAAATCAACAAGCATTTGCATTCTAAGAGTGAATTTTAAACAAACATGAAAGAAGTCAAATTAATCAGAAATGGTAACAATCAGAAAACTAATCAAACGCCCGACCTTAAACAAGTTGTGTCGGATGTCCATTAGTCAACCATTCGTTTTTTAAAGCGACTGAATATACTATGACTATCCGACAAAACCTATATTACACTATAGCATTATCATAATGAGGACTTATTTGCCTTCATTTCTTCTATTCGATTAACATCAACAGCTAACAACAAATCAACAATTAGTAAAAACTTGTATTGAATAAGCTGTAAAAAGATTTTCTTTATCTATTTTGTCTTTTGATTAAAAAAAACCAACGTTATCACAAATAATGTGCATAACCTACATGCAAGGTAATTAAAACAAAAATTGAAAATTAAAAGGTCTGAACGTTAGTAACAGCGCATTTCGGATAGTGTTGACACTCACTGTATAGTACTAACGTACATAACTTATCATGATTCAAATCTGGGAACAGGGAGAACACATGTCCGTTATATTTGCTGACTTCCTTCGAACAGGAAAATGTACAAGGTAAGTATAAAAACCCAGGAAGAGTGGATAATTTAATTTATTTAATTAACAGGTAAAGTAAACGAAAGCAACGATGAACTGACATCGATTTGAGCTAATTATACATTTCATTGTATGATTTCACGTTTACCCTGAACTGTTATGCGTACATTCATGAAGCGAAAGAAATTAATATGTTGATTTGTGTATTTTTTTAGTTCAATGTATCTACTTGCTTCTATTTAGAAAAAAAAACCAGCTTTCAAACCTACATTTTTCAAAACTATAGTACAAATAGCCAGTCCTAATGATAATTTTTATTGTGTCTTTCATAGTATTGCCTTAATGGGTCGTATACACATTTACTGTTATTTCATTTTATTATTTAGAAAAAAAAATTTCAACAATAAAAGATGTTTTAACACGATGTGTATTTTCTAAAAATAAGTTTTTCACCTACATATTTGTACCAAAGGGGAATGTATCAAATGGAATATAAGACTTGATATATCTTTTAGTATGTGTGTACTTCATGTATTGGTTATATCTTATCTACAATAATATAAAAATTATATATATGTATCATGTATATGGGTTATGTGTATTTTTATGTTAAACATTTTGTATAAAAAAATATTTTGATTATATTTTGTTGTATATTTGCTTAATTTGCTCGTTTGCTGGATTTGACAATAGTTGTCCATTTGTTTGATGTGTATGAGGTTTTGATTTTACCATTTGATTATTGATTTTCCGGTTTGAGTTTTTCTCGGAGTTCAGTTTTTTTGTGATTTTACTTGTGTACATGGTTTATGGAATTAAAAAGAATAATGGCACTATTGCATCACTGTATGTGCAACACAGAAAGCAAATTACCACATAATTAAATGTATTTTTTTTTAATTATCATTATGCTATTCTGTAAAAAATATTCGTTGACACATTATTCCTGAAATGTGTCTGAATTAACACGATTAACAAATATTTGGTACATCATCACAATTGACAGTATTCCCAAAGTAACGACAAAAAGTGTTAATACATTTTCTTTAATGACACAAACTTTTTTCCGAAAAATATATTAATTTTTAAATTATTGATATTTGAATAAATCCCATACAGGTACATCTCGGTCAAAATCAAACAATTTCTTAACCTTCATTTTCTATTTTTTTTTTTTACAAATGTATTTATTGCATGCTTATAACATGTATTATGTCCATCAACAGTTATTCCCTAAAGTTATATGTATTCGATAGACTTATTTGTAAATTGAATTAAATTATAGGAATGGTATATATTGTATTGATTAATTAATACGACTGACAATATAATATTATACTGCATATAATTAAGATTTGGTATTTTTTGGTTAATGATTTTTTTTTTTATACTATGTTTGTTTAACTGGGAACCCATAATCATTGTATTAGAAAAATGTATTTACATATTATTTAATGATATAATCATTTCCTATTGTACTCTATAATGCTGTTTTTAATTTTGTCCATTCGAAAGATCTAATATCCATATTATAAAATAAGTTTAAAGTCTAATTTGTAATTAAGTTAGTTGTTAATTTTTATGTAAAATATAAAATTTCTTGACTCTTACATCACTTTAATTTTCAAACAAGGTGAATTGTTTCGATTGATTATAAATGGTGTTTGACTTGTTTAAACTTTCCGCATTTTTTGCATATTAGGCAAATTTTAATTACCACTTTTTAGGCTGTACACCTATGTGAAGCCAGCAATTGTTAGATTTTTTTTTCTTAACCTGATGTTAGATTAACTTTTAAAAACTTTCCCATGTTTTATCAATGTTTACACATTACTGGGCTACTATCACGGAAAAAAATCACAGTTTCACAATCAAACGTTTTAGATACTTTCACTACAGATGAAAAGGATCAATCTAAGTTACTTTAACTTTTAAATAAAAACAAACATAGGTAGGTGTTAATATAAGAAAGTTTTATGTTGTTTTTTACTTTCTGGTGTAAATTTTAATATGCTGTCAATTTGGTAAATTTTGGAATTTTTCCTAAATTTTTACAACAAAAAACATATAATTTCAACTTCTTTGGTATACTTGATTACAAAATTGCATATCTAAGATTTAAAATAAAATGATACGGGATTAACATGTTGCTGGTAAAATCATTTCTCCTCGTACCCAAACATTTTATCAACATTTTGGCAAATGAGACTGATTTGATTGGTTATAAAATTTGAAAAAAAATGAAAAAAACCCTACTTATTGTTAATACACAATATCTTCACAGAGTTAAATTGAGAATAATATTTATAAATTCACCGATAATTATCACTTGTATCACATGTTTTGGAAATGAATCTAGAACAAGATTCAAACGAAATTGAAACTTCAAAAGAAAATATTCATAAAACGCCGCTATAGGTTGAATTTTTGTAAATAATAACAATGCAATTAAATGGAAAGAAAAGTATGATGAATTCTGAGCATTTTGGAAAAAAAGGTTGTAGGTCTGTTTATTAACATGATTAATTTGAAAGAACTGTCATCGATATACCTCTTATTTAATAGTATCATAAATTACAGAAGCTACATGTCACTTGATATTTATATGTTAATGAAGAATGTATTGTAATGTTGATTCACTTTGATTTTAATCAATAAACATACGTAATTTCTGTGAGTGTCAGTTTTTTTATCTCTTTTTATCTGGAGATAAGATGTGGTAGATAATTGCAAACGAGACACCTATCAACCTGAGACTACATATTACTTTCAACAATAAGAAAAATCATAATTAGTATATTTAACTATAACACCAAGTTGTCCTTGTAAATAAACCGTTTTGTTTACAGTGACTGAATTTCATGTTGACGGTATACATGAGGTAAATGTTTTTATCTTTCTTAAAGTTTATTTTCAACTTAATACTAGGAATTTGAAAATTTATACAGACGTTTTTTCCAATCATCTAATTTACCGACGATCCTACTTTCTTGGTTTCATTTTTAGAAAGAAGCCTGTTAATGGAGAAAATCTCCTTTCATTTTGTTCATATAAATGAGAATATTGGATACTTTGTCTAAGTACATGTATGCTATGTCACCTTCCATGAAGTGATACATTATAATGAAAACATTATGCAATTAAAAATGTAGATTTCTTTTATAAATTTGGTGCAGTTTTTATTATAATTGCTTGATATATCTTTAATGGGGTTTTACCTGCACTAGAAATTTTAAATCCATACAATTAGCAATCCAGCGTAAAACGTAGATGACAACTACATTGAATTGTAAGGATGATCCAGAACGGCAAAATCATAAGCTCAATCACATTACACAAAATCAACTGCCACTCTATCATATCTATAGAAAAAACACATATATGCAAAAATAAAGGAGATGAATAAAAAAAATGACCATGATAGCTCAATGACAAAGTGGCAGGATGTAAAAATACCAAGTCACGCCAAAAGGATATTACAAAAACAAAAAGAAAGAAAGGTTAATGATATACGCAGATAATGATAAGCATGTAAAATACTATAAACAATATTTATACCTAAAATCTAGAACCTATACTTCTAGGTCATCATGTAACTGATCTAAATTCTAATAGAGACAAATATTGAATACAGCTATTTACGGTATCTTTGTATTAAGAAGGGAAAAAACAGGTATTTTCTTTACGTTACGTTTCGGCTCTGTGTCATAACTGTTTTAAAAAAATAATAATACAAGAACCACATCGGTGCATACGTTTTGATTAAACTCTAGTCCCAGGTTTATTTATTATGGACATTCGCTTTTTTAAATATTATTCAGTAACAACTATTACATGTATAACCTGTGAAATACGAGAATAATTGAAAAATTCACAACTACATCATTCGTGAAACCAAATGATAAAAAACTACTGTTAAATCAATGTTGTGAGATGTTTTTACAATTGCAAAAAATGCATTAATCAAGTTAGATTTCTTAACATACCAAGACTTTGATTCAAGCTTATCTGATGACAAATGAAAGTATGCTGGATATGCTTGCCGTTAAAGAAATATATGAATCATTGGTAACGGTATGATTAGCAAAACATGTAATCATGGAAAGAAATAAAATTGAAAAACTATGATATTGATATTATATTTTGTTTCGACTAAATCTTTCAAGATTCTAAAATTGAGAATGGAAATGGGGAATGTATCAAAGAGACAACAACCCGACCATAGAACAGACAACAGCAGAAGGTCACCAATAGGTCATCAATGCAGCGAGAAACTCCTGCACCCGGAGGCGTCCTTTAGCTTGCCCCTTAACAAATATCTATACTAGTTTAGTGTCATACTAAACTCCGAATTACACAAAAAAAAAACTGAAATTAAAAATCATAAAAGACAAACAAATGTCAGAGGCTTCTGACTTGGGACAGGCACAAAAAATGCGGCGGGGTTTAACATGTGTTTTTTTAAATCTTAACCCTCACCCTATACCACTAGCTAATGCAGAAGAGTAAACGCATAACAATACGCACAGTAAAATTCAGTTCAAGAGAAGTCCGAGTCCGATGTCAAAAGAGGTAACAAAAGAAAATAAACAAGATGACAATAATACATAGATAACAACAGACTACTAGCAGTTGCTGACATGCCAGCCCCAGACCTCAATTAAACTGATTGAAAAATTATGTCTTCTTTATATGAATATCAGGCACAAAACCTCCGATTAAGGGTTTAGTATTATATCATCATAAAATATATGGGAAGAACATAAACCGTGTCATGCTTTCAAAATAATGAGTTTAATTCCGATGCAAAGACCCTATTTTGAGTGAATCAATATGAAATCGAAAATATGCAACCTTTAATGACCAGACAACAGTATCGTAATTATATCCCTTCTTAATAAGTCTGTTTAAAGGTTTTGTTAGCTTCTGAAGTGAGTACTGACATTGCTGTGAAGAATATTACCATAAAAGATTGGATGTTGAGTTATATTTACGAATGATGTCCTAGTACCGATGATAAAGTTTAGAAATTGTGTTGACTAGTTTGTGATATCGAAAACCCTTGTGTGTAATTTTTCAGTAATACATAAATTCCTCTCGCTAAAAATCTAAAACATTGTTAAATACACAAGCGAATCGTAAAAGTTGAAATATATAAACACCGTAATATGGTGACAAGGGAACGTCACCATCTAAAAATGGATATTCTCTTTTATCATAATGTTTTTGTATATGTTTATGATATAGATATCAAGATCGAGGAAAGGGCAGTGGTCGTTGTTAGTATTGGCTTTATTTAAAGAAATTTAACAGGATAAATGTCTTTAGTATACATACTGAAGTCGTCATTATTAAGAGCCAATATATCATCCAACTATCTAAAAGTATTTTTTTGTATCAGAGCAGTACATTTATCTGTTTAAGAAAACATTACATATACATTGTTTCAATATGAATAAACTGGACATTATTCAAACAACCACCAATTCGTCGTTTAGAAATAAATTGCATCGAATGTACACGGTGTATTTGTGTATGTTTATTTAATCACTCTACAAATACAATCATCTTTACCTCTTAAGAAAATGTAAATCTCAACACCGCTTTAAATTTACGTAACAGCATATGCATTTGAATGTTCTTTAAATAGGTTGTGCTTTATATTTTTCCAAAATCCATCTTTTATCAAAATAATCAACATATCATCAAGTATAGAATATCAGTGTTTATGTCACCTGGAAACAATCGTGTATTGTATTTTACATGTATCAGACAGATACAATTAATGTACAAAGAGAATAAGATCGTTTGTTTGTGTTTTTTATCAATCTTGACACCAACATGAGTTTGTTACAAGCAATATGTAATTTACTATATGTATCCTTAAACTGGTTTTTTTTTCATAAAATTAGTTGTGCCCTACAAAAGACGTATCTAGTAAGGTCTAAATCATAACTTAACTTACTTTTATCCTAATCGTTACTAAGGGTCAGGGTTAGAATAAAACCTAACCCTATTCCTAATTATAAGTTTACAGTTATTACTCTGATTAAATTATGATAAACATACATGTACAACTGATTGGTCATCCAGAAAGTCGATATTTCACTGCTGGTACAATGTAAGTTATCTTTTTAAATACTCTATTGTCAGCTTGATCTTGCCAATATGATTAAAAGGTCATCTTTTACTTATATAGAATAGCATAGCATAAACTAAATTATCAAGGGAACTATATGGTCAACTATTGTTATATATGTTCAACAAATCCTTCGAGATCAGATGAGCTCACTCCTTAATTTTGATCAACCTTTGTTTGTTTAACCCTCCTCCATTTTCCTTGTGTAAAAGAGTTCGGAAAGCCCTTGGTGACACAGTTTTTCTGTTAGTTGTATTTGCAATAATCATTGAACATATTTGACATCATCTTGAGATATTTCATATGTTACATTGTACAGGTTATTTGATCATTCTAACATGACGTCCTTCAAACGCTTTGAGTACACACCCGTGGTAAATTATGAATATATTGCTTGGGCTGTTCCAATCGTACTCTAACATCATATGTTTTTTTATGCATTTGTCCCATTATGCCGATATTTTACCCCTCGCTATCGCTCAGGGTGAAATATTTGTCATAAAGGGCCAACCCGTGGTAAAATCACGATATATTCAAGCCCCATGAATTATTTCTTAATTTTTACTTCTGAGATATAGACACACAATTGTTAACAGGGACGGTGTGCTTATGTATCAATATATTTGGTTTACAGAATAGAGAATGATCAAAATAAATACTGATAAATCTGAATATTAACAGTTGAATATTGATATAAAATATGATTTGAGATAACTAACACCACTATAAAATCTTTTTTGGATCTATTACACCTTTCTCCCCTCAAAAGTTGTACTTCTAAGGCTATAAAATCAAAATTTTGGTACCTATCACACATTTATGAATAAAATGTGACAATAAATGAGTAATTGAATTGTTCAAGCTGAAAGCACTGGCTTGCTCTACTTACTAATATTCATGAAAGACCCAAGGTCAAAGCAATTTTCCCTCCATGTATGTTTTTGGACTCAATCCACCGACAATATTTCGTGATAGGTGTTTTGCATGTTAAAATTTTGGTATGTTAAAAAGAGGGGGGATCACATTTTAAACGTTTTTATGGAGGGATAAAATAAAAATAGTGAAATATTATGGGGATCAAGAAAATTTTCTGTTTGATTTCAAAATGACCAGCAACCCAACCCCTTCCCAGGTAAAAAAATGTTAGTCCTTAAATTACTTAAGATAAACGATACACAAAAACAGTCAAAAATATAGAAATGATAATATTTTGGTTATGAAATTTAAAGAATAGACAAAACGAGAAGAGTAAATAACAAAAAAAGAATGGTCGTCGTTTTCTTTCTTTAATAGATTTGTTCATATTGTAGTGTTGATTACCTTTATTCAATAAAGACACCTTACCGTACAAAGAAATGTCCCTTCTTTTAAACAAAATGTATGTACATGTATTTAAAAAATTATGATAAAATAAATATGTAGTAAATATTATTGTTTACTGTTTAAACAGTTCTAATTTTGCATGTTTTAAGATCAAATGATTTCTCATATTTCTCGTCGTATTAATTTATGTTAATTCTAATTTGATGTCTCAATTTTTTTTATATATAATAATTGTACACTTATGTTAGGATTTAAGAGATTACATACCACATGTACCATATGCATTAAACACAATGATAAATTAATTTACATTGTTGACTTTAATGACAATTTGTACCCAGAAAAGTTTTTCAAAGTAATCAAATGTGGTGTCAGAAAATCTAATAGCTTGATACAATATTTAAAGTTCTATCAAATTCTGATAAACATGTACTGATAAAGAACTGACTGATTTTAGACAGAACAACACAGTTGAACTGTTGGTGAGTGTTTTATCTAATTTATTTTATTGCTCAACATACTTGATAATATTGATAATGGAAATGGGGAATGTGTCAAAGAGACAACAACCCGACCAAATAAAAAACAACAGCAGAAGGTCACCAACAGGTCTTCAATGTAGCGAGAAATTCCCGCACCCGGAGTCGTCCTTTTTGTACACAAGAAACTAAAATTAAATTAATACAGGACTAACAAAGGCCAGAGGCTCCTGACTTGGGACAGGCGCAAAAATGTGGCGGGGTTAAACATGTTTGTGAGATCTCAACCCTCCCCCTATACCTCTAACCAATGTAGAAAAGTAAACGCATAACAATACGCACATTAAAATTCAGTTCAAGAGAAGTCCGAGTCTGATGTCAGAAGATGTAACCAACGAAAATAAACAAAATGACAATAATACATAAATAACAACAGACTACTAGCAGTTAACTGACATGCCAGCTCCAGACTTCAATTAAACTGACTGAAAGATTATGATTTCATCATATGAACATCAGGCACAATCCTTCCCGTTAGGGGTTTAGTATCATACCATCATATATGATGGTATGATACTAAGGTAATTTATGTGCAAGAACTTCAACTTATATATAGAACATGACAAAAAACAGAAAACATTTGTTTAATCAATTTTTTCCAACTTTGTCACATAAGGGGAGGTAACTCAAATGCAAGGGCAGATATTTCAGATTTAGGTACTTTTACAATAGAATGTGCATAATCTATACAAAATTTGTCAATTTTAAACACCGTGTAGCATGAAAATAAGCACGGTGACCAATTCTTTTTATTACATTTTGGCAAATTATTAAAAAAATCTATGGAATATAATTTAGACACCCCATCTATCTAAATACGCATACTTAAAGGTTCATCGCCCTGTATTTGGTTGCTTTTGGTATGTATATCTTCCCGAATATGATTTTTTTGTTTTGAATTTTGTATTCTCATCTTTTCATTTGAAGAGATGGAAAAAGATTGACGCAGATCATCTCTTTCGAAAACATGGTTGCCTTATAAAGTACGTAACCATGTGAATTCAGATATTGGTGTGTTTCTTCTTTATTGCTGTTTTTAACTTTGATGAGGTTTCATATTTTCATGAATTTGAAAATGTTATTTACAAACTATTTCAACAAAACGTTACGACTAATGGCATTTACAAATCTTCAGCAAATATCTGTCTAATATATTTATCTTACCCACACGTATATGATGTAATGAGGAAAATGTAACTTAAAGCTGTATCAGTCTTTACGTTTAGATATGTTTTTTAGATTATACTCAGGTTAAGCGTCATATAAGAAAAAAAACATGTATACACATAATGGTGTACGTAAAATTAGGTTAAGGTCCCTTCGAGTTATTCAAAAAAATGAATTACTTTTTTCAGTGATTATTTTATCTTTGTACCGATAAATGAATGCAACAATCTACGCCACAATCAGGAAAACAATAATGCTACGCTACGCGACTGTCATAAGGAATAGAAGTTATGTTAGGTATCAAATAAAGGCAACAGCGGTATACCGTTGTTCGAAATTCATTAATCGATTGAAAAGATATAAGAGGAAAACTACGACACAGAAACAGAACATTTTATGTAACACTCAGAAACGAACTATAATATAACAATGGCCATATTCCTGACTTGGCACAGGACATTGTAAGAAAACAATGATGGGTTGAACCTGGTTTTGTGGCATGTCTTAAGATCCCCACATATCCCCCAAACAACAATTGAATCTAATCTATTAAATTCAAATACTGATTTTTTTTAAATTTAGATTTACAAGATTCAATTATTTCGTACTTAAAAAAAACCAAAAGACAATTTTGAGTCAATAAACTTAAAGTTATTTCGAAATACTATTGACTAGAACAGTTAACCTTAATTATTACGGCAATGATAATGACCTTTAGTCCAATCTGTAATGTGATTAAGGGTGGACTTTCAAATTCATGATCCACCGTTATACTGATATAAAACCATATGTATCTGTTTCTACATGATAACTAATTATAGAAATCAAAAAGTCATATGACATTATCATACAAAATTCGTTATATTTTGTCGGTTATCTGCCAATTACATCTTGTATGCAATGTGGAATGTTCTAAATCAAACAATTTGATCACATGTTATCAGTACATATATAGAAATCGACCTTATTCAAGTGCACATGTACATGTTCTCATGTTGTAATTTGAATATTTTTCTATCAATTTGGTGTTATAATTCGTCAGTGGTTCAGTTTTAGGTTTGTATCGCAAACCTGCTTCAATACATTTTATATGATAAAAATCTATTGATAATTGGATTTCAAAATCTTAATATACATTTCTAAACGATTACAGATCATTGCACAAATATGGAATACATATGTATCAGCATGAGGGCCTTATATTGACAGAATACCTGTTTGAATTATGAATAGATTTTGGTGTCATCATTAAAGAGAAAATGTAATACATATGATGTAGATATACAAAACAGTTTTGAACATTAACAAGGAGAAGCATTAAATATATTCAAAATATACTCATATCGGTCAGCAATTCAGTTATTATTATGTCGTGCGCTTTCTTTGAATAATTCTTTTTCGAACTTATCCAGGATAGCTCGCCCTTTAAAAACCTTGAGAAAGTTAAGATTTTCAACATTGAAAAGATTGTTGTCTTAAATGCACGTTTTGGTATTATGAATTCAAATCGGAATATTGAAAAAAAAATTATAGCCCATCTTAAAGTGGATCATACAATTTCCGAAGTTTTGATGTTTCATCGCTCTACAACTTACCAAGAACTGTTCATATGATCCACTTACAGATGTTCGTATAAATTAGAAAAATGGTAGTACGTATACGTGTGCACATTAAAAGAAATAAAAAAATGTGTATGTGTCATTTGATAATCATTGCATGTGTGGCGTTACTACAAAAGACCTTATTGGTTAAAAAATATATTATATGTGTTATTGGTTTATGTCATACATTCTTGTTTTTATAAGAAAGTTCTTATTATTTGAAAAATTTTGAAATTGATTTGGTTTCCATTGTAGTAAACTATATGTTCTTCAATATCTACAAGCAATAAAACTAATGCGGTGTTTCAATGTCGACTGTGAGTGTATCTTTTAAATGATTCGGGTACACTCAAACACAAACATTTGAAGCCAGTTATGTTCAAACAAGTAAATCGTTTAGCTGTTCGAATATTATTGGATAGATAATTTTAAATACGTAGACACACTAAGATAATTATTTGAAGACTACATTTATTCCTACTTTGTATGTGTTTTAATCACTTTGTTGACTTGGCATTGACATGGGTTTTTTTTATCTTTAACTGATATAGTTTGTTATTTGTGTAAAAAAAAATGAAAACAACACGTTTGATAATTCTATGAGTCCGAAGCGCTTTTCTGGATTGACCTTCATTAGGAACACTCAAAGCCAAACATTTAAAATCCGAAGATGCATAAGTATCGAAACCGTTGAAGAACTATAAACCTGGAAAAAAGTATTGCAACACCAGATTTTTTTCTATTAGACAACCTTATGTGTACCATTTTTTTTTCTATAAAACATGGTTGAATGTTTATAAGTTTGGTGTGAATTGTGCCTTTTTAAAGCTGATAAACATGTTAAACACTGAAAAATTCAAATTTAATTATACAAAATTTTATTTTTAAAAAGACACATATTTTTAGCACAAATGCACTGTTACAACTATTGGTCTACGCAGTTCCAATTCCATCGGACAACTTTGAAGTCGATGTAAAACACACCCATTTAGGTCCATTTTGTCAATTTAAACCGGAAATTTCAATATTTTATATAACTTACGTTCACACTGATCACTGCCTCCAGCCGCCTTCTCATATTACCACATAACCGTCGTATTTATTGTTGTGATAACTGTTGCCTTTCATGTTGCAGTGCATTGTCCAATTTTGCAGGATTTTCAACAGGAGTTGTCATTTTTTGCAGTTTTTGCCCAAATGTGCTCTATCGGGGCTGCATGCTGGCAAGGACAATGTGTCCACTGACTTGGCGTGAAGATACGCTGTTACAGCCCGCGATCGATGCGATCTTGCATTATCGTCCATGAAAATGGGCCTTGTCCTAAACGGGTGATTGTCAAAATGCGGCAATACACTTGCCTCAAAGATTTCCTTCTGGTATCTTTGCCCATTAAGATTAACACGAACACGAACTCGGCCATCCATGACATGCAACAAAAACTGCTTTCGTCGGACCAATGCACCCTTCTCCACGATACCAAATATCAGCGACGACGCGCTCGACACCTCCGTAATCGTTCAGCTTTGTATCTAGGCGTTAACAATGGCCTTTTCACGGGCCTTCGGGGACGATATCGTGCCCTTTTAAGTCGATTTTTCAAAGTTCTTGAGTGCACGATGTGGAAACCACTGTCTTTTCAATACTATACTGTTAATAAAGGAGTTTCTTCGAATAACTCGGATAAGAGCTTTGTTTTTACGATCGGAAGTTACTGAAGGTCTTCCAAATCTGTGAAGGTCCTTTGATGTTTACTTACAATTCTGCTGATGGTTGAATGGTGGAGGCCAACACGTCGGGCAATCTGCCTTAACGACATTCCAGCTTATCGCATGCCAATAATTTGCCATCTAACATCAGTAGAAAGTTGAAGAGGACCCATTTTCATTTTAAAACATACAGCATACATTTTGACCCGTAGTTTATACTTGACTTTTGAAGGTTTTAAAAGTAACAGCCACGCACGGACAGCTCATGGGGAAGTGCATGGGCGAAAAACAATTAATGTAAGGTCAATAAGTAGGAAAAGTGCACTCTATCAGATAAATAAAAATGAAAATGAAATTGAAATTTCAGCTTTTTATTTCATTTTATATTTGGTGTTGCAATACATTTTTCCGTGTGTATATATGTCAAAAAATACCTAAAAAATAACCAAATTCATCTAAAGCCGACTTTGCCTGAGGGAGTTGAAACCTTAGTTTCTTATTAATTTCAAAATTTATAAACGGACAATCTTAGTTTTGTTAAATCATGTCAGTACCGAAGAACTACTGAGCTGATGATATCATCAGGGACTGATAGTCCACCAGCAGAGGTATCAACCCAGTGATGTAAAAAATGGAAAACAACACGTTTAATAGTTCGGTTTGATGTTTGTGTAACCTGTCTCCTTAGATAATAAATCTATTATATAAGTTATCAGTAACGACTTTAATCACATCATTTCATCCTGATAATCATCATTAACGTTGAAAACAAATGCAGCAATGAAGCGATAAAGGATGACATACAAAAAGGAAGTTAATTACATTTTGTTTTTGAACGAATATAATATTTATCCACTTATGAGACTAGATATGGCGCTACATTGACTACATTTCTATAATCAAGTTTAAAAGTAAAATAAAATAAAAGGTTCCATTAGACTGCTATATGGTTTCCATTTCAAATAATGATAAAGTTAGCACTACCATTATAAACCATAGGTAAAACGATGTGAATACATAAAATCGTCAATTGCATTCAAATTAATGAAAAATCATTCTTCTGATAATCTCATTAATAGCAGAAATTTGGATTTTCATTGGAATTTAATGAGCACATATTTGATTTCCATATATTTGGTTTACAAGGGAATAAAGTGAATAAGAAGACATAAATACATTTTGAAATGAATAATAATGGTTGTTATATCACATTATATTTATGATTTGAATAAAACGTTTGCTGAATCCAACTTTCTGTGTTTTCTAGACCGTGGTTCAAATCTGAAGGATTATTTTCATACAAAACACTTAGCAGTAATATTTTGATTGCTTTTTCTAACATGTTTATTCATTAAGGTCAAACACAAATTATCCTCAAACAACAAAATTGATTCACGAGGCACTAGTACGAAGTGTATTGTAACGTTCTTACTCCTTATTATATTTGTAATATATGTTATGCAGCAGCATATAATTATCCATAGACAATAAGAAAAACAAGCAATATTTAAAAGTTATTAAAATGGCTGGTCTCCCCAGCTCAGGAGTCAGCTTTGTACTTGTTTGGCCTTCTAACTATTTTGATCTGAGCATTACTGATGAGTCTTATTTAGAAGAAACGTGCGTCTGGTGTATTAAGTTATAATCCAGGCACCTTTGATAACTATTACTTGCTGTGGCATTTTTAAAGTCAGAAAACTATTGAAATTCCATAAAAATAAAGATAATTGGAATTTAGTATCCTATCCTTTAGTAATGCATTTGTTTTTGTAGATATCAATTAAATCCTCAAAAAGAGTTTAGGTTATCCAACTCCTAAACTGCTTCATATAAATCATTGTATACAATAAACAATACACAGTTGGTTATTTTGATTTTTTATTGCACATAAAGGAAAAAACAAAGTTCACATAACCAAGCGAAAAATCAAAAATGAAATTTCAATAAAGCAGACAAAACAATTTGCAAAATAAAAACTACGAGACAATGAACAAACATGCAAATTTAGTTTTCGATGCATGATTTCTAATTAGTTATTATAGGCTTTGAACTAGCTGTGAGTTAGCTGCGAGTACTCTCAGATCTGTGCTTAGTGTCTTTTTGTTGTTGGGATGTACATGTTCCCGGCCACGTTCACTTGTACTATTGTCCATCTGATGAGTTAAGCCTTTTTCAACTGCTTTTTATAGTTCGTTCTTATGTTGCACTGTTATACCACTGTCTCAGGTTGGGGATGGGGTATGCCGCTTACACGTTAAACCCCGCCACATTCTGTATGTATGTGCCTGTCCCAAGTCAGGAGCCTGTAATTCAGGGTTGTCGTTTGATGATGTGTTACATATTTGTTTGTCGTTCATTTTTTGTACATAAATAAGGCCATTAGGTTTCTCGTTTAAAATGTTTTACATTGTCATTTTGGGGGCCTTTTATAGCTGACTATGCGGCATGGGCTTTGCTCATTGTTGAAGACGTTTACAGGTGACCTATATTTATTAATTTCTGTGTCAGTTTGGTCTCTTCCGGAGAGTTGTCTCATCGGCAATCATACCACATCTTCTTTTTTGTATATGCATATACATAACAAAGAAAAAAACTTAAGAACCACACTGAATCCGGGTATAAATCTGAAAGGATAACCAGTTGCTGGTCTACATGTGTTACTTGTCGTGATGTTGGGCGTAACGTATTGCATTTGCCTTTTTTTATCTACGCTTATACTGTCGACTGTTGAAAAAAAGAATAACAAAAATGTAGTTTTGTGATTTTTGTCGTTGTTGAATATTTTTTTTAAATTCCATGTATCCATTGCTTCCTTTATTCAAACAGATTGAACTTACATTTGTTTACTACAATATATCTTATATGTACGTTGATATTGATAAATATAATATATATGTATACATGTATATAATTTATCATTATTGGTCATGTAGACGTTGAACAAACCATCCTGATACCCAACGTACGTACAGATTACACAATAGGCAGTGAAAAACAAGAAAGAAATCGTATTTATCTTCTTAGGTAAGTTATATTTGATCAGTTTGTAACGAATTAAGAATTTTTACCTCAGAGAATCAGACAGCATTTCATAATTTTAGATCCGTTATTAAGCTAAAAACTTAAAGAGAAGGAAGGGAATAAAAAAAACGCAAAGAGGGCAGATATTTTTTACAACCATTGTTAGACTATAGCTTAATTCAATAAGTTGTATGAAAGAATCCTTGATCACTATTACCTTTAGATTAAGTAAAAGATTGGCAGAATCATTTGTCTCTTTCACAAAGGTTTCCTTTAGAAAATCAGTCAGGAAAAAAACTTTTGTCACATATTGGAAAAATTGATAAATCTAGCCATCTTAAATATTTTAATATCGATATAAACTCATAACTGGGATCGTACCTACATGAGCAACACGGCGGTGTTATATATGAAACAGGATCTGCTTACCTTTCAGGAGTATTTCAATTCTAATCCAATGTCACTAAAATGCGATCTAACCCGATTTTTTTCGTTTGCTACGATGTGTGTTGTAAACTGTTGTTTACTGTACTATGTATTTGCTTCTTTTTCTGTTTTGCCATGGACTTGTCAGTTTATTTCAGACATATAATAATGTATGTCTGTTGGTTTTCTTTGGTATCTCTTTTAAATCAAAATGGTCAATTAAGACCTAAGTTGGATTGATGTCGCTATATATATATTTTTTCCCATGTATGATTTTCATATTATTAAATGTGTGTCAAATAGATGTGAAAATTTCAATTTTGTTCTAAATTCAATCAGCTTCTTTCATACATATTAATTAATGGCGTAGTTATCCTGGCTTTTTTTGCAATCATTTAATTAATATTTTCATTTTGAATAACAATAGATATAGGAAAATGTGGTGTGAGTACCAATGCGACAACTCTCCATCCAAATTAAAAAGTAAACCATTATAGGTTAAAGTACGGCCTTCAACACGGAGCCTTGGCTCACACTGAACAACAAGCCATAAAGGGCCCCAAAATCACTAGTGTAAAACCATTCAAATGGGAAAACCAACGGTCTAATCTATATAAACAAAACGAGAAACAAGAAACACGTATATATTACATAAACAAACGACAACTACTGGACATCAGATTCCTGACCTAGGACAGGTGCAAACATTTGCAGCGGGATTAAAGTTTTAATGGATCCAAACCTTCTCCCTTTTTCTGAAACAATAGCATAACATCACAACATAGAAAAACACACGATCAAATATCAATTGGCAGACTTAACTCAATCAAAAAACGTATGATTACACAAAGTACGTCATTGTTAATTTTTTTTTAAGTTCCTCAAGGGTACAAAATTTTAAACATTTCTTTTCATTACAAATGTTATCTATTATACTATTAGTTGATACTTCATGATATGGTATAACAGTCAGCAAAAAAATAAATTCGTTTTGGCCATCGATGATTTCCAAAATGTTTATCTCAAAAAAGATCCAAAGTATCTCCCTTTTGGTGCAAAAAGCCATTTTTTTCATTAAAATTGAAATATCTGTTTAACTAATCGGTGACCTATATTTTTTATTATTTTTTTTAAATCACCTGTACTTAAACTAATCAATTGTAAAATTTAAGGTAGCACAATACAAAGATTTTATAACTCCAACTCCCAAGTTTTAAAATGCTGTAACTTTCTTAATAATGCTTGAAAATTTATAAAAGTGGTAGTTTTAAATAGGTAATAGATTACTCTTTCAAATTAATGTAATGTTAGTATTATGCAACAATTATGTAACCAATTATAATGTTAACTGTATCTAAAATATTTTTCACCAAATTCCCCCTTTCAAATGAAATTAGCTTCTGCATAAGTATCCCTAGAGGGTTTATTTTATTATTTGTTGTTCCTATGGCCATTATCTACAAAAGGGTGTCTCAGATATCAAATAGATTGTATAGAACAAATTTTACACCTAATTAAACATTATCTTCTTTTATGTGGTTAGGACGTTTACATTAATTAGAGATTTATGAGAGAATGGAATACCATAAGGACAATTTGAGACACCCTTTTGAAGCCCATGATGTGTTGATTAAGATTTCGTTAAATTTTTCTGTATAGCTAAAGAGATGATGGAGCTAAATTCATTCAAGTGAACTGACCCAGATTTTGCCACTCATTACATAATAATTGATTACATAATGATTGCATAATAAAAATATTGCAACCAATTAAAAGATTAATCTTTTATCTATCTATATGTTACAGGCATTTTCTAAATTTAGGCATTTTGTAAAATGACTGAATTTTTAGGCATTTTCTAAAATGCCTAAAGTTGACAGGCATTTTGTAAAATGCCTAAAAAACCCTAGTCATTTTGTAAAATGCCTGAAATTTTTAATGAAAATTACACAAAGTGCCTGGTCTGTTTCAGGCAAATTGTGTAAATATGCAATACATGAATTAGATGATAGAAATATATTGTAAACCTACAAAAAAGTATTGATTAAAATAAATTTAAGATTATTCTTTATAAATCTAGCCTGCGGGTTAAGTTTTTATGTTTTACTAGTTTTAGTATCTATAATTAGACACTCCATAGAGCAAAAACTTTGAGTAAGTATTCACTCTGTATTTCATTAATGATCTTTTTTCATCATGGCAGAAGGGTATGTTTTTCTTACACCAGAACAAAGATTTACAAACCAATTAATTGAAAATTCTGATTCTAATCAGGAAAGTATTATATGGAACAGAGAAAAATATGAAACTATTTTGAACAAAATTAAGATTGGATTAAAAGGACATTCGTCGGATTATTATCATATGCAAAGGAAGGTGCATTTCTTGTGTTGAGCTGTAACTTATTTTAAAGTTTTCATAACAAACGTTAATAAGAAAATCTATAGTCTCCTATGAATTGCTGATCTTGCAAAATATTGAAAATAAAAATATGATGCACTCATTTCAACAAATGGTCAAGTAAAAAAAGTACATGATCACATATAAAAATTGAGTTGACAACTTCTAATAACATTAATAAATAAAAAGATGTGGTATGATTGCCAATGAGACAACTCTCATTAAGTTGCCTCATAGGCCTATTGAATATGAATGAAATATGTGTCACTTGAAATTTAGCATGCACCAATTCATTGACAAAACATTGAGCCTTTTTGTTTTTCTTTCTTTTTTTCTGCTACTAAAATAAAAAAGAAGATGTGGTATGATTGCCAATGAGACAACTATCCACAAAAGACCAAAATGACACAGACATTAACAACTATGGGTCACCGTACGGCCTTCAACAATGAGCAAAGCCCATACCGCATAGTCAGCTATAATAGGCCCCGATTAGACAATGTAAAACAATTCAAACGAGAAAACTAACGGCCTTATTTATGTAAAAAAAAATGAACGAAAAACAAATATGTAACATTATTTTTATAAAGCTAATTGTATAAAGCCACCATTGAAAAGTTACAAATTAACAAATTCATATACTTTGAAATTGCAGATTTGATGTGTTACACTGTGGTGATGTAGAAAAATTGATTAAAAAGCGACAGTCGTTGACAGATCCTATCCTATATTATGCATATGCAGAGGAAATATACAGCATTATAATGAGAGCACACTTGAACACTGGACATGGTGGAAGAGATAAAATGTTAAAAGAGGTCAACAAGAAGTACGCGAATGTGACAAGGCATGCTCTGAATTTGTTTAAAGAAATGTGCGAAGAATTTCAACTCAAAAAAAAGGAAAATTGCCAGTAAAGGTCTAGTTGTTAAGCCGTTGATAAGTAAGGACTTCAACAGTAGAGCTCAGGTTGATCTAGTAGACATGCAGTCTATGAGAGATGGTGATTTCAGATTTATCATGCATTATCAAGATCATCTGACCAAGTTTGCTATATTGCGAGCACTTACATCAAAGCACGCCTCAGAAGTCGCCTATCAGCTCCTGGATATATTTTTACTTTTTGGTGCCCCACATATCCTGCAGTCGGATAACGGACGTGAATTTACGGCCAATATTATCAAAGAACTGAAAGACATGTGGACAGATTGTACAATAGTTCATGGAAAACCTCGACATCCTCAATCACAACGAAGTGTCGAAAGAGGAAATGCAGATATCAAAGACATGCTGGTTATCTGGATGAGAGAGAACAACAGTAAAAAGTGGAATATAGGGTTGAAATTTGTTCAGTTTGAAAAAAAACAACAGTCATCATTCTGGTATTAACAGATCACCATACAAGGCAATGTTTGGCTGTGATGCTAAGATAGGACTATCGTCATCATCACTACCTCAAGAGATTCTTGGTTCTTTACAGACTGAGGAAGATCTGATTCAGCATTTTCAAAGCTCTGATAAGCCAGATAAGATAAGCGATGACAGGCCAAATGAGTTAAGCTCTGATAACAAACTTGACGAGGAAAGCCAGATTAATGCAGCATTAAATCTATCTGAAACTCAGGAAACAGAATTGGATGTTCATGTGTGTGCCGTGTGTGAAAATCTATGTTTTTCGAATATCCAGTGTTCTACTTGTGCACAGTACATACATGAGCTGTGTTCAAAAGGCAACATAGCTGATACTATTACTTGTCACCTGTGTTCAAACGAAGAGGTCATCAGAAATGAGAGAAGGCATGCATCAGAATCAATGACAAAACAAGCTGTCCGGATGAGAAATTTATCGGAAAGAGTTTTAATAGAGGTGGATGTTGGAGCAAATGTATTAGTTGCAATTCCCCATGTGGATCGAGGGAAAGGAGACCCGCGTAACATTATGGCTGTTGTTACTGGAAAGGAAGAGCATGGTTATAAACTTGGAATTAAAGATGGGATACTACGCGGACTTTACACCAGGAATCAGTTTGAACTATCTGACAGTAATTTTATTGCTATTCATTGTGTAAATTATGATAATGAAATATCCTTTAGAAAAGCTGTCAGTAAAGTGTCTTTGTGTGATGGTCAGGGTTACACAAAATGTGGCTGTAGTGCTAGTGGTAAGACTAGATGTAACACTAAACGTTGCCTTTGCAAAAAAATCAGGACAAATGTGTAACAGTCGCTGTCATCCAAACATTACATGTAGCAACAAATAATTGTCATCTTCAGTGTTTATGAAAATGATTGATTTAATTACAATTATAAAACTTTTACTGTTTAAATGTCATGCAATATTCAATGATAGAATAAAATTATTTATTTGATATTTCTAGTCGTTAAATTTTGAGCACATTCCATTCAGTTTTAGTCTTTTTATGCATTTTGTAAAATGCCTTACAATTTTTTCAGGCATTTTATAAAATGCCTGAAAAAAATAGTCAATTTGTAAAATGCCTAAATCATCTAGGCATTTTAG
This sequence comes from Mytilus galloprovincialis, assembly GCF_965363235.1. Lineage (NCBI taxonomy): Eukaryota > Metazoa > Mollusca > Bivalvia > Mytilida > Mytilidae > Mytilus > Mytilus galloprovincialis. Next base: position 17,351,292 of record NC_134848.1, on the reverse strand, counting down.
AAAATGCCTAAAAATTTCAGTCATTTTACAAAATGCCTAAATTTAGAAAATGCCTGTATACCTCTTTTATTATTTTCTATGCTTCCATAAGAAAGTTACATCATTTTAAAGGTTAGTGATTGGAGGTAAAAAAATCTTTGTATTGTGCTACCGTAAGCGATTTCTGTGATTCAGTTATTTTTTTATTTTGATATTAACTCTATCTCCCCAAAAAGTTCAACAGATAAAGAGTACGTACCTCAAGGAAAATGCATGCTTCTTTCGATTGCAGTTTGAGAACTTAAATTAACGGTGACCCCATTTTTAAATTTTTTTTCTTCTATTAAGTATATGATAAAGTTTATTTATAGAAAAAATAACGAACTCCTATATCCAAAATAAAAAGTGGATTTATACCCTCGAGTCCCCATAAGATTTAAAAAAAAACACAACATTTAGTTACTTGTACATTTATATAATTATACCTTCTGCCTTTTTGCGCCTGTCCAACCGATCAGACAATAGTTTTAAGTTGAATCAATGCAGACAAGATTATTAACTGATGCTCATTAGCTAGTTGATATATTTGTCTTTAGAAATACAACTGACATATAAGGATCGTAATGGTGCAATGTGGATAAATTTATAGGTTTCCAAGAGCAAAATTGGTAGCGCGTCATCTCTACAATGGCTTCCGTTTCTAAGCTGGTGAAATAACTGGCGTAATGGGAAGATAATTTTGACAAAGTAGTATCCTGACTGATATTATTTGTTAGGAAGAAATGTCTTCACTTTTCCACATACATTGTATCAAAGGCTTAATATTTCGTTTTTAGTGGTGAAAAAAAATATACAAACTTTCAAAGGGAAACTAAATTTGTTGACTAGCAGTGAAAGTCAGCTGCATGATTATAATTTCTTGGAAAATATCTATCCTTAAAAGATACACTTTAAATGTATCACAATCGTTATCGGGAAGAAAAAAAGTTCTTGTTTTAGGAAATGGAGAACGTGGGTATAATTCATTCTGCTTGCATCAACAAATGGATGGGGAAAAAGTGAAATCACAAAAATCCTGAATACCGAGGAAATTCAAAACGGAAAGTCAATAATCAAATGGCAAAATTTAATAATAAAACATTAAAAACTAATGGGAACAACTGTCATATTTCTGACTTGGAACAGGCATTTTCGAATGTAGAAAATGGTGGATTGAACTTGGTTTTGAATTAATCTCTTTAGTTGTAGTGAGACGCCATATAATGTTTAGCCCTTTGAAAGACTGTACCTATAAAGTGGCTTTATTGTGCGTTCAAACTTTGAACTAGCCTTGTTATCGGTTTCATTAAAGTTTTATCAAATAAACTGTTTGGATAATGTGTTTTATCTATAATTACTATAATAGGCAGAAAACATTTAAACTTCATATTTGTCTGTCTGAGTTTTTACACAGATACACGATTTTGCACCAATGACGTATTTTCTAATTTGAAAATGTTCTCTCCTCTGTATAGAGTCAACAGTTATCAAAGGTACCAGGATTATAATTTAGTACGCCAGATGCGCGTTTCGTCTACATAAGACTCATCAATGACGCTCATATCAAAATATTTATAAAGCCAAACAGGTATAAAGTTGAAGACCATTGTGGATCCAAAATTCCAAAAAGTTGGGCCAAATACGGCTAAGGTAAACTATGCACGGGTTAAACACGCTTGTTTTGTAATATGTACATCATGGAATATCAAACGCAGAATTCATAATTAAGAGGGCTGGAGGTCATAAGTGACATGATTGCTTTTCAGTCTAGCTCACTTTCAGAACCATCGTTTTTCTACTTTGATTAATGAGTACTAATAAATACAATAAAAAAATGAACTACCTGTGAGACGCTTAACTGAAGATATTTATATCGACATGTTAATATGAGGAAGCTTTCTGATTTCGTATGCTTTTGTAAAATTGTAAAGTTTGTACAAGAAGCAAGATTATTTGAATGTGGTAAATAAGCGAAAGAATAAATCAAATCTACATTTATCATATAAAAAAAACAATAGTAAATGGAGATACATGCACAAGGTTGATTTGATAAACCTTGAAGCCTTATTTTTTGAACGGAAATACTGACAACTGAATAGTTTGTAAATGATTCATTCAGACACTCTTAATAATACTTCGGTGTTCTGTACATTGTAGTTGAAAAAAGCTAGCGAATGCAATACAAGTTCAGTCGTTTCGTGGTAGGGGTGATCAGATCAATCAAATTATCCCCACTCTTTTTTTTATATATATTTTGATAAAAAAAAAAATCCATTTCCAATTAACTCAGCAATCATTTGATAAGGAGGTAAAAGATCAGAGTTCTGGTAATCAGTTTTGGTAGTATTATAGGAAGCATGATGAAACGTAATTCTAAGAACGAGAAGACCATAAACAATGAAACGAAAAGCATTTAAATAATAAAACGATTACAGCATTTATAAAACCCAATGAATATATAAGTCTTACGCAAGAAAATTCCAGCCAGTCAGGTGAACGGTTAAAACATTACGTGAATGTTTTATTAGATTGTGAAGTTCTTGTTTTAAACAAGAAAATGCCTATGGGAAATTAAAAAATATAGTCATAGAACCGATAACACAATGATAGAACACAACACAACAGTTCACAAAACATTACTCAGAAAACTAGAGACTGAAGAACTCAACAAAAAAAAGCGGATAATGATTGCCGGTGGCAGTTTTATAAATGGAATATTGTCATTCCAGAGTATTAAGATACACATTCTATAAACTAGTTACTGCTACACCATCTTCTAGTTTAGTCTAGAAGGGCGTACTATTTATTTTGTTCACAAAGATTCGCTTAAGACGCTTTTCTTATTTCTTTGAAATAGTTAGAGAATAACAGTTCACCATGCGACTCTTTGTTATTTCAAGAATGTGTTTGTATTTCAAGATCGTCCCTGCTATGGCGGCTAACATAGATGAGGACGAGAATTTCTTCAGGATATCTAAGCTAGTGACTAGTGTTGGCACAGATGCAACCAGGGTTAAGTTCGATAGCCTTTTTTCCCCGGCCAACCTACAAAGTGTCTTTCAACAATCCGAAGCTTAAGAGCTTAAAGGACAGCAAACGACTGACTGCAAAACAATGGGACGTTTTATTTCCTCCCTTAGGTAATGACAGGCAACACAAGTACTGGTAGTTTTTTTTATGATACATTCACATCGTGTTATTTTAATTTGAATATTCAACATGTTCAAAGTTAAAGCAACTGAGTGAATCATATACCGTACTTGTAACCTTAGGCGTTACTGTTTGACGGCAACTTGACTGATCGGTGAATGATAGGTGATCGATAAGCAATAGAATCAGTCAGATACGTCAAATGACAACGGTCAGCCATCAATGAATTGATTAATTATATGCACGGATCGAACGGACATGTATATATTTATTTATTTTGTTATGTAAAATGAACCCCAGGGTATTAACATGCAATAAACGCGGACTTGTAAGAAGACATATTTACTTGTTAATTTGTTATCAACTTGGTCGTAATAACACACAAAAAATTTACAAAATACTTTTCACGGATTACTTCATTTTTAGATCTGCAAAATAAATTATATTAAGGATTCTTCTGACGTTTCAAGTTATTTCCAAAACATATGACACAAGTGTAAAATATCAATGAATTTTAAAAATATTTCAATCAAACATAACTCTGGGAAAAATTGTGTATTTACAATGAATAGTTTTTCAGTAATCAAGTTTTCAAATTTTACGACCTATCAAGTCAGTATTTTTATTAAAAAATTTAAGAAAATGGATGAGGTGTACAAAACAGGATTTTTTTTTCAAGAATCATGTACATCCCATATCATTTTTGGCTTTTCAAATTTCTTTGATATGAATTTTTTTCAATCATTTGTATCAAAAAAGTTGAAATAATATGCATGCTGTTCTTAAACTGTGAAAAATCACAAAATTACAAAATTGACAGCATGGTAAATTGGACACAAAAAAGCATCAAAATATGATAAAACTTTCATATATTGAAACCTACCTATAGTTTTTTTTAAAGTTACATTTATTCAGATTAGTCCACCTCATCTTTATTGAAAGTATGAAAAAAAATTTAATTGTGGAACTGTGATTTTTTTCACGATTTGAGAATTTAATTAAGTAAAAACGGACGGAACAAAGCAGAATTATCAAAATTGGGTATTTTGAAAGGGCTGTAGCAAAAAAAGAAGTTCACTACCATATATTTATTTCAATTATTTGTGTTCAGTCCAAAAATCAGGTTTAGAACAAAAAAATAGTTCTAGAAATTGTTGGCTCCTCAAGAGTGTACATCCTTAAAGTGTAAATAATGTAATGCTCAGATTGTTTCTGTATCTTTAAAAATTGATAAAATGTTTTCATTTTAAATAATTACCATATGAATTATGGATGAATAAAAGAAGTAAAATCACAAAAAATACTGAACTCAAAGGAAAATCAAATCGGAAAGTCCATAATCACATGGCAAATTCAAATGAAAAAACACATCAAAAACGAATGGACAACAACTGTCATCTTCCTGACTTCGTATTTTAATGTCATTATATGAAATTACTTGAATTATTGTTTTTGTTGATTACAAATGCATTTATTTTAGATCGTTATTTTTTTTTAAATAATGATTAAATTCAGAGTTAAGCTACTAAAACTGTGTACGTATTGCATGTTTAGATATGAAAATATTTCTTCTTTCTATTCAAAATAATGCAATGATATAATTGCATCATTAATAACTGTCATTTGATTTTAGTTCATTTGTAGTTGGGTTTTTTTTTCATAAAACATGCAGAATATCAGAGAAAAGATGCTAAAATTGTGTATGCATTGTTTCAAAATGCAAATATTTCTTCTTTTATGTCAAAAAATAATGCAGCTTCATTTGCAATCATTCATTATTAATACCTTTAGATAAGTTAGTTTGTGTGATATGTTAATATTTTAAGATTAAAAAAAATGTTTTACTTATTTTATTGCGTTGATCGCCTAAAAATAAGAGGAATTTTGATGAAAAATTTACTTTATATATTTAGTTTGCATTGTTTTCGTGTCTCCAACTTGAATATTTCTTTATCATATTGAAAATAATACACACAAATTGCATTGAATGATTATTTCATTGTTCAGGGCACTTTCGGAAATTCCTTTTTAACAGTCGCAATAAACACCGTTGTAGTACTCTTTATGTTCGTAAACATAACTTTTACATAATACTTATTTTAATAGAACCTGCATATTTCTCTAATCTTGTAAACCTTGAAACTATGCTAAATGATTACTATTATTTGTCGAACTTCTCAATTATTAATATTTTCCCGTAGCGCCATTTTGATTAAATGAAACGAAACTAATTCCGTAGTTTGTTCTCCTCTAATATTTAATGCGTTTCCCTCGGTTTTAGTTTGTTACCCCGATTTTGTTTTTTGTCCATGGATTTATAAGTTTTGAACAGCGGTATACTTCTGTTGCCTTTATTGGTATGAGTTTAACATGTGAGGTAGTAGAGGGCAATCCGTCAGAAAGGTAATTCCGTCAAATCAGTCCAATCCATTCGATCAGTCATGACAAATAATTTTACTATTAGATGACGGATTGGTGGCGTGAAATTGACGCGAACTTGACTGATCGGTGACTGGTCGATGACCGCTGATTGATCACCTGTGTAATGCCTAAGTTTGCAAGTACGGTAGCTCAATAACGATTTAGTACATACACATTCAAGAGTTGTCGTCTCAACCTATGAATTCACATCATCTGTATGAAACATTGTTAAAAAAGAGGGACGAAAGATACCAGAGGGACAGTCAAACTCATAAATCGAAAATAAATTGACAACTCCATGACTGAAAATGAAAAAGACAAACGATAGTATACATGACACAACATAGAAAGCTAAAGAATAAACATCACGAACCCCACCAAAAACTAGGGGTGATCTCAGGTGCTCCGGAACGGTAAGCAGATTCTTCTCCACCTGTTGCACCCCTCGTGTTGTTATAGAAGATGCTTAACACAGATTACATAAATATTCTGATATATCAACAATATTTATCATCGAAAAAATATGTCTTCCAAAGAATGACACAAATAACATATCGTTTCAGTCAACCTTTTTATAGTAATAATCGTAACACTTGAGGAATGCTGTTTTAGTACGGATCTCTTATAGAACATTTTTTGGCGTTATGAACACATCCAAGTAAAGTTTTGCAATGCAAGCGTGTAATATGTACGCTATATATGCAAAATATGTGAACTCTTAATGATTAGTTTTAATGTACGCTTACAAAAAATGTAGGGTAATTAATTGTTCAATTATGTAAACACCACTCTAACATGAAATCGGGTGTAATGAAATATTTATTTTTGTTGCATCAAAGACGTTTTCTTCAAACAGGAAGAATTATAACGACGGATCTGAAAAAAAGTCCAATAAGGTTTTACTAGCAATTATACACTTTTGTACGTAAAAGAAAGTTGCTCTCATAAATAGTTGTGGAAGGATTACAAGTGAGGTTCTAGTGTTTGTATCAATTCGGAAAAAAAATAGATAGTGTTGTTGATCTAATCAATTTGCCATTAGAACATCTCACGAATGTCAGGAAATTGTGTTACTCATTTTCCTTATAAATTTAATTAGCCTACACGATACGTAAGAAGAACTTGTAAAAAATTTAAAGGAAACCTAGAATAAGCTTGATGTAACATTATTTAAATGTTATTATGTTAATTATACGAACAAAGGTCATGCAAGTTCTTCTTACATATCGTGCAAGCTCATGAAATTCGTTATGGAATTGGTATACGGAAAATGAATATTCACTAAATGATGATGATGCGTTATCCTTATATTAAAATAAAATGTACAATATTGTCTTGGTGAACAAAAAACAAAACAACTGTGAATTGAAAACAGATGAAAATTACACTATTTAGCATTAAGCATGGCTGTTATATCTCATTCATGTTATTTTTATGTACTAATCAATTTTAGACACAAAACAAACACACTATTCCAAAACATATGACCCTAGTAAAGCCTTTCTAGTGTAGATATGAAAGTAATTAGTTTATTCAAGTTTGAAGCAAAGTTGAAATAGCTGCCTTTATGATAAATGTAAAATGTACGTCATATTCTTGTAGGAGGGTCCGTCTCTTCGAATGATTTTGATATCACATCGGTGATATGTTTAATACGAAATATATCTTCTATTAATAAACCAATAAATGGATTCGATATTCTACCACTGTCAACAGAAAAAACAGCAGAATCAGACATTGCCAGGATTAAGTATTTCAGGAATAAAGTGACACATTCCGGTAATTACAAGATAAAACAATGTGATTTTACAAGCTTTTGGACACAACTATCTGAAGTGAGTATTAAACGTATTTTCAATTTAGTGTATATTTAAATATAGTATTAAAGAATAGTCGTACGTCTTTAAAAATAGTGATAAGGTAATTTATTAATGTGACCACAATTTGAGCTACACAATCAAATGATTTACAAAATAAAGCACAGTAAATGATTGAAATAATTAGAATGATTAAAGTACACTTAAACTAAAAACACAAATACACATTCACATTAAGTAACACTAAGTGTGACAAGTATTGTTATATAAAATAAACAGTTTTCACATATATATCTGTCTCTCCGTTTGTAGTTTTCTTATGCAAATGTTAAACTAAAATAGCAATACTTTAATATTTTTCATAATTATGCGAATATTCAAAGTCAATGAACCATGATTGAGATACAGAGCTAACCAATTTCCATGAAAATGAGATGTGGCAACGCTAATACAACTGCATAACGAACACCACTGACGCATTTAAGTCGTTCCCTCTAAGTGAACCTAAAAACAATCATTTACTCGTACACTATATAAAAGTGAAACCATGAAGAGAAGGGTGGGGCTATATAATCTCCAAGGAAACGATACATGTAAATTCCAATAAATTTGCATACCAAATATCATTGACTTAACATTAGCAGTTCGTCTTAAACTGATCTAATCACACAAACTAATATATATTAACTAAGCAAAAGTTTCAAAGTTGATTGACCATTAATAAGGGGGCAGATCGAAATATTCTTCATGGAAATGAGACACGCTAAGGCTTTTTCAACTGAATACCAACTATCATTGGTCTACCATTTTTGGTACAACTTGAACTGACCTAATCACAAACTAATACAGGTTAATTTAGCCAAATTTGCAAAGTCTATAGACCATAACTTAGGGGGCAGGGCCAAATAATCTTTATGGAAATAAGACATACCAAATATGATTGACCTAACTAATACATTGTTGACGACGTCGCCGCCGACGTCGGTAACAGCATATACCTTTGTCCCGCTTTTTGACTCTGTCAAGCCGAGACAAAAACTATGAATTGATATGGATTCACTAACTATAAATGATTAAACACTAATTTATAGGTATTCCAACATCAATATTGACATATATTTCAAATTGATAGAGGGGAATATCACTTACCAAATGGTATAATTTAATCGGATATTGGTTTGCATTCCTTATAGGCTATTGTTCGACTTGGTTGAAGCGGCTTGCAAGCAAAATGTAATGCAATAAAGGATTTGAAGATCACTAGTAGTGTTGGAAAAGTTCCAGGTTAATATTACATTAAAACACGAAACAATATCGCAAAAGCTTTCATGATAGGTTTTGTATTTTTTTTTATGAACTGTTAAAATGTCAGTTGTTATTACTTATACATTGAAAGAGGGACGGAAGATACCAAACTCATAAATCTAAAACAAACTGACAACGCCATGGCTAAAAATGAAAAAGACAAACAGAAAAACAATAGTACACATGACACAACATAGAAAACTAAAGAATAAACAACACGAACCCCTCTAAAAACTAGGGGTGATCTCATGTGCTCCGGAAGGGTAAGCAGATCCTGCTCCACATGTGGCACCCGTCGTGTTGCTTATGTGATTACAAATCCGGTAAATAGTCTAATTCGGTAGGTCACATTCATGAAAGGGAAGGGGATTGTAGTTACGACGTAAGGAACATATCCGATATCATTTGTGAAATGGTTATTCCATAACGGTCAACCAACTCGTGATGGCGTCCGTAAAATTTACGAAGGGATGATTTCAACTTCACCATTTGGAACTCTTGGTTTAATAGCTTCCTTGTAAGCAGCAACCCTCTATCAAGAAAATCATGATAGGAAATGCAAGCACGGGAATATCGTATCAATTGGGAGATATATACCCCGTATGCAGGTGCTGCTGGAATGTTGCTACTTAGAAATGGAAAGTTCACAATGGAAAGCTGAAATCATCTCTTTTGTCGTAAAGTTTTGTTTCCAACCGACCCTCATAGTCAATTTCTAGATGTAAGTCAAGATATGAAGCCGACTTAACTGTATCTGTAGTATCCTTTATCTCTAGTTCGATGGGATAGATGCGTTCCACATAGTCACCAAATTTTGAATTGTTTAGTGAAAGAACATCATCTATATAGCGGAAAACGGTGCGCCCAACGATATACGAATGTATCATAGCTCTCTATGAAATTTTAATATTTGCTTATTTCCTTGCGACCAAACGACGTGATTAATGAAAACAGCTATGTAGCCGGAAGCTTGTTATAGAAGTGATAGTATGTACATTAAAATGTAGATGAATAAGTTTGAGAAAGGGATCTTAAAACACAGATTATGTTTTCTACGAATGAAAATGATATCGCTGTTTTAGTGAATTATTATTTGCCAGTTTTTTATGCATTACTTCCATTTCAATCCGCTGATTTACAAACAAATCACAATATTTGATGAGAGAAATTTTAAAGATCTGTAGAGTTGTAGCCATTTGATTTAACAATACAAAATATGATATACAATTTCAGCGTATTCAAGCATTAGTCATACAATGATGATGATGCAGCTTCAGTAGAAATGCTGCATTAAATTTCATTTAAAAAATAAATAATAATAATTTATTTCTATAACAAATATTTTAGACTGGATGATTACAAAACTTGATCAGTGGAAGACAGACGAATCATATTTTGTAAAAACAATAGCTAGAGACCATATAAAGAGATGTCTTTTAGATAATAAGTGCGTTTCTGTAGTTGGTCCGCCAGGGGTTGGAAAGACGTTTTTAGTTCAACACGTGGCTTTAGAAATGGAAGCTATTGGTTTTAGTGTTATAAGTGTTAGAACTCCAAATGAAATTAAACTATACTACCAGTTAAACATGAAATCGCTGTTTGTCGTAGATGATATGTGTGGAAATTTCACAGCAAATACAGAAAGATTGGACGAATGGAAAAGGTCAATGACAGATGTGACAGCCATTTTGAATAAGCATTTGTGTAAGTTAATATTTACATGCCGAGAACAAGTTTTTCAAGACGAAGGTTTCAAACACTCGGATATGGAGATATTTCAAACCTGCATATGTAACTAGCTTGATGAAAAGCTAGCGTTGACGGATTCTGAAAAAGAAAACATTGCTAAAAGGTACTTTTGCCGCAACTATACAAATGATTTAAAAAGTTTATTTAAGTACGACTTTTTTCCTCTTTTGTGCAAGTTTTATTTTAACAAAAACGTTTCCATTCAATCAATTTTGAAAGACCCTTTTCATTGCTATAGGAAAGAACTGAATAACCTATTTCTTGACTGTAAAGAAGGTAAGTACAAAATATGTGCCTTGCTATTCTTGACTGTATGTAATAATCACGTTGATAAGAAGTATATATCAGGTAGGGATGATAGAGTGAAAAGCATTTTGGAGGATATATGTCATGAGTGTGGGATTATTGAAAATTTAACGGGTAAGTTTTTGATAAAAGAACTTGATGTTTTGACAGGAATAATTTTATCTGACGAGCGCAATTTCTATCATACTATCCACGACAAATTGTTTGATTTTTTTGGCCTACTATTTCGGAACAAAGAACGAAGTTACTAGTACAGAGTTCAATGGATTATTGATCAAACTTGCTGATTATAATTTCATAAGGGATAGATGTAGAATCAGAAAACCTGGGCATTCACAAGACACATACAGTAAATATTATTTATTTACTATTCAAGACGATTATATACCCTTGTATATTAAAAGGATAAGTATGTGAGTTGACAACATCTGATTGTACTGATAGTTTTCTATCTCGTAACAGAAATAGCAAAAATAAATCATTTCATGATGAATTATCTACCTTTCTGAATCAACTTCAGAATAATAATAGGTCATGATCACTTACAGAAATACATTAAAAGGCTATTTGATGAAATGACTAAATCCGACCAAGTTGCTTCTTACATGAAACGATGTAGATGTTGTAGGAACGACGCATTCCGTCGTTCATTCATTGTCTCTATATGCTCGACTATCAGTGCCGAACTTATTCAGACAGCAAGTACAGATTTTGTACAGAACATGTTTGTGATGAAAGCTTGCGATATTTATCCTACTAGTCCATATGTTTACATGCGTTATGGCATTGAACTATCCGGATATCTCATACAGGTATATTTTGAAAAGGTCTTTAATGAAATGGCAAGTTGCAGTGTTGTTCAGAAATACATTGATAATTGCAGATGTAGAAAAAACAACGATTTTGAAAAGGCATTAAAAAAATTCATGACCCAACTTTCCTTAACTAGAGTTAAAGAACTCATTTAAATGCAAGTTCAAGTTTTGTACAGAATATGTTTGTAGTGTCAGAAGAAGAGATCATGCCAAAGAGTCATGAGTGTTGCATGCGTTATGGAATGCTTTTAACAACTGATATTATAAAGGACTATGTGGAAAGGGTGTTTAATGATTTGACAAGCTCTATAGATGTGAACAACCATATAAAAAATAACAGAAATCGAAGCAATGCCAAGTTCCAAACCAAACTGCTTCACCACATGACAAAGCTCGACATGAAGAACATCAAATGTTTAATCAAGGAAGCAAGTCCAGATTTTATATATCAGCTATGCATTTTGACATTGGACGATATAAATGAAAACAGCTACATGGAATGTGAACACGGGTATGGTGTTATCATATCTGATGAATCCATCGAGTTGGACATAGATCAATGGTTTGATGAAATGACAAAATCTCCGTACATTTCGACGTATTTTGAAAAGAACAGGAATAAACAAACAAACAAATTTAAAAAAGCACTAGTAACATATATGGCTAATCTAAAGGAGGAGCGCATCGAAAAATTGATTGAAACAGCAAGTGAGGACTTTTTACATAAAATGTTTGTTCCGACAAAAACAGATATTAGAAATAATAGTATCAAAGATTTTGAACACTATGGGATTATATTACCTGACAAATACTTGGAAATGTACACGATGAGTATTTTAGATTTGATTTATTCTATAGAAAAAATCAAGTGTAACAGAACTATCAAAAAGGTACTTAAATGTTTGAGCAAACTTGGTGAACTAAGGATGACAGAATTAATTCGAGGTTCAAATAAATACGTTTTTCATCAAAAGATTACAGTTAATATCAAGAATGAATTAAAATCAGACAAAATGTATTCAAATTGCAAGTCTGATGATTTTGCTAAGAATATGTTGGAGATTGAAGAAGGTCCCATTTTGTGTCCCTTTGGTCTTGTTAGTCTATATATGGACAGAATGATATCAGACTGGATTGAAAGATAAGAAAATTATGTTTTTGGAAACAAAAATTTGAAAAAAAACAGTCATTTGTAGACAAGTTCTTGGGTCATTTGAACCAACTTGAACCATCAAAAATATCTGAACTGATAAATATAAAATATTCTCCTCTTCATAAGAGTTGTCAACAGGGTGAAGTAAACCTTGCGCAATGGTGTTTAGAAAAACATTTGCACGAAAACCCAAAGAAAGCGCACAACAGATTATTTGCTTTGTTCCTGTTAGTCGTTTATAGCAACCAATTAGAGGAGACAATTATAAGTGACGAGTTGATCAAAATAATAGATGTGAAATTCTCGTTCAGACAGACGCTTAATATTCAAGAAGATATATCAGCAATGGAAGTAAAAAGAGAACTCAATATTTTCTTTAATAGAATCGGTGTAAACCAACCAAGAGTCAATTATGCTTTTAGTACCATATATTATAGTAAAATGTTTCCTTTTTTTTGTTTTATTTTGCTTCAAATAAGATGTCGAAAGTTTTAGTAGAATACGCTGATGAAAAACTCTTGTTCGATTGGTTTTGGGTGAGGAAATCTTTATCCGACCAACACCAATTAAAAATTCTACTTCCAGATGAGGAATTGTTTACTTGTATCAACAGAGTATTCACAAAAATGACAATTTCTGGGGAATTTTTGGGATACATACATTTTGTACTTAACGGAGATAACAAAACAAACATAAATTCATTAACTGCCTACGTCAGAAAATCAAATGAAAAAGAGATAATAACAATTGTTGAAAGTTCATGCATTGATTTCATCAACATAATATGTGTAGTAACAGCAGAGGAAAACCAAGACCATAGTGATGGGGAACCAGACCTTTATATTGCTATATCAGATAACTATATACCTAACTATATAAAAAGGATTGTGGTTAATGTAGCAAAAAGTGACTGCGTCGAAGAATTCTTTCGTGCCAATAGAAACAAGGGAAATGCACCTTTCCACTTTAAATTATTAAACCATATGAATGAATTGAACAGAGATGAGATAGAAAGGCTTATTAAACAAGCAAGCAGTGATTTTATTAACAGAATGTTTGTGATTTCAGATAATGATATAAAACCTGAAAGTTGTTGGGAATATGAACGTTACGGCATAGTTATACCTAAAGATTTATTACAGATGTACATTGAAAAGGTCTTTAGTGACATGACAAAATCGCTTTATGTACCTGTGAACAGGAACAGCGAGAACAAAACGTTCCGTGAAAACTTATATTTGTACATAAATTCACTTTCAGAGGATAAACTTGCATCATTAATCCAGACAGCAGGAAGTAAATGTATAAGTCGAATGTATTTGTCATCATCAGGAGAACCTACACACATAAGTTTACCGAGATTTGAAAGCAGTTGTATGTTTGTTTCGAAGAAATACTTTAATTTTTTTAAACAAATATTCATTGATAAAGGTACACAAAATTCTACTTATGTTTCTTTCAATTTTAAAATTGTAATTGATTCAACTTCATACAAAATTACTACTCGTGGCGATGAAGATTGTGACCCTGTTTTGATAGAAATACTCAGTTATAATAAAATAGACCGCAGTAAATTAAACCAGCATCTTATCAAATATTTTGATTCACTATTTACAAGCAAAATAATCTCATGTTGTGTCAAATCAACAAACGACCTTGTCAGCAAATATCTTTAAAGATTGTTATTTGATTGGATGCATGGACATGTTCATGATGTCTTTGGTAACATTAATTTTAGCAACCCATTCTTTCTATGTGAATTCATTTCTCATTTACGGAACACTGATCATGAAAGACAATCAACGCTAGCTAGGACGGAAGATACAAATACTAAACAATTTCCCTTGGTGGTCTGTTCCTTTGTTGGTATTTCAGAGCTAGCTAAATGGTGTTTGGATAATACTGCAGAAACTAACAGTTATAACAGAAACAAGGGCAATACCTTATATATAGCATGTGTACACAATCATCCTGACATAGTGTTCCTACTACTAAACCATACAAATAAGGCTAACGTCAATGCTTTTTCATTTCGTTTAGCCCTTTACTCACCATTGTGTGCGGCATGTGTTGGTGGTCACAAAACAATCGTTTCTCTTCTGCTTAAAGAAGATATTGATGTCAATAATGGTTTATCCGAAACACCATTATATGTAGCTTGTAAAAATGGGTATTTCGAAATTGTACCTCTGCTACTTGATATAAAAGCAGACCAAATAGATATTAATAAATTACCAATACGTAAGTATAGCGGAAACACGCCACTTTATGTTGCCTGTAAAAAGGGGCACACACAGATTGTTTCTCTTCTACTAAACTATACTACGGATGAGGTAGATGTCAACAAAAATACACGAGAAGGTGAAACATCGTTATATGCAGCTTGCAAAGGTGGATATACAGATATCGTTGATCTCCTACTGGCACGTGAAATTTGAGTAATAAATCAAACCAAAATTGATGGAGCTTCTCCTCTTTTTGCTGCCTGTCGGAAAGGCCATCTTGAGGTTGTCTCTACTTTTCTCAAACATAAGATTATGGAAATAGATCATTGTATGCTCAATGTGATGTCACCTTTGTTTATAGCTTCATTACTAGATCATACTCAAATTGTTAAAATGTTATTGGAAAAAAAAGCCGACGCTTCGATATGTGTGAAGAATAAAGAGATTGTAATGCAGGTATTTGAGAAATTCGAAGAAGCAGACAACAAAATGAAAAACTTGGTTTATAAAACATTTATCGAGTATATAAGGAAACTGGTTAGTGAGAATGCATCTAAACACGTGAAATCCTACATTGACGGAAAGGAGGAAGATTGGGTATTCAATTCAATATTTGAAGCATCATCATTACATATGGGTAGTTTAATGTGCCACCCTGAGATTGTGAAACTACTGGTTGAAAGCAATTCAAAAGTCAATAGTTTCAGTGAGAATGGTAGTACACCATTGTATCTAGCGTGTGAATTAGGACATGAAGATATCGTACACGTACTTTTGGCGAACGATGCAGACCCAACTTTAGACAGAAAAGACGGAAAGTCACCGTTAACCATTGCCAGAAACAATGGGCATATGCAAATAGTAGAAATAATTAAGTCACACATAGTTGACTCATCAACAATCAAACATTCTAAGTAAGCGAGACACTTATTAATATAAAAACGACAGGAAATTAAGAAAAACACTGATTTTGTTACTTTTAATTTTTTAAACATATCCAATGTACACATTCATAAGTTTTTCTTCAACCATTTCACTACTTTCCACTTTTAAATATTTCAACCAATTAAAGGTTGACTTTCAATGGGTTTTTTTACAATATTTAATTGTTATTTCGTCACATTAATTTCCAAAGAAATCAAAACGTATGTTTATTGCAGTTAACATCTTGTTATTGTAATAACATGAATGTGATTTTTGTTTTTTTTTAGTTTTCATTGGGTTAACACAAGTCGTGCATCAACAAAAATCATCACAATTTTCCCTATCAAAAATAATGTAGAAATCAAGTCAACATCTTTCTTTTCCAAAGAGGAGATAAAACATTCTTAGGAAATAAAACTAGTTTGTACTGAAATATTTATCAAAATAACTTGCCTTCCACTATTAAATATCATAACCATGAATTCTAGATATCTGATAACCTTTGAGATAATTTTTAGAATATTAGTTAACAATTTCACAGTCGTCAAATTCAAACTATTTAGTTTTATTTTTACTAGTACTGCTGAAGATAGAAATAAGTTCTTGTTATAATTTAAGTTTATTAGCAGAACAAGATCGAGATGCTATCATAAGTATATAAGGGAATCAATAGAAAACTAAACGACAATATGGACAATGATAAAACAGCCATGATGTCAACCGTTGTTTGGGGTTTTTTTGTTTCTTGTTTTTGCAAAAATACTAATGAGAATTTCAATGATTGAGCACAGGATGTCTTTTCTATACAAATAATTTCTGTTGTATATATTTTTGATTGTATTAATATACTATAAATCGCATGTAGCATGTAAAGGAGTACGTTCAGTAAGACCCCTTTTTGGCCCCAAAATATAGCAGTTTTACAAAATTGTTAAAATGTAAGCTTTTAGTTATTTATTGGACAGTAGAATGTTTCTGCTACATAAATATTGGCTGTTTTTGACAATACAATGCACATATATCCGGTACTAGCACCATTAAGTCATGCTAAATTACTGAAATCTTCACAATTCTAGCATTTTAGTTAAATTTTAGACGGTTTTCGTGTAAAACAGCAGTGGCCGCATTCGTGTTCATCCTTAATATTGAAATGTAAGTTGTATTTGATGATAACACATAACATATATAAAGGTTGAGGATGAACACGGATGCGGTCACTTCCATTTTTTCCAAAAACCATCTGAAAAGTGACATTTTTCGACATATCTGGTAGATTTTTCATATTTGAGCTTGAATCGGATCGTTTTTAATGACTTAATCAGTTTAAATATTTCCCATAAACTAATTAATTCAAATAAAATAGACACTTTAGTGTTTAAAAAGTGGTCAAAATCTTTCGTCAGATGAACCTGAAATTTGAGGCCAAAATCGGTCCTTACTGGACCTACTCCTTTGTAAATAAAACATGTAGAAGGTGATTTAAATTGTTTCTAATTTGCATGTTTTGACATGGTGTAAATGTGAAATTCGCATATGTTTTATTTGTTTTGAGCATCAATTGTTTTTTATTGATTAAATAAATTAACATTGAAAAAATCTGAAAAATATAGACATTATTTTAATTTACAATAATATTATAACCGAAGTCATGTATAGAAATACAAGAATGTCATTGATCCCTTCGTTCTACTAGATGAAAGAGAAGTTTTAACCGACATGGCCAATAATGAAAGACAGGGAGTTCTCGACATTTATCTTCAACGCTTTTTTGTAAGAAGCAGGTTAAGTAACAATTCTTAAATAAGTATTTGTCTAAACTGAATGATATTGTATATATTTCCCGTTCTAATATTCTTTTTTTGGTTTTTTTTTTGTTATTTTTGTTGTTGTTTTTTTTAAATTTTTTTTCATTATACGTTTAAGTGTCATCTCATGTATCAAATAATTGTTAGAATCTTTTGTATATAAGCCTTTTTCAATGCGTATTTTATCATTTTTAGTCTTCTGTACTGTCTTTATTTCATTATTTCTTGAAGATAGTTACATGCAGTGTCACATGACATATAACAGTATGTAACATGTTTTATAGTTAGCTAAACTTCTCACTTGTATGACAGTCGATTTCTATAAAATGCTCGATTTGTGTGTTAATTGTGGATACTTAATTTTGCTTTTTAATTGATATTTCAGATTTTATCTTATATTCGATTCATACTGTAATTCCTAAATATTCTCCTGTGAAGATTGATTAAAAAAACTTGACAAGTATCAAATTTAATTCATGTCCTGGCATCATTGGAATCTAACTACAAAAATTGATGGCTACGTTGTATTTTATATTAGTTACTCTTAATGTTATGTTAAGGACTAAAAAAATAATAGTTTGTTTGCATCACTATAAACGATCTACCAAATGATAGTTTTCGATTGAAATAACTGTTACCAAGCTGTTTTTAGATAATGCTATAAACAACCACAATCAGATTATGCAGATTGGTTTAATTCTAAATCCTCTTTATATTTTTGTTCAGTATCAAAATGATATATTGTTGATATCAGAAAATTGAAATTGCTAATGTACTAGTGTGCATGATGTTTATGTATAGTTGATATGTTTTGCTATGCTAACATTTTATCCCTTGCTGTTACAAAATATTAGAAATTATTATAAATTAAGGAATGTATCTCCCTCATGCAAAGCTCTGATTCCTTTCACGGATTTGGCTATACTTTTTGGACCTTATGGACTATAGCTCTTCATCTTTTATATAAGCTTTGGATTTCAAATATTTTGGCCACGAGCATCACTGAAGAGACATGTATTGTCGAAATGCGCATCTGATGCAAGAAAATTGGTACCGTTAATTTTATTGTAATAGATACAATATACTATATTGTATACATTGTTATATACTATATGATAAAATGTTGGTAATAATGTGCTCTATTCTGTAATTATTCTTATGTTTCATGTAATGTTTGTAAATGAATGTTAAGCTGACAAGAATTTTATTGTTTATTTTAGGTATACATCATTTTTTTTAAATTTTTGCTACTTAAAGAAAAAATCACATTTAGTCTATGATCACCATAAACGAAATATAATTTCCATTTGACATTTGTTTTTTTTTTATTAAATATAATTTTATGCTAGAGTGGTACTATTTAGTTATTGCGTTCTTTATTGAATTATAAACGAGACATATATCTCATGATATAAAAAACAAGACGTGGTATGATTGCCAATGAGACAACTCTACTCAAGAGACCAATTGACACAGATATTAACAACTATAGGTTACCGTACAGTTTTCAACAATGAGCAAAACAAAAACCGCATAGTTATAATGTTTATTTTAGTACTGATACTTTTTTGTCTTCATAAGTAAATGAATGTTAGGATGCCATGGTAATTTTGGAATGTAAATCAAGATTGTGTCTGATGGTAACATGTAGGGTCTCTCATTTGTTTTACTTGTAGTCTATTCTGATATGTCAATTGACAATTCAGTAGTGGTAACCTGTCCTTCAAACTTTGAAACTCCTGAAATTGCTATTGAACGGATTGTCATTAAATGTAGGCAAAGTATTTGTCAATTAATACATTTGACTTGAATGACAATATACTATAGATTAACTACAACTTTAACTTTATAATTGATTTGTCATGCTTTGTAGTAAACATGATAAGTTGCTTTTTTGTATTTTTCATTTGATACATGTATAATATTACAGCTTAATTGAATTTTCCATTTTCCATTTTCCACCTGTTTTTTATGTTCAATTCATTCTATCACATACACAATCTAACAAAATCATAATGGCAAAAAGTTATAAAGTTTTCAAAAATGTTGTATTTAAACATCTGACGATGACAAAAAATGGTTCCTTTAACTAACATGCTTGAATGAATGCCCCACATGTGCCTACTCATAAAGTTTGAAGCAAAGTTGGGGCAAAATTATTCCGAGATGCAGGGTATTAGTTATACCATGTTAAAACATGTTGTATCAAGGGTATAGGATAAAATGTAATTAACAGAAGAAAAATGATATGAATACATATTTGTTATGTCAATAAATATTGAGATGGTGTGATGAAATTTTCTCCTATTTACATAAGAGTCAATTTTTTAACGTTTTGAATTAAATGCATGCATATTTTGTAACATTAATACAATATTGGCTTTTAATACCTTTGACATGATGGCTAGTGTCAAACATGTATTATTGATTTATGATTTGTCATGATAATATTGACAGTATGATGGTATGTTATGTACCCGATAATATAAACCAATTTTACCTTCAAAAATTAAAATACCAAGAAAAACGTGTATATTTGGAACTTTTATCGGACAAATAGTTTATTTATAGTGATCAAAGATTGTTCAACAAGATAGCAATCATTCAGGGTAAACGTTAGAGTTGGTTGGATGAAATGTTTAATGTTTTGCATTACATGCAATATGGTCGGGTTGTTGTCTCTTTGACACATTCCCCATTTCCATTCTCAATTTTATTTTATGCATGTTTTGTAAAAGTAATATAATACACATACCTTTGATATGATGGCTAGTGAACAACCGCTATTATTGGTTTATTTTTTGTCATGATGATACTAACAGCATGATAGTATGTTAAGTAGCTGGAAATATAAATCAAATTTACCTTGAAATTAAAATACCAAGAAAAACGTGTATGTTTGGAAATTTAATCGGTCTTGAGGAATAAGACAATTCGTGTTCATATAAGTAAAGATTTATAAAAATTATGTACGGTTTATTTATAGTGTTCAAAGATTGTTCAACAAGGTAGCAATCATTCAGGGTAAACGTTAGAGTTGGTGAGATGAAATGTTTAATGTTTTGCATCACTATGGTCGGGTTGTTATCTTTTGACACATTCCCCATTTCAACTCTCAATTTTATTTTATGTATGTTTTGTAATAGTAATATAATAAACATACCCTTGGCTAGAGTACAACCGGTGTTATTGATTTATGATTTGCCATCATTGAAGGTAAATGTTTTTTTATTTTTATTTTTACACTATGCATATGTGCATTTCATTTGCATGATATAATATGTCATTTCATTGTAGAAAACTGTCATATCTATTTGTGTCTCGGGAATCAACTCTCTTATTTAAAATTATAATTGATAATGTATATTTTTTTAATAGTTTTATCCTCTCATATATGAATATTAAACTTTTTACATAATAAGAAATTTACATTATTAAAACAAGAAAACTAATATCACATGCGCATCCCTTTTTGAATTAACCAGCATTTAAATTTGATCAGTTTTAGAGTCCAATCATTTACGTGCAAGATCAAGAACAGTAACTTATAGATATAAACTTTTAGGAATAGTAGTTTTTTATTTCGGAATGTAAGTCAACATTTTCCATTTTTATGAGAAAGAGAAAAAAGATTTCAAAAATACTTCGAGAAGATATAGAAATGTTTTATTTGATATTCAAAAACTATTATAAAATTTTTAAATTAAAAATTAATCAAAACCTATGAATTTTCAAACTTTTTTGAGTTTAAAAGATTATTTCAAAATAATGACACAAAATGCAAGGAACACACAATACGCTGCTTGATCAAATCAGATCTTAATGTTACAATATTAGAATATATTGAATTATCTCCCTTTATACACAATGGAATAATCAACCTAGTGTCAATCACTATCTTAAAATAAATAGAATAGGTTATATTCAGTAAACATTTATCATGTGTATGTGTATCTTTAGATATATTTGACTGCCAATTGCGTTTCTTTAAAAATATTCTGTCTGTTTTTTACTGTGTGTGTATTGTATTATAGCATGTGAATCTTGGGTGTTTTCAACCGAAATAGTTTTTAAGTAAGATCCCAATTTAGGCCAAGCACACGAAATTTAATAGGCAATCGTTTCATACTTTTTTTTAAATAGTTTGGCATTTAAAGTTATAAAAACAGGTAATCCTTGGGGCAAAATTAAGTTTCGTGGTAGGATTACATGTTTTCTTTTATAGTTTTATCGTCTAAGCTAGCACATAATAAATCATCATAGTTACGAACAACTGGAAAATGGACTTTTAAAAAACAATTAGTGAAATACTTGAAATGTTCTCCCATTCAGGACCTCGTACAGTATTCACAATAGATATCCCTGACGAACATACTGTATCTACTTTTAAAACAATCATGAACTGAGTAACCTCAAAACATGTTAAGGCTGTACGGTGACCTATAGTTGTTAATGTCTGTGTCATTTTGTTTTTTTGTGGATAGTTGTCTCTATGGCAATCATACCACATCTTTTTTATATTAAAATTTTTAAACTATATCAATTGTAATATTAAATAGTTTGTATCTGTTTCAGAACTTAAAAAACGAAACCTTTTGTGTGGGGGAATTTTAATTATTTTCATCGAGGAATGATTTGAACTCATTGAAGCAAACATAGATAACTTAACTAAAATATACCTGTGTAATGAGAAGTGAACGAATGGCTTATTTTACTAACATGTTACTAGAGATTTAGATATGATTGATAATATGTTTTTGATATAATTCAAGCGGCAAAAAACACAACAAAGCATTGTTGTAATTAAATTACTTTGAACAAATATCTTAACTTTAATTTGTATTGTTGTGTCAAGATATTATCGACTTAGTTTTATGCAATTTAGTTCAGAAGTAACAAAACAGACAGTATATTATTTACATTACCATTAATTTAAATATATTACACAAACATGTTTAAAAATCATTATTCCTGTGCCAAAATCTGTCATTTGGAAAACTGCTCGTTGTACCCTTCAAAATTATATTAATTGATTTACATGACTGTGTATTGTTGTTTCCTTTTATTTCAAATAATTCATGCATGTTCAGGGGGAGAATAAATTTGCAATAAGCACAATAGGTATGTCCTGTATTAGAGGTCAGCTGAAATGAAGAAATTTAGAATGCCATTCGATAATGGTGTGTATTGGATAGGGCAGTTATTTAGCTTTGCAACATGCCATCTACACATCCATCAAATAGCTGTTGTCATGGTTGTTTACGCACAGAGAATATGACACTCTCTAAAAAGAGGTATTGGATTTCATGTCCTAATCTGACTAGACAAGGCTCAGAGTTTACACAGCCTTCATAGCCAAACGGACACCCAACTTTGGCAATATTTACTGCCGGTCAATAAAGACGTATATAGTTTTATACCAAGGAGTCAATCCATGGGGTTAAGAATATAATCGACGAATTAGTTATCGCTGCATTATTTCATAAGCAAACACAATACATTTGATTTGTACAATTTTTTCAAAAGTTGCATAATTACATCCCAGAGAATATATTTTGGTATGTAATAAGTTGTTTTTACACAAGTAAATTTTATCTATGGCTTCTCAAACGATACTATTTCATGAATTCTAAATTAAGTGATGTGAATCATATTGTGTAATATTCAAATTATGATGTCATGAAAAATTAATATGAAAAAAAAGTGAATTTGATTTATCAAATGATGTTTACCAAATAGTGTGATTTTTGTAATATGATGTTAAAAAACTAAATGTTTTGACATAATAGTATTTTATCTAAATAAATATGAAAATATAAAGATGTAGTATACACGATAGTGTACCAATTTTTGCATATTGTCATTTGTGTGACTGTGTAATTTCTTATTTATATAATATGTTATAATAAACTTGGAACTAATTTTATATTTTGAAATTTTTTCTCAGATACAATATGAACTTTAAATAAAGCTCCTTGCAGTCATTGAAAAAAAGTAGTTACTTTAAAGAACAATTTGCTACAACATATCAGAGTTTATTTATTAAAAATATCAAAAGTTATTTCAATCAAATTCGTTCACATAAGCCATTTACAAAATTATAAAAGAATGCAAAAAGGAACAATAAGGACAATGAATTTAATCAATAAATAGATTTTCGATGATGCTTCTAAACTCGCTGAATAAGAATAAAAAAACACAAGATATGATGAGTCAAGCATTTTTCAACTGAATTATAGTTCGTTCTAATATTGTACTGTTGCAGTCCAATGTCCAAGGTTAGGAGGGGGTTCGGATTTCGCTTACATGTTTTACACGGCCACATTCTGTATGTATGTGCCTTCCTCCAGTCAGAGCCAGTAATTCAGTGGTTGTCGTTTGTTGATACCGTGCTTATTAAACGTATTTTGTTACAAATCATGTGTTACTATATATATACTGTTTTGATCACGTTTTTTTAACACTGCAATACATCGATTTTTTTTCAAATCATCATTTGAAATTTCAACACGGCAAATGAAATGCGACATATGACTGTTATCTTCATGTACCAATTTGTAGTATTATTTTAAATTCTTTGTCAACCACCATCGCACATGAGAAAACAGACATTAACCCACTTAAAATACTCTTTTTTATAAGTGACTGATTTGTAATATAAAACCATTATTCAATGTGTTATGTTAACTATTTCGTACACAATTTAAATAGACAACAATGATCTATGTTATAAATAGACCATAGACAACTATGTATCCGGTAAGTCATATTGTAAAAATTTAAATGTTTTCTACATGTATGTATGGCACAATACTGGCGGTTAAACATGGATGATCAAAATATATCTGCTAAAGGGTTAATGACGTATGAGCAAAACGAAGAGGTAGGATGAAAACATAAATACATTGCAACTATTTCACTTGATTCAATGTGTATGTTGCTAAATATTTCCATTGCATAAGATCTTAAATCAATTAGCTTATCATGTAATCATAACAAGCTTTTTTTCAAAATACACACACATTCTAAACGTTCAAGATGAGTTTAAATGAACATGTGTATTATATTTTATGCAGGTGTCTCACAGGGAATAAACTGTGACAGTCTCGGCTTCGAGTTTATATCCCATTATCTTATATATTATTACACATATATTGTGAAGTACCCCTTTCTTTCTTAATCCTTTTTTAAGTGCAGGTGTTTGTTCAACATTCACAATGCAGCATATATATTCATAACTGTAATTTTTATTGATAAAAAATACACCTGGGC
Source organism: Mytilus galloprovincialis (assembly GCF_965363235.1). Taxonomy (NCBI): domain Eukaryota; kingdom Metazoa; phylum Mollusca; class Bivalvia; order Mytilida; family Mytilidae; genus Mytilus; species Mytilus galloprovincialis. Next base: position 17,326,332 of record NC_134848.1, on the reverse strand, counting down.
AATTTATTTTTTTCGTTATAAAAATGATTTAAATAAAATTATAGATTTCATGTTTTGTGTTTGTATGTGTTTTTGGCTTTTTATTTTACAATATATTGAATAACCCAACCTAATATGTTCCGCATACATCATTTACAAATAGTTTTTTTAATTATTTGTTTAAAAATATTTTATTGTGTATGTAATAATTTGTAATGACACTTTAAAACATCAAATCTAAGTATGTGAAGTGTCTTTTGCTTGAAAATTGTATTCAAAATGTATTTTTGACGGATGCACGTCCTTATTTTCCCTTTATGAGCCTCTGACATTCTTTAGTTTTCTGTATAGCTTTTGCCTACGTCACATTGTAACAAGTGTTATGGTGACGTTTTTTATGTCCTTTTTAGGAATAACAATTTTATATTTCGTATATCCGAGTAGTCACGGACGATGCACGTGTTGCAAGAGTGTCAAATTCCACGTGACCTACCATGACATTCACAAGCTTATAGAGATATCATGTTATTGTAATAAAAAAAACGTCAAATGTATTGGTATGTTAAAGTATATTCATATGCCTAATCTAGAGTCTGGATACTTTCAAGAATACAATAAGGTTAATCAATTTAAGTGATTTGATAAAACATGAACATTTATTACATAGTCGGCAACATGAACTTGACAGCTAGTGACCCTCTCACAATTAAATGTAATACCCTCGTAACATTTTGTCTTTTTCAATTTTTTACCTGCATTTATTGGTATTTAGTTACAACTGAGGACAAATTTCTTAAATCTTTGCGATCAACATTCAAATCAGGGTAACAAGGAATATATACCCTTGATAAAAGTAACTATTTCAGTTTTGGAATCATCAGAAAAGAAGGCAATAAAAGATTACTACAATTCAAAAAGGTATGACATTATTACCATTGGAGGTTTTAAGGGGTTGATAACTAAAGTCAACGAAAATGATGAGGGAAATTTAAAAATTTATGTCTTTCTAGAGGAACTCCAATGGGGAAGGGTTTAGCAGTGAAGTCAATTCTATCTAAAGACTTTAACAATAGATGACAAGTTGATTTGATAAATTTGCAATCAAACCTAGATGGAAATTATCAACTTATTTTTGTTTTTCAAGTTCACCTTACAAAATTTTGTAACATTAAAGCTCCTGTGTGGCTTTTTTACGGATATTTTCTCAATTTGTATGCACTCCATATAATGCAAAGTGCAATTTAATGCTAGAAGAGGCAAGTAATTGTTAAATAACTTTATGTGTTCGTAAGTAGCAAAACATCAGTCGTTGTCCAGAAGTCAAGGATTTTTGAAATGTGCATGAAAATCTTAATGTTGAAGTATCCGGTGCAAATGCTAAAAACCGAGAAACAGTTCAATAGTCTATGCCATAGTTCCGCAACTTGTAATAACAAATGATTTTAACACACATTTCTATCAAGTTTTCATCTTTTCTAAAGCATTATCTGATGAGTTTTAAAATACATAATATATTTTCTGGTGATCTTATTGCCAGTAGATGACATTTAAAACTTTTATGTTATAATTTAACAAATGTATTTTATTTAAATGAATAAAAGTTTTTTTTTATTTACTCGCATTTGTATTGTAGGCTTTAAGCTTAATGCTTGCATACATATTTTCAGAATTTAAGCTTAATGTCGAATTGCACTTATTGCCGCTAACATATATATGGAAGAATTTAGTAAAGATATTTTTTAAGTACTTAGTTGTAAAACATCTTTTACTTGATAATCTACCATTAATACATAGATTACACTCATTCAAATCAATTATGTCACTACAGACATGGGCATAGGGAACGATTGGAGACAGGTAAAATGACCGTAAAAGTAAAATAACAAAAATACTGTACTCTAAAGAAAATTCCAAACAGAGAGACATTCTACAAATAGCAATATCTATGAATGTGTACGGGCATTTTTTTCTGTAGAAAATTGTGAATTAAACCTAGTTGTATAGCTAGCCTATCACCTCACTTGCATGACAGGCCTTTTAAATGTTCATTATACTGACAAAATTGTGTAAGCGAAACACACTAACATACATGGTATATTAAAATTGTAAAAGCTTGGGTACAGATCATTATCTTAATCACAGACAGTGCCAACAAAAAATCGGCGTTTTAAAAAGGGAAAACAACAACAAGGCGGAAAATCATCCCTTTTTACATCAATTTTAAAACTAAAATATCAAGTTCTAGGAAAGGACAGTTGTTTTTGCTGTTTATTTGATTTATCTTAAGTTAGTTCCTTTGAGGTAATTCCGATATTATATTTAGAGAATTCTTATCTATTCAACACAGATATATCATTGAGATAATGGTACAATGTCGTGCTGATGAATCTATCCTTTAAATGGAATCCGTATGTGTCTTTCTTGAGTTTAGCCGTACACTGTGATTCATTATAGTACATGAACATTGTCTGCTGTAACAGAGATATAATTGGTGTTCACAGGAATGTAATATTATTTTTAAGATTCCATTGTTTAACAGGTGCATTTGTTTTTGACGATAACTTATATTCAAGTTGTTTTTCTATGCTTTTTGTTTCAAATTACTACTATGCATTTACTATTGCAAGCAATATCGTTTTTATTTAATTATAGATTGTTTCAAGGTATCATACAATGATGGACACATGTACTTACTGCTATCACTTATGAATTAAACCTTAACTCAGTATGACATCTCCCGAAGAGGAGAACTTTTTGCGGATTGTCTACCTTCATTATCGAGTAGTTACTCCTGTCCTTAAGAGGTTTTTTGATGGAAATCATCCAAACTTATCAGCTGATTTAAACCTCGCAACAAACAGGGCAATTTTATCTAATCTTCATAATCCACCACCAAGGAGTAGACGAATTCTTTTTGCACAGCAGTGGAAAACATTATATCCTCCTACAGGTATGTTTTATATGATGTACTCTCAAAACGCATTCTTTTATTATGTATGTGCATTACTTTTAAATTCTTACAAAATGGAAAAACATCGCTAATTCATTGCCCCATTGGTCTTATTTTTTTTAAGCTGTATATTTTGGGAAACACTACTATTTTATCGCCCCATTACTTTCGATGTTATATTCCCAAATTCCAAGCAGTCATAGCTATTTTGTCTTAAGTTCAAATAAAGTGACAGTCATTGCATGTCAAAATTAAAAGTCAAAAAGTGTTCTACAGTGATCACCAGTATATTATTATTCAGCTTATTATAGTAAGTTAAATCTTACAAAGCTTTTATCCAAACAACACTACTTTACTGGTTTAAGGCTCAAATTGGAATTGTAGACATATATGGATTATATTCATATCACAACGTACCAGTCTTGTATAACAACTCCAGTTTCTGGTGCATATCAAAACATGGCGGGAAATAAAATAGTCCATTATTTCTGATTTTTTTTTTGGACTCTTTTTTTTCTGTTTGCTTAAAAAGTCTATGCTGAATTTAAACATATATATAGATTTAAAAAAAAAGAATTTGGGATATCAATCAAGGAAAGTGGAAAAATATCATGTTTACTGAAAGTGGTGCCTAGTAAAAACAGCAAACAGAAAGGAGAAACAAATTTTTACTTTAGGGTGACGTAACTTTTTATTCTTCATGGCATGACCAATTTTTATCGAATAATTCACAATTTCACGTTAGTAAATACATAATATGAGCATGAAACTTCTTTTCTATGTAGCATTTTTTTTCTTTTTTAAATTATCTTTTTTTTATATTTATACAAAATAAACTGCATATGGATATTATCAATGATCAATATGAAGTTTTTTGCCAATACCACCAGTTCTAACTTGTTAGTTTCCAGAAAGAAAACGATGGTCTTACAAATATGTCATATATTCGCTATATTTTCATGAAATAAAAATAGGCCTTGGTTAAGCCGAGTGCATATCAATTACCTTTTATTATGAAATACTAACCCAAATAAAAACAAATAAAATAAAACAAATAAAACAAATCATAGGAGTATTTAACCAAGAGATATATTTTTACTATATACACGTTTCTTTTACTTCAGTCGGAAATATTGAACTTTGTAATAGTAGGTAATGTTTCATTGTATGCATGCTAAATGACCAAAACCGGCTGATATACATTATTGTGGCAAATTAAGAACTGGATTTGCCAATAAATAGAATTGTACATTGAAAACAAATGATTAACTACAATAATTGACATCAAATGTGACCAATTTCCATTTGAACGGGCATAACACCAAAATGTGTTTGTTGATGATAATCTGTTATATGAGGAACACTTATAATTTATCTCGGCATTGTTTTCTATGAGAAATTCCCTAATTAAAGCAGTCACAGCTAATTTGTCATGGATTCAAATAAAGTGACAGTAATTGCATTTCAAAGTAACACCTTGCTGTGGCTTGTACTTAAAAAAACAACATACATGTACATTTAATTTGGTATATTGGAGTACCATTTCCCGGAACTCGGAACCTAAGCAGATACTTCAATTATGAAAAACAGGCAAGATGTGCCTTCCTTAAAAATTTTCTTACACTCTTTTTTATTCAATGTTAAATGTTAGAACGTGTTCTATAGTGATTACCATTTATTCAACTATCATTTGATATAAAAGTTTACAAGATATTCTGCATTGGTTTTTAAAGGAGGCTCGAGGGTATAAAAAATGAATCAATTCGTTTTGGCCCAAGATGACGTTTAACATGTATGTATCATTGAAAAAGCTCAAAATTATCTCCCTTTAGTGCAAACATGCCATTTTTTGGCATTGAAATTGAAATATCTTGTTTTTTAATTTATCTAATATATTTGTTATTATTGTTTTCAAATGAGCTGTACTTAAAATAAACTATTGTAAAATGTAAGCGATTTCTGTAATTAAGTTCTTTTTCTATTTCGATATTACCTCTTTTTCTCCTATTAGTGCAACAGAAAAAAAGTACCTTTACAAAAATGTATGCTTCTTTCGAAGGCAAATTGTGAGCGTTAATGAACGGTGACCCTATTTTTTAATTCATTTTTCTATTAAGTATAAGATAAAAAAAAGTTCATTTATAGAAAAATATAGCGATATCCTATATTAACTTTTTTTTCATTTTGAGCCACGAGCCCCATTAAAGTAAAACCCATGCATAAGATCATTTTTGATTTAAATATGTACAGCTTTATGAAATGCTCTCTCAGACCCCGCCCGAATAAGTTGTGTTACATTTACTGAAAAATTGTTTTTAATTTGTTATCGTCGGGCTAGCTAACTTTGAAAAATATATTTTGGGATGTCCTATAGCAAGGAATATACATAGTAAATCTCTGCATTCAATAACTTGACTCGACGGAATATTTTAACTACCACTTATCTAATATTATAAAATCTTATATCTTATTATCTATCTTTATAACATTAAGAATATATTATTACATTCAGAATATCCTACATCAATTATGTTGGAGAGTGTCTGATCATATATTTTACTATATGGATAAAAAGAAGGTTTGGCTGAATTTGTTTATGATATAAATATTTCCGTTTTCAGGATCTCCACCTGTTGTATCAACCGACCTTGACCTGACATTAATGGTATGTCTGCTGCGGAACATTTCGCCTGTTGTGGTTGCTCCGGTACCGTCAGGATTTGATCAGTTGCCACTGCCGAGTGATATCAGTGATGGTGCCAATATAGCGAGAATTAAGTTTTACACGAACTTTTTAGTGTCCCACTCGGCAGATGGCAAAATAGTTTCAAACGACTTTAATAACATCTGCACAGAGTTGGAAACAGTATGTAAAATATGATATAACGTAATTTAAATAAGTTAATTTATGATTCATTTTTTGTAATGAAATTGTTTCCAAACATTCGCTGTGTAATACAATTCTTCAAGATAATCTATATTGCCGTAGATAAATGTTTAAAATCAATAAATGCATCATAAACAATCATATCCCTTCTAATCAGACATTGTAGAAAAAATTATGATATCGAAATTGTCGACACCTTTCCATGATATAAACGGATATTCACTTTTCTGCATTTTGATTACCTTATTTCAAAACCAGTAAACAGTTAAACAATTGAGTTAATGTGTTTCAGGGGTATAGAAAAAAAATACTTTGTGAACTTAAACTTTGAAGCATGGTGAAAAAAAAAATGCAAAAAAAAATGGCATTCACCGACCATCTAAGAGATTTTTTTACCTCTGAAAATGAGTGAAAAAAAGTTACTTGGATATATAGGAAAATGAAAATAAGAGCGCAGCCACGTGCGGTCAGAATATGGACGTTAATCCCGATGCCTCGTGTTGAGAGAGTATAACGCTCTCTTCACGTCAAGAACCCTTGCCACAAATCTGTGAGGGGTCCGCAGGTGGCTTGTTGAAAGGCTAAGTTAATATACCGTCATTTTCCATGACAGTAAAAATATTTCCGACCTGCAACCCAGCTGACCTCTTTTACCGGATCTACCTAGTATACTGTTAATTTTTCTTGCGCTGACATGCAAGACATATTTGCCATTGAACGTTTGGAAACCAATCAACCAACAATCAAAATAAAAAATTACACAAAATTCACATGGATTCGATTAAAATTTAATAGCTTTTACATCGGTTTTGATAAGCCATCGTTGGTTCATTTTTATCTTTTTATTCATATATTCTCCGGGAAAACTGATTTGTAATTATTAATTTTCTGGTAATAAAGCATATAAAATTTTAACAACTATGAAATTTGCTTATCTTGCAATTTTAATAATTTTTAAACGACAAAATATCTTTTTGTCCACACGAATTGTTTAAAAAAAAAACAACAAGAAAACATGACAAAGTTAAATACCTTATACTTTTTGTATACTTATATGATTATATATCTTAAAGTTTGTTTTTATCGCTCATACTGAAAATGATAACATCAGAACAAATTGATATCTCTTATATCATTGAGGCAACTTTTCAACGTAGAAAGTAAACAAATACAAGTAAACTGACCAGTGTGGTGCAAGTAGCTTAAATCCCTTCTGAAGCATCTTTAAGATTAGTAACAAGTATTTTTACTGATTAAAGTATCAATCTGCTCGTTAAATTCTTTTTGGTCATGGAAAATTACTTGTGTGTCTACCTATTAGATGTTTAATACTTTATGTTGATTTAAGCATTCAATCTAAGGTACCCTACCCATTGTTTTATGGATAGCACAGGACAAACAGCCAAACATCAAAAGAAAAAAGAAAAAACCAAAAGGCAGTCTACGAAATAAAAAAAAGAAGACGATGTTCTCAACAATAATGTATACTGCTTTTAAATAAACATAAAATGATTTCGTGAAAACAAATTCGGGTAGCAAATCGAATCCGAGGAAAACACATCAACTATAAGAGAAAAACAACCAAAATAACAGAAACACTGAACTGTTACAAAAACAAACGTCAATATACATAGCAATGGACTATATGATAATCTACAATGCCAAAAAAGGAAAACAATCAGAACTACATTTTTGTAAATATATAAATCGCTGACCGATATTACAAAATTAAGCAAAGCTCTGTCTATCCTTATATTGTTAACCGCCTCTAGAGCTCACGGGATTGATCCACGGCCAAGATAAATCAAAGACTTAAGTGTTTGTAATCTGCTTCTTTTCAGCTAAGCACGCGGCAGTAAATAAAGGCAACAGTAGTATACCGATGTTCAAAACTCGTAAATCGACAGAAAAAAAGTACCTTTACAAAAATGTATGCTTCTTTCGAAGGCAAATTGTGAGCGTTAATGAACGGTGACCCTATTTTTTAATTCATTTTTCTATTAAGTATAAGATAAAAAAAAGTTCATTTATAGAAAAATATAGCGATATCCTATATTAACTTTTTTTTCATTTTGAGCCACGAGCCCCATTAAAGTAAAACCCATGCATAAGATCATTTTTGATTTAAATATGTACAGCTTTATGAAATGCTCTCTCAGACCCCGCCCGAATAAGTTGTGTTACATTTACTGAAAAATTGTTTTTAATTTGTTATCGTCGGGCTAGCTAACTTTGAAAAATATATTTTGGGATGTCCTATAGCAAGGAATATACATAGTAAATCTCTGCATTCAATAACTTGACTCGACGGAATATTTTAACTACCACTTATCTAATATTATAAATCGATAGACAAAAACAAATCCGGGTCATAAACCAAAACCGAGGCAAACGCATTAAATACAAGAAAATGACGACACAACATTAAAATGTAACACATACATAAACGAACTAAGCATTATACAAAATCCGATGCGAATAACAAAAATTTGGGATAGAAAAGTACCGTGACACGTCTTATAATAATGTGAATTGACACTCAAATACAAGAAAAAACAAACGACACAAAAAAAAACACAACGTTAAATTGTAACACACACAGAAACGAACTATAATATAACAATGTACATATTTCTGACTTGGTACAGGACATTTTTTAAAGAAAAAAATGGTGGGTTGAACCTGGTTTTGTGGCATGCTTAACCTCCCTTTTTTATGTCCATTTGAAATATCACATTAAAATGACAACACAACATTACAGTAAGATGTTTAAAAATGACAGTTTGTCACAAAGTCAAAATAATGTGTCTTTCGTGTGTGACAAAGATTAAACTTTTTTTATAGTTCGTTCTTATGTTGTACTGTTACACCACTGTCCCAAGTTAGAGGGAGGGTTGGAATACCACTACCATGTATAAACCAGTAACATTATGTGTGTATGTGACTGTTCCAAGTCAAAAGCCTGTAATTCAGTGGTTGTCGTTTGTTGATGTGTTATATATTTATTTTTCGTTCATTTTGTTTACATAAATTAAGCCGTTAGTATTCTCGTATGAACTGTTTTACATTTGTCATTTCGGGGAATTTAATAGCTGACTATGCGACACTGGCTTTGCTCATTGTCGAAGGCCGTTTCATAATCTATAGCTGTTAATTTCTGTGTCACGTGGTGTCTTCTGGATAGTTGTCTCTTTGGAAATCATACCATATCAATATATCATCATCATCAACATCACCATCTTATATTGTTAACATTAATTTAAGTTTTACACTATGTATAACTCAAGGACGAGGTTTAGAAATTTGGGAAAGAAAATACAAATATCATGAATTTAAACATGAGAGTTATTGCAATTGCACTTCTGACATTCTCCATTCTGTGTTTCCTTATTTGGAAATGATATATTAAAAGGCCAATTTTATTTTTAGGCAATAACAGGTCTTGGGAACGCACAAGATGTTGCTGATGCAATTCTAGCTAAATCGATAACTCTGGATAATACGATGAAAAATTTACTGTCAACTCAGCTAAAGCTTAATACAAAAGTTTCGTACCTACAAGAACAAATGGAGATAGAACAATGTGCTAAGGTTATGATTCAAACACAAATCAAAAGTATTGAGGAACAAATAATAATCGATGAGCTTAAAACAAGACAGCAGATTGAAGAAAATAAAAGTAATACGTCAAGTAGATTACGGGAAATGCAAAATAAAAACCATCAAGAGTTGACTCGGATTAATATAAGCATTGCTAACCTGGAGGATCATCAAACTACGTTAACGAATTTCCAAGTCGTTATTGTAGATAAATTTGATAAATTATATTTGGTAGTAGGCAAAAATAAAACGGACATAGATAATTTAAAAGGTCAAGTTGAATCAACATGCAATGAAATTAAAAGCTATACTTCGAATTTCGAAAAAAGAATAGATTTACTAGAAGAGCAATCTGGTAATGTCGAAAAATTAATAGAAGAGGCAAAATGTTATGGAACTAAACAAGGTATTTTTGTCTTTTATTGATAAGAAAATGCATACATATTAGTATTTTATATATGTAATACTGATTTTAGTATAAGAGCAAAGAATACACTACATTGTTTACACTTTTGGCAATCATTTACGCTCATTCATATATATTCGCAACTCGGGATTAAATTACAAATACATTTTAATGTGTACTTAAATATCAAGTAATATTTAAGAGACTTTACTCCAGTTATAAAATGAAATTATTAACTCTATTCCTTAACGTCAAAATATTGGTAACGTCATTCATGGGTTATTCCACTTTTGTATACAAGTCACCTGACCTGAAAATCTGTGGTAAATCTGTGATGAATTGAAACCGTTATTGCCTTTATATATTTTATTAACGTAACATTGTTTTCTTACTTTCAGACATTGGGCAGCTAAGAGCTGAAATCAAAGAACTTAAATTAAATCGAAAGAATTTTCCAGGTATAGTATTTAAACCTGCTACATACAGACAACAATAGAAAATGAATCCATATCAAGTACAAATTGATATTCAATATGATCAAGAATACTCCTTGTACAATGTCGTACTGTTGTATTTATAAATCAAAATTAAAATATCTTAACTCAACAGATTTATTCTAATTGGAAAACAATAATTAAATTTTCTTATTTCGGGTTTACATCAGTAATTATACATTTGTAGTCTGTTGCTGATACAGTTTAAATGTTACCTTTTAATTTCAAATTACATTCCAAGTGCTGCGATAATGTTACAAGATTGGGAACATATCTGTATCTATCAAGTATACACTCATTTTCAAGTGGCTACCCAAGTTCCCTTCTATCATAGCACTCAAACCCTTTTCTAGTGTATTCAATATTAATATGTTCTCGTTCCGCTCGTCTGGCAAATTAAATTATAATCCCTGGTACCTTCGATAACTATCCGAACTAGCATAACAATTGTTGCGTCATTCATTATGCTACCTTCTACCATTCAATTATTTATCCTGTTATATGAATGATAGGAGAAATAAAAAAAAAACACAAGAAAACAACCAGGTAGTAACATTACCACAAACAATCTATGATTTTAAACAGAATTTGAATAACACAAACCTACGAATGTTTCATCAAATATTTTCGATAAGTTGTTTTTCATATTTGCAGACAAAATTCATTGTCTTGTACTATTATTGCAAAATTCGTGATCACCTAAGTTACTAAATATGATTTAAATGTAAGAATGTCATTTCTGGAAACTCAAATAAACACAAAATATAAAATCTCAATCACGGTAAACACTCTCTGTTAACTTATTAATACACTCATCATAGATACCACGACTAAATTCAGTATATACGCCAGACGCGCGTTTCGTCTACAAAAGACTCATCAATGACGCTCTAATAGATAAAGCAAAACAAATTCAATTCAGAAGATCTCGTCAAATATATTCGTGTCTAAGATTAGTGCTCTACAAGGTCGGACTTTGTGTTTGATTTCAAAAATACAACTTTAATATACGGTCAGTAAAATTAAGTACGGCAATTTGAAAAAGAATGTAGTGCGCATTAAATGTATATGACGGAAGCATTTGAGTCATACATTTATTTCGATGAATGCATTGAACATGCACAAGGTGTTTCGTGACTCATATTCATACTTTAGAGTCGAGATTTATTTTCCTTTTTATGGAAATTTATGATAAAAACTGAAAACAATTATATTGACATCATCAGAGTTTCCGCTGGCAAAAATTTTGGGAGAGAAAAATAGTTTTGGCGATTGAAGTTCTTTTTTTGAAGGATTTCTATGTTAATTTTCTCAATTCAAGTTTTAAGTTAAATAAAAAAGACAATCATTGTAATGTCAAAGCAACATTTTAAAGTGGCGGATTTTATTTTGGATAATTCTTAATTTACAATTAAATATATTATGACAGAAATTGAAACATTAAACTGACAAACCGAAAACATGTATTTTTCATGTTGTTGTTGTCGCGTCTATATGTATGGCATGACATACATGACATTTAAAGAAATAATGATTAATAGTAACAAGAAATAAATATGAATTATGAAAACAATATTTGAGGTAAAACACATATTCTGAATTGTCAAATATTTAAAAAAAAAAAGAATGTTCTTATTTAAATTGTCTCGCTATATTTTTGCAATCATAAGTTCGTCTTCAAGATAATCGAAATGCAAACGAGTATATTTACTGCAATTCAATTAAACAAGTGTTTGTTATTATGGTTTAATGATTTTAGTCGCAGTGTACACATTACGATTGATAAGTTATGAAAATGACCGGATATCTAACTAGGTTATAAATTACTAAGAGTGATGAAAAACAAAATTTAGTAACGATAAAAAATATCTGATAGAGTACATTACTCTCTCCGATTATGAGACATTAATTTATAAGGGTAAAACCCATGACAGAGTACCTTAGACTCTTATATTATTTGAAACAATAAATTTTTGTATGCACCATGCCCTTTAACTCATATATGAAAAGCAGACCAGGAAAAAAACATTTATTCACAAAACGCCTTAGCTATTACAAAGAACCGAACGTATGCAAAATTTTTGAGATACTTTTTTGGCCGATTTTTATTTATCTGCCAGAATATTTAAAATATTCTCTCGTTATCGGTACTAAATCTACATTATGTTTTGTTTTCAATTCAGATTGGATGATTGCAACATTAGAAAAATGGAAAAAAGAAGACGAATATTTCGTTGATACAAGGGCAAGTAAATCGGTAATGGAGTGCATAGATGAACATATGTGTGTGTCTGTTGTCGGCCCGTCTGGAGTAGGAAAGACGTTTCTAGTTCAACATGTGGCATTGGAAATGGAAAGAAAAGGTTATACCATTATCAAAGTGAACAGTCCGGAAGAAATAAGGGAACATTTCATGTTCGACAGACCAACCTTGTTTGTCGTGGATGATTTGTGTGGAAATTTTACAGCAGACACAAACAGGCTGGATGTATGGAAGAAATTATTGAAGGATATAAGTCAGATTCTAGAGACAAACCATGTAAAGCTGATGTTCACATGTAGATTACAGGTATTTCAGGATGACGCCTTTAAACATTCAGATCTTCATCTTTTTCAAACATGTATATGTAACTTAGTCGAAGAAAAACTAGCTTTAACAGAATCAGAAAAAGAAAGTATGTTATTAAAGTATTTAGGGGAAGCTGATACAAACGAATTTAAACGTTTATATCATTATGATTTTTTCCCTCTGTTATGCAAAATGGTATATACAAATAAAGACCAGCCAAATTTTTGCCTGGGATCTTTTTTAGAAGATCCCTTTTCTAGCTTTAATAAAGAACTTGACGATCTTTTTATCGACTGTAAGGAAGGTAAGTACAAAATCATTGCTCTGTTGCTATTGGTTATTTGTAACAATCACTTAGATAAGAAAGTTTTAACAGGTAAGGATGTCAAATTCAAACAGATTTTAGAGGATATACTTGAGAAGTGTTGCATCAATGAATGTGTCAAATTTAAATCGTTGATAAAAGAGCTTGATACATTGTCTGGGACATTTGTGTTGAATATTAAAGGTGTCTATCGCACAATTCATGACAAGTTATTTGATTTTCTAGTTTATTATTTTGGAACAAAGAACGACGTTACTCAAATAGATTTTACTGAATTATTGATCAGGCATGCCAGTTGGCAACTAATTGAAGAACGATTTATGATCAAAGAACCAGGTCAATCTATCGACACAAAATGTAAAGAGTATGTAATTACTATTCAAGGTGATAACTTACAATTGTACACCGAAAGAGTGTTCAGTGAAATGTCAAACATAAAATAATGCGATGGCATGTTTATGGTCAAACAGGAATACATTTAAAACCACAATTCAAAATGCTTTATGTACATATATGCAACAACTTCAAGAGAGTCAAATATCAAATCTCATAAATACTGCATCTAGTGAATTTGTATGTAATATGTTTGTTGTGGATGTAAATGAGATAAAGTCATCATGCTATCTGCCTTGGGGTATCAAATTAAACAATGTTGTTCAATTACATAAATACGTTAAAAGGGTTTTTGACGACACTACAGTTTGTGGTAATGTTAAACATTACATGAGTCAATGTAGATGTTGTAGTAACGAATTATTTTTTACCGCTTTACTTATTTATTTAATAAATTTAAGCTCATCTAAAATAAAAAAAAAAACTAATAAAAAGTGCAAATACAAGTTTTGTACAGTCAATGTTTGTTATTGTAAAAGATGATATAAAGCTGATCACTCCTCATGTATACGAACGTTATGGAATTATAATACCTTGTGATGTCATACAGGTATATATAGAAAGGGTGTTTGATGACATTACAATGTCTGATGACGTGAATAAACATATCAATGCTAACAGAAATAAGAAAAATTAAATATTCCATGCTAAATTACTGCACTACATGACAGAGCTTGGTGGATCAAAAATCCAGTACCATATAAAAAATGCCAGTCAAGATTTTATAGATCGAGTATGTGTAATGACGATGGACGACATTAAGTGTAGTTCTTATTTGGAATATGAACGATATGGTGTTGTTATACCAGATGATTGCATTCAGTCATACATCTCTAGATGGTTTGAAGAATTAACAAAAGCCGATGATACATATTTTGAGCACAACAGGAATAGTCAGACAAAGATATGCCAAACATCATTACTCACATATATGGAACGAATGGAGGAAGAAGTTGAAAACCTGATTCAAACAGCAAGCGATTATTTCTTACAAACATTATTTGCAAGGTCGAAAAGAGATATAAAAAATGAAAGTAATATAGAGTATAAATGTTATGGGATCGTTTTGAAGGACAAATACTTAGCGTTGTATACAGAAAAGCTTTTGCGTTCTATGGACAAATATACAGCCTTCAAAGACTTTATGACGAGTAATAGAACTATCAGAGGTGTTCTTAATTACATTAGGCGATTAAGTATATCAAGAAAAAAAGAACTAATACATACAGTAAATTCTAATTTCTTTCATACAATGATTGCATTTGATGAATTAACAGATGAGAAAAAAAGTGCAGAATGTCAATATTTCGATTGTTTAGTTATGGATACTTTAGAAGTGAACACAGGAGTCATCAAGTGCCCATTTAACCTTATTAATACATACATGGAAAGAATGGTAATAGATATAGGAAAAGGATACAAAAAAGATGTTGTATCTAATCAAAATTTCAAAAATCAGTTCTTTGTTGACTACTTCTTCTATTATTTGAAGCAATTTGAACCACCAAAAATATCAGACCTTCTGCATATAAATGGTGAAGAGGTTTTTTCTTTAAGTTGTTCATTATATAATGTACAGTTTGCAGAAGGGTGTATTAAACTTATTTTGAATAAAAATCCAGAGAAAGAGAAAATTAAATTATGTGCCTTATTCCTCTTAGTTGTGTTCGACAATAAATTAGAAGAGAAATTTTTTACTGACAATCTAACCAAGGTAAATCATCTGATTTACTTGTTTAGAAAGACAAACAATATTAGAGAAAGTATATCAGCCACTGATGTGAAAGATGAACTCAATGCTTCTTTAAATAGAATAGTTGTCAATAAATTAGAAGACGTTTATTGTGCAGTAAGTGAAACTGTGTTTGATTTTCTTTTTTTTATTTCGCATCAATCCGACACATGTCGAAAATTCTAGTGGAATATGCTACTGAAAAAGTTATATACGAACGACTTTTACTCTTACGGAAAACATTTCTTTTTTAAACTTTCAGATGAAGAATTACAAACGTGTATTAAAAAAAATTTCAAGTGGATAACTAATTCGGAGAAGATTATTAGATACAAACTGAAGGAAAGTTACAAATTAAATGTAAAAGCAATAACTGCTTATGCTAAAACACTATCCAAAGAGGAGATAAACACAATAATTGAAGTTTCATGTATCGATTTTATCAACAAAGTGTGTGTTATATCAGTAGAGGAAACAAAAGACTATATTGATGAGGATGCAATTCCTTATATTGTAATACCTGATGGTTCTATACTTATGTATATCAAAAGAATTGTTGATCATGTGGCAAAAATTGACAATATTGAAGAATGTCTGCAAGATAATAGAAATAAGGAAAGTAATATTTTCTGCGCTAAATTATTGATCTATATGAGAGAAATTGACAGAGATGAAGTGAAATTACTTATTAAGAAAGCCAGTAGTGATTTTATTAATAGAATGTTTGTTCTTTCCGAAGAAGACTTAAAAAAAGACAGTTATTGGCTATATGAACTGTATGGTATCGTTGTACCTAAAGATTTATTACAGATGTACATTGAAAGGGTGTTAAGTGACATTACAACATCTGTGTATGTACCCGTGAACAGGAACAGTGAAAACAAAACGTTCCGAGATACCATATATTCCTACACAAGCTCATTTTCTGAGACTGAACTTATATCATTGATTGACACAGCAAGTAGTAATTTTTTACGTCGAATGTTCCTTTCAACAGAAGGAGAGTCTGATGATACAATTACACAAAGATATGAAAACTATCATATGCGTATACCAAAAATGTGCTTACGATCAGATATCGGAATGGTCGTTAGAACACAAATGTACAACACTTCATTCATGAAAACCCATCAAAGTACATTCTCAATAATAACAAATTCTGATATAAAATGTAAAGATGTTATGATATCAATTGGAAGCAAAATAGGTATCGATAAGTTACAACAGTTTTTAACTAAATATATTGATTCTATGTTTACAGGCAAAATCATGGAAATAAGAATTAGATGCGCGAAATTGCTTGTCGAAAAATACATACAAAAAATGGTTGCTAAATGGATGGAAGGAAACTTGCATGATATATTTGGGAACATTAATTTACGCACCAAAGCATTCCGAAGAAATTTCCTTATGCATTTAGAGAACATTGGAAACACGACACAAACACAACTAATAGAGACAACTGATAACAAAACTGGAGATTCAGCCCTGGCAGTCCGTTGTCGTGTCGGTATAATCGAATTAGTAGAATGGTGTCTAGTTAATAATGCAAACACCAACAGCTGTAATAAATACGAGGAAAGTCCCTTATATATAGCATGCAATACAAATCGTCCCGACATAGTTTATGCCTTACTTCACACTCAAAATAAGGCTGATGTCAATAAACCATCGGGATTTTTCAAGATTTTACCATTGTATGAGGCTTGTAAAAATGGAAACGGTGATGTAGTTTCAGGGTTACTAATGACAAATGCTCACGTTAATGCTCTTTCATATAAAAGCTCTATGCGCGAAACACCATTGTATGTAGCATGTAAGCATGGATACCACAAAGTTGTATCTCTTCTTCTGGAACATAATGAAAACGATATAGATACAAACAAAAGTAGCAGGAGGGAAAGTAAGACGCCGTTGTATATTGCATGCGAAAGAGGACACACAAAGGCTGTTTCTCTTTTACTGGAACATAATGCAAACAATTTAGATATAAATAAAGCTAACTTTAGAGGGACGCCGTTGTTCATTGCATGTAAGAGAGGACTCACACATATTGTTAAACTTTTACTGGAATATAAGTCACACAATATAGATATAAATACATTTGACTATAAGCGAACCACGCCGCTGCATATTGCATGTAAAAGAGGACACTTAGAGATTGTAACTCTTTTACTGAAACATGCTGCGGATGATGTAGATATATTCAATGATACAACCAAAGAAGAAACACCGTTATATGCAGCTTGCAAGGGGGGATACACAGGCATAGTTCTTCTTCTTCTGGCCCATGAAGTTAGAATAATAAATAATAGCAAAATTGACGGGGCTTCTCCACTATGGATTGCCTGTCGAAAAGGTCATGTTGAGGTTGTTTGCTCGTTACTCAGCCATGATGGTATAGCCAAAGATAAATGTATCCTCATTGGAGTGTCTCCTTTGTTTATAGCATCATTGCTAGGTCATACCAAAATTGTAAAAATGTTATTAAAAATAAGGGCTGACGCAAATATGTGTGTGAAGGATAATGAAAGTGTCATGCATGTATTTCAGAAGAGACTTTTCATTTTGATTATCAGACACAAAAGACTGACCTTTAAAGAGTTCATTAAATACATTAGAGACCTAGTTAGGGAGAACGCATCTGAACACGTCAAATCATACATTGAAGGAAAGGAGAAAGTTGGGTATTCAATTCAATACTGGGAGCATCACCATTACATATGGGTAGTTTAATGGGTCACATTGAGATTGTGAAATTACTAGTTGAAAATAATTCAAATATCAATTGTTTCAGCGAGAATGGCAGTACGCCATTGTTTCTAGCATGTGAATTAGGACATGAAGATATAGTAAACGAACTTTTGACGAACGGTGCAAACTTAACCTTAAACAGAAAAGACGGAAAGTCACCGTTAACTATTGCCAGAGACAATGAACATATGCAAATAGTAGAAATAATTAAGTCGTACACAGTTGCATCATCAGCAATCGAACAATCTAAGCTTGCGAAACAATGATTAATAAAAAAAACGGCAAATCAGGAAAACACATATCTTGACACTTTCCATTATTTTTAACATACAGAGGACATATTGATTTTCCGCAACCAATTCACTTTTTTCAACTTTTGAATATTGAAAACAATTTAGTATTGATATTTTTTTCTAAATTAATTCTTGTTTTCTTCAGATTAATTTCCGAAGATATTAATGGTTGGTTAATTGAAATGTTAGTATGACATCCATTTCAGTGAACTAGTTCACATTTTGTTTTAGAATAGAAAATTTCACCATCGTCAAATTCAAACTATATAGTTATATTTCTACTAGTTCTGTTGATGATAGAAATAAGTGCTCGATATAATTTTAGTTTATTAGTGTTAGTGTACGATGTATCACATGTATCATGCAAACTTGTAATTATAACATGTGATTTAAATTGTTTATAATTTGCATGTATTTACATGGTGTAATTGTGAAATGTGCATATGTAATACTTATTGGTGAACTTTAATTGTATCTTATTGATTAAATAAATTAACATTGAAAAAAATCCGAAAAAATGTAGACATCATTTTAATGTACAATACAATTATATCGTAAGTCATGTATAGAAATATAAGAAAGTCATTAATCCATTGTTTCTACAAGATGCAAGGTAAGTTCTAACCAGTATGGTCAAGAATGGAAGTCAGGGACTTTTTTTACATTTATCTGCAAAATTATATTTGTTAGGAACAGGAAAATATAAATTTTTTTGTTTTAAATATTTTTGTTATCATTTTTAGTCTTCTGTAAAGTCTTTGTTTCATTGTATCTTGAATATTGTTAAAGAAGTGCCACACGTCATAACATGAAGTAAAATGATAGATCTGTGTGTTGATTGTGGATATTTAATTTTGCATTTTAATAGATATTTCAATATTTTATAGTTTATTCATACTCTAATTCCTAAATATTCTCCTGTAAAGATTGTTTTCAAAAAGATTGACGAGCATCAAACAATAAATTTAGGTCCAGGTATCATCCGATTTAACTACAAAAGTTGATGTTACGTTGCATTTTAAATCAATAACTCTTAATAATTAATAATAATTAAGAACTAAATAATAGAAAAAATTGTTTGCAATGGAATAGGCTCATCACTATAAACCCAATTGTAGATCTAGATTTTTAAATAACTGTTGCCAAGCACTCCTAGCCAAGGTTAATTAAAAGATGGTAATTTGATAAAATCTAAATCATCTTTATATTATTGTTCAGTAGCAAACTGTAATATTGTTGATTTATGGAAATTGAAACTGCTAATGCATGTAATGTGCTTGATGTTTATAAGTATGTAGTTGATATGATTTATGCTTATGCTTATATTAAGGTTTGTGTAAGATGCAATTCTATATGATGAAATGTTGCTAATAGTGTGCTCTGTCCTATAAGGATTGTTATGTTTCCACCATATAGTGTACTTTTTCGTTAATGAATGTAAAGCTGAAAAGAATGTTACTGATTTGTTTTAGGGGTGTTTTGTTTTCTATAATTCTTGTTACTAAGAAAGTGACCATAAACTATACATGCTATATATTATAAATTTTCATTTGACATATGTTCTAAAAATATAATTGTATGCTAGAGTTGTATTATTCAACTATTATGTACTTTATTGAAGTGTCAGTGAGATATATTAAAAATCATAATGTCTATAGCAATTCTGATACGTATACATGTATGTCTATATTGGTAAATGAACGCCATGGTAGTTCGGAATATAAATCAAGATTATATCTGATGGTAAAATGCAGGGTCATTCATTTGTTTTATTTAAAGTGTAGTCTGATATATTCATTTGCAATTCAGTTTAAGTAACATGTTCTTCAAATTTTGTAACTCATAAGTCTAAAATAAAATAAATTAACAGATTGTTATTAAATGCAGGCGAATTATATGCCAATTAATACTTTAGACTTGAATAACAATATACTGTATTATGATTATGAGTTTAAAATTAATTTGTCAAGCTTCGTATTTGAGTTGCTTTCTAATTTTCGTTTGATACATGTATAACATTACAGTTCAGTTGAATTGTACACTTGCAATCGGTGACTTTTCAAACAATTCAATTTGTATATTGCCGTCATTAAATGTAATACATTCCTAAACACAATTAAACAAATCTTATTCTACTACAAAATTATATGTCAATTATCAAATTTTGTGATGTTGTATTGAGTAACAGAAGACTAAAACACATAATGTTTATGTTCTAACTTTGTATATTTGTTTCAATGTATACTACCTTATTTTTTGTATTCATGTAGTTTACTACAGCTTAGTTGAATTTTTCTTTTTAATCTGTCCTTCAAGGGCAACACATGTCCGTCTGCCCACGCTTACTTAGTAAATGATTTCTTGAAATATTGAAAAGGTTTTTCTTTATTTGATAATTGTCCAAATCAGATACTCGAAAAAAGAAATGACTTGTCAATCCATAAGTGTGTAGGGTGGTCTAGCTAGAATTCTAACACAAAGTGTGCTTTCTCTCGTCGTTGGGAGGCGATTAGGACAACATCCAACTAAGCTGCAATTTTAATATGTTTTTGTAGATAAAATGTTAAAATAGTTTGTATTATTAATGAAGATGTGATAAAATGTACATAAAATAAGACATAACAGTAAACGTATATTTTGAAATATTGATACAATATTATATATTAATACCTTTGAATGACGACTAGTGTACAAAGAATATTGTTGATTTATATTTTTTCATGATGAAATTAACAGTATGATGGGTTGTACCTGAAAATATAAACTAATAATACCTTCAAAATTCAAAACACAAAGAACTTTTTTTTTAGTTTGAAAAAGTATTGGCTAAACCGATGAGATTATGAGTACAGTGTACGCTTTTTTTGGAAAATCTTGCATAACGGTTTCTATTGATATTGTGAAGAGTGTACTTTAGATTAAAGTTGGTAAGATCTATAAAGGATGAGAATTGAAAGAAAACAAAGGTTAAAGTTGAAAGGTTAAAGTTGCGATCTTGGGTAGACTTTGAAGATTTGAATTTAGAATGTCAAAAGTACGTTACACACATGCACAATAAGATTCCATCTATCAGACGCTAAATTCCGTAAAATGTACATATTCTTTCATGTTTGTTTCAAACATTTTTTTTTAATTTTGTCTTATTTTTGGGTAAATAATATTTAGCGAATTTCGTTTATTTTAGATAATCTTTTGTACAAAAACATCAAAATTTTTAATCTAGAAATATTTCTTTTGTCTACCTATTTTAAACGTTTATTGTGTTTAAACATGCATTTAGGTTAAATACTGTTGTTAATGTATGTTCTTTGATTAATTTGATATAAGACTAGTACTGTTTATTATTTTTCTGCGCACGTAGATTGTATAGCACTAGAAATTAGTTGTAAATTGATTAAGGTTCATTTTGAAATTTCATTATTAGATAGTACATGTAGTTCAAGTGAATTCCTTCCTTGATTTTTAATTTCTATTTTTGTATTTTTCGTTCTATAATTAATTTCGTTACATAAAAAGATACTTCGAGAGGAAACGAATTTTGTATAAAGGAGAGTGATGTGAAGAGTGCACTTTAAAGTAAAGTTGGTTAGATTTAGATAGGAGTGAGAATTGAAAGAAAACACATGGTAGAGTTGAAAGGTTAAAGTTGCAATCGTGGGAACTGAGAAAGAAATATGTATGCTGGTCAGTTAATAATCTGAGCTGAAACTGTACACACAATATATTATAAAAATATTTACCTTTACTGAGATGGAATTAAAAATGTTACTTTACAATATAGTCAGTTATTCTTCGAACATTTAAGAGTGATTATATCTTGCCAAAATCGTCAAGAATCCAACAATGTAAAAGTGAAAACTATACGTCTTTAGTCAGCTAGTTCCCCTAATACCTTTCCTATGTAACAAAAAGAAATAACTGTTTCTTCGAGTTTCAGTTTATTTTTATATATGAAAATTTGAAGATGCAGTTTTATTACCATTGAGACAACTAACAACCAGAGACAAAATGACATAAATGTAAGAAACTATACGGCCTTCAACAATGTGCAAACCCAAAACCGTAAAGTAAGCCCCTTAAGGCAATCCTGTCTCTGTTTTTCACAGTTAAACCTTTATTTCTTTTTCAGATACAATTGATATTTCTATAACTGTGCTCCGAACGATTGAGTGCATAGAAAACAGTTATAATTTATTAAAGTCATCTCTGATCATGATAGAAAGACGTAGAGTAATAAATTGTTAATAAGAAAAAAGATAAGTCAAAATACAAATGAGAACACAATGGTCAAAAGGAAACAAAACATGAGCAGAAAATAAACAGCCAACTACGTTATACACAAAAGATTGATAGTACCAAACCCTAAGACTAGCTCGTTATATTTTCCGTGCTTCAGAATTAATTTGTATAAATTTCATCTCTTAAACTCTTCTTTGACAAATTTAGCAATTATTTAGAAACTAAATTCATCTCCTTACGGTGAAGTTGACCTTGGATGAATTTGGCTATTATTGTTATGCCCTTTATTTAGGTCATAAAGCTCTTCCAGTGTTTGGATATATGTACATTCTTGGCTTTCAAATGTTTGGTATAGATTGTTCCTGGTGAAGATTAATGCAGAAAGAGGCTTTGGGCGCATAACAGTGTCCATGTATTTTTTCATTAACCTCCAAATACCCTGAGTGAATTCATAAGCTCTTGATTGGCTAGTAATTCTTTGTCCACTAAAAAATTTGCCAAATAGTCATGGGACTATAAATAGACAGTGGTATAATTGCCAATGAGACAACTCTCCACAAGGGATAAAATGACACAGAAATCAGCAACTATACGTCACAGTACTGTTCATCACATTTAATCAAATACAGAAACAAATTCGCTGGTTGTCCCTATACATCTATTAATGTCGTTGTCAATGACGGAATTTAATGTTGATAGCAGTAGTCTTTCTGAAGTTAATTTACAATTTGGACGCTACTAGGAATTAAAAATTCCTTTTTTGATCACCTATGATGTCGTCGTTTAGTTCTTTCGTGGATTACTTGGCTGAAGGGTAGCTGTTCATTGAATAACAACATCTCATCATCTTGTTCTTACTTAAAGAGCCATAAAGTTGACCAGAAATCCTTTGATTTGCTTTATTCTTAATCCTTAGTCAATTTGTAGTTTAAACCATCCTATCTGAGCATAATGCGACTATTTTACAAATTTCACAGCTCAATTAAAACTGACTGTAATGTATGACTTTGATAGAAAATACTTGAAAATTTCATTTTTGGACTACAGGATTATAAACTTTCAATATCAAAGCCAGTTTTTGTTGATTTTTCCTTGTTTGTTCTACTGCTCTTAAGACTTTCCACAATTTTTGCAATGAGGTTAGTAAAACATCCAAGGTAATGAAGAGTCAAGGAATATTGACCCCCTTTTTTCACCTAGTGGCAGTCATGGGACTATTAAATTTAACTGTTTTTATCATTCAATAAAAATTTAAGATATAAAAATTTCATTTGAGATAATAAATTTGATTTTTGTGTTATGTTATCTACCAAATACATGGTATGAAGCAATGATAAATAAGGGGTAAAAATCAAATCAGTTCATAAGATCTTCATGACAACAATTTTTGTTGGGTTGTAAACAGTTATCAAAGGTACCAGGATTTTAATTTAGTACGCCAGACGCGCGTTTCATCTACAAAAGACTCATCAGTGACGCTCATATCAAAATATTTATAAAGCCAAACAAGTACAAAGTGGAAGAGCATTGAGGATCAAAAATTCAAAAAAGTAGTGCCAAATAAGGCTTAGGTAATCTATGCCTGGGATAAGAAAATCCTTATTTTTTCGAAAAATTCAAAGTTTTGTAAACAGGAAATTTATAAAAATGATCACATTATTGATATACATGTCAACACCTAAGTGTTAATTCAAACATATTTATTTATAGTGGATTGGGAAACAAGTTATATCCCTAATATCCCTTTCCACTTTGCGGGTACGAGTGCTGCCTTGTAGCGGCATTAACCTACTCTTTTTCGAAATCTACAAGGGTGTCTTTAACGTGCATGATATATGTCTCTCTCTTAACACGGGTCAGCCATTTATCGTCCCCTTCCGACGGACTATCATCGTTTCCTCATGACCATACTCGCAAATGGTGTCAAGGGAGAGCCGAAAATTGAGTTCCTGAAATTTTCATCCCGAACGGGAATCGAACTAGGAACTTTTGTGTTAGTAGTCCGATGCACTAACTACTACACCACGGCCCTCTACTGTGTTGACTACTGGTCTGGTGATACCCTCGGGGACGAAACGTCCACCAGCAGTGGCATCGTGTGTTTTAAGGTTTAGCAACAACGAAACAACTTACTGTGCATTTATAACAATTAAGGACATTTTGTTTTCTGATTTTGTAGTTTTACCGCTTTCCGCTTTATAGTTGTCAGACCACCAATTAAAAGTCCTTATCTGGTTAATCAAATTTTGAAATTTGTACAGCTTTCTAAATATTTTACCTTAAGTTTAACTCATATGTGCTAAAGGGATTTAAGTAGAACTGGTAAATTCTCTTACGGTCAACTTTGCCTGAAAAAGTTTACACTTATGTTTTCAATAATTTCAGTAAATCCTTCCGTATTTGCGATAGTCCCCGGTGTAACAACTGAATGATTGATTAATTGGTTGGTGTTTAACGCCACTGTCAACACTTTTGTTCTATTTTTTTTGTGTAGTAAGCCGGAGTGCCAGGAGAGAACCAACGACCCTCTGTAGGAAAATAAGCTGTATGAATGGATTGGGGTAAATGTACAGATACAAAATAAGGACTAGTTAGTTATATAGTTTATACAGATTAGGTATGAGTGTCAATGAGACAACTCTCCATCCGGATCACAATTTGGAGAAGTGAACCATCAGACGTCAAAATATAGCCTTGACCTACTGAGTTAGACTATTTACCGAATTTTTTATAACACGAGCAACACGACGGGTGCCACATGTGGAGCAGGATCTGCTTACCCTTCCGGAGCACCTGAGATCACCCCTAGTTTTTGGTGGGGTTCGCGTTGCTTATTCATTAGTTTTCTATGTTGTGTCATGTGTACTATTGTTTGTATGTTTGTCTTTTCATTTTTAGCCATGACCTTGTTAGTTTATTTTCGATTTATGAGTTTGACTGTCCCTCTGGAATCTTTCGTCCCTCTTCAACACGTATTATTGGCTCACACTAAAAAGAAAGTTATGAAAGGCCTCAAAAGACTAGTGGTGTTTAACCATTCAAACAGGAAAACCAACGGACTAATCTATATAAAACACGAGAAACACTCATGAACCACACCAACAAGCGACAACTACTGAATAACAGTCAAGTTCCCGACTGATTGCATGACGAATACAAACAGGAATAATAGGTTAAGACCAAGAACGAAAAAATACGAAAAGAAAACAGCAGTTAACATACTCCTACATAGAAAAATTATGTTTGAGTTAGACAAACCTATTGAAAATCGTGTGTGTTCTTATGTGGTAAGGCCGGATGGGTAAGCAAATCCTGCTCATATTAAGCACATGTCGTGTCTAAATATTTTCTAATGATAATTTTGTCGGTTCAGTGAAGCTGTCCATCTGAATATGAATTTGATTAAAGAAAACGACAGTAGCCCACTAAACTTAAACCTTTTAATGTTAAAAGTAAAATGCACAGTTCAGTACCAAATTTTCAGTTGCACATTTACTCCCAGTCAGCATCAGGGTTTTACTGCTGTTCCTGTTCTTTATCGTTTGCAATCTCATCCACTGTTAATATAAATATGTTTTTTGATACTAATATGTCACTTTTCACTACATATAACTTCTATTTGAGAATATAAATTAAAGTAAGTTTCGTGTCATGTTTTCGTCACTGGATAATTAACTAATCTGACGTCTTTGTGTAAGAAAACTCTAAATAGCATACGTAAGATAAATGTATAATATACATTGATCCTGAGATTTAAACTTGTGTGACAATGATACAGCTTATCTTAATGCGCAACTTTTTAAAAACAACGTCAGATCTTTGTTAATATATTTCTCCTTATTCACATCGCATGCAATTATGCTATCAATTTCAATTAGATCTTTTTAAATTTAAAGCTTTACGCAAATCATGTGGTAGAACTTCCGAATTGAAAATTTGAAGACAAAAAGTCTTTATAGAGATCAAAAACTTCTCATACAATGTCAACACATATTCATATCACATTAGGATGTTAACATTCTCGTCCGTTATATATATGCATTTATTGTGTAGCTGCAGGATGTTAATACGTCACTTCAAAATATGACAAGTGTTCTATTGCAATCCTGAATATACCTGATTGAAATCTAATCCAAATAAATGCTCTACACTTCCCAAAATCAATGTTTTGAATAGGATTGTAACGCATTGTACTTTCTATTAAACATCAGATTTTTAATGAATGTTTATTTTTATGCACAACTACTTATAGTATCCACGAACTGTCGTGCGTACATTTCGTTTTCTTCTAGGATACAAGCATTACTTAATACCACCAAAAAGATAAACAGGAATCCCCAAATACCAAAATGTTAGACAAAACAACAAACAAACAAACAAAAAACAATGTATGGCCCCTATTAATGCGTTTATGTTTTCATGTAGAAACATTTCACGATGCCAATAGATATTTGTAAAGGGAAATGTGGTGTTATCTGTAATGGGGCATCAGCCTATATTAACACAAATAACCAAAGTCCGGTAGAGGTCAGCTTACAGATTTTTATATATTAGAATGAAATTCAAAACAGTGTGGCTGTGGCCATTGATTGACACATTAAATTCTTCCATTGACTGGGACAATTTGCGTGAACGTTTGTATGTAACGACCACTGCTCACTATGTACTTTTTAAAGACACTTAAACTATGGGGTCACCAAAGGTTCTCAACACCTTAATAAAGTAATTCGAAAAATTAATCAGAAATAACACGATGTTTTGATTTATATCAATTATATAAATCAAAACATAAAGGTTATTGCTGATTATTTTTTCGAATTATTTTATAATTAAAGGCGTTAAGAAACCTTTGGTAACCCCACAGTTTAAATGTCTATCGTAGGGTGAACAGTAGTCGTTACAGACAAACGTTCACGTAAATCGTCCCAGTCAATGGATGAATTTAATTTGTCAATCAATGGCCACAGCCACACTGTTTTGAATTTCATTCTAGGTCTGATGGTCATAAAATTCGGGCCCGAAACACAAAATCAAACATTTTGATTGGTTATGGTGGTAAAATGTACCTAACACTACAGGGAGATAACTCTGTAAAGTCAGCTGAACGTTTTATTTACGTTGTATTGTAAAGGGAATATTAAGCTTCTCAATGATCAACATTGATGTTGGTCAAACTGCTTTATAACCAGTGATATTTTTCCGACAAAACGATTGGTTCAAAATTTTTGAATTTTTTATATTTTTGTTAAAGGGTCAAATTAAATACTTTGACAAAATTTTATGAAAATTAAACGAGTGAAAGTGTTAGGTTCCACCTTAAGTTCTGAGTCTGTGCATCTGGTGGTCATGAAACTTTGGAGTACATGAAACTTTGGAGTACATGAAACTTTGGAGTACGATTTTTTACATAGACTAAGAACTTAACCTATCAAAATGTTGGATTTGATATTACGAGCACGAATCTTGTACTCCGAATACTTGGTAAAATATTAATTATGACCACCATGTGTACGTACATGTCGAAAAATGTCCAGATCTGAGTCTTGAGATCACCCACAGTTTTTTGGTGGGCTCGTGTTGCTAAGTCTTTAGTTTTCTATGTTGTGTCTTGTGTACTTTTATTTGTATGTTTGTATTTTTCTATTTAGCCATGGCGTTGTCAGTTTGTTCTCGATCTATGAGTTTGAATGTCCCTCTGGTGACAATAAAAAATGTTTTAAATATATTCAAATGTTAATTACTAGATATAATATAAGACGAACGATGAAAAAGCTCTTAACATTAGCATGAATTTTGACGCGTATTAAATCGTTTTTCGAGATTTCAATTTCGATCGGGAAACTTCTTATTCCTAGTCGCCTTAACCTTTGAAGTATTTCGTTCAAAGGATGACGTACTGTAACAAGATAACGGTATCTTTAAACGCTTTGTAACGGTTTTCAATTATTGTCATGACATGATGAAGTGTACTATATGAAATTTAATATATGTAAACAAATAACCATTCTTGAGACTAACACAGGTAAATCAACAAGAAATAGGTCGATAATATAAATAAACACTCTCATTGTGTATTCGGATAGTAGTCAAATATGTATGTTCCAAATTTAAAGACCTGTAAAGGATAATAAAATTAATTCAATTTGTAAACAAGTTGTTTAGAATTTAAAATGGCTGACCAAAATGATTCTAATGGATCGGATCATACAAATATATGCGAAAGAAATAACGGTAAGATATTTCAATAAATTTAATTTGATACAATTACAAAAAAATTATAGACATGTAAATTTGACCCACATATATTACAATTGTTCGTTATGCTTTATTTTTTTTGTACCTTTAACATTGTTTTTAAACAATCAATCAAAAATACAGTATATGAATTACAAGATTTGAGGGTCTGGATGGAGGTACCTTCATTTCTGTATTCTTCTTTTTTTCTCTCTCCGTTTTTTTACTTTTAGCCCATAATTATTCTCTTTTCTGTATGTTTAGTACCTTATTGTTTTCTTTTCTTTGTTTTGTTGGTACGTTTTCTCTTTTCTATTTATTTTTCCCCTTTATTCTGTATTCTGTAAACCCCGTCCACACCCTCAAATTTCATTTCTTTGTCGATACATCATACTATGCATAGAAGATCATGCAATGAATTACTTGTCAGAACCGAACTTATTCTTCACTTTATATGTATACACTTACTTTATCATTCTGTTGTACAAGAAATCGTAAAGTTTTTTAGCCAGATTGGGACACAAAATCTGCAAAATGTATTCCTCTATAACCTACATGTACATGAAAATAATAACGGTGGTCTATAATAGTTGTTGATTTTCTGTAACATAATTGGTCTCCTGTGGAGAGTTGTCTCATTTGCAATCTTACCACATCTTCTTTTTTATATTCAGATGAAAATCTTTGAAAAATGACTATTGGAATTTTTAATGACTTTTGGAAAAAATACCAATAAAATTTTCAGTTATATATAACACAAGATATCAGGTGGCAATGCTCCAGACTTTGGACAGTCATGAATTTTGAAAAATGTTTAACTGGTTCTAGGAATCTCAACCCTCCCCTAGAAAAAATTATCGAAAATAAATTAAAAAGGATAAGCTGTTGTTCAGTGGTTTTTGTTTGTAACTAAGTTGGTGTGGTTCATATGTGTTTCTCGTCATTTATGCAGATTAGACCGTTGGTTTTCATTTTTGAATTTTTTACTCTTTCATTGTATATATCTTTATTCTCAATAAACCATATACATAGGTATAGAGAAGAGAAGACAATTATGTATAATATTTACAACAAGGCAGAACAAACAAAATACATGAAATAGTTGCTAATGCAATATATGAAGTCCATTTTAGCCAGGAGCACATACACCTGTGTTAATAATCTTTATGAATTTACATAGTTTAATCAATTCTGATTTGTTTTTTGAAGACATAATCTGATTGTATTTGACAATATTTGCATTTTTTAAATAATAATGTGACAGACAATGTTTCCTATTTTCTTCAAAGTATTTACATTCTAATATATAATGCAATTCATCACCAATATCTTTTTTATTACATAGAAGACAAATTAAATTCTATTGTTTCTAACTATATTGTTCATCTACCCTGTTAGTGTCTTTATAACTTGCTGTTCGATGTGAGCCAAGGGTCCGCATTGAATGCCGAACTTTGACATATAATTGTTATTCTAATGCAACAACGTTTGTAACGTTCATTTTGATTGGATAACGTCACTTTCTTACATGGCATCAATTGACAATTGATGCTATGGGACGTACGCGCAAGCGCAAACGGCATATGACAGATTTTAAATACATGTTTTAACGTTGTTTTCTGTCAGTTTCATTAGAATGGAGATAACAATGTTGTATTTTAAGCTCCGACGGCATCAATTTGGGATTTGATGGTCGCAAATACCCGTTTACTGTCTCCGCTAACGCGTCGCCAGTAAACTTAATTTGCGACCATCAAATCCCCAATTGATGCCGTCGGAGCTTAAAATACAATACAGTTATCTCCTAATTTTTTATCACAATGTGACTTGTGGAGAGTTGTATCATTGGCATTGATTGTAATATGGGGACGAAGTCCCTATTACAGTAGAAAATTCAATAAAAAAAAAAAAAAAATCGGGAAAATTTCCCGAATTTTTCATTGTACTAATGAACTCAAAATCGTTCAATTTATTTTTTTGTCGTGTTTTTTAATTTCCGGATCTGCGCAGAACACATAACTCTACTTCCTTCTTCCGGTCTTGTTGTCGTGAGACTTTGATTAGTCTAGTATTGATAGTAAAATTGTCAAATGAACACTTGATTACCATTTATCATTTGTTTTTAAGAATTGACTGATAGTGAATATTCATCAAACATTTGCCACTGGACATTGAGCAAAACATACATCTGGCAATCATTTAAGAATGACTGTGAAAGTACTCTTACATGAGCCTAGGTTTTGTTATTGCATATTCATTATTGAATTTTGATATTTGTTACATCTTGAAAAAAAATCAAAGTTTGTAAATGGTGTTCCAGTTTATTCGACATGCAATCAATAGAGAAGCAACAATTTAACTTTTAAAAGAAGGGGGAGGGGTAAAAAATTGTTAACAAATACAAATAAGCCAGCATAGACGCCAAGTCCATTTTCTATGCAATTTTTATTTCACTTCGTCTTTTGATACGTTTTATAATTTCTTTTTTATGTGCTTAGCAACGATCTGGTTTTTGCAATTGTTTCTAATTTTTAACCTGCTAGACCACTCGTAGCTAGTTAAGGTTGTTAAAAAAACTCTTTGAAAGTCCAAAGTTGTGGAAGAATTGAGAGCTTGCAAACATGTAAATCTCCTTTCGTTTATCTTTTTGTATGCCTTCTTATGCAGGTAAAGTTAAACTTGGTTAAACTAAGCCCTTCAAATAAATGAAACATGTTCATCTTTAGCTAAGTTGGAAGTATCGAATTTCTTTAAGGGATCGATGAGACTTATGATTATAGCACTATTCAAACCATGTGTCATTATTTTTGCATTCGAATATATATATTGAGGGGTACATTCTCTTCAAATATTCTACATGACAATCCTCTTCGCGTCATAATACATGTATGACATACTTCAAGGCTTAAAGACAACTAATAAATATTTACATTGTAATGATACTATAAGTCTTTACAGATAGGATGATAATAAGTTTGCATTGAAAGACACAATAAATTTTTGGAGAGAGCTGATAAAAATTGTATATCTAGTTTATGTCAACATAATCAAATCGATATCACGTCAGTGTATTGGATCATCTCATCACTTGACGTAAACATGTAAATATTATTAAAATATATGCATACGTAAGATACGAAACAGAGGGAGCTTAGCTTTATGCTAACATACGCGAATTTGAGTTAGCCTGGTTGTCAAGAGCCTGATAGGGTAAAGGGTTGTTCTAAAATTAAAATTATACTTATTTCAATAACCATGTATTTGGGGGGGGGGGGGTGGGGGGAGAGGTTGGGCAGGACATTTTTCGGGACGTCGGGATCGGATGTTTTTAAGCTCGGGATTTCGGGATTGATCCTTTCGGGTCTCCGGGAATTCTTTAAATTCGGGACCTCCGGATTTCATGGTTTTAAGCCAGGGATTTCGGAATCAGGACCCCCTTTTCGTGTATATTGAGATTTGGAATGAGGCAGGAAGTGTTGAAGTATGACGGGATTGCTTCTCTTAATTAGTAGATACTTAGGCAAGTACTTTTATTTTTAACTCAGTCGATTAATGCGCTACCTTGTAACACGGCAGTCCTAGGT
This sequence comes from Mytilus galloprovincialis, assembly GCF_965363235.1. NCBI lineage: Eukaryota > Metazoa > Mollusca > Bivalvia > Mytilida > Mytilidae > Mytilus > Mytilus galloprovincialis. Next base: position 17,293,893 of record NC_134848.1, on the reverse strand, counting down.
TCGAGTCCAGGAGGAACCAGGCGATTGTAAAAATGAAAATCAAGCTAACCAGTTACACAATTCTGTTCTCTTAAATTTTGCGCTATTTTCCCTAGTTTTATACTTGGCCCATTTGTTCTTTTTCTGAAGTTCTAAATAAAATAAAAGAAAAAAATAAAAGAAAAGAATTTTAAAACCAGATAAAGAACTTTAGCTTCGTGCTTGTTGATTGTCATTTATCCAACAGAATAACGATGGTTCTCTCCCATTCGACAATCCTTGGTAGAATTCGCTACGCTCTCTCGTTAGATGATGGTACGAAATCGGCCGAGTTGAGACTAATGGGTTTTCTCCATGCTATCCGGCTGCCTCTGCCAATAAAAACGGACTTCCACGATATAGCCAATACAATGTAGTGCTGAAACTGACTTAAAACACAGAACCCTCTATTAACCAATAAGACGGAAGAGCATTTATGTCTGAAAGTAGTACTGTACTCATTCTGAATTTAAGCTCTGGCAGGAATGAATCAAAGCGTTAACACGAACAATCTTTTAACCAATAAGACGAAAGAGCATTTATGTCTGTAAATGGAACTGTACTCATTCTGAATTTAAGCTCTGGCAGGAATGAATCAAACCGTTAACACGAACAATCTTTTAACCAATAAGACGGAAGAGTATTTATGTCTGTAAATGGTACTGTACTCATTCTGAATTTAAGCTCTGGCAGGAATGAATCAAACCGTTAACACGAACAATCTTTTAACCAATAAGACGGAAGAGCATTTATGTCTGTAAATAGTACTGTACTCATTCTGAATTTAAGCTCTGACAGGAATGAATCAAACCGTTAACACGAACAATCTTTTAACCAATAAGACGGAAGAGCATTTATGTCTGTAAATAGTACTGTACTCATTCTGAATTTAAGCTCTGGTAGGAATGAATCAAACCGTTAACACGAACAATCTTTTAACCAATAAGACGGAAGAGCATTTATGTCTGTAAATGGTACTGTACTCATTCTGAATTTAAGCTCTGGCAGGAATGAATCAAACCGTTAACACGAACAATCTTTTAACCAATAAGACGGAAGAGCATTTATGTCTGTAAATAGTACTGTACTCCTTCTGAATTTAACCTCTGGCAGGAATGAATCAAACCGTTAACACGAACAATCTTTTAACCAATAAGACGGAAGAGCATTTATGTCTGTAAATGGTACTGTACTCATTCTGAATTTAAGCTCTGGCAGGAATGAATCAAACCGTTAACACGAACAATCTTTTAACCAATAAGACGGAAGAGCATTTATGTCTGTAAATAGTACTGTACTCATTCTGAATTTAAGCTCTGGCAGGAATGAATCAAACCGTTAACACGAACAATCTTTTAACCATTAAGACGGGAGAGCATTTATGTCTGTAAATGGTACTGTACTCATTCTGAATTTAAGCTCTGGCAGGAATGAATCAAACCGTTAACACGAACAATCTTTTAACCAATAAGACGGAAGAGCATTTATGTCTGTAAATAGTACTGTACTCATCCTGAATTTAAGCCCTGGCAGGAATGAATCAAACCGTTAACACGAACAATCTTTTAACCAATAAGACGGAAGAGCATTTATGTCTGTAAATGGTACTGTACTCCTTCTGAATTTAAGCTCTGGCAGGAATGAATCAAACCGTTAACACGAACAATCTTTTAACCAATAAGACGGAAGAGCATTTATGTCTGTAAATGGTACTGTACTCCTTCTGAATTTAAGCTCTGGCAGGAATGATTCAAACCGTTAACACGAACAATCTTTTAACTAATAAGACGGAAGAGCATTTATGTCTGTAAATGGTACTGTACTCATTCTGAATGTAGGCTCTGGCAGGAATGAATCAAACCGTTGGCTGATGCAATTGGAGTATCGGACATAAAATATTGATAGAACATTTAGTTTTTGAGAGTCTGGACGGTTTTACAGTAGAACGAATATAGTGGGCCAAGTTAAAGAAATAGTGGGCTTAAAATAGAATAGACGGAAGGGTCTAGAAAATAATGAAAAGAGAATAAGTGGGTGCTAGAAAAAATAATAAAGGAAAATGGGCAATACACTTAAACGTATTTGAAAAAAATAACATATTTAAATATGCATTGTCATATATAAACTTTTAAACAATAAGTATACAATATAATTGAAATACACATATAAATATATATACAGTCACGTAGAAATTCGTTAGCCTGGCCTAAAATGATTAAATACAGGATATATATTTCGGAGAGAAAAAAATACAGTATGACTGTTTAGAATTCAAATGATTCAAAAAAAATACTTTCCAAATATTTAAATAATTAAAAAGAGCGGAAATGTCAGAATATCCGTGACAGGGTATCATAATGAGATCAGCTTATTACCACAAAGAATTTAATAAATTATTGTAAAAAATAATCGATGTAAAATTGCGGTCTGTTCTAAGGTAAACCAAGTGTATTCAGCCAACCATGAAATGGTTTATTATTTTATCAAGCCAACCATAAAATATTTTATTATTATATATCTAAGTGTACACTTTCTTAACTTGTTTATAAAATGAAGGACTTAACAGCTCAGTAAAGGTATGCACAGTTAAACTCATAATTAACTATACCAAATAGTCTTCGATTTGTGCCAGTTTCAAGTCAGGATCCTCTAGGTCAGTGTTTGTCGTTGGATTAATATGTCTGTCATATTTGTTTTTCTTAAATTTTTGTGTTATTTATCAGGCCGTTAGTTTTCTCAACGAATCGTTTCATATTTGTTTTCATTTCGGGGCCTTTTATAGCCGACTATACGGTTAGATTTTCCTTTATTGTCGAATGTCGTAGGGTTGCCTATATCATTGCTTACATCCACATCATTTGATCTTTGGTGGATAGCTGTCTCATCGGTTGAATTGTTTTTTAATTTAAACATATTTATTTATAGTTGGTTGGGATACAAGTTTTGCAACTTATGTTTATTCCTTTCCACGTTGAGGGTGTGAGTGCTGCCTTGTTGCGGCATTAGCCTGCTCTTTTTTCGAAATCTACAAGGGTGTCTCTCTCGTAATTGATTGAATGGGAAATGAGCATCATGGCTGTGTCAATCCTCCTTACCCCCCTACCCCACCCCTGCACATATGTATTCGATGATCTGCGGAGATGGAGACGGGGATTGCTCGATTATTCTCTTGCACAATGCGTAAGTTTCAACTCATATAATAAAAGGAGATGTGGTATGATTGCCAATGAGACAACTCTCCACAAGAAACCAAAATAACACAGAAATTAACAATTTTAGGTCACCGTACGGCCTTCAACAATGAGCAAAGCCCATACCGCATTGTCAGCTACAAAAGGCACATGTTTACTAAATGCAATCGAGAAAAAAAAACCTTCCATGAATAATTGATGTATGGAGAGGAGAACGGAGATCGCTCGATTATATTACACACTGAGTAAGCCTCAACTGATGGTCTTAAAACTGTCGAACTGATGGAGCAGCATTCCTCTGAATTTCAACCATCAAACTCCTGTACGATATATCACAAATAACCTATGATTGTTAAGATTGACCCTGAGTCTTCACAATAGGTTTACCCGACCTTGACATGTGGCTAGACCCCGACCTTGACTTGTGGCTACAATAGGTTTACCCGACCTTGACTTGTGGCTAGACCCCGACCTTGACTTGTGGACAGAGTCTACACAATAGGTTTACCCGACCTTGACTTGTAAACAGAGTCTACACTATAGGTTTACCCGACCTTGACTTGTGGCTAGACACTTTGTTAATTATCGCTGCAAATAGCTTCAGGCACACGAAAACATGCTTTGAGAAATAGTTGAAACTAAACAAAATATGTTAAAAGGATAAACACTTAAGGTTTATTTTCAATTTGATTGATTGTTTGACTGATCGATTTATTGGTTGATTGATTAGTGTTTAACGCCACTTTTAGCACTATTGCGCTTCATTGAGGCTGGCACTTTAAACCATTGATTGATGTTGTAGTCCTACTTATTGACCTATACCCACACATATGAGTATTGTTTGGTGGTATTTATTATCAATAGTTTAAAAAAAACTACATTTGACATATATGCTCAATTCCTACACAGTAGTTACACTATAGTCTAAAAATAGAATTAAAACGTGTTTAGGTATTTCCCCAGTGTAGGGTTTCTATTTAAACTCCCACCTTGTACCGGGAAGAATAGATTTGTCAAATATCTTATTATAACAAAATACAGGTAAAAAAATTTGAAGTGTTTAAAATAAGAATAAAGGAAACTAAAGGTATTTAATATGCACAATGACATAATGTCATTTAATATACATTTTTGTGGGCGTGTATGTATATATTTAATGCAAGATTGTATATCTTTATGTCAGTATAAGTATTGGAATGGAGTTATGAAAACAAAGTTTATTTTTTGTGAAAGGATGTTAACCAAACCACATTCAAATAGTATGTTGTGATTTTATGCATCAACCGTATATTTCGAACTGTTAATCAGTTGCATAGTTGTAAAGAGTGACCACCGATCACTCTAAATTTGTATTTGTTGATTTTCATTTAATATGGATTTTCGCCGTGATAAAGTGATATGCACTGGCTCAGCGTTAAACACTCATCAGTCCGAGTTAATCTAACTTGACCGGAATCGTTTTAAAAACTACTCCATAATCATGATGGTCAACAGAAAAATATCGTCATTGTAAATGCACTTTAAATGTTGTTTTTCTTCTTATTTGGTGTCTTTATATTTTACTGGCAATGGAACCATTCATAAATTTTACTTCCTTCCTTCTCAATTTCGTTGCGAAATCTCAACTTCCTCTAAACAAGATTCAAGATTCTTTATTTCTCATACACCATAAAGATACAATGGTACAAAGAAGTAAACTAAACTGACGCCTAGTTGGACCAATCAGAACGTCCAATATGTTGATGTTCAAATCATGCAACAAATCTTATATGTTTTTAAATTAAAAAAATAGATGTTTAGTTGTATTTCCAATTTTTATTAGGGAATAAAAAAAAACACAACTTTTAAACCAACTGTTTTAAGATTTGTATGATTATAGGTTGACTTACAGAAAACCTTTCATGTGAAAGTCGTACATTTGAAAAATTCAAATGGTGTAAATGATTCTTCTTTTGTTTTCTTTTGGTTCACCGAAAGAATACGTTAAATCGCAAAAAAAATCTTTGTTCGGAAGATATATTCACGAATTCCGCTGCATGGAGAGAAACAAGATCAGCCTAATTCTGATTGTTACAAAAGAACCAAAAAAAACCAACCCCAAAACATGTTTTAACAGCTGTAATATTGTAAAATAGACAAAAGATAAACTACATGTAAGTTGTTTGTAGCTTGATTTATTTCTTTATAACACATATTTTATATTTCAGACAAAATGGATGTCCATTTCTCCCACCATTGCGGAGAAAATATAGAACTTTCTAAGGAAAAACAAAAAGCTTCATGGAATCACAAATATTCAGGTGGAATTGCATTTTCTAGTCAGCCATTACGACATAATTCTAAACTGAAATTGGATCTTACTGGGACCGGACATGCGTATGTTGGAATAATAAAACGTGATCCGGCGTTGGTAACGAACATGAGAAAAGCATTAACAAGTGACATTATTGTTGCAACGGAAGTTAAAGTACATAAAAGACTAGGGGCCGTTAATATAGTTTCAGATACAAAAGACGGAAAGGATTGTATAAGTTTTGAATCTTATAATGGAACAAAGACCGTTGACATTAATAGCGAAGTCTGGTTGTTTTTGTACATTAAATTTGGAGATATGATAGCTGTTTTGCGTAAGTATCTAATTTTATTATAGAATAACAAACAGGGGAAGATATTTTTTTTTATCATATATGCTTTTTTGATAAATAGAATTAATAAAAGAAAAGAAAAAACAAAAATACCAAACCCCAAGGAACATTCAACTAAACAATTCCTTTATCAAATGGCAATATTGACGTTCTCTCAAATCAGATTTTGAATTTTCAACGGTATTTTAAAACGAAGTATAAACTGATATTCATAAATGACGAAAACGAACTGAATCATGCAAATAATGATTAAATATTAGTAAGATGTGGGTAGTTGTGTAATAAGATATTACCGGTTAGATCATCTATGTGAGATGTCAGTACGGGTATGAACTGATTATATAGAATATAATTTTATATCCTTTACCGTGTCGTCATTGTAACAGTTTTCTATTCATCGAAATAATTCACATTATGTGGAACGTGATACTTTTGATAGTCTATACCTCCTTTAAGGTTTAGAATTAATTGGATAGTAGCATTCTTGCATTTAAAATCATTCGAAATGAGATAAGTTTTAAGAGTACGGCTTTACTTTTGATACTTTATATCTACTTTTAGAATTAATTGGGTAGTAGCATTCTTGCATTTGAAATCATTCGAAATTAGATTATAAAAAAGTTTTGGTTGTTTGGTTGTTTCCATTTTTTTTTTATTTGGGGTGTCGGGTTAATAAAAGTCAGAATGGGATGAGTTCAATGTCTAGAGCAAGTTTACTCGTTTTCATACTAGGTTTTGTTGTTTGGTGTTTTCCTTTAGGCAGCGGGGTTGTTTTTATTTAAATTGTTCTCAGCTGACTTCAAATAGATATAAGAAAATATTGTATGACAACTCTCTATCCAAGTCACAATTTAAAAAAGTAAAGCATTATAGGTTAAAGTCACGCCAAACAGCAAGCTATAAAGGGTCCCAAAAAGTATAACTGTATAACCATTCAAACGGGAAAACCAACTGTATAAGCTATATAACATCGAGAAACGAGAAACACGGATGTACCGAATCAACAAACGACAACTACTAAGCATCAGATTCCTGACTTGGGACGGGTTTAAACAATTGCAACGGGATTAAACATTGTAATGATACCAAATCTTCACTCTTATCTGAAAAATTAGTTTCAAATTTCTGTTTGTTACATTGAATATAAATGCACATTTTACCCATATGGGTTTAAGCGGCATACATAAATCAACAGCAATGTTCTGTTTGAGGACTCGTTTGTTTTAATATGTTTACTGGTTTGAACCATGGTAAATAAAGATACTTTGATTTATAAATGACATTACATTTGTATTTTGCATTTTCCATTTTCAGACTCAGAAACTATTCATGACAGATGTTTTCATCACGTGACCGGATGCAATATTCGATGTTTAGACGAAGACAGACGATCTGTAAAACTTCTCGTGGAAAATCCCGCCGCGGTGTGCTGTCTTAACAAAAAACTGAAACCGGGACATTCTTTAACAATTCAAACAAAAGCAATATCAGAAAACAGAAATAAACCAAGCCGGTGTCATATCAAACTTGGGATTATTAATCTTGATCCGTCCGAACTAAAGTCCCGTGACCCGGAATCGTTTCAAGTTGACAGTAAAGTTGCGTGTCCAACACGCTGGAATATCGTCCAAACATTTTCGAAGGAAAATATTGACGGTGAATTGAAATTATATCTTACACATACTGGTGAATTGTATTTTAGCCATGACTCTGGAATTGAAGGAACACACAAATTCCATTTAAATGATGCCTCTAATGGCATATCAATAATATTAGACTTGTTCCGAGCGGAAGCGAGTGTCACAGATTATCACCATGAAGAAAGCGAAGAACGTGAAGAAAAAGACTATGACTATGTTCGACCGGAAGTTGAGATATCCGAAACTATTAAAAAGAAACTTCAAATTTCAGACAAACAACATGAAAAAGAAAGTTCGTCGTCGGATCGTTCGTCGTCAGACAGTGATTATCTGGAAATGAAAGATGTGTCCGATAGCCACAAAACATTTTCTCCTAATTGTAAAATAAGTCCTCGGCTCACAAGGTGTGGCATGTACAGAAAAGACCAGGCGTCGTCTAATGTTCAAGAATGTAAATAAAATATTATTTATGAGCAATTTATACAGATATAAGACAACGATATAAGTCAAGCTTTTTTTAAAAGCTACCCTTTTCTGATATTTTAAGCCTTGTTTAGCGGTTTAACGTATTTTAAATTGCTTTTTTCTCTACCGTATATTTGTTTAGGCATCAAAGTACGTGATATGATCTCAAATGTTTGTAGGTTTTTTTATGATTAGATATTTTACAATGGAGTTTTAAAATTCAACAGCATTTTAAATGTGATAATATGAATGATATATGGAAAATATCCTATATCCTTCACTCAAGACAAGACTCCCTATTTCACGAATATTTAATTTAGTTTGTTATTATTTATTAGTTTTAACAAACCTGTTGATAATTTTTTGTTAATTTATTTTTTACAAATAAAAATTTTAAAATATTAAGTAGTAAATTGATAATTTAGATATAGTGATGAAGATCATAAATTATGCTCAATATGCCCAAGAATCAGGGTAGTACTGACAACTTGACGAACAAAACCCAAATCAAGTTGACTTTATTTTATACGGAAGCTTATAAGGTTTCAACTTCCTCAGGCAAAGTTGGTCTTAAATGGATTTGGCAAGTTTTTTTGGGTCCTATTTGGTTTATAGATTTGTAACATCTTCTGTCCTTATGCATCATTGGCTTTCAAGAATTCTGCTTTGAGCGTTCCTGATGAAGGTAGATCTAAAAAAAAAAAAAAAGCGCTTAGGATACATGAAATTATTTCGTGTGGTTTCTTATTTTATATTTATCTTGATTGATGACTTGTTCAAATTGTATAATGGTGCACAAAAATGGCTTGCGTTTTCTTTTCCTGTCTGGTAATGCAAGATATAATTTGGTTGAATGCACTGAGAAATCAATAATTTCAAATTTGAAATCGTTCTAACCGAAAGTTATCTCAAATTACCAGACAAGCAGAAACGAAAGGCCTACCATATTTTATACTCAGTATGAGGGTAGTAACTCCAAAAAGGCTGGTAAGGTCGAAAGGATTTTTTTCCGGACATGTTTTTAATGGATGTACCGGTATTCTTCCTTACCATTGATTAACTTTCTATTGTGACTTTACATGTAAGAGCAATTTATTATCGTGACTTTTGAGTAAAGGAAAATATTTTAAACGCGAACATAGAATAGAATGTTGAAACGAAGGGTGTCAAAGAGAAAATAGATAGATAGTTTATTCTCACAAAAATATGTAGGTACAATTGTACAAAGTTACAGAGAAGTTAAAAAAACAATATTCATAAAGATAAAAATGCACAAAAATTCGGACAATAATTAGACCAAAGAGTAGAAAATAGCCACAGGATATAACAATGGATCTTTAGATGCAAGGAAAATAGTTGCAAATATGCTAAACTTTGATCTGCTTTATCTTATTGTGAATACACAAACATAGTAATATAAATCGCGAATTGAAATTGTTGCAAAATTTGCTGAAAGTAGACTTCATTGCGAAAAAAAAAGAATCCGCGGAAAGTTTCTAAGTTAAAGGTAAATGCCGCTACAAGGCAGCACTTGCACCCGCAGAGTGGAAAGGGATTCATTTAAGTTGCCATAACTTGTTTCGCAATCCACTATTAATGAATATGTTTAAACTAAGTTTACAGTAATTGTACGATTGTAAATAAAACTTGCCATAATAACAAATAGTAAAGGCTTTATTTAATCTTTCATTTATTTACACTTTAATGATAAAAAAAATCAAACAGCAAGAAGAATGAACTAGTTAAAATTAGGGGAGGTTTTGTTAGCGGAAATTAAAATATGGGTCATTTTCAAAAAATGTCGAATTTTGAAATTGAAAAAATTATTAAAAGTTACTTATTCAAACAACCCTCTACATAAGCAAATCAAAACAAACAGTACTTTAAGAACAACATATTAAAAGATGCAATCTTAATGATGTCATACAAAAATGTGTTGAAACATTTTTTGATCGGTGGTACATTATTTTGTCTATCCTGTTACCATTTTCAAAAGAAATTTTGGGTTATTAAGAAAAGGTTTAGATAAAATGTTAAGCTTGTTTTACGTAGACAATTAGATGGTTTTCAAGAGAATAAACTTCTATATATATTCATTCTGTAATATAATAGATTATTTGCCAATTTAACAGGTTGTACTGAAAAATGCCTCTAAAAATTGGTTTTCAAAGGTTGTAAAAATTACCACCAGTAATGCAAGTTTAAGATAGCAATTTATATTGTTCGGCATTTTTTCACCCTTTCAAATAAACCCAACATCAAGTAAATCCCTCATAAGTTAGTTTACTTTTCTCTACATTTCATTGGTAACAGGAACGTACGTTTCTGATATATTACTATATAAAAGTCTATCCTGTTACCTTTTTGTCTATCCTGTTACCGGTATCAGTATTGCACCTGCGAATGCTTAATTGGGAAGATTAATACGTTATAACCTTAAGATGACTTCAAACAACGAAATATTTCATTCGTTTTGCACCTATATGTTAAGATAAAAAAATTAACGACGTTTTTGTCTACAATTGTCTATCCTGTTACTGTAACCATAGCAACCATAGTAACAGGATAGACATAACAGGATAGACAAATTTCTTCGTTTTTGATTGCTGTTGTGAAATAACTACTCCCTTTGGTGAAGTGATTATGTTTTTCTATTGTGAATTTGGTTTCCAACACGTCATTGCACTTTTTACAAGTATACTTTTGGTGTATTTAATCAAAATTGGTGGTAACAGCATAGACATGAAAAAAAGTACGCTATATTTTTTTTCACTAAATGTCTTGAAATTTCTTTTCTCTACACTGTCGTTCAAGAAACGAGGCGTTTTAAATGTAAAGATTACTTTGCACTTTTGAGATCAACACTGACTGATTCAATATTTATAGGGAGAATAATTTCACGGCTGATTTAAGTAGCGGTAACAGGAAAGACATGAACCTCCTGTACGCAGATTCAATTTAGTTTGTAGATAATATGTTACATACAATGATATAGAAGCTACGATTTTTCGTTAGAGTAATATTAAACGTTCTTAAAAAGTCCCTTTTGCAGATATCAAGGCGATCAGAAAATCGCAAAAAAATCATTTGAAATGTGTTTTTCTGACACTGTACGCAGACAAATACCCCCAAAATGGGTCTTAAATGCAGTTTAATCTTATCAAAATAGATGAAAGGTGTGTTTATTATTAATGTTCTGAATCACAAATCCGACAAGCTTTCATTTAAACCATTACAACTGAAATTTCCATTAGAAATAAAAAAGTTAGCATGGGTGTACTGAAAATTCGACATTTTTTGAAAACGACCCATATAAGGTTGTTTTAAACTGTATACCCAACAATAGGACTTTTTTTTATTGATTACGTCTTTTATAAAAACCTGTACATTCTATATAGCTCTAAAGTATCTCTCGTGACTAGCAGTTCGGAATTCTCAAGGGGATAATTACTTACATATGGATCTTCGTGGCATATTGAGGCCATTTTTGTCCATTCGTCTTACACTGTCTTATTTGGTTTAATTGTGTAAAATATTTATTATACTCTTTTCTGTTAAAACTGTGTTCCCCTAAGGCCTTTATTATTTATACACCGAATCTAGATTCCCATTGTCCCCGCGGTGGTTGGGTTACTTATGGACGACCATTGAAATTAAATAGTTTATTGTAACCTATGTATCCCTATCCAAAACTAGAATCTTATCAGTGGTTGTCTCTCTTTCGTCATATGATAAACTCATCATATATACCAGGATTGAAATTTTATATTTACGCCAGACGCGGGTTTCGTCTACAAAAGACTCATCAGTGACGCTCGAATAAAAAAAATGTAAAAAATGGCCAAATGAAGCACGAAGTTGAAGAGCATTGAGTACCAAAAAATCCTAAAAGTTTTGCCAAATACAGCTAAGGTAATCTATACCCGAGTTAGAAAAGCCTTAGTATTTTAAAAATTCAGAGTTATGTTAACAGTTAATTTATAATTATGAACATATCAATGAAAACTCAAGTCAACACAGAAGTGCTGCAAGGAATTAAAACTCCACCAGCAGTGGCATCAACACAGTGGTTGTAGATAATCTCTTCATAGATACCAGGATTGAAATTTTATATTTACGCCAGACGCGCGTTTCGTCTCATCAGTGACGCTCGAATATGTAAAAAATGTCGATTTTATAGCTCAATACTCTAATGTTTGAATATTACATATACCAAAGAATAACGACTTGTTAGTTATGCATGACTCGATATAAATGATAATTTTTATTGTAACATCGTATAGAAATGATATGGTAACATCGTATAGAAATGATATGGTAACATCGTATAGAAATGATATTGTAACATCGTATAGAAATGATATTGTAACATCGTATAGAAATGATTTTGTAACATCGTATAGAAATGAATGGTTTACATTTTGTTATTTCTGGGCCTCTTAAAGATGACTGCGCGATATGTGCTTTGTTCATTGTTAAAGGTAGTGCGTTATAAGATAAGATAAGAAAACTTTATTTTGATTCGTCAGTACAAATATACAACACCGTTGACAAATAGTTGTTGATTTATGTGTTGTTAGGTCTTTTGTAGAGAGTTGTCTCGTTTGCAAACATACCACACCTTCGTTTTTATTAGAACACAGTAAAAATATAAGCACACTGTTTGTTCTTCCCAAGAGGGATTTAAACCCTATATAATTGCTTCTATGACATCGTGGTAACACTGCATATTTCTCCAGATTTATCACAGACTTGCAAAGCATTATTGACGTCTCAAAACCTAAAACTTAGACTAAAGCTATATGTTATGTTCAAAATACAAATGTATTCATCATGCCAAGAAATCCTCGCTAAAAATTCCGGTTGACCTTACTGCGGCACCTATTAGTAGTTAAAGATTGGATTTCATTCAACAAATTAATATATGACCTGCATGTACGTGTCACTTAGAACACGGCGATATACCAAATGGTTAATAATAATCATCCATGTAATTTGCTCTATGGGATGTTTGCAAAATTTCAACGGAGGCAATTTCTTGGCATGACGACACAGCCTTCTAGCGATAAAATAATATGTTTGAAAGAACTATGCACTCGGCTACCTTGTTTTCTTCAAATCGTTTTTAAAACGTCTTAGTTTCTTCAATTTGAAAAATAGAAAACAAAACTATATATCAAACGAAAACTGGATAAAGTGAGAAACAAGTTTCATTCGTTAGTAAATATTACTACTTCACTGCTTATTTCAGAGTTCGAACCCTACATGTGGTAGCTTGGTTCGACTCCAATCTTAAGTGACTAGGATTGACAGTTTCCCTGCCGAAAGTCAGGGGTTCTCTCCGGGCGTCTCATCTTTCTACACTCAAAAACAGCTGGGCGCCATGAAATAGCAAATAATGATAGAAGTGGCATTAAAGACCAACAATGAATACACCAATCATTGTACATCAGATCATAGTTTTGTTCAAACACGAATCTATTTATTTGAAATTGAACTTGACAATAGCAATTTTTCCCGCATCGTATAACGATGAATCCGGATAACACTGTAATATGTGCCGCTGGACATGAAAAATCTTAACCTCTAATAATTTTAAATAATAGAAAGATTACTAGATGAATTTTAAAGCAGAACTATTTAAAATTAATGTCAGATGTTTAAGGGGAAACCAATAATTAATAAGAAGATATTTAAGATTTTAAAGATTTCCAAGGACAAGGGAACATAAAAGGGTACTGTCATTAAAGGTTGGTGTGTCCATCATATTACATATGTGGCAACCTTTTGTTTAAGTTTTGTAAAAAAATAAACTTTTCAAAGTTATTCAAGTTCCATTACTAACTTCAAGTCGACACCTTATAATGTAGAATATCTATTTTAAATAGAGAAGGGTGTTTTCTATGTCAAAAGATTGCAAAATTTTTGAGAATGAATAGAGCTGTCCCTATTCGAATGCAGCATTCGTTAACTTAGTAGACATGTCTTTGATAAGCAATACTTTGAACCACTGACAGGGTCTTTAACGATCCAATGCGCAAAAATGACAAAATTAAAGACAGAGTATTGTCCCTGCTAACCTGAAGAGTGTAGGTTTCAGCTCGAGAGTTCCCAGTGAAGACATTTTTTTTTGTTTCAGTTAAAAAAATTTGAGGTACAGAAAATCAGATCATTTCGTCTTTTTCTATTTAGTTCTTTGAGTCGCCTTTTTGCTTTTCTTTACTTTAGTATGCATGACATGAAACTTTAAATTCATGTTCTAAAACAATATTTACGTGTGCATTGTGCTTCAATATGAAAATATAGGATAAACGTCAATGATACAGCCACCTAGTGACAGAAACAACAAAAAGACATGCATGCGCTCGGTTTGACGGTAAACCAGATATATGCGAGATAGCCCCACGGGAGAAAGGAAGAAAGAACCTTCACAATTTGCCTTACAATTGTTTTCCCTTTCTTTTTTTTAAATAAATAATTAAAAAAAACTTTCTAATGTAGAGTTCCTAAGATAAAAATATTCCCTGTGGAAGAACCCGCCCCCCCTTTTTTTTTCGTCCTCTCCGATTTTAACTCTCAAATTAAGCTTTCCAATCTAATTAAAATTGAAACCTTGCTTTCTAATTATTACCGATCTATCCTTGTACTGGACCCGGCAACTTTCTTCATTTAATAAGAAAATATACAGTTGCGTTATAAAACATGCATGTTGTCTGCTTGGAGTCCCCGCCCGAAAAGAAAGAAATCGCCCAACTCCAAGATACAATATTCCTGCATCACGTGATTTTTGCCACGTGGCGCTTACATTAGAATGAATACCGAATATGGAAAGTGAAACTACAATTCAAAACATAAAGTCCAAAGGCACATGTATGAAAAAGATTTTGTTTTTGGCAAAGGGTGCCTGGGTAATCTTCTCTGTGTTCATAATATACATGAAATATTTGCCACTGCCCCTTGTCTGCTCTATAAATTCTTACCCTGAGTTTTCTATCTGTTACATGCCAAGAAATCCTCGCTAAAAATTCCGGTTGACCTCCTGCGGCACCTATTAGTAGTTAAAGATTGGATTTCATTCAACAAATTAATATATGACCTGCATGTACAAATGTACGTGTCGCTTAGAACACGGCCATATACCAAATGGTTAATAATAATCATCCATGTAATTTGCTATATGGGATGTTTGCAAAATTTTTAACGGAGGCAATTTCTTGGCATGACGACACAGCCTTCTAGCGATACAATAATATGTTTGAAAGAACTATGCACTCGGCTACCTTGTTTTCTTCAAATCGTTTTTAAAACGTCTTAGTTTCTTCAATTTGAAAAATAGAAAACAAAACTATATATCAAACGAAAACTGGATAAAGTGAGAAACAGTTTCTTTCGTTAGTAAATATTACTACTTCACTGCTTATTTCAGAGTTCGAACCCTACATGTGGTAGCTTGGTTCGACTCCAATCTTAAGTGACTAGGATTGACAGTTTCCCTGCCGAAAGTCAGGGGTTCTCTCCGGGCGTCTTATCTTTCTACACTCAAAAACAGCTGGGCGCCATGAAATAGCAAATAATGATAAAAGTGGCATTAAAGACCAACAATGAATACACCAATCATTGTACATCAGATCATAGTTTTGTTCAAACACGAATCTATTTATTTGAAATTGAACTTGACAATAGCAATTTTTCCCGCATCGTATAACGATGAATCCGGATAACACTGTAATATGTGCCGCTGGACATGAAAAATCTTAACCTTTAATAATTTTAAATAATAGAAAGATTACTAGATGAATTTTAAAGCAGAACTATTTAAAATTAATGTCAGATGTTTAAGTGGAAACCAATAATTAATAAGAAGATATTTAAGATTTTTAAGATTACCAAGGACAAGGGAACATAAAAGGGTACTGTCATTAAAGGTTGGTGTGTCCATCATATTACATATGTGGCAACCTTTTGTTTAAGTTTTATAATAAATTAAACTTTTCAAAGTTATTCAAGTTCCATTACTAACTTCAAGTCGACACCTTATAATGTAGAATATCTATTTTAAATAGAAAAGGGTGTTTTCTATGTCAAAAGATTGCAAAATTTTTGAGAATGAATAGAGCTGTCCCTATTCGAATGCAGCATTCGTTAACTTAGTAGACATGTCTTTGATAAGCAATACTTTGAACCACTGACAGGGTCTTTAACGATCCAATGCGCAAAAATGACAAAATTAAAGACAGAGTATTGTCCCTGCTAACCTGAAGAGTGTAGGTTTCAGCTCGAGAGTTCCCAGTGAAGACATTTTTTTTTGTTTCAGTTAAAAAAATTTGAGGTACAGAAAATCAGATCATTTCGTCTTTTTCTATTTAGTTCTTTGAGTTGCCTTTTTGCTTTTCTTTACTTTAGTATGCATGACATGAAACTTTAAATTCATGTTCTAAAACAATATTTACGTGTGCATTGTGCTTCAATATGAAAATATAGGATAAACGTCAATGATACAGCCACCTAGTGACAGAAACAACAAAAAGACATGCATGCGCTCGGTTTGACGGTAAACCAGATATATGCGAGATAGCCCCACGGGAGAAAGGAAGAAAGAACCTTCACAATTTGCCTTACAATTGTTTTCCCTTTCTTTTTTTTAAATAAATAATTAAAAAACACTTTCTAATGTAGAGTTCCTAAGATAAAAATATTCCCTGTGGAAGAACCCGCCCCCCCTTTTTTTTCGTCCTCTCCGATTTTAACTCTCAAATTAAGCTTTCCAATCTAATTAAAATTGAAACCTTGCTTTCTAATTATTACCGATCTATCCTTGTACTGGACCCGGCAACTTTCTTCATTTAATAAGAAAATATACAGTTGCGTTATAAAACATGCATGTTGTCTGCTTGGAGTCCCCGCCCGAAAAGAAAGAAATAGCCCAACTCCAAGATACAATATTCCTGCATCACGTGATTTTTGCCACGTGGCGCTTACATTAGAATGAATACCGAATATGGAAAGTGAAACTACAATTCAAAACATAAAGTCCAAAGGCACATGTATGAAAAAGATTTTGTTTTTGGCAAAGGGTGCCTGGGTAATCTTCTCTGTGTTCATAATATACATGAAATATTTGCCACTGCCCCTTGTCTGCTCTATAAATTCTTACCCTGAGTTTTCTATCTGTTACATGCCAAGAAATCCTCGCTAAAAATTCCGGTTGACCTCCTGCGGCACCTATTAGTAGTTAAAGATTGGATTTCATTCAACAAATTAATATATGACCTGCATGTACAAATGTACGTGTCGCTTAGAACACGGCCATATACCAAATGGTTAATAATAATCATCCATGTAATTTGCTCTATGGGATGTTTGCAAAATTTTTAACGGAGGCAATTTCTTGGCATGACGACACAGCCTTCTAGCGATACAATAATATGTTTGAAAGAACTATGCACTCGGCTACCTTGTTTTCTTCAAATCGTTTTTAAAACGTCTTAGTTTCTTCAATTTGAAAAATAGAAAACAAAACTATATATCAAACGAAAACTGGATAAAGTGAGAAACAGTTTCTTTCGTTAGTAAATATTACTACTTCACTGCTTATTTCAGAGTTCGAACCCTACATGTGGTAGCTTGGTTCGACTCCAATCTTAAGTGACTAGGATTGACAGTTTCCCTGCCGAAAGTCAGGGGTTCTCTCCGGGCGTCTTATCTTTCTACACTCAAAAACAGCTGGGCGCCATGAAATAGCAAATAATGATAAAAGTGGCATTAAAGACCAACAATGAATACACCAATCATTGTACATCAGATCATAGTTTTGTTCAAACACGAATCTATTTATTTGAAATTGAACTTGACAATAGCAATTTTTCCCGCATCGTATAACGATGAATCCGGATAACACTGTAATATGTGCCGCTGGACATGAAAAATCTTAACCTTTAATAATTTTAAATAATAGAAAGATTACTAGATGAATTTTAAAGCAGAACTATTTAAAATTAATGTCAGATGTTTAAGGGGAAACCAATAATTAATAAGAAGATATTTAAGATTTTTAAGATTACCAAGGACAAGGGAACATAATAGGGTACTGTCATTAAAGGTTGGTGTGTCCATCATATTACATATGTGGCAACCTTTTGTTTAAGTTTTATAATAAATTAAACTTTTCAAAGTTATTCAAGTTCCATTACTAACTTCAAGTCGACACCTTATAATGTAGAATATCTATTTTAAATAGAAAAGGGTGTTTTCTATGTCAAAAGATTGCAAAATTTTTGAGAATGAATAGAGCTGTCCCTATTCGAATGCAGCATTCGTTAACTTAGTAGACATGTCTTTGATAAGCAATACTTTGAACCACTGACAGGGTCTTTAACGACCCAATGCGCAAAAATGACAAAATTAAAGACAGAGTATTGTCCCTGCTAACCTGAAGAGTGTAGGTTTCAGCTCGAGAGTTCCCAGTGAAGACATTTTTTTTTGTTTCAGTTAAAAAAATTTGAGGTACAGAAAATCAGATCATTTCGTCTTTTTCTATTTAGTTCTTTGAGTCGCCTTTTTGCTTTTCTTTACTTTAGTATGCATGACATGAAACTTTAAATTCATGTTCTAAAACAATATTTACGTGTGCATTGTGCTTCAATATGAAAATATAGGATAAACGTCAATGATACAGCCACCTAGTGACAGAAACAACAAAAAGACATGCATGCGCTCGGTTTGACGGTAAACCAGATATATGCGAGATAGCCCCACGGGAGAAAGGAAGAAAGAACCTTCACAATTTGCCTTACAATTGTTTTCCCTTTCTTTTTTTTAAATAAATAATTAAAAAACACTTTCTAATGTAGAGTTCCTAAGATAAAAATATTCCCTGTGGAAGAACCCGCCCCCCTTTTTTTTTCGTCCTCTCCGATTTTAACTCTCAAATTAAGCTTTCCAATCTAATTAAAATTGAAACCTTGCTTTCTAATTATTACCGATCTATCCTTGTACTGGACCCGGCAACTTTCTTCATTTAATAAGAAAATATACAGTTGCGTTATAAAACATGCATGTTGTCTGCTTGGAGTCCCCGCCAGAAAAGAAAGAAATAGCCCAACTCCAAGATACAATATTCCTGCATCACGTGATTTTTGCCACGTGGAGCTTACATTAGAATGAATACCGAATATGGAAAGTGAAACTACAATTCAAAACATAAAGTCCAAAGGCACATGGATGAAAAAGATTTTGTTTTTGGCAAAGGGTGCCTGGGTAATCTTCTCTGTGTTCATAATATACATGAAATATTTGCCACTGCCCCTTGTCTGCTCTATAAATTCTTACCCTGAGTTTTCTATCTGTTACATGCCAAGAAATCCTCGCTAAACATTCCGGTTGACCTCCTGCGGCACCTATTAGTAGTTAAAGATTGGATTTCATTCAACAAATTAATATATGACCTGCATGTACAAATGTACGTGTCGCTTAGAACACGGCCATATACCAAATGGTTAATAATAATCATCCATGTAATTTGCTCTATGGGATGTTTGCAAAATTTCAACGGAGGCAATTTCTTGGCATGACGACACAGCCTTCTAGCGATACAATAATATGTTTGAAAGAACTATGCACTCGGCTACCTTGTTTTCTTCAAATTGTTTTTAAAACGTCTTAGTTTCTTCAATTTGAAAAATAGAAAACAAAACTATATATCAAACGAAAACTGGATAAAGTGAGAAACAGTTTCTTTCGTTAGTAAATATTACTACTTCACTGCTTATTTCAGAGTTTGAACCCTACACGTGGTAGCTTGGTTCGACTCCAATCTTAAGTGACTAGGATTGACAGTTTCCCTGCCGAAAGTCAGGGGTTCTCTCCGGGCGTCTCATCTTTCTACACTCAAAAACAGCTGGGCGCCATGAAATAGCAAATAATGATAAAAGTGGCATTAAAGACCAACAATGAATACACCAATCATTGTACATCAGATCATAGTTTTGTTCAAACACGAATCTATTTATTTGAAATTGAACTTGACAATAGCAATTTTTCCCGCATCGTATAACGATGAATCCGGATAACACTGTAATATGTGCCGCTGGACATGAAAAATCTTAACCTTTAATAATTTTAAATAATAGAAAGATTACTAGATGAATTTTAAAGCAGAACTATTTAAAATTAATGTCAGATGTTTAAGGGGAAACCAATAATTAATAAGAAGATATTTAAGATTTTTAAGATTTCCAAGGACAAGGGAACATAAAAGGGTACTGTCATTAAAGGTTGGTGTGTCCATCATATTACATATGTGGCAACCTTTTGTTTAAGTTTTATCAAAAATTAAACTTTTCAAAGTTATTCAAGTTCCATTACTAACTTCAAGTCGACACCTTATAATGTAGAATATCTATTTTAAATAGAGAAGGGTGTTTTCTATGTCAAAAGATTGCAAAATTTTTGAGAATGAATAGAGCTGTCCCTATTCGAATGCAGCATTCGTTAACTTAGTAGACATGTCTTTGATAAGCAATACTTTGAACCACTGACAGGGTCTTTAACGACCCAATGCGCAAAAATGACAAAATTAAAGACAGAGTATTGTCCCTGCTAACCTGAAGAGTGTAGGTTTCAGCTCGAGAGTTCCCAGTGAAGACATTTTTTTTTGTTTCAGTTAAAAAAATTTGAGGTACAGAAAATCAGATCATTTCGTCTTTTTCTATTTAGTTCTTTGAGTCGCCTTTTTGCTTTTCTTTACTTTAGTATGCATGACATGAAACTTTAAATTCATGTTCTAAAACAATATTTACGTGTGCATTGTGCTTCAATATGAAAATATAGGATAAACGTCAATGATACAGCCACCTAGTGACAGAAACAACAAAAAGACATGCATGCGCTCGGTTTGACGGTAAACCAGATATATGCGAGATAGCCCCACGGGAGAAAGGAAGAAAGAACCTTCACAATTTGCCTTACAATTGTTTTCCCTTTCTTTTTTTTAAATAAATAATTAAAAAAAACTTTCTAATGTAGAGTTCCTAAGATAAAAATATTCCCTGTGGAAGAACCCGCCCCCCTTTTTTTTTCGTCCTCTCCGATAATAACTCTCAAATTAAGCTTTCCAATCTAATTAAAATTAAAACCTTGCTTTCTAATTATTACCGATCTATCCTTGTACTGGACCGGCAACTTTCTTCATTTAATAAGAAAATATACAGTTGCGTTATAAAACATGCATGTTGTCTGCTTGGAGTCCCCGCCAGAAAAGAAAGAAATAGCCTAACTCCAAGATACAATATTCCTGCATCACGTGATTTTTGCCACGTGGAGCTTACATTAGAATGAATACCGAATATGGAAAGTGAAACTACAATTCAAAACATAAAGTCCAAAGGCACATGGATGAAAAAGATTTTGTTTTTGGCAAAGGGTGCCTGGGTAATCTTCTCTGTGTTCATAATATACATGAAATATTTGCCACTGCCCCTTGTCTGCTCTATAAATTCTTACCCTGAGTTTTCTATCTGTTACATGCCAAGAAATCCTCGCTAAAAATTCCGGTTGACCTCCTGCGGCACCTATTAGTAGTTAAAGATTGGATTGCATTCAACAAATTAATATATGACCTGCATGTACAAATGTACGTGTCGCTTAGAACACGGCCATATACCAAATGGTTAATAATAATCATCCATGTAATTTGCTCTATGGGATGTTTGCAAAATTTCAACGGAGGCAATTTCTTGGCATGACGACACAGCCTTCTAGCGATAAAATAATATGTTTGAAAGAACTATGCACTCGGCTACCTTGTTTTCTTCAAATCGTTTTTAAAACGTCTTAGTTTCTTCAATTTGAAAAATAGAAAACAAAACTATATATCAAACGAAAACTGGATAAAGTGAGAAACAAGTTTCTTTCGTTAGTAAATATTACTACTTCACTGCTTATTTCAGAGTTTGAACCCTACACGTGGTAGCTTGGTTCGACTCCAATCTTAAGTGACTAGGATTGACAGTTTCCCTGCCGAAAGTCAGGGGTTCTCTCCGGGCGTCTCATCTTTCTACACTCAAAAACAGCTGGGCGCCATGAAATAGCAAATAATGATAAAAGTGGCATTAAAGACCAACAATGAATACACCAATCATTGTACATCAGATCATAGTTTTGTTCAAACACGAATCTATCTATTTGAAATTGAACTTGACAATAGCAATTTTTCCCGCATCGTATAACGATGAATCCGGATAACACTGTAATATGTGCCGCTGGACATGAAAAAGCTTAACCTTTAATAATTTTAAATAATAGAAAGATTACTAGATGAATTTTAAAGCAGAACTATTTAAAATTAATGTCAGATGTTTAAGGGGAAACCAATAATTATTAAGAAGATATTTAAGATTTTTAATATTTCAAAGGATAAGGGAACATAAAAGGGTACTGTCATTAAAGGTTGGTGTGTCCATCATATTACATATGTGGCAACCTTTTGTTTAAGTTTTATAACAAATTAAACTTTTCAAAGTTATTCAAGTTCCATTACTAACTTCAAGTCGACACCTTATAATGTAGAATATCTATTTTAAATAGAAAAGGGTGTTTTCTATGTCAAAAGATTGCAAAATTTTTGAGAATGAATAGAGCTGTCCCTATTCGAATGCAGCATTCGTTAACTTAGTAGACATGTCTTTGATAAGTAATACTTTGAACCACTGACAGGGTTTTTAACGATCCAATGCGCAAAAATGACAAAATTAAAGACAGAGTATTGTCCCTGCTAACCTGAAGAGTGTAGGTTTCAGCTCGAGAGTTCCCAGTGAAGACATTTTTTTTTGTTTCAGTTAAAAAAATTTGAGGTACAGAAAATCAGATCATTTCGTCTTTTTCTATTTAGTTCTTTGAGTCGCCTTTTTGCTTTTCTTTACTTTAGTATGCATGACATGAAACTTTAAATTCATGTTCTAAAACAATATTTACGTGTGCATTGTGCTTCAATATGAAAATTTTGGATAAACGTCAATGATACAGCCACCTAGTGACAGAAACAACAAAAAGACATGCATGCGCTCGGTTTGACGGTAAACCAGATATATGCGAGATAGCCCCACGGGAGAAAGGAAGAAAGAACCTTCACAATTTGCCTTACAATTGTTTTCCCTTTTTTTTTTTTAAATAATTAAAAAAAACTTTCTAATGTAGAGTTCCTAAGATAAAACAAAATATTCCCTGTGGAAGAACCCGCCCCCCCTCTTTTTTTTTCGTCCTCTCCGATTTTAACTCTCAAATTAAAATTTCCAATCTAATTAAAATTAAAACCTTGCTTTCTAACCGATCTATCCTTGTACTGGACCGGCAACTTTCTTCATTTAATAAGAAAATATACAGTTGCGTTATAAAACATGCATGTTGTCTGCTTGGAGTCCCCGCCAGAAAAGAAAGAAATAGCCTAACTCCAAGATACAATATTCCTGCATCACGTGATTTTTGCCACGTGGAGCTTACATTAGAATGAATACCGAATATGGAAAGTGAAACTACAATTCAAAACATAAAGTCCAAAGGCACATGGATGAAAAAGATTTTGTTTTTGGCAAAGGGTGCCTGGGTAATCTTCTCTGTGTTCATAATATACATGAAATATTTGCCACTGCCCCTTGTCTGCTCTATAAATTCTTACCCTGAGTTTTCTATCTGTTACATGCCAAGAAATCCTCGCTAAAAATTCCGGTTGACCTCCTGCGGCACCTATTAGTAGTTAAAGATTGGATTTCATTCAACAAATTAATATATGACCTGCATGTACAAATGTACGTGTCGCTTAGAACACGGCCATATACCAAATGGTTAATAATAATCATCCATGTAATTTGCTCTATGGGATGTTTGCAAAATTTCAACGGAGGCAATTTCTTGGCATGACCACACAGCCTTCTAGCGATACAATAATATGTTTGAAAGAACTATGCACTCGGCTACCTTGTTTTCTTCAAATTGTTTTTAAAACGTCTTAGTTTCTTCAATTTGAAAAATAGAAAACAAAACTATATATCAAACGAAAACTGGATAAAGTGAGAAACAGTTTCTTTCGTTAGTAAATATTACTACTTCACTGCTTATTTCAGAGTTTGAACCCTACACGTGGTAGCTTGGTTCGACTCCAATCTTAAGTGACTAGGATTGACAGTTTCCCTGCCGAAAGTCAGGGGTTCTCTCCGGGCGTCTCATCTTTCTACACTCAAAAACAGCTGGGCGCCATGAAATAGCAAATAATGATAAAAGTGGCATTAAAGACCAACAATGAATACACCAATCATTGTACATCAGATCATAGTTTTGTTCAAACACGAATCTATTTATTTGAAATTGAACTTGACAATAGCAATTTTTCCCGCATCGTATAACGATGAATCCGGATAACACTGTAATATGTGCCGCTGGACATGAAAAATCTTAACCTTTAATAATTTTAAATAATAGAAAGATTACTAGATGAATTTTAAAGCAGAACCATTTAAAATTAATGTCAGATGTTTAAGGGGAAACCAATAATTAATAAGAAGATATTTAAGATTTTTAAGATTTCCAAGGACAAGGGAACATAAAAGGGTACTGTCATTAAAGGTTGGTGTGTCCATCATATTACATATGTGGCAACCTTTTGTTTAAGTTTTATAAAAAATTAAACTTTTCAAAGTTATTCAAGTTCCATTACTAACTTCAAGTCGACACCTTATAATGTAGAATATCTATTTTAAATAGAAAAGGGTGTTTTCTATGTCAAAAGATTGCAAAATTTTTGAGAATGAATAGAGCTGTCCCTATTCGAATGCAGCATTCGTTAACTTAGTAGACATGTCTTTGATAAGCAATACTTTGAACCACTGACAGGGTCTTTAACGATCCAATGCGCAAAAATGACAAAATTAAAGACAGAGTATTGTCCCTGCTAACCTGAAGAGTGTAGGTTTCAGCTCGAGAGTTCCCAGTGAAGACATTTTTTTTTGTTTCAGTTAAACAAATTTGAGGTACAGAAAATCAGATCATTTCGTCTTTTTCTATTTAGTTCTTTGAGTCGCCTTTTTGCTTTTCTTTACTTTAGTATGCATGACATGAAACTTTAAATTCATGTTCTAAAACAATATTTACGTGTGCATTGTGCTTCAATATGAAAATTTTGGATAAACGTCAATGATACAGCCACCTAGTGACAGAAACAACAAAAAGACATGCATGCGCTCGGTTTGACAGTAAACCAGATATATGCGAGATAGCCCAACGGGAGAATGGAAGAAAGAACCTTCACAATTTGCCTTACAATTGTTTTCCCTTTTTTTTTTTTTTAAATAATTAAAAAAAACTTTCTAATGTAGAGTTCCTAAGATAAAACAAAATATTCCCTGTGGAAGAACCCGCCCCCCTCTTTTTTTTTCGTCCTCTCCGATTTTAACTCTCAAATTAAAATTTCCAATCTAATTAAAATTAAAACCTTGCTTTCTAACCGATCTATCCTTGTACTGGACCGGCAACTTTCTTCATTTAATAAGAAAATATACAGTTGCGTTATAAAACATGCATGTTGTCTGCTTGGAGTCCCCGCCAGAAAAGAAAGAAATAGCCTAACTCCAAGATACAATATTCCTGCATCACGTGATTTTTGCCACGTGGAGCTTACATTAGAATGAATACCGAATATGGAAAGTGAAACTACAATTCAAAACATAAAGTCCAAAGGCACATGGATGAAAAAGATTTTGTTTTTGGCAAAGGGTGCCTGGGTAATCTTCTCTGTGTTCATAATATACATGAAATATTTGCCACTGCCCCTTGTCTGCTCTATAAATTCTTACCCTGAGTTTTCTATCTGTTACATGCCAAGAAATCCTCGCTAAAAATTCCGGTTGACCTCCTGCGGCACCTATTAGTAGTTAAAGATTGGATTTCATTCAACAAATTAATATATGACCTGCATGTACAAATGTACGTGTCGCTTAGAACACGGCCATATACCAAATGGTTAATAATAATCATCCATGTAATTTGCTCTATGGGATGTTTGCAAAATTTCAACGGAGGCAATTTCTTGGCATGACCACACAGCCTTCTAGCGATACAATAATATGTTTGAAAGAACTATGCACTCGGCTACCTTGTTTTCTTCAAATTGTTTTTAAAACGTCTTAGTTTCTTCAATTTGAAAAATAGAAAACAAAACTATATATCAAACGAAAACTGGATAAAGTGAGAAACAGTTTCTTTCGTTAGTAAATATTACTACTTCACTGCTTATTTCAGAGTTTGAACCCTACACGTGGTAGCTTGGTTCGACTCCAATCTTAAGTGACTAGGATTGACAGTTTCCCTGCCGAAAGTCAGGGGTTCTCTCCGGGCGTCTCATCTTTCTACACTCAAAAACAGCTGGGCGCCATGAAATAGCAAATAATGATAAAAGTGGCATTAAAGACCAACAATGAATACACCAATCATTGTACATCAGATCATAGTTTTGTTCAAACACGAATCTATTTATTTGAAATTGAACTTGACAATAGCAATTTTTCCCGCATCGTATAACGATGAATCCGGATAACACTGTAATATGTGCGGCTGGACATGAAAAATCTTAACCTTTAATAATTTTAAATAATAGAAAGATTACTAGATGAATTTTAAAGCAGAACCATTTAAAATTAATGTCAGATGTTTAAGGGGAAACCAATAATTAATAAGAAGATATTTAAGATTTTTAAGATTTCCAAGGATAAGGGAACATAAAAGGGTACTGTCATTAAAGGTTGGTGTGTCCATCATATTACATATGTGGCAACCTTTTGTTTAAGTTTTATAACAAATTAAACTTTTCAAAGTTATTCAAGTTCCATTACTAACTTCAAGTCGACACCTTATAATGTAGAATATCTATTTTAAATAGAAAAGGGTGTTTTCTATGTCAAAAGATTGCAAAATTTTTGAGAATGAATAGAGCTGTCCCTATTCGAATGCAGCATTCGTTAACTTAGTAGACATGTCTTTGATAAGTAATACTTTGAACCACTGACAGGGTTTTTAACGATCCAATGCGCAAAAATGACAAAATTAAAGACAGAGTATTGTCCCTGCTAACCTGAAGAGTGTAGGTTTCAGCTCGAGAGTTCCCAGTGAAGACATTTTTTTTTGTTTCAGTTAAACAAATTTGAGGTACAGAAAATCAGATCATTTCGTCTTTTTCTATTTAGTTCTTTGAGTCGCCTTTTTGCTTTTCTTTACTTTAGTATGCATGACATGAAACTTTAAATTCATGTTCTAAAACAATATTTACGTGTGCATTGTGCTTCAATATGAAAATTTTGGATAAACGTCAATGATACAGCCACCTAGTGACAGAAACAACAAAAAGACATGCATGCGCTCGGTTTGACGGTAAACCAGATATATGCGAGATAGCCCCACGGGAGAAAGGAAGAAAGAACCTTCACAATTTGCCTTACAATTGTTTTCCCTTTTTTTTTTAAATAATTAAAAAAAACTTTCTAATGTAGAGTTCCTAAGATAAAACAAAATATTCCCTGTGGAAGAACCCGCCCCCCCCCCTCTTTTTTTTTCGTCCTCTCCGATTTTAACTCTCAAATTAAAATTTCCAATCTAATTAAAATTAAAACCTTGCTTTCTAACCGATCTATCCTTGTACTGGACCGGCAACTTTCTTCATTTAATAAGAAAATATACAGTTGCGTTATAAAACATGCATGTTGTCTCTTTGGAGTCCCCGCCAGAAAAGAAAGAAATAGCCTAACTCCAAGATACAATATTCCTGCATCACGTGATTTTTGCCACGTGGAGCTTACATTAGAATGAATACCGAATATGGAAAGTGAAACTACAATTCAAAACATAAAGTCCAAAGGCACATGGATGAAAAAGATTTTGTTTTTGGCAAAGGGTGCCTGGGTAATCTTCTCTGTGTTCATAATATACATGAAATATTTGCCACTGCCCCTTGTCTGCTCTATAAATTCTTACCCTGAGTTTTCTATCTGTTACATGCCAAGAAATCCTCGCTAAAAATTCCGGTTGACCTCCTGCGGCACCTATTAGTAGTTAAAGATTGGATTTCATTCAACAAATTAATATATGACCTGCATGTACAAATGTACGTGTCGCTTAGAACACGGCCATATACCAAATGGTTAATAATAATCATCCATGTAATTTGCTCTATGGGATGTTTGCAAAATTTCAACGGAGGCAATTTCTTGGCATGACCACACAGCCTTCTAGCGATACAATAATATGTTTGAAAGAACTATGCACTCGGCTACCTTGTTTTCTTCAAATTGTTTTTAAAACGTCTTAGTTTCTTCAATTTGAAAAATAGAAAACAAAACTATATATCAAACGAAAACTGGATAAAGTGAGAAACAGTTTCTTTCGTTAGTAAATATTACTACTTCACTGCTTATTTCAGAGTTTGAACCCTACACGTGGTAGCTTGGTTCGACTCCAATCTTAAGTGACTAGGATTGACAGTTTCCCTGCCGAAAGTCAGGGGTTCTCTCCGGGCGTCTCATCTTTCTACACTCAAAAACAGCTGGGCGCCATGAAATAGCAAATAATGATAAAAGTGGCATTAAAGACCAACAATGAATACACCAATCATTGTACATCAGATCATAGTTTTGTTCAAACACGAATCTATTTATTTGAAATTGAACTTGACAATAGCAATTTTTCCCGCATCGTATAACGATGAATCCGGATAACACTGTAATATGTGCCGCTGGACATGAAAAAGCTTAACCTTTAATAATTTTAAATAATAGAAAGATTACTAGATGAATTTTAAAGCAGAACTATTTAAAATTAATGTCAGATGTTTAAGGGGAAACCAATAATTATTAAGAAGATATTTAAGATTTTTAATATTTCAAAGGATAAGGGAACATAAAAGGGTACTGTCATTAAAGGTTGGTGTGTCCATCATATTACATATGTGGCAACCTTTTGTTTAAGTTTTATAACAAATTAAACTTTTCAAAGTTATTCAAGTTCCATTACTAACTTCAAGTCGACACCTTATAATGTAGAATATCTATTTTAAATAGAAAAGGGTGTTTTCTATGTCAAAAGATTGCAAAATTTTTGAGAATGAATAGAGCTGTCCCTATTCGAATGCAGCATTCGTTAACTTAGTAGACATGTCTTTGATAAGTAATACTTTGAACCACTGACAGGGTTTTTAACGATCCAATGCGCAAAAATGACAAAATTAAAGACAGAGTATTGTCCCTGCTAACCTGAAGAGTGTAGGTTTCAGCTCGAGAGTTCCCAGTGAAGACATTTTTTTTTGTTTCAGTTAAACAAATTTGAGGTACAGAAAATCAGATCATTTCGTCTTTTTCTATTTAGTTCTTTGAGTCGCCTTTTTGCTTTTCTTTACTTTAGTATGCATGACATGAAACTTTAAATTCATGTTCTAAAACAATATTTACGTGTGCATTGTGCTTCAATATGAAAATTTTGGATAAACGTCAATGATACAGCCACCTAGTGACAGAAACAACAAAAAGACATGCATGCGCTCGGTTTGACGGTAAACCAGATATATGCGAGATAGCCCCACGGGAGAAAGGAAGAAAGAACCTTCACAATTTGCCTTACAATTGTTTTCCCTTTTTTTTTTAAATAATTAAAAAAAACTTTCTAATGTAGAGTTCCTAAGATAAAACAAAATATTCCCTGTGGAAGAACCCGCCCCCCCCCCCTCTTTTTTTTTCGTCCTCTCCGATTTTAACTCTCAAATTAAAATTTCCAATCTAATTAAAATTAAAACCTTGCTTTCTAACCGATCTATCCTTGTACTGGACCGGCAACTTTCTTCATTTAATAAGAAAATATACAGTTGCCTTATAAAACATGCATGTTGTCTGCTTGGAGTCCCCGCCAGAAAAGAAAGAAATAGCCTAACTCCAAGATACAATATTCCTGCATCACGTGATTTTTGCCACGTGGAGCTTACATTAGAATGAATACCGAATATGGAAAGTGAAACTACAATTCAAAACATAAAGTCCAAAGGCACATGGATGAAAAAGATTTTGTTTTTGGCAAAGGGTGCCTGGGTAATCTTCTCTGTGTTCATAATATACATGAAATATTTGCCACTGCCCCTTGTCTGCTCTATAAATTCTTACCCTGAGTTTTCTATCTGTTACATGCCAAGAAATCCTCGCTAAAAATTCCGGTTGACCTCCTGCGGCACCTATTAGTAGTTAAAGATTGGATTTCATTCAACAAATTAATATATGACCTGCATGTACAAATGTACGTGTCGCTTAGAACACGGCCATATACCAAATGGTTAATAATAATCATCCATGTAATTTGCTCTATGGGATGTTTGCAAAATTTCAACGGAGGCAATTTCTTGGCATGACCACACAGCCTTCTAGCGATACAATAATATGTTTGAAAGAACTATGCACTCGGCTACCTTGTTTTCTTCAAATTGTTTTTAAAACGTCTTAGTTTCTTCAATTTGAAAAATAGAAAACAAAACTATATATCAAACGAAAACTGGATAAAGTGAGAAACAGTTTCTTTCGTTAGTAAATATTACTACTTCACTGCTTATTTCAGAGTTTGAACCCTACACGTGGTAGCTTGGTTCGACTCCAATCTTAAGTGACTAGGATTGACAGTTTCCCTGCCGAAAGTCAGGGGTTCTCTCCGGGCGTCTCATCTTTCTACACTCAAAAACAGCTGGGCGCCATGAAATAGCAAATAATGATAAAAGTGGCATTAAAGACCAACAATGAATACACCAATCATTGTACATCAGATCATAGTTTTGTTCAAACACGAATCTATTTATTTGAAATTGAACTTGACAATAGCAATTTTTCCCGCATCGTATAACGATGAATCCGGATAACACTGTAATATGTGCCGCTGGACATGAAAAATCTTAACCTTTAATAATTTTAAATAATAGAAAGATTACTAGATGAATTTTAAAGCAGAACCATTTAAAATTAATGTCAGATGTTTAAGGGGAAACCAATAATTAATAAGAAGATATTTAAGATTTTTAAGATTTCCAAGGACAAGGGAACATAAAAGGGTACTGTCATTAAAGGTTGGTGTGTCCATCATATTACATATGTGGCAACCTTTTGTTTAAGTTTTATAAAAAATTAAACTTTTCAAAGTTATTCAAGTTCCATTACTAACTTCAAGTCGACACCTTATAATGTAGAATATCTATTTTAAATAGAAAAGGGTGTTTTCTATGTCAAAAGATTGCAAAATTTTTGAGAATGAATAGAGCTGTCCCTATTCGAATGCAGCATTCGTTAACTTAGTAGACATGTCTTTGATAAGCAATACTTTGAACCACTGACAGGGTCTTTAACGATCCAATGCGCAAAAATGACAAAATTAAAGACAGAGTATTGTCCCTGCTAACCTGAAGAGTGTAGGTTTCAGCTCGAGAGTTCCCAGTGAAGACATTTTTTTTTGTTTCAGTTAAAAAAATTTGAGGTACAGAAAATCAGATCATTTCGTCTTTTTCTATTTAGTTCTTTGAGTCGCCTTTTTGCTTTTCTTTACTTTAGTATGCATGACATGAAACTTTAAATTCATGTTCTAAAACAATATTTACGTGTGCATTGTGCTTCAATATGAAAATTTTGGATAAACGTCAATGATACAGCCACCTAGTGACAGAAACAACAAAAAGACATGCATGCGCTCGGTTTGACAGTAAACCAGATATATGCGAGATAGCCCCACGGGAGAAAGGAAGAAAGAACCTTCACAATTTGCCTTACAATTGTTTTCCCTTTTTTTTTTTTTAAAATAATTAAAAAAAACTTTCTAATGTAGAGTTCCTAAGATAAAACAAAATATTCCCTGTGGAAGAACCCGCCCCCCCCCCTCTTTTTTTTTCGTCCTCTCCGATTTTAACTCTCAAATTAAAATTTCCAATCTAATTAAAATTAAAACCTTGCTTTCTAACCGATCTATCCTTGTACTGGACCGGCAACTTTCTTCATTTAATAAGAAAATATACAGTTGCCTTATAAAACATGCATGTTGTCTGCTTGGAGTCCCCGCCAGAAAAGAAAGAAATAGCCTAACTCCAAGATACAATATTCCTGCATCACGTGATTTTTGCCACGTGGAGCTTACATTAGAATGAATACCGAATATGGAAAGTGAAACTACAATTCAAAACATAAAGTCCAAAGGCACATGGATGAAAAAGATTTTGTTTTTGGCAAAGGGTGCCTGGGTAATCTTCTCTGTGTTCATAATATACATGAAATATTTGCCACTGCCCCTTGTCTGCTCTATAAATTCTTACCCTGAGTTTTCTATCTGTTACATGCCAAGAAATCCTCGCTAAAAATTCCGGTTGACCTCCTGCGGAAACTTATTAGTAGTTAAAGATTGGATTTCATTCAACAAATTAATATATGACCTGCATGTACAAATGTACGTGTCGCTTAGAACACGGCCATATACCAAATGGTTAATAATAATCATCCATGTAATTTGCTCTATGGGATGTTTGCAAAATTTCAACGGAGGCAATTTCTTGGCATGACGACACAGCCTTCTAGCGATAAAATAATATGTTTGAAAGAACTATGCACTCGGATACCTTGTTTTCTTCAAATCGTTTTTAAAACCTCTTAGTTTCTTCAATTTGAAAAATAGAAAACAAAACTATATATCAAACGAAAACTGGATAAAGTGAGAAACAAGTTTCTTTCGTTAGTAAATATTACTACTTCACTGCTTATTTCAGAGTTCGAACCCTACACGTGGTAGCTTGGTTCGACTCCAATCTTAAGTGACTAGGATTGACAGTTTCCCTGCCGAAAGTCGGGGGTTCTCTCCGGGCGTCTCATCTTTCTACACTCAAAAACAGCTGGGCGCCATGAAATAGCAAATAATGATAAAAGTGGCATTAAAGACCAACAATGAATACACCAATCATTGTACATCAGATCATAGTTTTGTTCAAACACGAATCTATCTATTTGAAATTGAACTTGACAATAGCAATTTTTCCCGCATCGTATAACGATGAATCCGGATAACACTGTAATATGTGCCGCTGGACATGAAAAAGCTTAACCTTTAATAATTTTAAATAATAGAAAGATTACTAGATGAATTTTAAAGCAGAACTATTTAAAATTAATGTCAGATGTTTAAGGGGAAACCAATAATTATTAAGAAGATATTTAAGATTTTTAATATTTCCAAGGATAAGGGAACTTAAAAGGGTACTGTCATTAAAGGTTGGTGTGTCCATCATATTACATATGTGGGAACCTTTTGTTTAAGTTTTATAACAAATTAAACTTTTCAAAGTTATTCAAGTTCCATTACTAACTTCAAGTCGACACCTTATAATGTAGAATATCTATTTTAAATAGAAAAGGGTGTTTTCTATGTCAAAAGATTGCAAAATTTTTGAGAATGAATAGAGCTGTCCCTATTCGAATGCAGCATTCGTTAACTTAGTAGACATGTCTTTGATAAGCAATACTTTGAACCACTGACAGGGTCTTTAACGATCCAATGCGCAAAAATGACAAAATTAAAGACAGAGTATTGTCCCTGCTAACCTGAAGAGTGTAGGTTTCAGCTCGAGAGTTCCCAGTGAAGACATTTTTTTTTGTTTCAGTTAGAAAAAATTTGAGGTACAGAAAATCAGATCATTTCGTCTTTTTCTATTTAGTTCTTTGAGTCGCCTTTTTGCTTTTCTTTACTTTAGTATGCATGACATGAAACTTTAAATTCATTTACGTGTGCATTGTGCTTCAATATGAAAATATAGAATAAACGTCAATGATACAGCCACCTAGTGACAGAAACAACAAAAAGACATGCATGCGCTCGGTTTGACGGTAAACAGGATATATGCGAGATAGCCCCACGGGAGAAAGGAAGAAAGAACCTTCACAATTTGCCTTACAATTGTTTTCCCTTTCTTTTTTTAAAAAAAATAATTAAAAAAAAACTTTCTAATGTAGAGTTCCTAAGATAAAAATATTCCCTGTGGAAGAACCCGCCCCCCCCCCTTTTTTTTGTCCTCTCCGATTTTAACTCTCAAATTAAGCTTTCCAATCTAATTAAAATTAAAACCTTGCTTTCTAACCGATCTATCCTTGTACTGGACCGGCAACTTTCTTCATTTAATAAGAAAATATACAGTTGCGTTATAAAACATGCATGTTGTCTGCTTGGAGTCCCCGCCCGAAAAGAAAGAAATAGCCTAACTCCAAGATACAATATTCCTGCATCACGTGATTTTTGCCACGTGGAGCTTACATTAGAATGAATACCGAATATGGAAAGTGAAACTACAATTCAAAACATAAAGTCCAAAGGCACATGGATGAAAAAGATTTTGTTTTTGGCAAAGGGTGCCTGGGTAATCTTCTCTGTGTTCATAATATACATGAAATATTTGCCACTGCCCCTTGTCTGCTCTATAAATTCTTACCCTGAGTTTTCTATCTGTTACATGCCAAGAAATCCTCGCTAAAAATTCCGGTTGACCTCCTGCGGCACCTATTAGTAGTTAAAGATTGGATTTCATTCAACAATTTAATATATGACCTGCATGTACAAATGTACGTGTCGCTTAGAACACGGCCATATACCAAATGGTTAATAATAATCATCCATGTAATTTGCTCTATGGGATGTTTGCAAAATTTCAACGGAGGCAATTTCTTGGCATGACGACACAGCCTTCTAGCGATAAAATAATATGTTTGAAAGAACTATGCACTCGGATACCTTGTTTTCTTCAAATCGTTTTTAAAACCTCTTAGTTTCTTCAATTTGAAAAATAGAAAACAAAACTATATATCAAACGAAAACTGGATAAAGTGAGAAACAAGTTTCTTTCGTTAGTAAATATTACTACTTCACTGCTTATTTCAGAGTTCGAACCCTACATGTGGTAGCTTGGTTCGACTCCAATCTTAAGTGACTAGGATTGACAGTTTCCCTGCCGAAAGTCAGGGGTTCTCTCCGGGCGTCTCATCTTTCTACACTCAAAAACAGCTGGGCGCCATGAAATAGCAAATAATGATAAAAGTGGCATTAAAGACCAACAATGAATACACCAATCATTGTACATCAGATCATAGTTTTGTTCAAACACGAATCTATCTATTTGAAATTGAACTTGACAATAGCAATTTTTCCCGCATCGTATAACGATGAATCCGGATAACACTGTAATATGTGCCGCTGGACATGAAAAAGCTTAACCTTTAATAATTTTAAATAATAGAAAGATTACTAGATGAATTTTAAAGCAGAACTATTTAAAATTAATGTCAGATGTTTAAGGGGAAACCAATAATTAATAAGAAGATATTTAAGATTTTTAATATTTCCAAGGATAAGGGAACTTAAAAGGGTACTGTCATTAAAGGTTGGTGTGTCCATCATATTACATATGTGGCAACCTTTTGTTTAAGTTTTATAACAAATTAAACTTTTCAAAGTTATTCAAGTTCCATTACTAACTTCAAGTCGACACCTTATAATGTAGAATATCTATTTTAAATAGAAAAGGGTGTTTTCTATGTCAAAAGATTGCAAAATTTTTGAGAATGAATAGAGCTGTCCCTATTCGAATGCAGCATTCGTTAACTTAGTAGACATGTCTTTGATAAGCAATACTTTGAACCACTGACAGGGTCTTTAACGATCCAATGCGCAAAAATGACAAAATTAAAGACAGAGTATTGTCCCTGCTAACCTGAAGAGTGTAGGTTTCAGCTCGAGAGTTCCCAGTGAAGACATTTTTTTTTGTTTCAGTTAAAAAAAATTTGAGGTACAGAAAATCAGATCATTTCGTCTTTTTCTATTTAGTTCTTTGAGTCGCCTTTTTGCTTTTCTTTACTTTAGTATGCATGACATGAAACTTTAAATTCATTTACGTGTGCATTGTGCTTCAATATGAAAATATAGGATAAACGTCAATGATACAGCCACCTAGTGACAGAAACAACAAAAAGACATGCATGCGCTCGGTTTGACGGTAAACAGGATATATGCGAGATAGCCCCACGGGAGAAAGGAAGAAAGAACCTTCACAATTTGCCTTACAATTGTTTTCCCTTTCTTTTTTTTAAAAAAATAATTAAAAAAAAACTTTCTAATGTAGAGTTCCTAAGATAAAAATATTCCCTGTGGAAGAACCCGCCCCTTCCTTTTTTTTGTCCTCTCCGATTTTAACTCTCAAATTAAGCTTTCCAATCTAATTAAAATTAAAACCTTGCTTTCTAACCGATCTATCCTTGTACTGGACCGGCAACTTTCTTCATTTAATAAGAAAATATACAGTTGCGTTATAAAACATGCATGTTGTCTGCTTGGAGTCCCCGCCCGAAAAGAAAGAAATAGCCTAACTCCAAGATACAATATTCCTGCATCACGTGATTTTTGCCACGTGGAGCTTACATTAGAATGAATACCGAATATGGAAAGTGAAACTACAATTCAAAACATAAAGTCCAAAGGCACATGGATGAAAAAGATTTTGTTTTTGGCAAAGGGTGCCTGGG
This sequence comes from Mytilus galloprovincialis, assembly GCF_965363235.1. Taxonomy (NCBI): domain Eukaryota; kingdom Metazoa; phylum Mollusca; class Bivalvia; order Mytilida; family Mytilidae; genus Mytilus; species Mytilus galloprovincialis. The sequence continues at coordinate 17,257,339 of NC_134848.1, read as the reverse complement.
TAATCTTCTCTGTGTTCATAATATACATGAAATATTTGCCACTGCCCCTTGTCTGCTCTATAAATTCTTACCCTGAGTTTTCTATCTGTTACATGCCAAGAAATCCTCGCTAAAAATTCCGGTTGACCTCCTGCGGCACCTATTAGTAGTTAAAGATTGGATTTCATTCAACAAATTAATATATGACCTGCATGTACAAATGTACGTGTCGCTTAGAACACGGCCATATACCAAATGGTTAATAATAATCATCCATTTAATTTGCTCTATGGGATGTTTGCAAAATTTCAACGGAGGCAATTTCTTGGCATGACGACACAGCCTTCTAGAGATAAAATAATATGTTTGAAAGAACTATGCACTCGGTTACCTTGTTTTCTTCAAATCGTTTTTAAAACGTCTTAGTTTCTTCAATTTGAAAAATAGAAAACAAAACTATATATCAAACGAAAACTGGATAAAGTGAGAAACAAGTTTCTTTCGTTAGTAAATATTACTACTTCACTGCTTATTTCAGAGTTCGAACCCTACATGTGGTAGCTTGGTTCGACTCCAATCTTAAGTGACTAGGATTGACAGTTTCCCTGCCGAAAGTCAGGGGTTCTCTCCGGGCGTCTCATCTTTCTACACTCAAAAACAGCTGGGCGCCATGAAATAGCAAATAATGATAAAAGTGGCATTAAAGACCAACAATGAATACACCAATCATTGTACATCAGATCATAGTTTTGTTCAAACACGAATCTATTTATTTGAAATTGAACTTAACAATAGCAATTTTTCCCGCATCGTATAACGATGAATCCGGATAACACTGTAATATGTGCCGCTGGACATGAAAAAGCTGAACCTTTAATAATTTTAAATAATAGAAGATTACTAGATGAATTTTAAAGCAGAACTATTTAAAATGAATGTCAGATGTTTAAGGGGAAACCAATAATTCATAAGAAGATATTTAAGATTTTTAAGATTTCCAAGGACAAGGGAACATAAAAGGGTACTGTCATTAAAGGTTGGTGTGTCCATCATATTACATATGTGGCAACCTTTTGTTTAAGTTTTATAACAAATTAAACTTTTCAAAGTTATTCAAGTTCCATTACTAACTTCAAGTAGACACCTTATAATGTAGAATATCTATTTTAAATAGAAAAGGGTGTTTTCTATGTCAAAAGATTGCAAAATTATTGAGAATGAATAGAGCTGTCCCTATTCGAATGCAGCATTCGTTAACTTAGTAGACATGTCTTTGATAAGCAATACTTTGAACCACTGACAGGGTCTTTAACGATCCAATGCGCAAAAATGACAAAATTAAAGACAGAGTATTGTCCCTGCTAACCTGAAGAGTGTAGGTTTCAGCTCGAGAGTTCCCAGTGAAGACATTTTTTTTTGTTTCAGTTAAAAAAATTTGAGGTACAGAAAATCAGATCATTTCGTCTTTTTCTATTTAGTTTTTTGAGTCGCCTTTTTGCTTTTCTTTACTTTAGTATGCATGACATGAAACTTTAAATTCATGTTCTAAAACAATATTTACGTGTGCATTGTGCTTCAATATGAAAATTTTGGATAAACGTCAATGATACAGCCATCTAGTGACAGAAACAACAAAAAGACATGCATGCGCTCGGTTTGACGGTAAACCAGATATATGCGAGATAGCCCCACGGGAGAAAGGAAGAAAGAACCTTCACAATTTGCCTTACAATTGTTTTCCCTTTCTTTTTTTTTAAATAATTAAAAAAAACTTTCTAATGTAGAGTTCCTAAGATAAAAATATTCCCTGTGGAAGAACCCGCCCCCCCTTTTTTTTCGTCCTCTCCGATTTTAACTCTCAAATTAAGCTTTCCAATCTAATTAAAATTAAAACCTTGCTTTCTAACCGATCTATCCTTGTACTGGACCGGCAACTTTCTTCATTTAATAAGAAAATATACAGTTGCGTTATAAAACATGCATGTTGTCTGCTTGGAGTCCCCGCCCGAAAAGAAAGAAATAGCCTAACTCCAAGATACAATATTCCTGCATCACGTGATTTTTGCCACGTGGAGCTTACATTAGAATGAATACCGAATATGGAAAGTGAAACTACAATTCAAAACATAAAGTCCAAAGGCACATGGATGAAAAAGATTTTGTTTTTGGCAAAGGGTGCCTGGGTAATCTTCTCTGTGTTCATAATATACATGAAATATTTGCCACTGCCCCTTGTCTGCTCTATAAATTCTTACCCTGAGTTTTCTATCTGTTACATGCCAAGAAATCCTCGCTAAAAATTCCGGTTGACCTCCTGCGGCACCTATTAGTAGTTAAAGATTGGATTTCATTCAACAAATTAATATATGACCTGCATGTACAAATGTACGTGTCGCTTAGAACACGGTCATATACCAAATGGTTAATAATAATCATCCATGTAGTTTGCTCTATGGGATGTTTGCAAAATTTCAACGGAGGCAATTTCTTGGCATGACGACACAGACTTCTAGCGATAAAATAATATGTTTGAAAGAACTATGCACTCGGCTACCTTGTTTTCTTCAAATCGTTTTTAAAACGTCTTAGTTTCTTCAATTTGAAAAATAGAAAACAAAACTATATATCAAACGAAAACTGGATAAAGTGAGAAACAAGTTTATTTCGTTAGTAAATATTACTACTTCACTGCTTATTTCAGAGTTCGAACCCTACATGTGGTAGCTTGGTTCGACTCCAATCTTAAGTGACTAGGATTGACAGTTTCCCTGCCGAAAGTCAGGGGTTCTCTCCGGGCGTCTCATCTTTCTACACTCAAAAACAGCTGGGCGCCATGAAATAGCAAATAATGATAAAAGTGGCATTAAAGACCAACAATGAATACACCAATCATTGTACATCAGATCATAGTTTTGTTCAAACACGAATCTATCTATTTGAAATTGAACTTGACAATAGCAATTTTTCCCGCATCGTATAACGATGAATCCGGATAACACTGTAATATGTGTCGCTGGACATGAAAAAGCTGAACCTTTAATAATTTTAAATAATAGAAAGATTACTAGATGAATTTTAAAGCAGAACTATTTAAAATTAATGTCAGATGTTTAAGGGGAAACCAATAATTCATAAGAAGATATTTAAGATTTTTAAGATTTCCAAGGACAAGGGAACATAAAAGGGTACTGTCATTAAAGGTTGGTGTGTCCATCATATTACATATGTGGCAACCTTTTGTTTAAGTTTTATAAAAAATTAAACTTTTCAAAGTTATTCAAGTTCCATTACTAACTTCAAGTCGACACCTTATAATGTAGAATATCTATTTTAAATAGAAAAGGGTGTTTTCTATGTCAAAAGATTGCAAAATTTTTGAGAATGAATAGAGCTGTCCCTGTTCGAATGCAGCATTCGTTAACTTAGTAGACATGTCTTTGATAAGTAATACTTTGAACCACTGACAGGGTCTTTAACGATCCAATGCGCAAAAATGACAAAATTAAAGACAGAGTATTGTCCCTGCTAACCTGAAGAGTGTAGGTTTCAGCTCGAGAGTTCCCAGTGAAGACATTTTTTTTTGTTTCAGTTAAAAAAATTTGAGGTACAGAAAATCAGATCATTTCGTCTTTTTTCTATTTAGTTCTTTGAGTCGCCTTTTTGCTTTTCTTTACTTTAGTATGCATGACATGAAACTTTAAATTCATGTTCTAAAACAATATTTACGTGTGCATTGTGCTTCAATATGAAAATTTTGGATAAACGTCAATGATACAGCCACCTAGTGACAGAAACAACAAAAAGACATGCATGCGCTCGGTTTGACGGTAAACCAGATATATGCAAGATAGCCCCACGGGAGAAAGGAAGAAAGAACCTTCACAATTTGCCTTACAATTGTTTTCCCTTTCTTTTTTTTTTTAAAAATAATTAAAAAAAAATTTCTAATGTAGAGTTCCTAAGATAAAACAAAATATTCCCTGTGGAAGAACCCGCCCCCCCCCCCTTTTTTTTTTCGTCCTCTCCGATTTTAACTCTCAAATTAAGCTTTCCAATCTAATTAAAATTAAAACCTTGCTTTCTAACCGATCTATCCTTGTACTGGACCGGCAACTTTCTTCATTTAATAAGAAAATATACAGTTGCGTTATAAAACATGCATGTTGTCTGCTTGGAGTCCCCGCCCGAAAAGAAAGAAATGGCCTAACTCCAAGATACAATATTCCTGCATCACGTGATTTTTGCCACGTGGAGCTTACATTAGAATGAATACCGAATATGGAAAGTGAAACTACAATTCAAAACATAAAGTCCAAAGGCACATGGATGAAAAAGATTTTGTTTTTGGCAAAGGGTGCCTGGGTAATCTTCTCTGTGTTCATAATATACATGAAATATTTGCCACTGCCCCTTGTCTGCTCTATAAATTCTTACCCTGAGTTTTCTATCTGTTACATGCCAAGAAATCCTCGCTAAAAATTCCGGTTGACCTCCTGCGGCACCTATTAGTAGTTAAAGATTGGATTGCATTCAACAAATTAATATATGACCTGCATGTACAAATGTACGTGTCGCTTAGAACACGGCCATATACCAAATGGTTAATAATAATCATCCATTTAATTTGCTCTATGGGATGTTTGCAAAATTTCAACGGAGGCAATTTCTTGGCATGACGACACAGCCTTCTAGCGATAAAATAATATGTTTGAAAGAACTATGCACTCGGCTACCTTGTTTTCTTCAAATCGTTTTTAAAAAGTCTTAGTTTCTTCAATTTGAAAAATAGAAAACAAAACTATATATCAAACGAAAACTGGATAAAGTGAGAAACAAGTTTCTTTCGTTAGTAAATATTACTACTTCACTGCTTATTTCAGAGTTCGAACCCTACATGTGGTAGCTTGGTTCGACTCCAATCTTAAGTGACTAGGATTGACAGTTTCCCTGCCGAAAGTCAGGGGTTCTCTCCGGGCGTCTCATCTTTCTACACTCAAAAACAGCTGGGCGCCATGAAATAGCAAATAATGATAAAAGTGGCATTAAAGACCAACAATGAATACACCAATCATTGTACATCAGATCATAGTTTTGTTCAAACACGAATCTATTTATTTGAAATTGAACTTGACAATAGCAATTTTTCCCGCATCGTATAACGATGAATCCGGATAACACTGTAAGATGTGCCGCTGGACATGAAAAAGCTTAACCTTTAATAATTTTAAATAATAGAAAGATTACTAGATGAATTTTAAAGCAGAACTATTTAAAATTAATGTCAGATGTTTAAGGGGAAACCAATAATTATTAAGAAGATATTTAAGATTTTTAATATTTCCAAGGATAAGGGAACTTAAAAGGGTACTGTCATTAAAGGTTGGTGTGTCCATCATATTACATATGTGGCAACCTTTTGTTTAAGTTTTATAACAAATCAAACTTTTCAAAGTTATTCAAGTTCCATTACTAACAAGTCGACACCTTATAATGTAGAATATCTATTTTAAATAGAAAAGGGTGTTTTCTATGTCAAAAGATTGCAAAATTTTTGAGAATGAATAGAGCTGTCCCTATTCGAATGCAGCATTCGTTAACTTAGTAGACATGTCTTTGATAAGCAATACTTTGAACCACTGACAGGGTCTTTAACGATCCAATGCGCAAAAATGACAAAATTAAAGACAGAGTATTGTCCCTGCTAACCTGAAGAGTGTAGGTTTCAGCTCGAGAGTTCCCAGTGAAGACATTTTTTTTTGTTTCAGTTAAAAAAAATTTGAGGTACAGAAAATCAGATCATTTCGTCTTTTTCTATTTAGTTCTTTTAGTCGCCTTTTTGCTTTTCTTTACTTTAGTATGCATGACATGAAACTTTAAATTCATGTTCTAAAACAATATTTACGTGTGCATTGTGCTTCAATATGAAAATATAGGATAAACGTCAATGATACAGCCACCTAGTGACAGAAACAACAAAAAGACATGCATGCGCTCGGTTTGACGGTAAACAGGATATATGCGAGATAGCCCCACGGGAGAAAGGAAGAAAGAACCTTCACAATTTGCCTTACAATTGTTTTCCCTTTCTTTTTTTTTTAAAAATAATTAAAAAAAAATTTCTAATGTAGAGTTCCTAAGATAAAACAAAATATTCCCTGTGGAAGAACCCGCCCCCCCCCTTTTTTTCGTCCTCTCCGATTTTAACTCTCAAATTAAGCTTTCCAATCTAATTAAAATTAAAACCTTGCTTTCTAACCGATCTATCCTTGTACTGGACCGGCAACTTTCTTCATTTAATAAGAAAATATACAGTTGCGTTATAAAACATGCATGTTGTCTGCTTGGAGTCCCCGCCCGAAAAGAAAGAAATAGCCTAACTCCAAGATACAATATTCCTGCATCACGTGATTTTTGCCACGTGGAGCTTACATTAGAATGAATACCGAATATGGAAAGTGAAACTACAATTCAAAACATAAAGTCCAAAGGCACATGGATGAAAAAGATTTTGTTTTTGGCAAAGGGTGCCTGGGTAATCTTCTCTGTGTTCATAATATACATGAAATATTTGCCACTGCCCCTTGTCTGCTCTATAAATTCTTACCCTGAGTTTTCTATCTGTTACATGCCAAGAAATCCTCGCTAAAAATTCCGGTTGACCTCCTGCGGCACCTATTAGTAGTTAAAGATTGGATTGCATTCAACAAATTAATATATGACCTGCATGTACAAATGTACGTGTCGCTTAGAACACGGCCATATACCAAATGGTTAATAATAATCATCCATTTAATTTGCTCTATGGGATGTTTGCAAAATTTCAACGGAGGCAATTTCTTGGCATGACGACACAGCCTTCTAGCGATAAAATAATATGTTTGAAAGAACTATGCACTCGGCTACCTTGTTTTCTTCAAATCGTTTTTAAAAAGTCTTAGTTTCTTCAATTTGAAAAATAGAAAACAAAACTATATATCAAACGAAAACTGGATAAAGTGAGAAACAAGTTTCTTTCGTTAGTAAATATTACTACTTCACTGCTTATTTCAGAGTTCGAACCCTACATGTGGTAGCTTGGTTCGACTCCAATCTTAAGTGACTAGGATTGACAGTTTCCCTGCCGAAAGTCAGGGGTTCTCTCCGGGCGTCTCATCTTTCTACACTCAAAAACAGCTGGGCGCCATGAAATAGCAAATAATGATAAAAGTGGCATTAAAGACCAACAATGAATACACCAATCATTGTACATCAGATCATAGTTTTGTTCAAACACGAATCTATTTATTTGAAATTGAACTTGACAATAGCAATTTTTCCCGCATCGTATAACGATGAATCCGGATAACACTGTAAGATGTGCCGCTGGACATGAAAAAGCTTAACCTTTAATAATTTTAAATAATAGAAAGATTACTAGATGAATTTTAAAGCAGAACTATTTAAAATTAATGTCAGATGTTTAAGGGGAAACCAATAATTATTAAGAAGATATTTAAGATTTTTAATATTTCCAAGGATAAGGGAACTTAAAAGGGTACTGTCATTAAAGGTTGGTGTGTCCATCATATTACATATGTGGCAACCTTTTGTTTAAGTTTTATAACAAATCAAACTTTTCAAAGTTATTCAAGTTCCATTACTAACAAGTCGACACCTTATAATGTAGAATATCTATTTTAAATAGAAAAGGGTGTTTTCTATGTCAAAAGATTGCAAAATTTTTGAGAATGAATAGAGCTGTCCCTATTCGAATGCAGCATTCGTTAACTTAGTAGACATGTCTTTGATAAGCAATACTTTGAACCACTGACAGGGTCTTTAACGATCCAATGCGCAAAAATGACAAAATTAAAGACAGAGTATTGTCCCTGCTAACCTGAAGAGTGTAGGTTTCAGCTCGAGAGTTCCCAGTGAAGACATTTTTTTTTGTTTCAGTTAAAAAAAATTTGAGGTACAGAAAATCAGATCATTTCGTCTTTTTCTATTTAGTTCTTTTAGTCGCCTTTTTGCTTTTCTTTACTTTAGTATGCATGACATGAAACTTTAAATTCATGTTCTAAAACAATATTTACGTGTGCATTGTGCTTCAATATGAAAATATAGGATAAACGTCAATGATACAGCCACCTAGTGACAGAAACAACAAAAAGACATGCATGCGCTCGGTTTGACGGTAAACAGGATATATGCGAGATAGCCCCACGGGAGAAAGGAAGAAAGAACCTTCACAATTTGCCTTACAATTGTTTTCCCTTTCTTTTTTTTTTAAAAATAATTAAAAAAAAATTTCTAATGTAGAGTTCCTAAGATAAAACAAAATATTCCCTGTGGAAGAACCCGCCCCCCCTTTTTTTTCGTCCTCTCCGATTTTAACTCTCAAATTAAGCTTTCCAATCTAATTAAAATTAAAACCTTGCTTTCTAACCGATCTATCCTTGTACTGGACCGGCAACTTTCTTCATTTAATAAGAAAATATACAGTTGCGTTATAAAACATGCATGTTGTCTGCTTGGAGTCCCCGCCCGAAAAGAAAGAAATAGCCTAACTCCAAGATACAATATTCCTGCATCACGTGATTTTTGCCACGTGGAGCTTACATTAGAATGAATACCGAATATGGAAAGTGAAACTACAATTCAAAACATAAAGTCCAAAGGCACATGGATGAAAAAGATTTTGTTTTTGGCAAAGGGTGCCTGGGTAATTTTCTCTGTGTTCATAATATACATGAAATATTTGCCACTGCCCCTTGTCTGCTCTATAAATTCTTACCCTGAGTTTTCTATCTGTTACATGCCAAGAAATCCTCGCTAAAAATTCCGGTTGACCTCCTGCGGCACCTATTAGTAGTTAAAGATTGGATTGCATTCAACAAATTAATATATGACCTGCATGTACAAATGTACGTGTCGCTTAGAACACGGCCATATACCAAATGGTTAATAATAATCATCCATTTAATTTGCTCTATGGGATGTTTGCAAAATTTCAACGGAGGCAATTTCTTGGCATGACGACACAGCCTTCTAGCGATAAAATAATATGTTTGAAAGAACTATGCACTCGGCTACCTTGTTTTCTTCAAATCGTTTTTAAAAAGTCTTAGTTTCTTCAATTTGAAAAATAGAAAACAAAACTATATATCAAACGAAAACTGGATAAAGTGAGAAACAAGTTTCTTTCGTTAGTAAATATTACTACTTCACTGCTTATTTCAGAGTTCGAACCCTACATGTGGTAGCTTGGTTCGACTCCAATCTTAAGTGACTAGGATTGACAGTTTCCCTGCCGAAAGTCAGGGGTTCTCTCCGGGCGTCTCATCTTTCTACACTCAAAAACAGCTGGGCGCCATGAAATAGCAAATAATGATAAAAGTGGCATTAAAGACCAACAATGAATACACCAATCATTGTACATCAGATCATAGTTTTGTTCAAACACGAATCTATTTATTTGAAATTGAACTTGACAATAGCAATTTTTCCCGCATCGTATAACGATGAATCCGGATAACACTGTAAGATGTGCCGCTGGACATGAAAAAGCTTAACCTTTAATAATTTTAAATAATAGAAAGATTACTAGATGAATTTTAAAGCAGAACTATTTAAAATTAATGTCAGATGTTTAAGGGGAAACCAATAATTATTAAGAAGATATTTAAGATTTTTAATATTTCCAAGGATAAGGGAACTTAAAAGGGTACTGTCATTAAAGGTTGGTGTGTCCATCATATTACATATGTGGCAACCTTTTGTTTAAGTTTTATAACAAATCAAACTTTTCAAAGTTATTCAAGTTCCATTACTAACAAGTCGACACCTTATAATGTAGAATATCTATTTTAAATAGAAAAGGGTGTTTTCTATGTCAAAAGATTGCAAAATTTTTGAGAATGAATAGAGCTGTCCCTATTCGAATGCAGCATTCGTTAACTTAGTAGACATGTCTTTGATAAGCAATACTTTGAACCACTGACAGGGTCTTTAACGATCCAATGCACAAAAATGACAAAATTAAAGACAGAGTATTGTCCCTGCTAACCTGAAGAGTGTAGGTTTCAGCTCGAGAGTTCCCAGTGAAGACATTTTTTTTTGTTTCAGTTAAAAAAAATTTGAGGTACAGAAAATCAGATCATTTCGTCTTTTTCTATTTAGTTCTTTTAGTCGCCTTTTTGCTTTTCTTTACTTTAGTATGCATGACATGAAACTTTAAATTCATGTTCTAAAACAATATTTACGTGTGCATTGTGCTTCAATATGAAAATATAGGATAAACGTCAATGATACAGCCACCTAGTGACAGAAACAACAAAAAGACATGCATGCGCTCGGTTTGACGGTAAACAGGATATATGCGAGATAGCCCCACGGGAGAAAGGAAGAAAGAACCTTCACAATTTGCCTTACAATTGTTTTCCCTTTCTTTTTTTAAAAAAAATAATTAAAAAAAAATTTCTAATGTAGAGTTCCTAAGATAAAACAAAATATTCCCTGTGGAAGAACCCGCCCCCCCCCCCTTTTTTTTCGTCCTCTCCGATTTTAACTCTCAAATTAAGCTTTCCAATCTAATTAAAATTAAAACCTTGCTTTCTAACCGATCTATCCTTGTACTGGACCGGCAACTTTCTTCATTTAATAAGAAAATATACAGTTGCGTTATAAAACATGCATGTTGTCTGCTTGGAGTCCCCGCCCGAAAAGAAAGAAATAGCCTAACTCCAAGATACAATATTCCTGCATCACGTGATTTTTGCCACGTGGAGCTTACATTAGAATGAATACCGAATATGGAAAGTGAAACTACAATTCAAAACATAAAGTCCAAAGGCACATGGATGAAAAAGATTTTGTTTTTGGCAAAGGGTGCCTGGGTAATCTTCTCTGTGTTCATAATATACATGAAATATTTGCCACTGCCCCTTGTCTGCTCTATAAATTCTTACCCTGAGTTTTCTATCTGTTACATGCCAAGAAATCCTCGCTAAAAATTCCGGTTGACCTCCTGCGGCACCTATTAGTAGTTAAAGATTGGATTGCATTCAACAAATTAATATATGACCTGCATGTACAAATGTACGTGTCGCTTAGAACACGGCCATATACCAAATGGTTAATAATAATCATCCATTTAATTTGCTCTATGGGATGTTTGCAAAATTTCAACGGAGGCAATTTCTTGGCATGACGACACAGCCTTCTAGCGATAAAATAATATGTTTGAAAGAACTATGCACTCGGCTACCTTGTTTTCTTCAAATCGTTTTTAAAAAGTCTTAGTTTCTTCAATTTGAAAAATAGAAAACAAAACTATATATCAAACGAAAACTGGATAAAGTGAGAAACAAGTTTCTTTCGTTAGTAAATATTACTACTTCACTGCTTATTTCAGAGTTCGAACCCTACATGTGGTAGCTTGGTTCGACTCCAATCTTAAGTGACTAGGATTGACAGTTTCCCTGCCGAAAGTCAGGGGTTCTCTCCGGGCGTCTCATCTTTCTACACTCAAAAACAGCTGGGCGCCATGAAATAGCAAATAATGATAAAAGTGGCATTAAAGACCAACAATGAATACACCAATCATTGTACATCAGATCATAGTTTTGTTCAAACACGAATCTATTTATTTGAAATTGAACTTGACAATAGCAATTTTTCCCGCATCGTATAACGATGAATCCGGATAACACTGTAAGATGTGCCGCTGGACATGAAAAAGCTTAACCTTTAATAAGTTTAAATAATAGAAAGATTACTAGATGAATTTTAAAGCAGAACTATTTAAAATTAATGTCAGATGTTTAAGGGGAAACCAATAATTATTAAGAAGATATTTAAGATTTTTAATATTTCCAAGGATAAGGGAACTTAAAAGGGTACTGTCATTAAAGGTTGGTGTGTCCATCATATTACATATGTGGCAACCTTTTGTTTAAGTTTTATAACAAATCAAACTTTTCAAAGTTATTCAAGTTCCATTACTAACAAGTCGACACCTTATAATGTAGAATATCTATTTTAAATAGAAAAGGGTGTTTTCTATGTCAAAAGATTGCAAAATTTTTGAGAATGAATAGAGCTGTCCCTATTCGAATGCAGCATTCGTTAACTTAGTAGACATGTCTTTGATAAGCAATACTTTGAACCACTGACAGGGTCTTTAACGATCCAATGCGCAAAAATGACAAAATTAAAGACAGAGTATTGTCCCTGCTAACCTGAAGAGTGTAGGTTTCAGCTCGAGAGTTCCCAGTGAAGACATTTTTTTTTGTTTCAGTTAAAAAAAATTTGAGGTACAGAAAATCAGATCATTTCGTCTTTTTCTATTTAGTTCTTTTAGTCGCCTTTTTGCTTTTCTTTACTTTAGTATGCATGACATGAAACTTTAAATTCATGTTCTAAAACAATATTTACGTGTGCATTGTGCTTCAATATGAAAATATAGGATAAACGTCAATGATACAGCCACCTAGTGACAGAAACAACAAAAAGACATGCATGCGCTCGGTTTGACGGTAAACAGGATATATGCGAGATAGCCCCACGGGAGAAAGGAAGAAAGAACCTTCACAATTTGCCTTACAATTGTTTTCCCTTTCTTTTTTTTTTAAAAATAATTAAAAAAAAATTTCTAATGTAGAGTTCCTAAGATAAAACAAAATATTCCCTGTGGAAGAACCCGCCCCCCCCCCCTTTTTTTTCGTCCTCTCCGATTTTAACTCTCAAATTAAGCTTTCCAATCTAATTAAAATTAAAACCTTGCTTTCTAACCGATCTATCCTTGTACTGGACCGGCAACTTTCTTCATTTAATAAGAAAATATACAGTTGCGTTATAAAACATGCATGTTGTCTGCTTGGAGTCCCCGCCCGAAAAGAAAGAAATAGCCTAACTCCAAGATACAATATTCCTGCATCACGTGATTTTTGCCACGTGGAGCTTACATTAGAATGAATACCGAATATGGAAAGTGAAACTACAATTCAAAACATAAAGTCCAAAGGCACATGGATGAAAAAGATTTTGTTTTTGGCAAAGGGTGCCTGGGTAATCTTCTCTGTGTTCATAATATACATGAAATATTTGCCACTGCCCCTTGTCTGCTCTATAAATTCTTACCCTGAGTTTTCTATCTGTTACATGCCAAGAAATCCTCGCTAAAAATTCCGGTTGACCTCCTGCGGCACCTATTAGTAGTTAAAGATTGGATTGCATTCAACAAATTAATATATGACCTGCATGTACAAATGTACGTGTCGCTTAGAACACGGCCATATACCAAATGGTTAATAATAATCATCCATTTAATTTGCTCTATGGGATGTTTGCAAAATTTCAACGGAGGCAATTTCTTGGCATGACGACACAGCCTTCTAGCGATAAAATAATATGTTTGAAAGAACTATGCACTCGGCTACCTTGTTTTCTTCAAATCGTTTTTAAAAAGTCTTAGTTTCTTCAATTTGAAAAATAGAAAACAAAACTATATATCAAACGAAAACTGGATAAAGTGAGAAACAAGTTTCTTTCGTTAGTAAATATTACTATTTCACTGCTTATTTCAGAGTTCGAACCCTACATGTGGTAGCTTGGTTCGACTCCAATCTTAAGTGACTAGGATTGACAGTTTCCCTGCCGAAAGTCAGGGGTTCTCTCCGGGCGTCTCATCTTTCTACACTCAAAAACAGCTGGGCGCCATGAAATAGCAAATAATGATAAAAGTGGCATTAAAGACCAACAATGAATACACCAATCATTGTACATCAGATCATAGTTTTGTTCAAACACGAATCTATTTATTTGAAATTGAACTTGACAATAGCAATTTTTCCCGCATCGTATAACGATGAATCCGGATAACACTGTAAGATGTGCCGCTGGACATGAAAAAGCTTAACCTTTAATAATTTTAAATAATAGAAAGATTACTAGATGAATTTTAAAGCAGAACTATTTAAAATTAATGTCAGATGTTTAAGGGGAAACCAATAATTATTAAGAAGATATTTAAGATTTTTAATATTTCCAAGGATAAGGGAACTTAAAAGGGTACTGTCATTAAAGGTTGGTGTGTCCATCATATTACATATGTGGCAACCTTTTGTTTAAGTTTTATAACAAATCAAACTTTTCAAAGTTATTCAAGTTCCATTACTAACAAGTCGACACCTTATAATGTAGAATATCTATTTTAAATAGAAAAGGGTGTTTTCTATGTCAAAAGATTGCAAAATTTTTGAGAATGAATAGAGCTGTCCCTATTCGAATGCAGCATTCGTTAACTTAGTAGACATGTCTTTGATAAGCAATACTTTGAACCACTGACAGGGTCTTTAACGATCCAATGCGCAAAAATGACAAAATTAAAGACAGAGTATTGTCCCTGCTAACCTGAAGAGTGTAGGTTTCAGCTCGAGAGTTCCCAGTGAAGACATTTTTTTTTGTTTCAGTTAAAAAAAATTTGAGGTACAGAAAATCAGATCATTTCGTCTTTTTCTATTTAGTTCTTTTAGTCGCCTTTTTGCTTTTCTTTACTTTAGTATGCATGACATGAAACTTTAAATTCATGTTCTAAAACAATATTTACGTGTGCATTGTGCTTCAATATGAAAATATAGGATAAACGTCAATGATACAGCCACCTAGTGACAGAAACAACAAAAAGACATGCATGCGCTCGGTTTGACGGTAAACAGGATATATGCGAGATAGCCCCACGGGAGAAAGGAAGAAAGAACCTTCACAATTTGCCTTACAATTGTTTTCCCTTTCTTTTTTTTAAATAAATAATTAAAAAAAAAACTTTCTAATGTAGAGTTCCTAAGATAAAAATATTCCCTGTGGAAGAACCCGCCCCCCCCCCTTTTTTTTTTGTCCTCTCCGATTTTAACTCTCAAATTAAGCTTTCCAATCTAATTAAAATTAAAACCTTGCTTTCTAACCGATCTATCCTTGTACTGGACCGGCAACTTTCTTCATTTAATAAGAAAATATACAGTTGCGTTATAAAACATGCATGTTGTCTGCTTGGAGTCCCCGCCCGAAAAGAAAGAAATAGCCTAACTCCAAGATACAATATTCCTGCATCACGTGATTTTTGCCACGTGGAGCCTACATTAGAATGAATAACGAATATGGAAAGTGAAACTACAATTCAAAACATAAAGTTCAAAGGCACATGGATGAAAAAGATTTTGTTTTTGGCAAAGGGTGCCTGGGTAATCTTCTCTGTGTTCATAATATACATGAAATATTTGCCACTGCCCCTTGTCTGCTCTATAAATTCTTACCCTGAGTTTTCTATCTGTTACATGCCAAGAAATCCTCGCTAAAAATTCCGGTTGACCTCCTGCGGCACCTATTAGTAGTTAAAGATTGGATTTCATTCAACAAATTAATATATGACCTGCATGTACGTGTCGCTTAGAACACGGCCATATACCAAATGGTTAATAATAATCATCCATGTAATTTGCTCTATGGGATGTTTGCAAAATTTCAACGGAGGCAATTTCTTGGCATGTTTTCATCAAAATTTGGAAAAATGAAGAAAAAATATCCCGGAATCAAAATGTTGCTGTAGATGACGTCTCTTGCTTCGGGAAATGCTTATGTTCAATTGTCATTCTTTCAGATTTTAACAAAGTCATTTTGGGTCTTCAAAAACTTTACTGAACTTCTACTTTCACTTCCACTCTAATGGATTGTTGTCACATATAACAATCATACCACATCTATTTTTTTTCGCATATATACCTGTTTACTGGCTCCGCTAATTACGCATCGCCAGTAAACTTAATTTGCGACAATTAAATCACAAATTGATGCCGTCGGAGCTTAAAAAAAACCAATTTAATTAGTTATCCCATAAATATACATTTCTGTTCAGACATTGGTTATATATTTCGACCAAATTAAACTGTAGATTTTACTACCTTGACATTGGGGAAATTGATGATATAAAATTCGTTATTTATAAAGCCTTTGATAAATGATTAGCAATAAAAAAAAAAATGGGGAAATTGGGGAAAATAATAAAATTGAAGCTAATAGTTATATATCTGTTCCAGACCATATGAGTATTTGGACCGTACGCGTACGGTCCGGACCGTATACGTATACTCGTACGGTCCGACCATACGCGTACGGTCGGACCGTATGAGTATACGCGTATGGTCCAGTACGAGCTGACCATACATGTTATTAGATCATATGGGTTAAATTTTTAAAAAATTAACATTAATCACAATCTTTATTTTCAGATTTACTAATTTAATATTATTACAATTACACGGATAAAATGAACAAATGAACAATTGAAATTAAATATTTGTTTAATTGTATATCTTGATCCTAATTTTGGTACTCTCAACCAATGTTACACTTGCTACCACAAGTAACGTACTAATATTTTTTACATTTACATTTTTGCAGTTCGTGTATGTTCCTTAGCAAAAATATTTTTTGGTAAAGTTTCTAAATATTCTAAAACAATTGTCCTCCCACATTATATTTACTTCCTATATTTTCAATTTTAGTGATCATAATTCAATTATTTTACTGAGTGATCGATATGTTAAATACAAGAGATTAACAGATTCAATTAGCGTGAATTTTTTAAATCATTAAAATATATAGTTGGTTTTTTTTTTCAATTACAATTAAACTTTTTTATATCTATTTGAGAGTTAAGTTATATTGATCTGTTATATGGATCTAATTAACTTTGACAACTTCTTAATATTAGTCAGACCGTACGCGTACGGTCCGACCGTATGAGTATTTTGAAAAAGTACGCATACGGTCCAGACCATACGCGTACGGTCCAAATACTCATACGGTCTGGAACATATCTATTGAATTAACAGTTCGTAGATTATAATAATCTTGAAACGACAAATTATGCCGGTGAGTTTGGTTTTTAATGTCAAACACTAATAATTTCCGATATCATTTACAATTTCCGTTACATGTATCACAAACTTTTCTCCTTCGCAATAGAATAAAAACAGAGAGGTATTTAAGTTACAAATGATTGATTTGTATTTTCCTAAAACAATGTCATTATATAATTAAAGGTCGAATTAAGCAATATATAGTGTGTATTTTATGTTAAATTATGTTATTTACATTGGCACATTATGATATACTTACACATAATTTTGTTTATCACTATTATAACAATAAATAATCTAGATATAGGAAGATTTGGTATGAGTGCCAATTAGACAACTCTCCATCCAAGTAACAATTTATAAACGTAAACCATTATAGGTCAAGGTACGGCCTTCAACATAGAGCCCTGGCTCACACCGAACAGCAAGCTCTGTATAAAGGGCCCAAAAAATTACTTAACTAGTATAAAACCATTCAAACGTGAAACCCAACGGTCTAGTCTATATATAAACGAGAAAAAGACACACGTATGAACTACACAAACAGACGACAACTACTGTACATCAGATTCCTATCTACTTGTATGTTGCAGTTATGTAATCAGTATTATGCATAAACCCTGAAATTGTTAGGGATTATGTATAGAATCACTGAATGATAACTTTATTGGTTTATATATGACTACTACTATTTTCAGGATTTACGCACAATCACTAGAAAAATAAAGTAAGGGGATACATGTATACTTACTATATAATACATGTAACTGGAATGAAGGGACAAAGACTAAAGGTAAAATAATGTATTCTATAAAAATAATATAACATCTTTAGAAACAATAAGTTTAAGAAGTCCAAGCTCAATATTCTAATACAGTAACAAATCATTTATTTTTATAAACCGCTTTGAATGAATTCTGTATTGATTGATTGATTGAATGGTTGGTGATTGCTTAACGCGGCGAAATTCTCTGTTTTGAATTACTTGCTCTGCAGTTTGTCTTAGTCTGGCCTTGGCAGAGTAAAAATAAACGAGACTTAATAGTATTTTAATTCCGACGGCATCGTTGTCATCGGCGTCAACAATGTATTAGTTTTCGATTAGGTCGGTTTATCTGGTAAGTCAATGATATTTGGTATGCAGTTGTATTAGCCTTGACACATCTCATTGCCATGGTCTATTGACTTTGAAACTTTTTCTTACTTCACACGTCTTTGTTTTTGATAAGGTCAGTTTAAGAAGAACCAGTAATCAGAAATTATCCTTTCTCAATCGGCATCCTCGGGTATATCCGCTATTCTAAAGGTACGGAATCGACCGAGTTGTGACGAATGACTAAGACCTCAATCGGCAAACCTCGGGTGAATCCGCTACTCTCCTTCTATCCTTAGATGAAGGTACGGAATCGGCCGAGTTGTGACGAATGACTAAGACCTCAATCGGCAAACCTCGGGTGAATCCGCTACTCTCCTTCTATCCTTAGATGAAGGTAAGGAATCGGCCGAGTTGTGACGAATGACTAAGACCTCAATCGGCAAACCTCGGGTGAATCCGCTACTCTCCTTCTATCCTTAGATGAAGGTACGGAATCGGTCGAGTTGTGACGAATGACTAAGACCTCAATCGGCAAACCTCGGTTGAATCCGCTACTCTCCTTCTATCCTTAGATGAAGGTACGGAATCGACCGAGTTGTGACGAATGACTAAGACCTCAATCGGCAAACCTCGGTTGAATCCCTACTCTCCTTCTATCCTTAGATGAAGGTACGGAATCGACCGAGTTGTGACGAATGACTAAGACCTCAATCGGCAAACCTCGGGTGAATCCGCTACTCTCCTTCTATCCTTAGATGAAGGTACGGAATCGCCTGAGTTGTGACGAATGTATCCTTTTTTCAGTCCTTTTATGAACGAACTGGTTTTTTTTCATCTGCTTGGCCTAACCACATGTTATTTTTCTCATCAAATTTGAGATCAGATATTTTTTAGGGGGGAAAACCTGTAACCACCCTCCTCTCTCCCTTTCGAAGTCAAATGGTCGTTCCCTTACAACAAATTACATGATCTTTGGATTGATTTTGGTATTATCAATTTCATTTTGAAATACTTTTTTTCAAGTTTTCTTCTGTTTTGTACAGGTATTTCCTCTGTTATAAATCAGAGCACTGGTCTCCCACAACAGATATGTACATACTTGTGGTTGGGAGTTTAAACAAAAAAAGTTTTAAAGTTTTATATACAGATGATAAGTGTGGATTTTAAAACAAATATATAATACTATGTGCTCAAGTGATTCAACCCAATTACATAGAATATATAACTTGAAAACAATTTTCAATTAAATTTTATAAATAGACAAGAAAGGTAACTGTTCACTTAAAACATAACAGGGTCAATCGTAACTACTCGGTCATTCTCGCTATGCCGAGTACAATTTCTTCGTGCAACCAGAAGGGCCGAGTAGTTCCGATTGATACATGAGTAACAGGGTAATACTGTAGCCAGGGGTCCTGGCTACTGATTTGCTCCGCTATCTACGCAGTATGATTGGGCCAGGTTTCCAGGCTAGGTAATACTGATGAATTATTTGTATATATCTTTGATTTGTGTTTATCAACCGATGGATCTTTCTATATATTATTGATAATGCTTGAAATCATTTCAGGAAAATTTAAAATATTTCTTAAAATTTGTAAATCACTGGTCATTTTCAGGGATTATATTATTTAATCACTAATGATTTCCTACAAATTCACTCTAACATATATACACCTGAAAACAGATCCGATCTACAAGGGAAAATTGGCGGGAGTTGTCGAAATTGTCAGCAATCGAAATCCTGCAGTTGGGGTTACAGAAGTGGGGAGACCCGGGGCAATTTTGGGGGTTTATTACCGAATCTAGCACGGTGACATATAGTATTAGCATTTTTGAAGGGGATTCCAACCGTGACTGATATGTCCCCATTCATATGCATTATTTACAAGTCATAAAGGGGATACAAACACAGTTACACCCGTACCTCTCATCCTTTATTTGGGATCCGCCCCTGTGCAGTTGTTTGAATATAACCCTTATCCTTGTTCTAACAAACTTAGATTTTAAAATTGTAAATGATCAATATTAGCATGTTTAAATTATATGCTGATTACGTTTATTCAATACGCGACGTACATGCATGCTTTAAAGAGGACCCTCATGGGGTTTTTGATTATATGATTACTTGGCCGTTTTTTAATGATTATTTGATTATTAAGCCAAATATTTCATGATTATTTGATTACCTAGGACTGTATTTTTAGTTTATGATTATTTGATTACTAAAGATAAGCAAATATTAAATGATTATATGATTATATTGGCAAAAAAATGGTGATTATGTGATTACTAGGACCCCCCCCCCCCCATGAGGGGCCTCTTTAAAGGATAAATTAATCCATATGACATATCGTTGTTTGCTTAACGAACAGTGATAAAATATGTCGCGTAGATTCAGATATACATTTTAGATGTCTTTACAGGTAAATTTATAAAAACAAAAAGTGTCAATACATTTATATATACAGACTTTATCAACTATTAGTCTGATAGATTACAGGGGTCAACCTTGAAATCAACCAAATCAGTCAAACTAGAGACCGGAAAATTTACCTTCTTAAATAGGGAAGGAAAAGTACAAATTTGAACGTGGATAGAATAGTACTGGAAGCTTTTGGCTTTAAATGTTATAGGTGAGTTCGATTTTTTTTTAATATTTATATAAATACATAAATTTGGCCGTTAGTTTTGTCGTTTGAATTGTTTTACATTGTTATTTTTGGGCCTTTTATAGCTAACTATGCGGTTATGGACTTTGTTCATTGTTGAAGGCCGTACGTTGACCTATAGTCGTTAATTTCTGTGTCATTTGGTCTCTTGTGGAGAGTTGTCTCATTGGCAAGTATACCACACCTTCCTTTTTTATTTTTATGATTAGATAGATATTAGAAATTATCTTAATCTTTGGACAGTACATCTGACCGCACTTACCACTTACTGGACCAAAATAGTACAAACTTCTTAGATTATCTTGTTACGTAAGCGCGGGTTTGGTTGGGGTTTACACCAAAAAGAATAATGGGAAAACACCAGATTAAAAGACTAACAAAATCTTAAAAAGATGAGAAGAATGGGGTGCTAAAATATAAGAATAGAGGATAATTGACGATAAAGATAGAATACAGACTAAAGAAAATTGGTCTTAAAAATAAAGAAATTAAGGACCCCACTCCAGACCCAAGTAGTCAATCTTCGTTTTTAAAGATAAATAAATGCTGATAGTAAATCACTTTGTATGTTGTACCTTGAGAGTAAAAAATACAACTTTCAGTTGGTAAAACATAAAGAAAACAGGGAGCCTGTGTCTAGTATGCGTTTATTACCTGCGTTGTCTTGCAGCAGCAAGAACTGTTTATTGGTGCCTTCTTCCAATTTTATGTAGTTAAAGTTGTACATAACACTACAGGGAGGTAACTCTGAAGACATCATCTGAACGTTTTCATCACATTATACTGTGAATGGAAACAATTAATAAATGCTTTAGTCAATGATTAACAGCTATATATCCAATGATTTTTTTCCGAGATAGTGTTTTTGGAAATTTTTATATTTGTGTTGAAGAATCGAATGGTAAATAAAAGATATTTTGTCAATTTTTGTTTTTAGTTTAACGAGCTAAATTAATTTTTGAAGGAGTTTTGTGCCACATTTATTTACATCTTTCCTTTATTTGCGAGCGATACTATGATTGAGATATTTTTTAAAATGTAAACATTTATACATTATATATTACATGTAATGTTTGTAGTGGGAATCTTTTTTCAACTTGAACTTTTGTTACTACATGTATATTATGCTCCATTTAATGAGGAACACATCTTCTTGTGTACATATTACGATAACTCTGGGAATAAATTACCTTTCCACCCCTAATTGTTTACTGAATAAACATAGATAGGGCCAATAACGGGTCTTGGTCAGCTAATATATTGTTACTTGAAGATATTTTAAAGTATGTACAAATCATCTATGATAGTATTGAAGGGGTTTACAGAAGAGGAAAAAAAAGGGGGGGGTAAAACTGAGAAAAATACCTAAACAAGTATGGTTTAGAAATAGATTTTTAACTTCTGAAAATCGGTCAAAGCATGTAAGAAAAAGGCAATGGCAAAACTAAAACAAAAATAAGGGAAAAATTGGTTTTTTACACATAGAGAAGCAAGAATAGTGGGTGGGTGGGGGATGGGGGTGGGGGGGGGGGGTATAATCGAGAAAAAATACCCTAATAAAGGTAACAAATATTCAATATGGAAATGAAGTTCCTTATCCAGTACATACAAATGTATTACAAGTATGATAACCATTTTTTCCGAATTGAGAAATGTCGTCTGTTGTGGATGTCGTCTGTTGTGGTTAAAAAGAACACCACTTTGCCGGTTTGTAAAAACAAATTTTTAATGCAAAAACATGGTATTTTAAATTAAACAACGTGTATTGATGATTTTGTCCCGAGGTACTATATTCTAACCTTTACCACATTGTGATGATATATGACGGATTATACTGTATGAGGCTCTGAATGGGGGTCAATCATTTCTATTTTTTTAGTTTTATGTCGTTTTTCTGTTTTCTTTATCCCTTTTGTCAAAACTCTTTTTTCTATATCTATGTTTTAGCCCCCCGTTATTTTATATTTTTTTGCCAATTTGTCTCTTTTATCTTTATTAACTTTTATACTATACCTGTTGTCCATTAATATATGTTCTGTGAACCCCATCCATACCCTCATATATGCAAATAAACGAAACATGATGACTTTGTATTGTTTTACCTATGAAAGGTAAGTTAGTTTATGATTGCATAATGTATTTAATTATTAATTAAGTTTTTGTTTTATTATTCTTAAAGTCTTAATTAATTTAAAGAAATGTCTGTCTTGTAAATAAGAATCACATTCGAATTGATTTTCCTCTGTTTGAAGTATCTGCCGTTGGACGATAAGGAACCAAAGGTGCTTACAAGACACGTCCCTTCATCCTTAAACAGCCGACCCCGAATCCAGCATCACCCAAACCCCAATTCCAATCTGAAGCGTGAGGTATGAATGGTATTCTATATACACCGGTATAAGGGACTTATCATTTTCTTTATCTGGGAAGGGGGGGGGACTGGTCAAAATACAGGTGGGATCAAATTTTTTTCTGTATGTGGAAAATGGGGGAGTCAGATTTTTTTTATAAATTCAGAGTGGGGGGGTCAATATTTTTTACACTTGGAATATAGTGTAGAGCAATACATTCTCCAATACATGATTAAATATTCATCTGATCTGAATACACACAGTTGAATATTGATACACAAGATGATTCTGAGATGATGAACACCACTAATGTATCTTTTTGTTTTCATTAAAAGATCCGGTTGGGTCCATTTATAACTCTAACTCCCTCAATATTTGTACTTTTTTGCCTTATAAATATAAATTTTGAGGTTACTATCACACATTTATGAATGAAATGTGACCTATCACACATTTATGAATGAAATGTGACCTATCACACATTTATGAATGAAATGTGACCTATCACACATTTATGAATGAAATGTGACAACTAATGAGTAATTGAATTGTTCAAGCTGAAAGCATGACCTATCCATATAAAAGTTAAGCGACTCAATTGAGGTTTCAATAAGGCCTTACTTAAAACTTAAGTTTAAGCAGCGTTCAAGAAAGGGACATATAATAGATTCCTCTAAGTAAATAATGTGTAAGTTGTTACTTTTTCAAAAAGTTATGTTTTAGAGTTACTTAGGATCATGTTTTTTTAATAGCACAATATAGGAAATTAGAAAAAAACTACTTAAAGCACTGGCTTGCTCAACCTACTTATATTCATGGAAGAGCCCTATTTCAAGACAATTTTCCCTCAAATACGTTTTGGACTCAATCCACTGAGAATATTTCATTTTCAATATTTTCGTGAAATAACATGGTAAGTGTTTTGCATGTTAAAATTTGGCATGTTTAATAGAGGAGGGATCATTTTTTTTTTAATGTTTTTACTGGGGGGATCAGATAAATATAGTGAAATATTATGGGGAAGATCAAGAAATTTTGTATGTTAGATAACAAAATGACTCGCCTCCCCTCCTAGGTAAAAAAAGATAAGTCATTAAACATTACATTTTTTGTTGACGAAAATAATATGTACATACGTTTTGTACATAGTCTATGTTCAAATCATTTTCCTATTACCGGCGCTAATGCATTCTTGGAAATATATTCAAAAGTGTACATCAAATGTTGTCATTGGCTACAATGTAATAATGTTACGTGATAAGGGTGGTTATATCCGTTAAACATTCAGTTTGTAAAATAACGACCAGGTACCAGACTACAACTTGATAAACAATGGTAAAATGCAACCAATGACGTGATATATTTTTGAACGCCACAGGTGTTCCGGAAGGCCAAACACTTTCCATCTTCATGTGTGGACCCGTCGTAATGCTATTTGCAATTACAAAACCATTGTTTTGATAGTTTTATTGTGTGTTCACCAGCTCTTTTATCTAATTAACAGAATCTGTTATAGTCTGTCTTATTCATTGTTTGTATAACCTTTTTAACTAGATTTCATAGTTTGCTTAACGAGATCTCATTTTTTGTATACTAGTATATATATAACATGATCTACTGATCTCCATACTCCATACAGGGTTTCGTTCAAGTCATACTTTCCTTTCCTCTTAACTAGAATGACACAAATCGATCAGCATCATCACTGTGTAACATCACCAGCGGATATAGGTACCCCGAAGCAAAGAAACAATGACAGCAAAAAGTAACTGTTTTATTTCTTTCACTAAATAATTCAAAATTTGGTGACTATGTTGAACGCATCAATCCCATCGAACTAGAGATAAAGGAAACAACAAATACAGTTAAGTCAGTCTCATATCTTGACTTACTAGAAATTGACATTGAGGGTCGATTGAAAACAAAACTTTACGACAAAGAGGTGATTTCAGCTTTCCAATTGTGAACTTTCCATTTATAATTAGCAACATTCCAGCAGCACCTGCATACGGTGTATATATCTCCCAATTGATAAGATATTTCCTATTATGATTTTCTTGATAAAGGGATGCTGCTCACAAGGAAGTATTAAACCAAGAGTTCCAAATGGTGAAGTTGAAATCATCACTTCGTAAATTTTACGGACGCCATTACGAGTTGGTTGACTGTTATGGAATAGCCGTTTCACAAATGATATCGGATATTTTCCTTACGTCGTAACTACAACGCCCTTCCCTTTCATGAATGTGACCTGCCGAATTAGACAATTTACCGGATTTGTAATCACATAAGCAACACGACGCGTGCCACATGTGAAGCAGGATCTGCTTACCCTTCCGGAGCACCTGCGATCACCCCTAGTTTTTGGTGGGGTTTGTGTTGTTTATTCTTTAGTTTTCTATCTTGTGTCATGTGTTCTATTGTTTGTCTGTTTGTCATTTTCATTTTTAGCCATGATGTTGTCAGTTTATTTTCGATTAATGAGTTTGACTGTCCCTCTGGTATCTTTCGTCCCTCTTTTCTTATCCTTGTACAGTAAACACCTACTGCCATACACTTTATCCGATTTCTTTACATGAATTTATCTGTGTAAACGATAGCTTATTTCGAAATACAGCGTTGTTCATCCTTAAATATAATATACCTTTGTTTTACGAACATTTCAAATGAATAATTGAAGGATAAATGTGTTTTGACAGGCTTGAACTTATCACATGTTTCGTTAAATAAGAACGTCCCTCCCTTTCCGATTCTGACGATTTGAAGAGAGAGATAGCCAATTAAGGATCATGGACAAGACAAGACAAATACTTCGTTAAAGTCTCACCACTTGTTACATATAAAATATGCAGCTTTTTAAAACACAAGTAAACAACAAGAGCCACTCTATAAAGAGTTATGAGAGACTATAAAACAATTGTTCTTAAATTATAATACAAATACATGTCAACTATCAGGAATATAAAATACATTTTCGCTTTATTAAAATTTCATAGTAGATTTTGGCAGTATAAAATACCATATTTTCATTTGTAAAAAGAAATTAATTTTTCATTATCAGACATATGTAAAAAATTCTCATCAACAATACTAGCGGGAGAGATCCGTTTGCGCCAAAGATGCGTCCTTTTGCGCCACAACTTTTTTTCTCCAATGCTACGTTTGCGCCGCCTGTTTTAAAATTACATGGTATCATTTGCGCCAAAAATAAATCATACGATTGCGCCAATTAGAAGAAAAATGACTTCCCTCCACCTTTATTCGGACTTGGAAACGGCAGTTTATACGGCAAATGTTTCCTTTTCTGAAACATACTTTCTTCTTACTGCTGCTGCATGAGTACTTCCTAATTTAATGTAGGTAGTAGCTTGTAACTTCACTTTATTGTCCAAAAAGACAAACATTGAAGGATGAAATACATAAAACAGTTCATAATAATTCCCCGTGGAATGCTTCTGCTCCATTACTAGTACATCTTGCGGTAGATAGAGTTTCCGCCCATATGGATGGTGGGAGCAAAGCAAAACATAATCAGCAAAAGCTTATATTTTCTTCTCTTTTGACATATCTTATATTAAATATTCAGCAAAGCAATACGTTTTCTTCTCTTTCTGTACATGGACTGTCTACTGCATTTCAAGTCATTTCTCTCCAGATGCTCATCTTCATGGTGAAATATCTCCGATCATATGATACTTTTTAAGCCAAAAATAAGAACAATTATTAATCATTAATATGTTTATGATTGATATGTGCACAGGTAAATTGGCGCAAATGAGTTCCGATTATTGGCGCAAATGATACATTTTGAAAATAAAATTTTGCGCAAATGATACCCGTGAAAAACAGTAATTGGCGCAAGAGGACTGCTGCCATACTAGCATAGTCAAAAATAACATTACGAATATCTGAATATACAGGACAGTATAACACAACATGTTTTTCATTTTCAACGTCATCAGTACAGTGAAAACATAATCAGTCCTACTACATCATTAGGAATCACTATCACACAACTTTTAAACTTGTCCGCAAAACGCAGCATATAATGAAAATTCGAACAATTAGTCTAGACTTTACTCGACTTCACATTTTTTTTTTTTTGGGGGGGGGGGGTCACCGCTAAGGGAGTACTTATACCCGACGATGATGCCACACAGTGACCAATTTTTCGGATTTTTCTGTAAAGCAGGACCAATTTATCGCCAATAAGTAGACACATGATTGCATACTGTTTCTGCAAAATATAGACCTACGTGGTCCCATAGAACATTCATTAGTTCTGAACGATGTATTGAATGATTGATTAGTTTGTGTTTAAAATGGCGGAGGAAGTCGGATTGTTCGGATAGAACTCCCGACCTTCGGAAGGAACACTTACAATCCTAGTCACTTAACATTAGAGTGGAGCGGGATGCAAACCATCAACCTAAGTGTTGGAATGCCAATACTAATATTTACACCACTCGGCCACCGAGCCCCCTGGACAAAAGAAACTCGGGGTCTAGAAGAATGCCGTATCTATGTTCCGTACAAAGTGGTTTTACTTTCAACGGCGTTTTCATACCACTTGTTATTTCGTATATCAAAAGTTACTGTTGAATGCATCTCGAACACAAAACAAACACTATACAAAAACTATATGACTATTTTTTTTGGTGGAAATGAATTTTATCTACATGTACATGTATTAGGTTAAAATTGAGAATGGAAATGGGGAATGTGTCAAAGAGACAACAACCTGACCATAGAACAGACAACAGCAGAAGGTCACCAACAGGTCTTCAATGCAGCGGGAAATTCTCGTACCCGAAGGCGTCCTTCAGCTGGCCCCTAAACAAATATATATACTAGTTCAGTGATAATGAAAGCCATACTAAACTCCAAAGTGTACAAAAGAAACTAAAATTAAGAATAATACAAGACTAACAAAGGCCAGAGGCTCCTGACTTGGAATAGGCGCAAAAATGCGGCGGGGTTAAACATGTTTATGAGATCTCAACCCTTCCCCTATACCTCTAACCGATGTAGAAAAGTAAACGCATAATAATACGCACATTAAAATTCATTTTAATTTTTGATTCAGGTATAATTTTTCTATCCCAAAATCGATCCAATCACTTTATACTTTATACTTATTATAATTAATATAAGCGTAGTCCGTATAAATGGTTAAACGAAATAAATTTAACAAAGAAACTGGACAGATCATAGATACAACTTCG
Organism: Mytilus galloprovincialis; assembly: GCF_965363235.1. Lineage (NCBI taxonomy): Eukaryota > Metazoa > Mollusca > Bivalvia > Mytilida > Mytilidae > Mytilus > Mytilus galloprovincialis. Next base: position 17,229,121 of record NC_134848.1, on the reverse strand, counting down.
TCTATCAAAAACACGTTATCAATAGGGTTATAAATTACAGTAATTGATTTTAAGACATAAAAGCACTTTTTTGTTTTATGACTGTTTTAAAGATAAAATTTATCATATTCTCTCCCATAAGGTGATTAGATATCGAACTCATTGAGTTTTACAGATTTCAAACAGACGACAGCTTGCACGCTTTTGTAACAGGCATGGATAAAGTATCCTCTTACCAAAAGCTTGATTTTTTAATGTGTATATTATGTTGACATATTATCTAAATAATAATTATTGGAAAACAGTTCAAAAACATAGTCTATATTAAAGACCGGTGTGAATATAATATGAAAAATTTTGCGTGAAATTATCCATTTGCTAACTTAACAGCGAACAAATCCATTAAGGAATATTTGAAAAAAAATACGTATAGTGTTTAAAAGTACCGTTGAAACAAAAAAAAATAGTTGTGATTAGCAATGAGTGAACTATCCACACGAGTCTCAATGAGGTGGATAAGGGAAAACTATAAAACGTACGGCTTATATTACCTCAACATAGAGGGTTGAAATAAGTGCATATTCTTGTTGATAACTCTACAATTACAAGACCACCATATATGGTGTCTTTATATCTATTTGATTTGATTGACACTTTTAGATGCACATGTAAATATTTCAGAAAAAATAATGTAAATACAGTCGAGTTGAAAACTTCCTTGACGGTGGTCTAGATAGTCTTGTGAAGGTGAGTCACAACATTGTAACATTCGGGACTACCTTTGCGGGGGTGGGGGTAAACGGTAGTGCTTTCAGTCAAGACGTAAAGGCATAAATGTGAACGATATTCAATTTATAACAGAAAACATATGAAAAATACATTAACTATCAACCAATTGGATTTTAACATACTTATAAAAGCTGTAACTGAAAGGAATACGAATATACCACACCACGTCAGATAATTAATTACAATTCTTCAGTTAAGTTGTTTTCTCAATTCTGGTTTCATTTCCCGAAGTCGCATTGTAAGTCAAGTAATTAAATTTCACATTTTTGTTCTTTTTATCAATAACTATAATTTTAAATACTGTTAACAGATTTTTTTCAGGTATTTTTTTAGTGTACAAAAAAAAAAAAACCGCAGACCCTTCCACCTTAAAATATTATAATATGATGATTATACAAACTAAAGAAAATCAAAATTGCACCTCCCCGTAAAAATATTAAATTGTGCAATAAAATACTAAAACTAAACAAAATAGAAAAAGAACAAGGAAGGTTTAAATCACTCAAATATCAATAAAAATAAATCAGAAACACCGTACTTTATTTGAAAAACTGCATGATTGAGGGTAACTCGAATGATTCAGCGCCCTCTATCGGTCAGTGTCCTCTCGAGCGATCGATAGTGAGTCGGAATATAACGACTGGATTATTCGGGTTAGATTGAGGGTTCTTTTATGTGTAATGTTTTATATTAAATCATATATCATACTTAATCAATATACAATGCATTGTTTATGCTGTTGTAAAAGTTTTATGCAAATATAAGAGGGCGGTTTAGCCCATTTTATATTGGTTGTTCGTTATTGATATCTTTTATAATATACATTGCAGCACCCCGTTATTCTCAATTCTTTATTCTAACATGACGTCCTTCAAATGCTTTGAGTACACGACGGTTGTAAAATATGAATATATTGCCAGGGCTGTTCCGATCGTACTCCCACGTCATATGTTTTTTTTTTATGAATGATCTCGACGTCTTAGAACGATCCATTATTCTCAGTTTTTATGCCCCACCTACGATAGTAGAGGGGCATTATGTTTTCTGGTCTGTGCCTCCGTTCGTTCGTCCGTTCGTCCGTTCGTTCGTTCGTCCGACTTCAGGTTAAAGTTTTTGGTCAAGGTAGTTTTTGATGAAGTTGAAGTCCAATCCACTTGAAACTTAGTACACATGTTCCCCATGATATGATCTTTCTTATTTTAATGCCAAATTATAGTTTTGACCCCAATTTCATGGTCAACTGAACATAGAAAATGAAAGTGCGAAGTTCAGGTTAAAGTTTTTGGTCAAGGTAGTTTTTGATGAAGTTAGAGTCACAACTACTTGAAACTTAGTACACATGTTCCCTATGATATGATCTTTCTAATTTTAATTCCAAATTAAAGTTTTGTCCCCAATTTCACGGTCCACTGAACATGGAAAATTATAGTGCGAGTGGGGCATCCGTGTACTATGGACACATTCTTGTTTATTATATTTTAAGGACAATTATTCTGTGCATTTTGTCCATTATTCTCATTTCTTTGAAGACACTATCCACTGATATCCTTGTAAGCTTTGCAATCTCTTATCATAAAACTTTACACATGCATGTTAAAAAAAAGATCAATTTCATGATGAACTTAAAATAATCTTTTGCACATATTTATATATAAATTGATTTGCGTTAAGAGATAAAAGACTGCAAATTGTTACCACACGCAAGTGCGGATCCAGCCATTTTTCAAAGAAAGTGGGATTTTAACCCAAGATAAAAATGGGGTCCAACCATATGTCTCAATTCAAAGGCATTGATCGTTAAAACAAGAGGCTCTCAAGAGCCTGAATCGCTCACCTGGTAAACAATGCCTTCGGCCATGTTTTTTGACGAAATAGAAAATAAAACACAAACTTTATTTTATACACCCTACTGATCATTCAAATGAAGTTTGGTTGAATTTGGTTGAGTAGTTTTAGAGGAACAGATTTTTTAAAGTTAGCAAATATGATGAACAAATTGTGAAAAAATTGTCATTAAAGGACAATAACCCCTTAAGGGGTCAATTGACAATTTTGGTCATATTTAACTTATTTGTAGATCTTACTTTGCTGATCATTTTTGCTGTTTACAGTTTATCTTTATCTATAATGATATTCAAGATAATGACCAAAAACTGCAAAATTTCCTTAAAATTACCAATTAAGTGGCAGCAACCCAACAATGGTTTGTTTGATTCGTCTGAAAATTTCAGGGCTGATAGATCTTGACCTAATGAACATTTTTACCCCGTGTCAGATTTGCTCTAAATGCTTTCGTTTTTGAGATATAAGCCAAAAAACTGCATTTGACCCCTATGTTCTATTTAAAGTAAGGGCGGCCATGTTTTTTGACGGATCAAAAATCGAAGCACACACTTTGTGCAGGATAATCTAAGGAACTATCATGCTAAGTTTCATCCAAATCCATTCAGTAGTTTCAGAGGAGAAGATTTTTTAAAGTTAGCAAATATGATGAACAAATTGTGAAAAATTGTCATTAAAGGACATTTACCCCTTAAGGGGTCAATTGACAATTTTGGTCATATTAACCTATTTGTAGATCTTACTTTGCTGATCATTTTTGCTGTTTACAGTTTATCTTTATCTATAATGATATTCAAGATAATGACCAAAAACTGCAAAATTTCCTTAAAATTACCAATTAAGTGGCAGCAACCCAACAATGGTTTGATTGATTCGTCTGAAAATTTCAGGGCTGATAGATCTTGACCTAATGAACATTTTTACCCCATGTCAGATTTGTTCTAAATGCTTTCGTTTTTGAGATATAAGCCAAAAACTGCATTTGACCCCTATGTTCTATTTAAAGTAAGGGCGGCCATGTTTTTTGACGGATCAAAAATCAAAGCACACACTTTGTGCAGGATAATCTAAGGAACTATCATGCTAAGTTTCATCCAAATCCATTCAGTAGTTTCAGAGGAGAAGATTTTTTAAAGTTAGCAAATATGATGAACAAATTGTGAAAAATTGTCATTAAAGGACATTTACCCCTTAAGGGGTCAATTGACAATTTTGGTCATATAAACCTATTTGTAGATCTTACTTTGCTGATCATTTTTGCTGTTTACAGTTTATCTTCATCTATAATAATATTCAAGATAATGACCAAAAACTGCAAAATTTCCTTAAAATTACCAATTAAGTGGCAGCAACCCAACAATGGTTTGTTTGATTCATCTGAAAATTTCTGGGCTGATAGATCTTGACCTAATGAACATTTTTACCCCGTGTCAGATTTGCTCTAAATGCTTCCGTTTTTGAGATATAAGCCAAAAACTGCATTTGACCCCTATGTTCTATTTTAAGTAACGGTGGCCATGTTTTTTGACGGATCAAAAATCGAAGCACACACTTTGTGCAGGATAATCTAAGGAACAATCATTTTAAGTTTCATTCAAATCCATTCAGTAGTTTCAGAGGAGAAGATGTTTGAAAAATTGTTAACGACGACGACGACGACGGACGCCAAGTGATGAGAAAAGCTCACTTGGCCTTTTAGGCCAGGTGAGCTAAAAAGGGGGTCCAAATCCCGAATCACGCTTGAGATACGCATCTGCACACATATACCTCTTTTTCAACGAATATTCCATGTATATTTCCTTAAAGAGGGACGAAAGATACCAGAGGAACAGTCAAACTCATAGATTGAAATTAAACTGACAACGACATGCCCTAAAAAAAAACCCAGACAAACAATGAATAGTAAAGAAGACACAACATAGAAAACTAAAGACTAAGCAACACGAACCCCATCAAAAACTGGGGGTGATATCAGGTGCTTCGGAAGGGTACGCAGATCCTGCTCCACATGTAATACCCGTCGTGTTGCTTATGTTATTACAAATCCGGTAAATAGTCTAATTCTGTAGGTCCCATTCGTGAAAGGGAAAGGGTATTGTAGTTACGACATAAGGAACATATCCGACATCATCTGTGAAATGCACAATTTCGAAAGTATATATATAACTTAATATCAAACTAATCCGAATAATTCAGTCCTTCCCCATTATCGATCTCACCTACTTATAAGGTTAATGAAGTAATCGTAGATCAGCGGAATATAACGCCTGAATTATTCGGGTTAATACCCAACATGCACAGGACAGCCGTGATGAAGTGGTTAGTGCATCAGACTACTAACACAAAGGTTCCTGGTTCGATTCCCGTTCCAGGATGAAAATTTCAGGGACTGAATATTCGGCTATCCCTTGACACCATTTCCGAGTATGGTCTTGAGAAAACAATGATAGTCCGTCGGAAGGGGACGATAAATGGCTGACCTGTGTTAAGAGAGAGCCATATCTCTTGCACGTAAAAGACACCCTTGTAGATTTCGAAAAAGAGTAGGTTAATGCCGCTACAAGGCAGCACTCGCACCCGCCAAGTGAAAAGGGATTAATATAAGTTGCACAACTTGTTTCCTAGTCCACTATTAATAAATAAGTTTAAACTAATACCAACATACCTTTTGTTCACTAAAAAAATCATTTCCACAAAATAGGACCTTGCATTTAATTTATATCCTATCTTCTAGAGTAGACATGTATGTAAATGTTTACTTAATGTTCACAGTCTAGAAAAAAAAAACCCTTATAAAACCTACATCTCTTTTGTTCATATTAAGGGGAAGGATCTCAGACGATTTGACCTCGAATTATACCAAGTCTTTAATTTTCAGACATGTTATCTTACTTTTGATAGTCTGGAGAAATCTATAAATCCACTTTTTTGTTAAAATCTTTAAATATACGGGTTGAACTTGGTTCACACTTTATTTTTCAGATATGAACGTATATTTTCATTTTTTAGGTAGGTTTTTACAGATCACCTCTAGTTTTTGGTGGGCTTAAGCCTTTATCTTGCTCAGTTTTAGTTTTTTGTCTTTTTCCTTTCAGCCATAACGTTGTCAGTTTATTTTGAACTTTAAGTTTGAATGCCCTTCTTGTTTGTTTCGCCTCTCTTTTATAAAGTAAAGTTTTAGAGATAAATTAATACCAAACACCTCTTTTGTTTATAAAAGAAGAAAAACGTGCAGTAGATTTAATCTTGAAATATACTAATTCTTAACTGTTGAGACATATGAAAAAGATAAAAATTGAGGTAAAGTTGATCTTGAATGAATTTGGCTGTTTTTGTTAACGGTCTTTTTGGTCATGTATCTCTTCAATTGTTTCGATTCTTACACATCTGTAGCTTTCAAATAATCGGCTTTAAACGTTCCTATTGAAAGTAAAGCCAGAAAAGCGTTTCGGATGCATGAAACTTATAACGTATTCTATTCAATTTTGTCATCATAGATTCGACAGGAAAGTCCGTAGAAACCGTATAACCAATTTATTTTTCTTACCAAAAGAAATCTTAAGATAGACGATGTAACCTTTATTTTTGAGATATGTTATGTACATATTCATTTATGAATACTTAATGAAACCATGTCCTTTAGATAATAATATTATCAGGGTAACATAACGTTACACATGTATCAGTAAGGTCAAATGTTGTTAACAGCTTTAATGCAATATATCTATTATCAAGTGTTTTAATAAGTAAACATTCAGTTGTAGGTTATTCATGAAGTTTAAGAGATAAATGTACACATACTACATGTATAAAAATAAGAGTTTCACTGAGACAACTTTCCGTCAAAGTCCAAAAGAATTGGATATAAGCAATAAGAGGCCACCGTATAGCCTTCAACAATGAAAACCACATACCGTATAGTCGACTGCAAAAGGCCTTACATGAAAAAGGTGAAACAATCAAGTCAAACGAGAAAACTGAAGGCGTAATCTTGAAAAAAGCAATGTATGAAAAACAAATTTGACAGGCACAAACAAACGACAATAACTGAATTTCAGACTTTTGATTTAGAATTCGAATATACACATATACATATAGAATTTGGCGGGTTTTATGAATTCTTATCTATATGAAACCCTGTCCTCCTAGAACATGAAGAAGAAAATATTACAAGGGTACCTTAAACAGTTAAAGTTAGGCTTAACATGAAGGTTAAGAGTTATATAAATAAATATAAGATGTGGTATGATTGTCGATGAGCCATCTTTCCGCCAACTTTAAATTGAAGTGGATATAAGCAATTATACATGAAGACCACTGTATGACCTTCAACATTCAAAATTATTTATAAAATTGCATATATGACATGACAAACTTTTTTATTTTGTTTTTCAGATAGGTGTATAAATATTCATCACTAGGTCAGAGAGAAGGGTAAAATAAAGGCACACGAACCTTACAGGGCTTTCTGGAGACAACAATGCAATATCGGAGATAAAATAAATAAAATAACCGAACTTGATGTAAACAACTCGATATGCAATTTCATTACGTCATTCTATAAATATCCGTAAAAGATAAATTCTTTTCAGAGATTATTTTGTGAATATCTAACAGGTGTTTATTGATGGATGTGTTTTATAATAAAAGAATCGGTTATCATTTAACCAAGTGACACGAATTTATACGTCTCTTGAAATGCACTTCCATTTTTTTCAATCGAAAAATAAAATTCGATGAAGTCACAGATTGAAAGAATCATTCGTCACGTATTCCGAACGGAGAAAAGTTAAAATATTCCGAAAGGAGAAAAGTAAAGGTAATCCGAACAGAGGAAAGTTAACACACTCCGAAAAGAGTGAAATTTTCATATTCCGGACGCAGGAAAGTTAATTTAAATACTCCGAATAGGGGAATAGAGGAAAATTCACATATTCCGAAAGGGGAAAAAATCAGATATTCTGAATGGAGAAAAGGTAACATAGTCCGATTGCATGAAAATACATTTTGAAACGTTAAAACATTTAGAAAAAGGAAACTTTTATTTTGTTATTGCGTTTAAACAAGTTCTATTGTTACATGACAATGGATCAATTGTAATTATAGGATATAGGACTATTAACGCCGGAAAAAGCAATTTCAAATTATGTATAGAACTTTCACATGAGGAAGTACTTTAAACATTTGAACTGATAAATTTGTCCATGTATGTACGCCGTTTCATTCGCAGTCGTGTTCTTTTTGGCACTTGAAAATTCTAATGGAGGAAATGTTATTCGTATTTATTAAAATATAGATCTCAATTCATTGAATCGTCTAAAACAGTTAGATACATTCATGATTTTTCTACGTTTTATATGATAAAATGCTAAATGCCTGTAATTCATTTTGGAGCGTAAACATGGTAAAGGTGGAAGACATCTATGATATGGTTGATTTATAATAGTTGTGGTGTAATGATATGTAAACTAATTTATGAAAACTGACAAGGATTTACGTTGACGACAGAGATGCCACGAAAATAGATTATGCGTGGAATAAACATCAGAACCTTTAGATCGAAATCTTTGCTGGCATTTGTCACTGTGAGTTTCGTCATTTTGTTTACGTTTTATTCTTTTCATAGCGGTCAAATAGACATTTATAAACACTTAAATCAAAGGAGATACTATGGAGTTCAAGATTTGGTTTATGGAGATCAAGATTTTGTAAAATCTAATAAATCGGTAATAATAACGAGGAATCTGAAAGAGGAGAGAAAGTTAGACGTTCCGTCGTCTGCTGTAAATTTAACAAATAATTCCAATCTATTAAAAATTCATTCAAGTGATGAACGGGCAAGACAGAATAATTCGAGTGGTCATTTCAATAATGTAAAAGCGAGGTACGATACTGGTCCCGATTACAAAGCTGACAAATTGGTCGTATCAGGCAGTGTTGATACGTTCGACATTAAACAAAGTTCAAAGGTCAAAATATTGATAAACAGTTCACACAAAAGGAATAACACTTTTACTGATAACAGTAAAAGGTCACGTTTTAATCACGTTCCTATTAATACGAAACGAGACTTTTTAGTAACACCAATATTTAAGAGTACAGTTGACAATACTTTCACCAATGCTGATCTCATCAAAAATAGAAATTCAAGCCGATTACTAAAACCCAATAAGAAAATGGATGGATATTTGCGAAAGAAAAATAAACTGAAGAACAATTCGAATAAAGTTAATTATGGCATGCCATTTATGAATGTTTTTCTTAGAGACACAGTAGACAAAATGGTAAATCAAAAACAAATTCGACCTGGAAATAGAAGAAAACCAGTTGTTAGGTTCCCTTATAGGGAAGCTTTGGGACGACACAATTTAATTGATCGTTCATTTGAATTGCAGAATAGATATGATGAGATAAAAAAGACAATTTATAAATCAAAATTGTCAATGAACAAGACCCTACAAACTGACAACGAGGTTATAAATGAATCTTTACCTGTGCGAAACGAATCGTGCAGTAGGTGCTTTAAAAATGACTTCAATATTTTGTTGAATCAAAACGACTTGTGCTCTGAAGCAGATACAATCGATATTTTAATCCTTATTTCAAGTTCTCCGGGCGATTTCAACGAACGAAGAGCAATACGAGAAACATGGGGTTCAAACTGTAATCATGAAAACTCGTCAATGAAGCTTTTATTTGTGATCGGCAATACTCGTAACATTCCGGACAACAACCGTCAATCTCCGGCAATTCCTGGTGAAAATAATATAACTTCAAATCATTCCGAAAATACATTTTCTAAAGTGAGGCTGCAGAAAGAAAGTTTCATATTTAAAGACATTGTGCAGATTGATTTTGTTGATTCATATGGTAATTTAACTTATAAAACTTTATCAGGAATTTCATGGGCCGTTAAGTTTTGTTCAAAAGCGAAATACATTATGAAAACTGACACAGATATGTTTGTGAATACAGAGTTACTTCCCTTTTTAATACAACATGCACCGAAAAAAGAATTTGTCGGTGGATATTGCTGGGGACCTTCTTCACCAAACAGGGATCTCCTTTCAAAATGGTTCGTTTCGTATAACAGTTACCGTAAAACCCAGTTCCCGCCTATGTGTTCTGGTACCGGTTACATAATGAGTAGTGATGTCGCTAGCTCTATATTGCGTAAGGCTAAAAATATTCCATTCTTTCACTTAGAAGATGTGTATATTGCATTGTGCTTGAAAAAATTGAACATCGAACCCTTAAACCTATACGGGTTCAGTAACATACGCCCAGAGTTTGATGCCTGCTTTTACAAGAGTAATGTAGTGACGTCACATTATATGACACCAGAAAACTTGTACGAATTCTGGCAACCAATCAAATCCTGCAGTTTCTCAGTTTTGCCAGTGAATGTATTCAGAGAAGTGCCGTTACCGTATGTTTCATGAAAATAACGTAACGTCATTGGTTCAATATAAGCAATTGAGGACAATGTTAACCAATCACAACGTTTTAGTGCATGCTTTTGAAAATATTACCACAAATGCATCAGCTCATCTGAACTGTTGTATTTGTCGTGAGAAAAGTGAGAAAATAGTATTTGAATGTCTCCTTATACTTATAATCGTGAACTGCGCATTAATTGGAATTATTCATGCACAGGGTTAACTAATTAGAATATTTTGAATATTTTGAATATATTGAATGGTTGTAAAAAGAAAATTGATAGAATAAAACAGTAAGAATCATGCAAAATAAGATTCAAAACAATGCTAACACTAATCTATATTGCTAGAAATTTATTACTGCTATGCCACATTTTACGTTTTCAACCAACTTTTAAAATTGTTAATAGATTGATCATAAACAAATTTTAGCTCTTAAAACTGACGGGAGAAATTCAATGAGTATTTTAAAGTAAAATATGTACAAAGATTTAGGCGGAGTTGCTCATAATAAAGACGTTCATGAGCCTCCTTATGGGTTTTTTTTTTTATTATGTGATTACTTTGTCATTTTTATATTGCTTTTTTGGTAACCTGACCAAATATGTAACGATCATTTGATAATTAAGGACTGTATAATTACGTGAACACCCTCAGTGGTTCACGCTTATATAAAAGTGAGGTATGGAAGTGTCTATCTGTGATGGGCCTTTCGATATTCTCGGAATCAACATTCTCAGAACTTCTCGAAAATGGTCTATCATTTACACAGATAGTTATTTATGTCTTTGATATGGCTCCTCTATGGATAGGGTACCACATGACATTGTATAATTCAATAATTAAAGTTCATTTGTAGATTGGAAAGTAAAACAATAATACTAGGTTGCATTCAAAAAATCATTTATATATTAGATAAAGAAAGGCAACACAGTAGTATACCGCTGTTCGTAACTCATAAATCGATAGAAGAAAAAAAAACTAAAACTGGGGGGAAACGCATTAAATATAAGAGGAGAACAACGACACAACAGAAACACAACATTAGAATATAACACACACAGAAACGAACTAAGCATTAGACAAAATCCGATGAGAATAACAAAACTAAATACATGAATTTGGGATAGAAAAGTACCGTGACACGTCTTATAGCAATGTGAATACACACTCAAATATAAGAGAAAAACCACACAACCGAAACACAACATTAGAATTTGACACACACAGAAACTAACTATTATATAACAATGGCCTGACTTGGTACAGGACATTTTTAAAGAAAAAAAATGGTGGGTTGAACCTGGTTTTGTGGCATGCCAAACCTCCCACTTTAATGGCAATGTTAAGATGTTAACGTTAAAATGACAACATAACATTACAGGACTACATTACAAATAACTAGGAGAATATATGGGGCAGAGAAACACACGAATAATAACTTACAAAAGGCACCAGGTAAAAATTGAATACGCCAGAAGTGCGTTTCGTCCAAACAAGATTAACCAGTCACGCGCAGTGCGGAAGCCAAAATCAAGTACAAAGTTGAACAGCACTGAGGACCAAAATTTAAAAAAAGTTGTGCCCAATACGGCTAGGGTTTTCTGTTTGGGATAAGAACATCCTTAATATTTTGAATGATTTCTACTTTTGCAAACAGTAAATTTTATAAAATGACTATATAATAGATAAACATGATAAAACCGAAGTATTAACTAACTACATAATGAAAACGAGTACATTACTAAAACCAACATAATTGAGCAAAAAAAAACCCATCCGAGTTAGTCAAAGCCTGAACGCATAAAGTGACGTCACATTAGAGCCTTTATTTGCCTTTTGGCAAAAAGAATATGCGTTTATAATAACGTAAATGATTCTTATGAATCAGGTATACTGATAACGCCATTATATAATTCATGTTTTGACACGGTCCTTGTATGCGCTGTGTGTTTAGTATTTAATACAAGTTAACCGATTTACGAGTGAACAAACGCCGTTTTTGGAAGAAAAAAATAGATCATTTCTTCTTTTTCTATTACGTCATTTGATTTTCTCTTCACCATTTTCTCACTTTAATTTACATGAAATAACACATGAACTGCATGCTTGAAAGTATATAAATGTAGTGTAGCATGTTCATCTATTGTCATAAAAAACATAATATCTTATAAAATTGTTAGATTTAGCGACCATTAAGTCCTTATAATTAAGTAACATTCATTTGTAGTGGAAAATTATTTTAATGTTCATTAAGCTTAAATTAAAAATTGTTTGCTAGCCCTCTCTGTGATTAATGTACGATAAATCTGGTAAATTTTCCCAACAAACTTTCATGATTATGGGGAGATAATATAATTCTGTTTTCATTTATAGTCTTTTTCAAAAATGTTTTCTGTAGGATCCAAATATAATTTTTCACTAAAGCATTCGGCATAAGTTTGATGCTTCTAAATAAAGTTGTAGCTATGGTGTTCTGTTTTTGTGTTTGTGTTAGGGGGTATAACACTTCTTTCGTGTATTTGTCTGTAGGGATCGAGTAATGCAGATAAATTTAGACAGCGTGTCTGCTTCATTTGAGTTCTGACATAATTGTATACAACATATTTAAAGCAACAAATGCCTTTACAAGTAGAAGGATGAATGCTATTAAAGATAACATGATGCATATCAAGTTGCAACTGTATTTTTGACAGCAGAATCAAACATGTGTTATTTACCGGCATATTATACCTCAAATTTAAAGTAGAGGTTTTTTGTATATTCCGGTACCAGAATACGTCTTTAAAAGAGAGGAATTTCCTGATTACTTGGAAGAAGATGCTCTGTTTGTGATTTTAGAGCTATCTGTGATTTTAGAGTAATTTGTCTCATCACACTAAGAAATATAATGATGATGAGGGTAGATTTGACCTTGCACATCTATGACGATCTTGCACGGTCGGAATGTATAAAACATAATATAAGATAATAAAAGAATTCTTTATGAAGTATATATTAATTTTAAACTTTTGAAATCAAATAAATAAACTCAAGATAGATACCAGGATTAAATTTTGTATCCACGCCAGACGGGTGTTGACGCGCGTTTCGGCTACAAAAAAAAAACTCATTAGTGACGATCATATCCAAAAAAATTAAAAAGGCCAAATAAAGAATGAAAGTTAAGAGCATTGAGGACCAAAATTCCATAAAGTTTTGGCAAGTACAGCCAAGGTAATCTATTCCTGAGGTAGAAAAGCCCGAGTATTTCAAAAGTTCAAAGTTTTGTAAACAGTTAATTTATAAATATGACCATATCAATGATACTTCAGAAGTGCTGATTACTGGACTTGTGATACCTTCGGGGAAATAAAACTCCACTAGGAGTGGCTTCGACCCAGTGGTTGTAAATATATTAAAGGTATATATAAATGTCTTTGATAAACCAATAAAAATACTAATACTAATTTATAGATTTTAAATTCTATAAAATAACTATATGTATAGATGAAATAAAAACACTGTTGAAGGTAGACAATCAACACATTGATTTCTTGGAACTGAACCTAGTTCAACGGAATGTAACTCTTGCATATAAATGACACATCATAAGAATTAATAAACACAGTAATCGAGCTCCACCTTCAACGATGATTCTGAACAATATAACCGTCAGTTGTAAATCTATAGGATAGTGACAGCTAATGAATGCTAATCCACAGTGAAATATATCTGTTTGATTTTTTTTAAAACCTACTCGGAAAAATGCACGAACTTATGGATTTTCATTGCTCATAATTAGCGTGTTTACACATTGATATAATACACGGCTGGAAATCTACACACGCAGAACATTTGGTTCTCCAATGAAAACCGTGAGAGGATTTTCCGGTTGTGTTTGAGTGGAGTAATTGTCACCGCCTCAAAAGGTATATGCATTTCTAAATTGCAACTTTCTAATTCAACTGATCATTATATTGAAAATCGGAGAATACCATTCTGCGGTGAATACTTTAACGATGAGATACCATTTACTATTGTACATAGAATTAAAATCCTACAAAATCAGTTGCCCCACGAGAAATTGGCGAAAAAAGGTTGAAAAGGTTCTATTATAGACCTACAAGTTCAAATTTAGTTGGTTTTTTCAACTTTCAACGACTCATAGCTTGGATATAAAAATATGATTTCACGTCCCCTCGCGCATTCACGACGTCCTCAATCAGAATCGACCCCCTCACGCATGAAATAAAAATTTATTGTATTTTGAGTTGTTAAGACGTCTATCAACTTCGGACAGCGTACACGCCGCCCAAAACGACATTCATACCATTTGACTGAGAAAATAAAACACATGAATTTGAACTAGTAGGTCTGTGTATAGAACCATTTCAAAATTTTAATGTCACTTTTTTTACCAATGTTTCTTGGGGCAACTGATTTTGTAGGAGTTCAACTCCTTGTACAGCAGTAAATGTTTCTCTTCTTTAACGTATTCACCACAGAATAGCATTCTCCGATTTTCAATATTTTCATCAGTTTTCATCAGTTGATTGAGAAAATTGCGATTTAGAAATGTACATACCATTTGAAGCGGTGACAATTACTCCACTCAAAGACAACCGGAAAATCCTCTCACGGTTTTCATTGGAGAACCAAATGTTCTGCGTGTGTATATTACCAGCCGTGTAATATGGTTGTTAAACATTATAAACCTTTAACAGTAGAAGATATAATACACCGAGTGTTTGCGTTAACTTACCCAAATAGATAATAATTAAAAAAAACTAAAAAATAACCAAAAGACATGTGCACGCTTAATTGTGAAAAGGAGAGGATTTTGACCATTTTTTTTTTTTTACTTCAATGAAATGTAGGATTTATTTCCTACAACCGTTAAAATCAATGGAATATTTTTTCGACCCTTTACCGTATGCAACCAGATGTGACGTACTATGGTTTGATGGTATAACACAGACCTCTATGGTATCTTTCTTTTCTTTATTCAGTTTTAAACTAAGATAAATCGCTAAAAAGTTAAATATTAATATGACATAATTTTTGGAGACTAAAACTGCAACAATTGATATTGTACGACCTTCAACAATTAGCAAAATATATACGTAAAATCATCAAAACTGGTTCACCACGTGAAAATATTTGAATCTATTCAGTAGTTGCTTAATCATTAAAGAAACAAGGAACACAATTTTAATACGATTGTTTGATTTCTTGGTACTTGTGAATATATCAGGTATGTCCAGGAAGATAAAAATTATCAACAACACATACTAAATTGTTGGCTCATAGGTTGCGACGAGCATATTTTACTGCTTTATTAAACACTTTTATCTTATTTTGATTATCTATTTATTATCTACATAAAAAGGTGTCTTTTTAAAATAATATTCAAAGACACTGATCGATTGACAGTATCATCAGGTCTTTGGATTATTTGGGTCTTGTGCTGGTGGTTCATAATTACGTACAACTTCAACGATGGTGTGAATAAAATTGATGGATTGGTTACTGTTACCATCACCTGGAACAAAAACAAACCTGAAAGCTAATCAATATAACACAACTGTATACTTTACCGAGAGATGGTATCTGATTTTATTTGAGGCTTATGTAGTGGCATATTCTAAGCAAAATATTCAGTACATGTACTTCGTTCCGTCGTCATACAGACGAATACTTCGATATATAAAGTTAGATAAAAGCTGGAAGCTTGAGAGGTTAATAGTTGTTACCAAAAGCCTCTCATGTCTTTTTCAGTACTTGCAATATGTGAAAAATTATTCACTTTGATGACAAAATATATCAGCACAAACAATTTATTAAGTTTAAAGACTCATTTGAGCAAAGGTGGTATAGATGCTATTAGTATCTTAACAGCAGTAGAAGAAGATTTGTTGGTATTTTCATTTCCAGTTGTTTAACATTTTACACGAATAAACTCATCATAGATACCAGGACTAAATTTTGTATATACGCAGGGATGGTTTCAATTTCACCACTTAGAACTATAGGTTAAATAGCTTCCATGAGAGCAGTAACGTTTTAAGAAGGATATCATGTTATGAAATACTAGCCCTGGAATATCGTGTTATCTAGGAGATATATACTCTGTATGCAGGCGCCGCTTAAATGTTGCTATAAAGAAACGGAAAGATTACAATTTGCGAGCTGAAATCATTTCTCTTGTCTCTTATATTTGTTTTAAACCAACCCTCGATGTTAATTTATAGAAGTAAGTCAAGATATGAAGCAGACTTGAATTTATTTGTTTTACTAGTATCCTTTATCTCAAGTTCGATGGGATAGATGCCTTCAACATAGTCATCAAATTTTGAATTATTTAGTGAAAAAACAACATCTACTTAATGGAAAGTTAAGTTAAAGAATACTGCTTTTTTCTTCCTTGGAAGTTCCTATATGGAGTCGGCCTCATATAAATGAAGGAACAAGTCGGCAAGAAGAGAGTCGCAGTTGGTATTCATTGAAATGTCCATTGTTTGTTGAAAAAACATGTCTTCCACATATTTGAAGTTCGCTGAATAAAAATCTATCAACATTATAATCCAATTTGAGATTATTTAGTGAGATAACTTCATCTATATACGGGAACGTAAAGTTAAAGGATAGTGATAGCCTCTTTTCGTTATTCTATCTCTCAATATTGCTGTTCTTCCATTTTGCACAGTTGATCAAAGATGGATTATGTAAATATGTGTGGCTCCAATTTTGTCATATAAATCTTTTTACATTTTTCATGTTCTGATTCATCTTTAGCTTTCAAAATAATGGGTTTGAGCCATTCTGATGAAAGTAAATTCAAAAACACATTATTCTTAAAACATTCAGATGGAAGAGAAAATAACAGCATATCGGAACATAAAATTAAAGAATAATACTAGAATTTTTCATCGTGATGCTTAGCTTCTGTGTGAAGTTAGTCGACAAATGTAGGATAACAGTTTGTTTCCATATCAATGTCGTGATTGTTCAAAAACACGTACACAAAGTGTATCAAATATGTTGGCAATAACAAATCAAGCATCTCGAAGATGTCTGTTTCATGGAAACCTTTGTTTGATTCAGAGTGATCTTCACATATTTTTGGTTTATAATCCCTTCCTAAAGCAAGCTTACTATATATTATGATGGGGCGTTTTGACTTTGAAATCGGGCCTTTAATTTAGAGTAATTATATTAGATGTATGTTTCATTATAATGCATTATTTTGATTGGCTACACTGCAATCTCGTGTTATACCCTTATCAACTTCATTACACAAGAAAACTTATCATTCATGACGACACGAGGTCAAATAAAAACCTGATAAAAATCGTGTTTTCATGAAAAATATCAAGCTCCGTTTTTTTGTATACAAGATTTCCCTTCACAAAACTTATTTTAGAATGTTATTATGAGTGGTGGATATTTTTCACTGGACCAGGATTAGGCAAATTACTGAATTTCTGTTGGTGGATAAAACACTAGGAATTTGCCTCCTCCAAATTTAGACCACTGGCGGGATCAAACCAGTGCTACATAGTTTTACTATTAAAAGTCTATATGAATTTATGTTGAACCAACGGCCTAATTTAAGACAAAACAAAAACAACAACTGAATACTGGCTTCTGAAAGGCACTTTTAAATTAAGAATTTTGCAAGATAATACATTTTTGCAAGCGCCCAACTTTCCCCTAAACCTGGGACAGTGATCTTACAGCAAAATGTAGAAACTGCAAAATTTATTGATAATTGCTTCACTCAATAGAATTGTATGAAACACAAAGACATAAGACATTAAAAAAGACACACAGTACTGTTTTACAAATGCTTGCAGTAACCTAAAAGCTAGATTAAGGTCATAGAAATTACGACTATTTGCTTCCATTTAAACTTGTCAAGATATTCATACCTATAGTAATACAAAGGTAATTGTGTCAGAATGGACATAGAGAATGACCTTTCAATTTTAATATGAAAATTCTTTTGAAGCCGACGTAAAGGACAAAATCTAGAAATAGCCATTTTGTTTTGATGAGACCAAATCCTACAATTTGAATTAAGTGAACAAATAAATAGATTTTTTTTTCTTTTTAACGGATTTATTCAAATATTGTGTGCCGTCGACATCTTACATTACAAATTCTCTTGTGACATTACGATTGAAAGTTATTGTGTATCATCTGTTTGTTTATTTTTAATCAGATAATAGTTTTGTTTACAAATCAAAAGAAGATTATCTTATTACATCGCGTTTGAAATAAGCCGTGCATTAAAGTAACTAGATCATAGTGTATTTTTTTAGTCTTTTTAATCCGAATATAGTTTTATTTACAACGTAGGAGGAGATTGTTATTTTAGAAAGTGTATGGAACTGATCTCTCGTATTCACACGTACGATGAACCCAATAACCAAAGAACTAAAAATAGTGACATATCGTATACATTTGACCATTTTTCGCTATAGCAAATTAATCAACCAATACAAATTAGGAATCAAATGTATCTGAGTGGGAAAATGTGTTAAATTGAAACATGACAAAAGTCTATATCTATACATTTGCTACGCATGCATAAATGCCACCCATTTTCTTTGCTTACTATTTCAAAAGTATATAAATTGATGTCACTTCACTCAATCTATTAATTTTATCATATACCTGTAATTGACCAAAGATGAAAAAATCTTTTGTTGCTTTATTGTATTCGATTCTGCTTTCGTTGGTATGCGTACAGGGCCAAAACTGGCCGCTCTTTGATGCTTTAAAAAGAAAGAATATTGGTGGTAAGTTTTATGTATTATGAACAAATTATCTTAAGTTTGTATATTTACATGGGCCTAGGAGGTCTAAAAAGTCGAATCCAGTAATTAGAAGTAAGTAAGTGATAAGTTTATTACAGTGTCATAGTTAAAAAAAAATCAGCATTAAAATATATAAGATTCCTGCCTTAAAAGACATATGAGTCCCTTTTACCTCATGCTATTTAAATGCATACATAATTCAAAACATTATTCGAAATTAAAAATTATTTAAAAATACTAAACATTTACTTTTTAGATCAACAATTTTTCAATTGAAAGAACATAAAAAAAACTAGAATAGATTTAAAAATCTGAAAAAAATATGCTTATAAATAATAAGTAAAAATCTAAATTCTTTAAAATTTATCTAAGTTGCTGGTGCGCCACGAAATAGCATTTGCTGAAAGTGGCGTTAAATTCCAACCAATAAATCAATTAATTAATTATTCAATCATTCAATATATGTCCTGCATAGCTTTTAAGCTTTTTTGAGCAATAATTTAGAAGAATTAATAGTTTTTATAGATTTGATTTCTTTTGATTGTTTTATATAACGGAGATATAGTATCAATTTAAGTAGCTTTATTTCCTCCTTTTCATAGAAATATCAAAGATAAATAGGGAAGTACCACTTCGGTTGTATCGAATGTACTATAATACATGTACATATAATAAAATAAACATACATGTATATTCGATATTGGGACGTTAGATCTGATGCATCGTGTAGGAAGAGCGCAAAAAAGCTTTGTTCTAGATAATAAAAAGAAATTCTAATACAAAATACAAAATCTCACAATTGTACAGTATATTAGGGGGTGTCGAGTATAAATTTATGTTCTTATCACATATGCCTTAACATACGGGCAAAAAGATTTACAAAAGATAGAGGTAGCAGTAGTAGAAAGGTTATGGGGTAGCAGCCTCGCTATGAGCTTTCTCGTGTTTTTTTTTTATATTGTGATTGCTTGACCATTTTTATAGCGATTATTTGATTACGAGACAGAATATATTTTGATCGTTAATTTATTTGACAATCTAGGGCTGTATTTTTGATTATTTCATTATCTTATTAAAAAAAAAATACTTATGTAATCATATTGGCAAAAGGAGTTGTGGTTATGTGAGTACTTGGACGACTCATTATAAATAGGTTGTGGGTACGTAATAACCATAACACATACAGTAAGGGCATATAAGGTTAATAATACATAATATTGTCAAGTTCCAAAAGAATAGGACCATAATCCTGTCGCAAGTGTGTTTGCTTTTTCTTTGTAAATAACTAAAAACTAAAATACGATAAAATATTTCTAGGTAAAATAACAAAATTACCAAACTCCGAGGTAATTAAATGGAAAATTCCTAAGCAAATGGCAAAATCGAAAGCTCAAACAGATCAAACAAATGCATTACTGTCATATTCCTGACTAGGTACAGGATTTTTTTTATGTCAAAAGAATGGTGGATTAAACTGGTTGTATACCTAGCTAAATCTCCCACTTGTTTAATGAATGGCTGTTATTTATTTTGAATTTATTGAACCATAAAATTAATTTTTGACTCTTCACATTGAATAATCTGCGAAGCGGATTATGTTAAATGTGAAGAGTCAAAAATTAATTTTATGGTTCAATAAATTCAAAATAAATTATTGCCATTCATTATAAATAAATTTCTTTCAAAAATAAGGCTCAAATATATATATTAATAAGGATAACAACGTACACAGATGTTTGCGTATGAATACACAACGTTAGAGTGGGCGTGTCGCCAAAAAATTGATAACATTGAAAATAAACCCAATTCTTTTAACCAATCAGAAGACAGTAAATACACCAAATTTATTTATATAACAGTGGCATAAAATTCAAAAAAACAAACAGACATAAATCAATTTATACTGAAATTTTCAGGGCTAATGAGTATTTTTTTTTTCTCGTTATATTTTTTGTAATGACCAACAGGACAGTTTGTTTTTGGTTTGTATGAACACATGATGAAAAAAAGCAATAAAACCCGACTTAAACACAAAAAAGGGAGAGATCCATGACGACCAAAGGGCATTCGATTATATAACTGTTTTTTCTCTGTAGATAATATAGTTAATAGTTTCATCAAAATGCTGAATACTGGTAAAAGTATCAAATGTCCTCTAGGTTTATCCATTGGAGGGTGCTACTATCAGTTAATGACAGTATGGATCAGACGTGTATTTTTTAAACGTAAACTGGATAACAAGTGGCATACCAGAATGTTATAAACACGTGACCTGAGTATTATAAACAAGTGACTTGAGTATTATAAAAATCATACTTGAATACTAAAATTGGGAATGAAAATGAAGAATGTGTCAGAGACAACCACTCGACTATAGAGCAGAAGGCCACCAATTGGTCTACGACACACTATATACATATGGACACGTTGACCATCTTGTCTACATGGTTCTGAAAAGTGCCGTTGTGAAGAATAGTATATCAAACCAAAACCTAAACCAAAACAGTAGAATAACAATATCGACTTATGCAAAACTAAGATGGCCGCATCCTGATTGACACAAACTGTTCGACATATTGTAATTCTCACTAAACGCCAGCGTAGCGAGCCGACCGTGGGAGTACTTTATAGTCAGTCATGTATACGTTATGTTAACATCAATGTAGTTGAACACTCCTGTAGTTATAAGAACCGTGCGGTCTCACTTATATATTGGTGAAAAGAAGTGACAAGAAGCGTCAAGAAGCACCGAGAAGCGACAAGAAGAAATAAAATAGCGAAAAAAAGATAAAACTAGAGACAAGAAAGTTTATTTTCTATTTGTTCTTTTTCCGTCGATTTGGATAGGTGCCGATTTGACTAGAATTTACCAGAGAATCCCGTGAGCTGAATAAAACAAACATTTGTAGTACTTAAATATTTCATGGAATCATTTACATATATATGAAAATGAATAAAATAAAATAAAATAAAATAAACTGAGGTATTTATTTACCTTTGCGCCATCGCCAAATTGTCTCCTCCATGGTTAAGATTGTCTGCGCCATCGTTAAACAACGCCCGCCATCGTTAAAATTATTGTCAATATTTATTTTCGTATCGTAGTCGTCGTCATTTTTGTTTGAAGTATCAGTCATTCTATTACGATAGTTTTTGGAAAGATTAGAACTTGTTCTAAATCTTTCCAAAGGCACTGGCCTCCCTAACAACACGACAGGTTAGTTACTGTTACTAAATGTATTCACACTGAAATATAGTTCCTTATAGTGCTCATGTATGTGCACATAATACACATATGAACTGAAAAAATTGGTATATTTTAGGAGCAGTTCATCCAAGAATGTATGTAACCAAGGTATGTTGATGTGCCTTTTTTAAAACAATTTGATTAGGTAATTTGGTATTGATACAATACTATAATGATTGACAACTGTCATTATCACCAAACAATCAGAGACAAGGTGGACCTCTAATTACAACTAGAACACACCCGTGATATCGCGGGTCCGTGACTGAATTAAAGTATATTATTATGCGCAAGCCTTATATTAGTATTATTATTGTCATCTGATAAAGTCATGCCGATTATAAGATACACAGTTTTCTCTGCTTTCAAATCTTTCTGTTTGAACCCGTCGAACTGGAACTTATCAATTATTGATAATATTAATTATTTGGAAAAAAAAGGTCCTGGAATGGAGTATTTTTTTAATCAACAGCATTGTCCTATATTAGTTATAAATAAAGTTGAATTCTTTGATTCGCTGTTTTACGTCATGCCCGCTAACAAATTGAAAACAGTAACTATACGCCTTATTTTAGTCCAGATTTTTAGTATTCGTATTATGTTCTTAGAAAGTCTAACTGATTAAAATACTACAATAGGTAACAATTTGACAATTAAGTAGTGTCAAACCCTGTGATTATGACCCGTGTAATACTATATAGCATATTAATCCTGAATACATCGTTTGGTGGTGCGCCTGTCAGATGCGGAACGTACAGATAAGGTAATCGGTAACAGGTGAATATACTATTGGTATCGGTATCGGACTCGACCCGGAACTTCTTAATTATTGGCAATATTAATTACGTGGAAAACAAAAGGGTCTGGAGTGGTGTAATTTTTAATCTACACCTTTGTACTATATTAGTTATATATAAAGTTGAGTTCTTTGATTCGTCGTTTTTACGTGATGACGGCTGACAAATTGGACCTCGTAATTTTAGTATTATAGATGCCCAATTTTCCATTTTCAGGCCAATCTTGGACATTTAATAGGCTCAGAGGCAAGTCAAAGTATCCTGCAAATACCCAATACAAAACAAAAATAAAATCTTTAGGGATTTTGCATAAAAAAAATTGTACATTCAATATAAAGCAAGGATACATGTATGTGGTATGGATGCAATTGTCAAAAATGAGACAACTACAAACAAGACTTACATTTAAGCAATCGTAATTCTATTCCAACTTTATTTGTATGTACTCCATCCTCTTAAGTCCCACTGCTAACGTGGCAAATTCTCCTAACTTTCTCCATTTTTAAATTACTGAATACGTATTAAAAAATTTGTGTTCTTGCTGATGGTGTTTCCGCCTACCTCCATTGGTAAAAACTGGTGTGCATCTTAAAGCCAAAATTATTGAAAGTGGCGTTAAACGTCGATAATTAATCAATCAATCCTTTTACAGAAATGTGAACACTTCTAGATACTAAATCCTTCTTTTGAAAATTCTTCAGAAAGATCAATACTGATTATGTTAATGTTGCACCTGTGGTTGTAGGTAGAATAATTAATAATTTATTTTTTTATATTATTTATTTTTCTCAGCAGAATACGTGTTTTTCGATTCTTATACATCCTTGCATTTCAAATTGTCGACTTTTGCCGTTCTTAATTAATGAAGGACAATTGAATTTATACCGTATTATTATCGTTGATAAAAATTTTGGGTTATTTCAAACGTTTAAAGTATACATTCCCGACGAATATCATTCTCAATGAAATCGACATTTATTGATAGAAAACTAACACGAACAACATGAGTGTGACTATCCCTCTGGTATCTTTAACCACTTGTATCATATAGATGAAGGACATAACATGATGAGTCAGCGAGAACAAACGATGCAACAACTAAAAAGGCCTATAAATAATTTCTTACCATTTTCGACATAAGAAAATACCTGTTCCAAGTAAGGAATATGACAGTTGTTATCCGTTCGTTTGGTGTGTTTGGGTATTTGATTTTGCCATTTGATTAGGGACTTTCCGTTTTGATTTTTTCTTGGAGTTCAGTATTTAAGGCCTTGGTTGATACTTAATAATGAACTTTCGTGTAACTGTTTTATACTTTTTCAATACTTTTACATATTTCGTAAAAATTTATTCAAATCTGCACACAAGATTTGAAGGCATTTTGATGCAAAATTGCAAATTGCATGGTTTCAAACAATTATTTTGCCTCAAATTGTAACCAAAATCTCACACATAAAGGGACAGGAATGTATTGATGACAAGTATCTGTTACCATCTGTTAACCAGAAAGACCATAACCATGACCATCCACTTTTTGTTGGCTTCTGTAAAGTTTTGGAATGCATTACCTCAACTTCCATCACTGTAGACATTTGGTTAAATGACTTTCTTGTATGCAGCAACCCTTTATACCGTATTGTTATCGTTGATCAAAATTTTGGTTATTTCAAACGCTTAAAGTATACATTCCCGATGAATATCATTCTCAATGAAATCCACATTTATTGATAGAAAACTAACACGAACAACATGAGTGTGATTATCCCTCTAGTATCTTTAACCACTTGTATCATATATATGAAGGGCATAACATGATGAGTCACAGAGAACTAACGATGCAATAGTTTTGTACGCCAGACGCGCGTTTCGTCTACATAAGACTCATCAGTGACGCTCATATCAAAATATTTATAAAGCCAAACAAGTACAAAGTTGAAGAGCATTGATGATCCAAAATTCCAAAAAGTGGTTCCAAATACGGCTAAGGTAATTTTATGCCTGGGATAAGAAAATCCTTAGTTTTTCGTACAATTCAAAGTTTTGTAAACAGGAAATTTATAAAAATGACCACATTATTGATATTTATTATATATATGTCAAACCCGAAATGTTGCCTACTGGGCTGGTGATACCATCGGAGTTTTCGAATGCATTACCTCAACTTCCATCACTGTAGACATTTTGGTTAAATAACTTCCTTGTATGCAGCAACCCTCGATTGAGGAAATCTTGGTAGGATCTTACTTAAAATCTTGAATATCACATCACTGAATGGGAGATATATACTCTAAAAATTTGAAATTAATGGGTCACTTGTTATTATGGAAAAAATGCGAAACATTGTTATAACCTTTACCGCTATAAAACAAACTTGTCGAAAAAAGAAAACAAAAAGGCAAATAGACAAAGCAAATAAGCATAAAACGCAAGACAAGAACACAAAAATTTACAATAGCACAATAACATAATGACGGGATGTACAAGAACATCGCAATAATTTTCTGAATTTGTGTAGTATTTTCCGAATTGTTGCTTCATAGAAATTAGAAGTTCACAATTGGGAATCTGAAATTATTCATTTGTCATAATCTTTTATCCATTGATATGGTAGCAGAAGTTGAATCCTTAACAGTTGTAGCAAGCATGGACATAACATTCAAGCTTGATACAGCTCTTAATCTGGATTGTGATTAAACATTACACACATCATAGGTTTCTGACAAAGCATGAATCAGACCAAATTACGGAAATATTCAAAATCGAAACACAGGGTTAGACTCAGCATATACAACACCAAGAATTTAATTTTACTATTTGTTTATGGACAACATAAGCTATGTTTTCAAAATGCTCCAGAAAGGAATTAAGTTTGAGCTGTAATTTGTAGGAAAACTTTTATCAAATTACTCTTTTTTTTGGTGAAGATTGCAACAAGTGAGGTATAGATTGATGTGTATGGTAATTGAGATTTATTTGCCATCAGGTAATGATTGAAGTTTTTAAACATATTGAAGTCTCTAGTTGATGGGAAATTGAAAAAAAAAACAATCATTTTTCTTTGCATTTTTACTCATATTGATAATTAAGCAACATAAGGAATGATTGGTGTAGTGAAATGAAATGCCAAATACCATGTCTAAGGTATAAGGATAATAAAGAGTATTATTTATTATTTGGCAAAATAGATAACATGGGATAAAACTTGGGTATAAAATTGGACATAGATTAGTAATTTTGGTTTTTGGGATTGTAATTCAAAGAGGTTGAGATGTCATTTTTATTTGTGAATTTGTGTTTATAATTGTTCTAAAAAGTATTATCAAAGGGTGGCTCTAATGTGTGTTTAAGAGTGCATTATCATTAAATGTGGTTTGAATATTTTCCTTTGAGCAGAAATGTAAACATGGAGAAAATTGTTTTTAAGTATATGGGACATCAATGCTTTTTTTTTTACCTTATTGTGCCTCTAATTCTTATGACTATCAATCCATAATCCCTCAAACTGATTCAAATCTTGCTTTTCTGTCACAATTTTATACTTAAACTAAGGAAATCAGAAATGTTTACTTTTGACCAAAAACTGTTTAAAAGGTTAGGACCATTACCCCCAAAATCAATCCTTACCTTTCTTTTGTAGTACAATTTAATAGAGATCTGTATACTTATTCTCTACCTATTGTCTAAAAACCAAATTTGTTTGGAGAACGATGACGTCACAATTTATAATAATACGGCCACAAGATTTCGCATCCATATAAAAAGGAAAGAATCACTAAACGAAAAAGAGAGGCGAAAGATACCAAAGGGACATACAAACTCATAATTTAAGCCTGTAATTCAGTGGTTGTCGTTTGTTTATGTGTTCATTTAATTAACATAAATAAGGCTGTTAGTTTTCTCGTTGGAGTTGTTTTACATTGTCTTATCGGGGCCTTTTAAAGCCGACTATGCGGTATGGGCTTTGCTCATTGTTGAAGCCCGTACGGTGACCTATAGTTGTTAATGTCTGTGTCATTTTGGTCTTTTGTGGATAGATGTCTCATTGGCAATCATACCACATCTTCTTTTTTATATCATAAGTCAACAAAAAAAGAATGCCATTGGTAAAAAAAAAAAAAACTAAAAAACAAACAAGTACAGAAAAAACAACAGAGAAAACTAAAGACTGAGCAACAAGATATCCATCAAATATCTCAGCTGTTCCAGAAGGGTAGGCAGATTTTGCTCCACTAAGAGAATAACTAGGTATTACATTCACATTATTTATTCAAAACAAAGTATAAAATCTGAGCAAGGTTTCCTCATCTGTTAAAGTTATATCACATATTCATACAATTTAGTCAAGTTTGTGATAACATGTATATTTATTGCTACATCTGTCTGTGTGATGTTTCTTCCAAGTCAATAAAAATAGATTCGATTCTATCTATAGCCTCTTGTAATATAGAATAGCCCTACAATATACAAATTTAGAAAAAATCAATAAATATATACCGGTAGAAAGTATCTTAAAACAATCATAAAGATCTTTCCATCAAAACAATGTATTTTGATATGAAAGTTGTGAAACTAAGTTTAAAATGTCATTTCAATCATCAAATGATAGCTTCTAGTACGCTGATTCCAAAAATATTTGGTTTCCATACATTTTTTTTAAATAAGGGAGATAATTTGTTACTTCCGGTTTGAAAAATGTTACTTACGATTATATTTGAATATTTACTTGACACTGATTCCAAAAATAATAAAGTACAAAAAATAGCTACTTCCGGTTTACAAAAGGTCACTTCCGGTTGTTTCTTTCAAGGTTAAATGGTTTGATACCTTTTTCCAAAAGTTTCATAGCTTTATCATGTATACATATAAAATAAAAGCAAAGGTCAAAATCTAGAACGTCAAATTAAGCTATGACCTTGAGATCAATTTCAAGGTCATGAACTAAGGACCTCAAATCAAAAGACCATAGGTCTTAATTATATTTGGTTAATGACTTATATCACCAAACACGTCTTTTTAAATACAAGAGGGGAGAAAACTCCCTTTTACGTTCAAGGTGCCCTTGCAATAAAAATTTATGTGTTATGACATGTCGCAACTAACAATTTAGTAAAAATAATTTGTTGATATCTTATACGGTCTTTGGATATAAGTGAAAATAAGCCAAATTCAAATATTAGAATATGACCTTGACCTTTGACCTTGACCTAATTTTCCTTTTTTTGGACCAAGGACCTCAAATCAAAAGATCCTAGGTCTCTATCACTTATGGTTTATAAGATAGAAATGCATATCACTTATATCAGATGCATAAGGGGAAATAACTCATATGGAGCGGTCATATTGCTTCGGTCAAAATAGGACAAATCATGCAAAGGATATAACGAGCAATTTTGTAAAATAAATTTGTCGTTATCTTTTATGGTTGCGAAGGAGTTGTGAGCACAAGGAAAACAGTGTTTGGGGAGATAACTCCTACAAAGAAAAGTATTCGGTTACGCAGGGTAAATTTCAAAAGCGCATAAACTGTTCGATATTATATACCAAATATCAAAGCGACATATTGCGAAACAAATGTTTATCGCAAGAACAAAATTAGGTGGAAGAAAAAAAAAAAATAATCAGAAGAAAAACAATAGGTCTTTCCACAGAAAAGTGGAAAGACCTAATTAAAAATCCAAATACTTTTCTTTAAGGAAAAGTCACTTTTATTTACCAAGATTGCACTAATCCAAATAATTATGACGTCTTGA
Source organism: Mytilus galloprovincialis (assembly GCF_965363235.1). Lineage (NCBI taxonomy): Eukaryota > Metazoa > Mollusca > Bivalvia > Mytilida > Mytilidae > Mytilus > Mytilus galloprovincialis. The sequence goes on along the minus strand of NC_134848.1, from coordinate 17,200,474 downwards.
AAGGCTATTATATTATTTTTTTCTTTGACTCTTTACATTGATAGGAAGGCGTCAAAGCAAAAATTTAAAATAGCCTTCCTAAACGTCATAGTTGTTTGGACTAAGATTGAACATGCTGAAATGTTTCAATTGCTTTTTTTTATCATAATTGAATTTATGTTGAAAGTCTTACTGGAAGTTTTACACTTAAAATTATCATTGATCAATGTAAATGGTGTCAAAGTAAAAAGTATACATTTTTCATATACATGTCCTATAAATTCACCTTTCCAGTTAATTTCAATTATAAGTTTTCAATCTATACATATCGCTGTAAATTTACCTGCATGTATATATTTTCTCTGAAATTTAACATGCATGTAAAACTACAATGTACATTGTATAACCTTCCCTGTTAATCTACCTGCATGATTAACTTATCCCTGTAAATTTACCTGAAAGTATATTTTTTCTCTATTTTTGTACCAGCATAGGGGGTCTCATTGGGGGGTTCTAATCCCGCATCCCGCTTACTGTTTTGTCAGATTCCCATATCCTGCTAATACTATGTACTTCAGAAATTTTCATTTTTTTGTAATTTCCTGAATCCCGCCAGCCTTAACTTCCTGTTTTCACAGCACAATAATTTGACTTTCTCATGTTAGCTTACAAATAATCGGCAATCCCAAATCACGCTTAGACCCCAATGAGACCCACAAAATAGTTTATAATTTTCACTGTTAATTGACTTAACCTGAATGTATAACTTTTCCCTGTTAATTTACAGGCATGTTTAACTGTCCATGCAAATTTACCTGAATGTATAACTTTTCCCTGTTAATTAACATGTATGTAAATCTACCATGAACATTTACATGAATGTATAACTTTTCCCTGTTAATTAACATGTATGTAAATCTACCATGAACATTTAAATGAATGTATAACCATCCCTGCAGGCATGTTTAACTTTCTCTTGTACATTTACTTGAATGTATAACTTTTCCCTGTACATTTACCTGAATGTATAACTTTACCATGTAAATTTACTTGAATGTATAACTGTTCCCTGTTAGTTTACAGGCATGTTTAACTTTCCCCTGTAAATTTAAATGCATGTTTAGGGTTCCATGTAAATTTACCTGAATGTATAACTTTTCCCTGTACATTTACTTGTAAATACCTATATGTAAATTTACCTGTATGTATAGTTTTTCTCTGTAACTTGACAGTTGTTTAGGTGATGCGGTTTCTAGAAGTGGACTAAAACTTTCCAATTCCAGGTGTTGGGGAGGGAGAGGGGTAGGTACAGGGAGTACATCTTTCTGGGGGGACCCAGCTCCCTTCTTTCTATTTCTCGATGCGGAAGAGGACATATGCTTGCCATGTGAGGGTGATAAGTTGTTCTTCTGATCATTCTAAAAAAAGACATAAATTTTGCACATAATCGCTATTTTACAAAATTTCCCTTTCATCTTACTGATTTATCTCTAGAAACTAGGGGGCATGTGCCATTGTCAATGTAAACAATAACATGGTCATAGGCAAAATATATAGCGATAAACAGATTAAAATTGGTCATCTCAACTTGATTGCTTTTCTCACTTTTGTCATACCGGCTCAGGCAAGAAAATCAATCTTGTTGAAATCCAAAGATAATCTATAATTATTGAGAATTTGGATAGGATTTACAGAAAAATGATATGCAAAAATATAAATGATAGACAATGATAGGCTAAAATATAAATAATAGATAAAATGGCATAAAAAATAAAGAATACAGAATTGTGCCAAGTCTATACAAACAATTCAAATTGCAATTTGCTAAAAAAAAATGTCAACAGTTTTTTTTTTAAATGATATGTTTATGCTGAGTATTGTCATTTCTTTTCAATGATTTTTAATTTTGTAGTTTTGACTTATGTAAAACCAGCCAAAAACATTGGAGTTTTGACATTCCCCCCCCCCCCCCCCCCATACAGATCAAAACTTTATTCTCAAACAAAAAAATGAAGTAAGATGCCATACTATTCAAAGAGGATTTTTTTTGTAAAAAGACCGTAATCTTCCTTAAACTTTACCTATCAATCATTGAAAAAGACAGCAAATAATGCTATTAATGCTTGAATTTATTATTGCAATTTTTGATAAAATGGACAAACATGTGAGATTAATTTTTTTAGATTTCAGATTCATGTAGCTCAGTCTTTATTTTTCTATATATATGTTATGTTTTGTGTACTTTTGTTTGTCTATTGGTCTTTTTCTTTTTTCTTTTTCTTCTATCGGGTTATCTGTTAATTTTTGACATTTGAGTTTGAATGTCCCTCTGGGCCCCTCCTTTGCATATAGACATTTGAGTTTGAATGTCCCTCTGGTATCTTTGGCCCCTCCTTTGCACATTCGACATTTGAGTTTGAATGTCCCTCTGGTATCTTTGGCCCCTCCTTTGCATATAGACATTTGAGTTTGAATGTCCCTCTGGTATCTTTGGCCCCTCCTTTGCATATTTGATAATCTATAATTATTGAGAATTTGGATAGGATTTACAGAAAAATGATATGCAAAAATATAAATGATAGACAATGATAGGCTAAAATATAAATAATAGATAAAATGGCATAAAAAATAAAGAATACAGAATTGTGCCAAGTCTATACAAACAATTCAAATTGCAATTTGCTAAAAAAAAATGTCAACAGTTTTTTTTTTTAAATGATATGTTTATGCTGAGTATTGTCATTTCTTTTCAATGATTTTTAATTTTGTAGTTTTGACTTATGTAAAACCAGCCAAAAACATTGGAGTTTTGACATTCCCCCCCCCCCCCATACAGATCAAAACTTTATTCTCAAACAAAAAAATGAAGTAAGATGCCATACTATTCAAAGAGGATTTTTTTTGTAAAAAGACCGTAATCTTCCTTAAACTTTACCTATCAATCATTGAAAAAGACAGCAAATAATGCTATTAATGCTTGAATTTATTATTGCAATTTTTGATAAAATGGACAAACATGTGAGATTAATTTTTTTAGATTTCAGATTCATGTAGCTCAGTCTTTATTTTTCTATATATATGTTATGTTTTGTGTACTTTTGTTTGTCTATTGGTCTTTTTCTTTTTTCTTTTTCTTCTATCGGGTTATCTGTTAATTTTCGACATTTGAGTTTGAATGTCCCTCTGGGCCCCTCCTTTGCATATAGACATTTGAGTTTGAATGTCCCTCTGGTATCTTTGGCCCCTCCTTTGCACATTCGACATTTGAGTTTGAATGTCCCTCTGGTATCTTTGGCCCCTCCTTTGCATATAGACATTTGAGTTTGAATGTCCCTCTGGTATCTTTGGCCCCTCCTTTGCATATTTGACATTTGAGTTTTAATGTCCCTCTGGTATCTTTGGCCCCTCCTTTGCATATAGATATATGTACCAAATATCAAAAGTTCTTATTATTGTGACACTCATCCAGGAGCATGATTAGGTCTGATTACACAGTTATTTTGTAGTGCATTTCTTTTAGACAATAAATGGAAATAAAAAAAAATCCCACCTGCGCTTTCTCAATAATATTTTTACAGTGTTATGCTACTTTTGGGACAAATTATATCAAAATTATAGAAAACTTCATCAGCTCTAACTCAAAATATGGACAATTTTATGTTCAGGGGGTCTTGAAATCTTTTGACAGCTTCCGAAATATTTATTTTTAACCTTTTTCAGCTGGACCAAATCACCACTTTACTTTAAAATTCATGAATCAAATTTTTTCACAGTATAATTTTATCCCCCTTCTTGCTATTTGAGGCATAAAACATGAAAAAATAAATTTGAAAGGGGTATAAAAAAGATTGGCAAGTAACACACTGTCCACACTAGGGACTATATTCGTGGACAACGAAAATCAAGGGATGATAACTGTATACTCGGACCATTAGCATTAGTAAAAACCTAGCAAAAGTTCCTGAATTTACAGTCACAATAACTTACCCCTTTCTTATTCTTTGGTGGGATAGAATTTCTCCTCTTGTTCTTTTTATCTAAAAATGACATTAAAAGAATAATCATAAGAGAGAAGCAATTAAAAGAAAAGAAAAACTTGCCAATCTAGTCAACTCTTTTGCCACTTCTAAGTTAAAAATTTATAACTCCATCAGTTTGTATCACTCTTGCTAACTCGTTTAAAGTCAGCATTCTTTTTTTGTGCAAAAGGGTTGAAATGTTCACCACATTTGTGCTTATATGTTTTTTTCAACCTACAAATAGTGTCATATCCTTTTTCTGATGGTTCACTGAGTCTTTCTTTTTTGTGACCCTTTACAGCTGGCTGTTCCGTGTGAGCCAAGACTCTGTGTTGATGCACGTACTTTGACCTTAAATGGTTCACTTTTACAAATTGTGACTTGGATGGAGAGTCGTCTCATTGACATTCATACCACATCACATATTACATACCTATTTTTTCTTCATTAGTTTCCTCTGGTTCCAGTGGAGTGACAGGAAAACCAGTTTTGTAGGTCATTATATAGGCTGAGTGGGTGAAACTTTCTATCATATCATGAAGCACTTGCTGGCTAAAATTGATGATGGCAAGCATTAACTCATATTTACTTACTTGTCACTTGCCAGGTTCTTTACATGCCTACTTCAAGAGCAGGCCTAGGTAATCTTGTAAAATAGTAATTGTTATTGTTTGCTGTCTCTTCATTTTTTTTTAATAGTTGTAGAATACATTGGGACTTTAATTTTCTCTTTCATGGTCCTGTTATAGCTTTCTACTTTATAGGTTTTGCTCAGTGTAAAAGGCCATATGACCAGATGGTCCAGAAATGATCTTTTTTACTAGTAAGAACCAATTCTTAAAATTGTAATCATGCGCATAAATATGAAGTGGTGACACATGTGCATCACAAAGCATAGCAGGTTCACAAAAAGCCTGATAACAAATTTCTGAAAGCTCTATATGTAGTCCTCAAAATATTTTTTTTAAGCCAGAAAGATTATTGTTAATGGTTTATTTCATTTATAGGGCCTTCTTGCGTTTCCATATTTTGTAACAATGTAAGTATCTTTATCTGAAGTATTTAAACCCAACAAGGGAGATAACTCTTATTTAAATTTAAAGGGAGACAATTATGACTTACCATATAAAATTATGCTGCAAGTTTAAGTTGTTGTATGGTACAAGATGTTTAAAAGACATGTCTGTCGTTAGAGCAGTGTATTCGTTTGTAAACTCAAGTTGTTTGTCATACTTCTGTTCTAAAATCTCCGTGTAATGATCATGATCTTCAGAAGGTAACTCCATTGAATCCAGCATACATATTGACTATAAAAAAAAATACAAGTTTTATGAATTTTAAGGTGGTACCCAACACGTTCACTAAAATTAATTTGGCTCGTTTAATTTTCAAAAAATTTTGACAATGTATTTACTTTGAACCTTTGATAAAAATATGAAAATTTCAAAACGTTTGAACCAACCATTTTATCAGAAAAATTACACTGGTTATATAGCAGTTTGACAAACTCCTATTTTGATGATTGAGAAGCTTAATATTCCCTTAACTATACAACGTAATTAAAACGTTTAGCTGATTTTACAGAGTTATCTCCCTGTAGTGTTAGGTAGCCACCTTAATGTTATAATAAAGATGGTTGCTCCTCTTGCTTTTGACTTTTTGTCAGACATTCAGAATCTTCTAGATTTATCCATGTAGTTCCAATAAATGTTTTTGTCTGTAATCACTTCTTTTCTTTTCATAATTTTTATAAAATATACACTGGAAGTTAAAAAAGCCATTTTTGAAAATCTTATGTTATTTTTTCATAGTTTTTGAAGGAAAATAAAGATGAACTGTATGACAATCTAGAGAGATTCAGTTCCAACCATATTTTCAATAGGTTTTTGTAAAAGCCATGATATTTTCAGTTTCTTCTAAACTTACAAGTTTTGAACGACTACTTGATATCTTATAACTCTTGTATACATATACATATTTTGGTAAGCACAACATTTGTTTAGAAAATAACCATCACTAGGAAAAAATTGAGAGTAAATTAAAATAATAATGTGTGCCTAAAGAACACAATGTGCAATTAGCCGTTTCAGAATCTAAAGGACTATGGGTAATTGCATTGTTCGTATCCCAAAATGAAAATAACGTCACGTCATTGGTTGAATTTCGATTGTTTAGGACGTTTTAAACCAATCACCACGCTTTGGTGTACACTTTTGAAAATATTACCCAGAATGCATTAGATTCTGAAACGGTGAATTCACATCAGACTTCTATTTTCATGAAGCTCCTAGTATGAATCAAACCCCCAATTTAAGGATGTTTGCACCACCAATTTTTGATTTTTTTGCCAGATTTTCCGAATCCTCTGGTTTTATCCATGTATTGCCATTAACAAATTTTGCACACTAACCCCTACTTTTCTTTTCATAATTTTATTACATAAAGTCCAAAAAGCCATATTTCAAAATCTTATAAAATCCTTTTTATTTTTTCATAGTTTTTGAACCGAAAAAGGTGTCAATGTAAAATGTATGAAAAATCTAGAGAGAATTATTTCCCGCCAAATTTTCAATGGCTTATATCTCGAAAACAAGCACACAGACCCTCCAATTCTTTCTGCTTTTATTGTTTCTTTATTTATAAACTATCAATTCATAACAGTCTTTTAAAAAGCTTGTTATTTTTAAACAGAGTAGTGAACATCCTTAACATATTCAAAAATGTCACTTCAATAGAACATGTTAATCAACCTTCACTTACCAAATTTAGTGAATAAGGAACTAGGGATGCGTTTATTATTTGTATTTTAAAGATAATATGCAAAAAAGTAATGCCTTTTTTACCCTCTCTGTCATGGTATTTGCCAAAAAATACTCTATCCGACTGGACGCTTATAACGTCACGATCATCAATGCATTTTGGAACTTTAACATGTGGTGTAATTAAACAGAAATAGCATGTTCTTGAGGGGAATTTGCCTTACAGCTCGCAAAATTTAACATTCTCTCGACTGGTATTTTTCGCAAATACCCCTCCTTAATATGATATATCTGTTTATAAATCTACCATATATTTTTTGTCTTCTAAACAGAATCTCAGATACCTGTGTTATGCTAGACTCCAAACAAAATAAATATTTTTACAGGTTTGTTTACACATTCACCTATTCAAAATATTTTATTTCAATAAGGGCTATTCCATTTAAATGTATTGGGATGGTAAGAAGAGAAGTTTAGTTAATATAATGTGGGTCATGGGTGTTTTTTCAGTATGTGTCCAATAACCTTATGTAAAATAATCTAAAAATATTCATTCTTGGTTGTAGGGATATTTTAAAAGTCCCTTTCTACCCTTCCACATACATTTAATGAACTAGCCCTAATTATGAATAAGCCAAAAATCTACCTGGGTCATATTGTGAACTGTAAAACTTTCCTCTGGTTTTGTTGTCATCAAATCGCAGTTACAAACAGTATCATATAATACCTCCATCTCTTGGAGTTTACCACTGTGGTAGAAAAGCTGAAACACACAATAACTCATTAACTAATTATAACTTGAACTGTCAGTGAACTTAGATTATCTCCCCTTGTATCATACAACACCTCCATCTCTTGGAGTTTACCACTGTGGTAAAAAAGCTGAAACAAAATAGTACATTAACTTATTATAACTTGAACTGTGAGTGAACTTTAATTATCTTCCCTTGTATTATACAAATCCTCCATCTCTTGGAGTTTACCACTGTGGTAGAAAAGCTGAAACACACAATAGCTCATTAACTAATTATAACTTGAACTGTGAGTGAACTTAGATTATCTCCCCTTGTATCATATAACACCTCCATCTCTTGAAGTTTACCACTGTGGTAGAAAAGCTGAAACACACAATAGTACATAAACTTATTATAACTTGAACTGTGAGTAAACTTAGATTATCTCCCCTTGTATCATATAACACCTCCATCTTTTGAAGTTTACCACTGTGGTAGAAAAGCTGAATACACACAATAACTCATTAACTAATTATAACTTGAACTGTCAGTGAACTTAGATTATCTCCCCTTGTATCATACAACACCTCCATCTCTTGGAGTTTACCACTGTGGTAAAAAAGCTGAAACACACAATAATACATTAACTAATTATAACTTGAACTGTGAGTGAACTTAGATTATCTCCCCTTGTATTATACAACTCCTCCACCTGTTGGAGTTTAGCGCTGTGGAAGAAAAGCTGAAACACACAATAGTTTATTAACTAATTATAGCTTGAACTGTGAGTGAACTTAGTTTATCTCCACTTGTATATATCATACAACACCTTCATCTCTTGGAGTTTACCACTGTGGTAGAAAAACTGAATCACACAATAGTACATTAACTAATTATAACTTGAACTGTGAGTGAACTTAGATTATCTCCCCTTGTATTATACCACTCCTCCACCTGTTGGAGTTTAGCGCTGTGGTAGAAAAGCTAAAACACACAATAGTTTATTAACTAATTATAGCTTGAACTGTGAGTGAACTTACAAAAGGAGATGCAATATTTTACATATATTTAAGAATATAACTTAGATTATCTCCCCTTGTATCATACACCACCTCCATCTCTTGGAGTTTAGCTCTGTGGAAGAAAAGCTGAAATACAGAATAGCTCATTAAATAATTATAACTTGAACTGTGAGTGAACTTAGATTATCTCCTGTTGTATCATACACCACCTCCATCTCTTGGTGTTTAGCTCTGTGGTAGAAAAGCTGGAATGTTTAATACAAAATATTGTTTTAATATATCATAAATAATTTTATTGGGTTACATGCTATCACATGACATGGTATAATTCAGTTATTTTTTACCATTTTATTACAAGGAAGGACAATAACTAAAATTTACACCTATAATGATTTACTTTCACAAATTGTAACTTGGATGAAAAGTTGTCTCATTGGCACTCATACCACATCTTATATCTACATCTGCAGAAAAGTTCTTTCAAATATTTGGCATTGAGCATTCCTGATTGGAGTAAATCCAGAAAGAACACTTTGGACATATAAAATTCATAACAATTTTTAACATGTTGTTTTCATTTTTTGTCTATATCTGTGTAAAGTTTCATTAATATCCATCTAACCCTAAACACCTTTCTTTTTATCAATTCCTGAACTTACCCCTGGATATGACTGGCTGAACTCTTCTTCTGGGGTCAAATAGGTTACTATGGGTGATAACCTTTCAGGGGTCATGATGCTTGATGTGATTGATTGTATGGAGGCATTAATTATATTTGTCCTTTCTCTCTGCATCATTTTTTTCTGAAAAAACAACAAACGCTATAAGGAAGGGGATCTTAAGGAAGCTGGCTTGTCATGTTTTGTTTTTTTCTGTCAGATTTTCGGAATCCTCTGGTTTTATCCATTTGAATGCCTTGAAAAAATTTGCATGGTGACCCCCATTTTTCTTTATGAAAATCTTTTACATGTATAGTAATAAGCCATCTGTAAAAGTCTGATAAAATTTTAATTACTTTTTAACAGTTTTTGAGAACTTCAACTTGTCAATGATAAAGTTACGAAAAGTCAAGAGAGAATATTTTCCCGCCAAAATTTCAATGGCTCATATCTCAAAAACAAGCACGGTGACCTATATAGTTTTTTTGCTCTTTGGATTTCTCAACTAATTCCCTATCAATATAAACGAGTGTTTTGAAAAGATAATTACTTTGAAACTGAGAAGCAAACTCCCTGTAAAAAAAACATTGAAAATAGAGATAAAATGTTATGAATGTATACTTTAGAAAAGTATTAACTGCCCACCAAAATCATTTACCCAACACAATTTGATTCCCCTTTACTTGACATAATCACAAACTTTAACAATTACTGACATATTATGAGACTGTAGGACAGACCTACAGATCACAAAACACAATGCCCTACTTCTATCAAAGATAGGGTATAGAAAGAGCTCTTTCAAAAAAGTCTCCCTTACTGTACCTCAATCTCAGTATAAAATCATAAGAAGTTCTTTCATATATATTCAAAATATCTCTAACTGTACCTCAGTCTCAGCATACAAAACAGACAAAGATCAATAAATAACTAAGACTCCCTAACTGTACCTCAGTCTCAGCAGACAAAACAGACAAAGATCAATCAATAACTAAAACTCCCTAACTGTACCTCAGTCTCAGCACACAAAACAGACAAAGATCAATCAATATCTAAGACTCCTTAACTGTACCTCAGTCTCAGCAGACAAAACAGACAAAGATCAATCAATAACTAAGACTCCCTAACTGTACCTCAGTCTCAGTATACAAAACAGACAAAGATCAATCAATAACTAAGACTCCCTAACTGTACCTCAGTCTCAGCATACAAAACAGACAAAGATCAATCAATAACTAAGACTCCCTAACTGTACCTCAGTCTCAGCAGACAAAACAGACAAAGATCAATCAATAACTAAGACTCCCTAACTGTACCTCAATCTCAGCATACAAAACAGACAAAGATCAATCAATAAGTAAAACTCCCTAACTGTACCTCAATCTCAGCATACAAAACAGACAAAGATCAATCAATAACTAAGACTCCCTAACTGTACCTCAGTCTCAGCAGACAAAACAGACAAAGATCAATCAATAACTAAGACTCCCTAACTGTACCTCAGTCTCAGTATACAAAACAGACAAAGATCAATCAATAACTAAGACTCCCTAACTGTACCTCAGTCTCAGCAGACAAAACAGACAAAGATCAATCAATAACTAAGACTCCCTAACTGTACCTCAGTCTCAGCACACAAAACAGACAAAGATCAATCAATAACTAAGACTCCCTAACTGTACCTCAGTCTCAGCAGACAAAACAGACAAAGATCAATCAATAACTAAGACTCCCTAACTGTACCTCAGTCTCAGTATACAAAACAGACAAAGATCAATCAATAACTAAGACTCCCTAACTGTACCTCAGTCTCAGCAGACAAAACAGACAAAGATCAATCAATAACTAAGACTCCCTAACTGTACCTCAGTCTCAGCAGACAAAACAGACAAAGATCAATCAATAACTAAGACTCCCTAACTGTACCTCAGTCTCAGCAGACAAAACAGACAAAGATCAATCAATAACTAAGACTCCCTAACTGTACCTCAGTCTCAGTATACAAAACAGACAAAGATCAATCAATAACTAAGACTCCCTAACTGTACCTCAGTCTCAGCAGACAAAACAGACAAAGATCAATCAATAACTAAGACTCCCTAACTGTACCTCAGTCTCAGCATACAAAACAGACAAAGATCAATCAATAACTAAGACTCCCTAACTGTACCTCAGTCTCAGCAGACAAAACAGACAAAGATCAATCAATAACTAAGACTCCCTAACTGTACCTCAGTCTCAGTATACAAAACAGACAAAGATCAATCAATAACTAAGACTCCCTAACTGTACCTCAGTCTCAGCAGACAAAACAGACAAAGATCAATCAATAACTAAGACTCCCTAACTGTACCTCAGTCTCAGCAGACAAAACAGACAAAGATCAATCAATAACTAAGACTCCCTAACTGTACCTCAGTCTCAGCAGACAAAACAGACAAAGATCAATCAATAACTAAGACTCCCTAACTGTACCTCAGTCTCAGTATACAAAACAGACAAAGATCAATCAATAACTAAGACTCCCTAACTGTACCTCAGTCTCAGCAGACAAAACAGACAAAGATCAATCAATAACTAAGACTCCCTAACTGTACCTCAGTCTCAGCATACAAAACAGACAAAGATCAATCAATAACTAAGACTCCCTAACTGTACCTCAGTCTCAGCAGACAAAACAGACAAAGATCAATCAATAACTAAGACTCCCTAACTGTACCTCAGTCTCAGTATACAAAACAGACAAAGATCAATCAATAACTAAGACTCCCTAACTGTACCTCAGTCTCAGCAGACAAAACAGACAAAGATCAATCAATAACTAAGACTCCCTAACTGTACCTCAGTCTCAGCAGACAAAACAGACAAAGATCAATCAATAACTAAGACTCCCTAACTGTACCTCAGTCTCAGTATACAAAACAGACAAAGATCAATCAATAACTAAGACTCCCTAACTGTACCTCAGTCTCAGCAGACAAAACAGACAAAGATCAATCAATAACTAAGACTACCTAACTATACCTCAATTATAGCAAATAAACTCATCATAGATACCAGGACTAAATTTTATATATATACGCCAGATGAGCGTATTGTCAGTGACGCTCGAATTCAAAAAAGTTTTAAAAAAGCCAAATAAAGTACGAAGTTGAAGAGCATTGAGATTCAAAATTCCTAAAAGTGTTGCCAAATACAGCTAAGGTAATCTATGCCTGAGGTAGAAAAGCCTTAGTAACAGTTAATTTATAAATATAACAATATCAATGATAATTCATGTCATCACAAAAAGTTATCATAATACAGTACCAAACTCTTATTGTAGAACAGACATAAACAAATATTCTGTAACTGCAGAGCATGATTCAACATAAAAAAATATCTTTGCCTCCTTTGGGACTCAAACCCAGTTCCTCTATGTTACAACTAATGCAATGTGTTAACCGACCAGTGATATTGTTTGCCTTAAATTAGTGGAGAATAAAGGCTTTTTCTTTTTTTTTTAAAGGTTTTTTTTTATCCCAATTTGTAAAATAAAAATGGCTTAAAATTATTCCTAAAAAGACAACTTTTTTCCCAAACAGTGCAACTTTTTCCCAAATAGTGCAGTCTTAGTCATGTCGGTAGTAATTGTGCATAAATACAAACTGAAAAAAACTCATTTAAAAAATTTTCATGCCTAAAATGACTATATGTGCAGATTTGAGGGTCTAATTATGTATCATCACTGACAAAATGGGGTCTTATTTTAAAGCAGGGTTTGACTCTTAAAAATGGGTCTGTAAATCATACATGTGATGGACTGTAAAATTCAGATCAGGAGATTTGGAAATTTTGGTCAGGAGTTTGGACCTCAGATCAGGAGGTTTTTTATCGACAGATGATCGACCTATTTTTCAACGTATAACTAACCATATGATGTAAAAATCTGTCTTTTTTGTGATTTTTGTGGGTTTTTTTTTCAATCTTCCTTGTGAATGTCATTAGTTAAAGTCTGCATATATTAAGGAATAATTGAGAAGAATCTTTTTTTCTTTTGTTTCACATTGTTGATTGCTGATGTCAGTGATGAGAATCTTTTTTTTATTTTTGTTTTACATTGTTGATTGCTGATGATGATCTTTTTTATTTGTTTTTCATTGGCATTGGCTTGAGATATAAGAGATATATATATATATATATGCTATACATTTATAATAAATTAACAAACAATAACAATGGGTATGCATGGTTAAAAGCACTAATATGATGACAGAAAACTGATCATTTTCATTGTTCTAACTCTTTCACAATAAATAAGTTAAAGCACTGTCTATTACATTATTTTACACTAATGTCTCAAAGTTGAACTTTGTCAAATATTTCTGTTGTTTTGAAACTGGTGTCTTTGAAGACGGAGATAACTGTCGTTTTGGCATTTTGAACACATAATGGTGTACAAAATAATCATTTTGCTTATATAATTTTTCAGTCAGCTTGTGTAGCAAACAGCTCACATTGAGCTGCAACCATTCCTTTTTCCAGTATTTTCATATACAATAAATGTTTTCTCAGCATCAAAAAACTTCCGATAAATGTTTAGACAACAACATTCCATTTTCTATCACTGCCGGTATTTATCGGTATTCATCCTTGGCGTGTGCCATAAACAGAAGCCACATAGAGTAATTGATAATCCAACACCTTATGATTGTTCAATCAAACTATTATCACTTGTTAATTAGCCTTTAGCAAGGATTAAAATCTCCACATGTTGCGTAATCAGGTTACACCGGATACGTTCGATAAACCTCATGTTTTTACGACTTAACAAATCTCGGGCTTTTACGATCTCAATGAAAAATTTTGTAAACAAAATAGTAAAAATGGCGACTGAAAATTTTCATTCATGAATTTTTTTCTGCACAGGAGTTTTTCCTCTTCCACGGGAGGACGGGAGGTGACCCCTGAAAACGGGAGTTTTGTACTCCCGTCGGGAGGTTCACATGTATGGTAAATTGCAGTTTCAGTCAAATTCATGATTTATTTTTAATTTCCCAATTTGATGAAAATGACGCATATTTTCCCAATAAAAAAGGGTAGAGGTAGTTTTGAAAAAAGCCAACAATATCACTGCCGACTGAGCTAAAGACATTCTTCCTTAGATTGACGGGGGAAGGGGGTTAATGATCTTGACTACCCATGAGATTCTTGCACAGTGGGTTTCCTTAGCTCAATCTGTTTCAGCTGACTATAAAGTATCTAATAATGAAGGAAAGCAGTCCCGTCAAAACTCCTTTATTTTACCTCAATCTCTGCAACACGATCCAGATGTAGCATAGGCTCACAAGCTATGCCTCTAAAGTTGATGAGGATATCTGCTCCACCACAAAGAACAGGACGAGTCTTCAACTTCCATCTTTCTTTGAAGTTTCCAGGAAAAACTGACTTGAACATGACAGGAAGCTGTATATCACCCCCTGGTGGTAAAATACCTAAAACAAGAAAAAGAGTACATGTATGTTAATATTAGTAATAATATTATACTTGATTTAAATGACTTAGGTAGTGAAAATGTCTACAGCTCTGTCATTCACCTTGGTGCATATTAAACAATGGACACAGATAAATTCATGACAAAATTGTGTTTTGGTAATCATGATGTGTTTGTAGATCTTACATTACTGAACATTCTTGTTTTTATAATTATCTTTATCTATAATGAACTTAGCCCAGTAATTACAGTGGAAAATATTTTCTAAAAATTTACAAAAATTCACAAAAATTTATGAAAATTGTTAAAAAATTACTATAAAGGGCAATAACTCCTTAAGGGGTCAACTGACAATTTTGGTCAAGACGACGGACGTGGGACGACGGACGCCAAGTGATGAGAAAAGCTCACTTGCTTTCAGGTCAAGTGAGCTAATAAAAAAAAGAGGCCCTAAAGCAGGATAAAATTAAGATCATATGTCTGCACTTTGATTATAAAGATCTGGGTTTACTCTGTCGAGGTTTTCATAATCATTGGGTTTTGTTGTAATGAAACACACTATTTAATGATAAGAGTCAAAAATTTCATCAAAACATAATCAGATCAGAAAGTAGAAAGCATTACGTCGCTGGGCTTCCAAAATGTTGTATATGACTTTTTTGGCTAATAATACTTTTTGACACCAATGGTCTGGGCAGGAGGAAATCTTTGGTATTACAAAATAGCATACAGTTAGACCAATAAAAAGGTTTGAAATAAGACATATTACAAAATTGCCAATGTCAGTTGTTTGTAAAGTTTTCTTCCAAAATGTTGTATGAAAACTTGAAAATCGTTGTAATTATGTCTTTGGGAATAAAATAACTATATATTTCTTTATTTCTGTGAAAATAATTTAAGTTCTCGGATATCCAGAAATGTCAAAGTTTTTATTTCACTGCTTTTCACAAAAATGTTTAAGTTCACATACTACATTTTGGAAGCATGCATTTTGTCAAAATTTTCAAAGCCTGATTGTGAGATATTTTTTTCTTGATAATTTTGTAATTTACAACATTTTGGAAGCCCAGCGACGATTAGGAACCTTTGTTGGCCTTGTGCTGATTTTTTGCTCTTTAGTTAGGTTTTTGTCTCTTTGATACATTTCCATTCTCATTTCTTATTTATTATACAACATTTACTGAGTGTATCTATTAATGTGATTAAAGGCAAGCTGCAAAGAAATCATGACACCAAAATATTAAATGTGATTTTTACTTATATGCAAATGAGATGGTATAAAAATGATTTTTACCTTTCCTAAGTTTATTTCTGTTATATGACACTTACCACCTTCTGTGAAGAAATAATACTGCTGAAGTCTTCGCTTCACAAATCCAAATGGATTCTCTACTGGAACTTTCTGTAAATCAAAATAAAACATATGAATAAGATTGATGTTGGGCTGTTTTAAGGGAAATAACTCTGTAAATTATTTGAGGATTTCATGGGAGTTGATGATCTGTACATTTTAATGTTCAATGATGTATGAATTTTGTACAAGCTTGTATGAAGACTAAAAATAAACAAGAATGTGTCCCCAGTACACAGATGACCCACTCACACTATCATTTTCTATGTTCAGTGAACCCTGCAATTGGGGTCAAAACTCTAATTTGACATTAAAATTAGAAAGATCATATCATAAGGAACATATATACTAAGTTTCAGGTTGATTGGACTTCAACTTCATCAAAAACTACCTCGACCAAAAACTTTAACCTGAAACTGGACAGACGAACGAACCCACAGACCAGAAAACATAATGCCCCTCTTCTATCGTAGGTGGGGCATAAAATCTTCTCCACTTATTTTCAGACTTGTTTTATATCAAAATATAATAAAATATAATGAAATACAATAACAAACAATTACAAAATACCAAACAGCCACACATACATGAATAATGAAATAAAAAATTATTACAGTTGACTCTCGTTATCTCGAAGTCAGCCGGACCAGAGAAATATTTCGAGATACACGTAGTTAGACTCAAACGAAAACCAGAAGTTTGACAGAACAAGGGATACAACTCTTGCTTAGCTTAGTAAAGCTAAAATAAATCCGGGTGAATATGGGAAGGGGATCGATATTCTGGTATCAGATCGATGTACTTGTATGTCATGGTCTTTTATTATTATAATAACATTATTTTTACTTATTCTATTGTTTCAGTTTCAATTTTTTCCTATGGCTTTTATCCGAGAGAGTAATTTCAAATCGATAGTTTCGTTATTCAGGTCGTTTATAGTTGACAAAATGATTAATTCTCAGGTACAAGAGATTTTAGAAAATTTAGATTTATCTTCATTTTGTTTGATCTCATTCTTTCTTTTCAAAAGAAAACACAGCAAGATTAAAGAAGCCGATGAAGTAGTTTTTAGGTGATCATCAACGGAAGTCATAATCCTTACTTTATACTTTTCCTCTAATGCCAACATTTTATATGTTACCTTTTCCTTGAACGCCAACAAAAATATTTTAATAGATGTTTATATAAGAATAATAGGTGTTTTTATAAATGTCTAAATTATTTTATATAAGTATTTAAATGTTAAAAATAATTGGTGAATTTGATAAAATTGCAACATTTAAGAAAAAAATAGTTGATTTTGGGGTGAAAATTATTATGAATTTTAAATAAATAAAGAAAATAAAACATTTTTATTACTTTTTATTACAAAAACATATTTTGGGAACAGAAATGTTCATTCACATAAGACATATTACAAATATTACAGCAATTCTAGTTAAAAACAATTATTTCAATCTAGAAAAAAATGATAGAGATTTATTCAATTTCATATCATTTTGAATATTTTATTATTTGATATAATTTAACTTTTCAAATGAACAATAAATTAAACTTTACACTTGTAATAGACTGTTAAATGTGAAAATTGCTTGTATAAAATATTCAACAATTGTTATCAGATCTCATAAGTAGTGCTTTTTGTCAATCTGCCGTAATATGTTTGCTTATGTTATTGTATATGTATTGTTTTCAAATTTCTGTGTGCTCTGTCTCAAACAAATAATATACTATTCAAAATTAACAAACATCACAAACACCTGAACAATATATTATGAATCACTTACAATAATAAGGGTGTAAAATCATAACCATATCCTAAACAACTGAACAAAATTAAATATGAATATCCCACTATAAACATGAGATACAAAGTTTCGAGAAATTCCATCAAGTATTATGGGAGGATAATACAGCACACACAACTATAGAAATATTGAAAAGAAACTTCAAAGTCCAAAGAGTCTATTTGAGAATTTGTTCAACCTGGAATTCCTGACAATAGACACACTTTGTGATGCAAAAAATAAAATAAAATTCAAAGTTTTATGTTGAGAGAAGATCATATTGGTTTAAGCAGTAACAGCAAAAACTAGAGGCTCTAAAGAGCCTGTGTCGCTCACCTTGGTCTAGGTGAATATTAAAGGAAGCAGATGGATTCATGACAAAATTGTGTTTTGGTGATGGTGATGTGTTTGTACATCTTACTTTACTGAACATTCTTGCTGCTTAAAATTATCTCTATCTATAATGAACTTGGCCCATTAGTTTCAGTGGAAAATGTTAGTAAAAATTTACAAATTTTATGAAAATTGTTAAAAATTGACTATAAAGAACAATAACTCCTAAGGGGGTCAATTGACCATTTCGGTCATGTTGACTTATTTGTAAATCTTACTTTGCTGAACATTATTGTTGTTTACAGTTTATCTCTATCAATAATAATATTCAAGATAATGACCAAAAACAGCAAAATTTCCTTAAAACTAACAATTCAGGGTCAGCAACCCAACAACGGGTTGTCCGATTCATCTAAAAATTTAAGAGCAGATAAATGTTGACCTGATAAACAATTTTACCCCTGTCAGATTTGCTCTAAATGCTTTGGGTTTTGAGTTATAAGCCAAAAACTGCATTTTACCCCATGTTCTATTTTTAGCCATGGCGGCCATTTTGTTTGGATGGCCGGGTCACCGGACACATTTTTCAAACTACTAACCCAAAAGATGATTGTGGCCAAGTTTGGATTAATTTGGCCAAGTAGTTTCAGAGGAGAAGATTTTTGTAAAAGATTAGTAAGATTTAAGAAAAATGGTTAAAAATTGACTATAAAGGGCAATAACTCCTAAAGGGGTCAACTGACCATTTTGCTCATGTTGACTTATTTGTAAATCTTACTTTGCTGAACATTATTGGTGTTTATAGTTTATCTCTATCTATAATAATATTCAAGATAATAACCAAAAACATCAAAATTTCCTTAAAATTACTAATTCAGGGCCAGCAACCCCACAACGGGTTGTCCAATTCATCTGAAAATTTCAGGGCAGATAGATCTTGAACTGATAAACAATTTTACCTCTGTCAGATTTGCTCTAAATGCTTTGGGTTTTGAGTTATAAGCCAAAAACTGCATTTTACCCCATGTTCTATTTTTAGCCATGGCGGCCATCTTGTTTGGATGGCCGGGTCACCGGACACATTTTTCAAACTACTAACCCTAAAGATGATTGTGGCCAAGTTTGGATTAATTTGGCCCCGTAGTTTCAGAGGAGAAGATTTTTGTAAAATATTACTAAGATTTACGAAAAATGGTTAAAAATTGACTATAAAGGGCAATAACTCCTAAAGGGGTCAACTGACCATTTCAGTCATGTTGACTTATTTGTAAATCTTACTTTGCTGAACATTATTGCTGTTTACTGTTTATCTCTATCTATAATAATATTCAAGATAATAACCAAAAACAGCAAAATTTCCTTAAAATTACTAATTCAGGGGCAGTAACCCAACAACGGGTTATCCGATTCATCTGAAAATTTCAGGGCAGATAGATCTTCACCTGTTTAACAATTCTACCCCATGTCAGATTTGCTCTAAATGCTTTGGTTTTTGAGTTATGAGCCAAAAACTGCATTTTACCCCTATGTTCTATTTTTAGCCATGGCGGCCATATTGGATTGTTGGTCGGGTCACCGGACACATTTTTGAAACTAGATACCCCAATGATGATTGTGGCCAAGTTTGGTTTAATTTGGCCCAGTAGTTTCAGAGAAGAAGATTTTTGTAAAAGTTAACGACGACGACGGACGACGGACGACGACGGACGACGGACGACGCCGGACGCCGGACGCCAAGTGATGAGAAAAGCTCACTTGGCCTTTTAGGCCAGGTGAGCTAAAAATGTTCAACAACTTGACAAACATGAACTAGATTAAGGTTAATAATAGGTTAAGGATTATAGCTCTTCATCTTTTATATAAGCTTTGGATTTCAAATATTTTGGCCACGAGCATCACTGAAGAGACATGTATTGTCAAAATGCACATCTGGTGCAAGAAAATTGGTACCGTTAATTTTATTACCTGAAATCCACCTATGTCTAATTAATGTGATTGTTTTGATTAGCATGCACTTTTGTTGTGATAACTACTTGCACCTATTCCTCGAATGCCAACATAATTTTACAGGTAAATTGTCAGAAGATCAAAGGGGCGCACTACGTTTGCGCGCATTTGGGGATTAAAATGTTTTACGTTTGCGCGCAGCTTTCGGTTACATTTGCGCGCATTCATTTTACAGGTCAACCAGGTAAAAATATAAATAAAGATTAAATCAAATTGTAATTGACTATAAATTATTTTTAGTTAAAATTATAATAAATATGACTATCAATTATTTAATTATTAATTTAGAAAATATTTCTTAATTCAAATTATCTATTGTCCATATTAAATTCTAAAACCAATTATAAAGTGATCATTGTAGACTCTGTAGTAAAGCTTAAGGCATTCATGTAACTTCATTGTGAATATTCCAGGATGAAAAGTGTTTCAACTAATAGTGTTCGTTTTTAAAATTAGTAAATAATTTAAATTACTTTGTGAAGTGTCACCAAGGTACAAACATGGAGTTTCGGCACGTACCGACATGTAAAGTAATGAATTTATCAATACTTTTACCTTTATTAAAGATTAGCTATGTTTTAACATTTTAACATTTTCATCTGTATATATTTCTAGGATTTAGTGCTTGTGCATAATAAAACGGACTTATCTTGCTCAAAATCCCACTTCCACCTCATCGTTGGTGAGCAGGGGACTTAGACTAACGGAATGAGTACTTATACTTGTAAACAAGTGAACAAATTATAAATAAATATTATTACCTGTATTTTACCTGAGTTTACCTGTCAAAAAAATTGCGTGCAATTGTAATCAAAAGCTGCACAGACGTAATGATTTTTGCGCGCAAATGTAATGGTAATGCGCGCAAACGTAATGCACCGGATCAAAGGATGTTGGCATTCAAGGAATAAACCACCCAAGCTCATTAGTTTAAATCACAATTAATTCTTTTGTAAACATTTTAAATACTTTTTCATGTTTATTAAAAATGTATCACTAATTATATATAAAAATTCTATAAAAGATAATCTCAGGTAAACACTCGTTGAAATAGCATGTCATAAATCAATAGAGTGGTCAGTGACTGGAAATTTAATTACTTGTGCAGTGTCAGATTAACTCTTCAATCCATTTAAATGCCGGAGGTCATATTTCGACATATGTGTATTAGTTCGAGATAAATAATGAATTTTGATTGCTTTTGTAAACCTTGGGATCGTAAATTTAGTTCGACTCAACCGAAATTTCGACTCATCCAATTTCGACTCATCAGGAGTCAAATTACATACATTTATATGGAACAAAGTTCCGGACCACGTGAAAACTTCGACTCATCCGAAATTTCGAGTCAACTGAATTCGAGACAACGAGAGTTAACTGTATGAAATATACAATTTTCAAAACAGGTAAAAGTTACAAATTCATATATGACATGTATAGTATTGGCATCAACAATATCATAACTTTGAGTAAGTGTGTGAAAATTATTATGCAAATAAAAAACGCACAGCTTCTTAATGTTCCATCAAGTAATTTTTATGACATGTATTGTTGAAGTTAGTCAAATAAGTTCTTTTAAGCCAAACATATCAATAAGGGATCTACTATTTGATTTTTATAATGGGATTAAATTTGGAAAAAGACAGGACTGGAGATTTGAGTAAATAAAAGGCAGGAAGAACATCTTGGTCAAACAAAAAGGCAGGATGACAATTTATGTAAAAAAATCAGGATGAAAAACTAGTGTGTGTCGCTCACCTTGGTATATTATATATGTGAATTTAAACAAAAGAAGCAGATAGATTCATGACAAAATTGTGTTTTGGTGATGATGTGTTTGTACATCTTACTTTACTGAACATTCTTGCTGCTTACAATTATCTCTATCTATAATGATAAATTTTATGAAAATTGTTAAAAAATTGACTATAAAGGACAATAACTCCTCAGGGGTCAATTGACCATTTCAGTCATGTTGACTTGTTTGTAAATCTTACTTTTCTGAACATTTTGCTGTTTACAGGTTATCTCTATCTGTAATAGTATTCAAGATAATAACCAAAAACAGCAAAATTTCCTTAAAATTACCAATTTAGGGGCAGCAACCAAACAACGGGTTGTCCGATTCATCTGAAAATTTCAGGGCAGATAGATCTTGACCTGATAAACAATTTTACTCCAGTCAGATTTGCTCTAAATGCTTTGGTTTTTGAGTTATACACCAAACACTGCATTTTACCCCTATGTTCTATTTTTAGCCATGGCAGCCATCTTGGTTGGTTGACCGGGTCACCAGACACATTTTTTAAACTAGATACCCCAATGATGATTGTGGCCAAGTTTGGATTAATTTGGCCCAGTAGTTTCAGAGGAGAAGATTTTTGTAAAAGATTACCAAGATTTACGAAAAATGGTTAAAAATTGACTATAAAGGGCAATTACTTCTAAAGGGGTCAACTGACCATTTTGGTCATGTTGACTTATTTGTAAATCTTACTTTGCTGAACATTATTGCTGTTTACAGTTTATCTCTATCTATAATAATATTCAAGATAATAAACCAAAACAGTAAAATTTCCATAAAATTACCAATTCAGGGGCAGCAACCCAACAACGGGTTGTCCAATTCATCTGAAAATTTTAGGGCAGACAGATCTTGACCTGATGAACAATTAAACCCCCGTTTCAGATTTGTTCTAAATGCTTTGGTTTTTGAGTTATAAGCCAAAAACCGCATTTTATCCCTATGTTCTATTTTTAGCCATGGTGGCCATCTTGGTTGGTTGACCGGGTCACCGGACACATTTTTTAAACTAGATACCCCAATGATGATTGTGGCCAAGTTTGGTTAAATTTGGCCTAGCAGTTTCAGAGGAGAAGATTTTTGTAAAAGTTAATGCCGGATGACGGACGCCAAGTGATGAGAAAAGCTCACTTGGCCCTTCGGGCCAGGTGAGCTAAAAAAGGACCGAATAGAGTAAAAATAAAAAAACAGGATAGAGATTTCAACATAAAAAATGCCAGACAAAATTATTCATCCTAGCCCCTTCCCCAAATAAAAATCCAATAGTAGCACCCTTTATTGACGGTTTCATTGTTTTTTTTTCATTCAACAGCTATGATAACCAGGGATGATTCCAGGTGTTTTCAAATGGGTCCCTTGACTACATCAAATTGGGAATTTTTACCCCAATTGGGAATTTTTTATGCATACAATCTAAAACGAAATAATATCATTTTCCTTGCCTGTAAAAACGGAAAATGTATATTAAGTTTCACCTGTACACTGATTGAAGAAGTTATTGGATTCAGACCAGGGAAGTTGTAATACATGAATACCATTGCACATGATGCACTATCATCTTAACTTTGGTAAACAAGGCATATATACCAGCTAACATAAACCTATGGCAAGCAGTTTAGTTATTTATTCAAATTTCAACTTATCTCAAATTATTTCATAATATATAAGATATCTTATATAACATATAAGATTTTTATAAGATATCTCATTTAATATATGAGATATCTTATATAATTTAATTTTTTAAAGCTATCTTATATTATATGAGATATCTTATATATTTAATAAGATATCTTATAAAGTTTAAAAAACTATAAGATATCTTATTAAATATATAATATATCTTATATACTTAGGGAGCTACCATTTGATTTTTAGGGGGGGGGGCTAGGATGAAATTTGAAAAAAATAGGCAGGACAGGAGTTTTGAGTAAAAAGAAAGGCAGGATGAGACACTTGCAAAAAAAAAAGTCAGGACAACAATTTAGGTAAAAAAAAAGTCAGGATAAACTATAAAAAAAAAAGGCAGGACCGAACAGAGTGAAAAATAAAAAGGCAGGACAGAGATTACAGCTAAAAAAAAATGCAGGACAAAATTTTTCATCCTAGCCCCCCCATAAAAATCAAATGGTAGCTCCCTTATAAGATATCGTATATACTTACAAGATATCTTATATACTTTATAAGATATCTTCTAAGGTTTATAAGATATCATCTTAAGAAAATTATATAAGATATATTATATGAATTATCTTATAATTTCTATACGATGTCTCTAATAATATATCTTATATGATATATAAGATATCTTAAATAATCTTTTTTATAAGATATCTTTTATAAATATATATCTTATATAATAAAGAAGATATCTAATATCGATTATAAGATATCTTATAAATATACTTTATATAAGATATCTTATATATAGTTTATAATATATATCATATAGTTTATAAGATATCTCATAAATTTTATAACATATCTCATGAACTATGTAAGATATTATATCTTACAAACTATATAAGATATCTAATGAACTATTATATAAGATATCTTATAAAATTTATGAGATATCTTGAAGTTAGATTGAATAGCAAAACGGCATGCCGTATTAACCACTGAAAAAAATCATCCATTGGGTATTTTTTCAACAGAACATCTTTATAAACTTACCTTGATTCAAATGGATTTCAAATTGAACTAGCCAATTGTCGAATTCAGAAAAGCAATTACAAAAGGTTATATACTTAATTGATAAGATATTTAAAGTAATTGACCAGTGAACTTTAAAATTATTTGGATCATTTTTATATCTTTTGAAACAGTTCCATAATGATGACATCGTATTTCAGGGAGGGGGGGGGGGGGGCTGCAGCTCATTTCATGAATGGTCTATCATCAACATTATTTTCAAAAACGTGCAAACTTTTGTCTTTTGAGAAAATAGAGCAAAATATAAAATAATTTCTTTTACAAAACAAGTTTTAATCAGGTTACATAACCGGCTCTGCTGGGCGATCTGCTTTTATAAGATCGGCGTCCATTAAAATTTATTCATCAATGTTGTATCAAAATTTGAATTTGTTCTTTGTCGAGGTCTGCTTTGACACCAATTTTGACAAAAAGCACGTTTTTGATCAACCTGCTGAGCGATCCACTTTTGCGAATTCAAAAACTCCCATAACATTTTATTCAATTGAATCCGGCTGCTAAAATTGTTTACCTTAAGTTGACATAATTAAATTGTTGTTAATAAAATGATCGTAGTCAGCATTCTTATCCGGATTTTACTACGTTTTGACGACAAACTATGACAAATTATGGTTGCCGTAATCGGTGACTGAAACTTTTCCGGAAATACCGATTTTTATTTTATTTTCCTGAATTGGGAATTTATATTCACAAACATTTTTTTGGGGCCGCTGGCAGATTTAAGGGCCGCTAAACTATATAGTGGAATCATCCCTGATAACATTTCTTAATGCTTTATTTTTTCAACCTCTCCTTTAAAAATCGCAAATCTGTTATTAAAAGAAACTATAAAGTCTGAATTCCCAAAATATACCAGATCCTCAAAAGGTACTATTGTGTACATATGAAATCAATATAAAGTTGTTAACCCCCAATGCATTTCAATATTGAACTAGATAAAAATAAATACGAAATTCTGTGAAGTCATAACCATTTGCATGTGCACTTACCAATAGGATGTTACCATCCCCTCAGTGATCGTTCCTCATTATTATCATGTGATAAAGTACATTTTTATTGCGTACTAGACAGCTTTATTTTTTCTTATTTATCAGAAAATGCTTCGTTGGAACAGACAGTTACATTCATCTTAAGTAAAAGTTATGATCATCGTTGATAAAATAAATAAAAGTTACGATCATCATCGTGATTTTTTTGTATCTTGATTTTCATTCTTCTTGTTGCTTTTCCATCCTGTCCGGAAAAATATTTCAATGGCATTGCCTATAAAGATGTTTCTTGACATAATACAAATCTGAAAATAAGCTGTTAAAGTGGAGAAATCAGCCATATAAAATTTCCCTATATTTGTGTCCGCCATATTGGGATGATCGTAACTGCAGTTACGATCATCACGTTGACACCAGTGCTATGGTAGGACAGTTTGTACTTGGTCAAATTAGAGCTACTAACAAAATTGACAATTTTAAAAATGTAAATATCTCAATGGTTGACAGGTTGACAAGTTGACAATTTAATATAATAAAAAGTAAGTTATGGTTGACAAGTCGACAGGTTGACAGGTTGACAACTTGAAAGCATTTGCAAAGTGTAAAATAGTATCATTAGTTACTGGTCGACAAGTTAACAATTTCACTGTGAGAAATGGAGACTGTAAAAAAAAAGTTTTGAATTCAAAAATTATTTCCTTAATTGTAAAATTAAACCTTTCAACCTGTCAACCTGTCGACCTTCATTCTTATCAACCTGTCGACCTGAACTATTGTCAACATGTCGACCATAACACTTGTCAACCTGTCGACTATAACACTTGTCAAACTGTCGATTTTTTCACTTGTCAACCTTGAAAGTGTCAACCTGTCGACCTGTCAACTTTCATATATAAACCGATTTACTTCAAAAATTTAACCGATTTATTATTCTGTTCTTCCAATGGAACTACAGTACCGTTTATCCTACTTGACCCGAAAACTTAAGCTTACTGTTGGTACAATTTTTGGGAAAACCATTTGGTTAACAAAGATTTTTCTCATTTGTTCTCACATTGCTATGGTTATTTTATCTAGATCAAAGGTCAAATACAGCTACACATATATCGAATACTCCTTACCTCCCAATAATAACGCACATGTGTACTCCCACAATTCTTCATTGGTATTTTCTTTATTTGAATCTGACCTAGTCCTGATCTAAAGGTCAGGGTCAATGGTCGTATAGGGTTTTCCCCTGGAAGTTTTTTCCAGGTCAATATTTGCTGACCGATGGCTAATGCTGGTCCTTTGAAGCTATCATTTTCACTGGAAAAAATAATATTTTCATTATTACAAATAACAAAAAAAGAAACTATTTTAATATGACACCCTTGTCACAATGGCAATACTAAACATCTTTTTCAGTGAACAGCAAATTCTTGAGAAAAAAACCTAAAGACATCATGATTTTAAATTTAACATCAAATTGATTTGTTTTTGATTTTTTTGTGTTTTAATGCAACTTTTAAGCACCACATTTAGACTATTTCGTGGCGGCCAATTTTTATTGGTGGAGGAAGTTAGAGTGCCCAAAGAAAACCACTGACCTTTGGATAGGAAAACTGACATTCCTAGTCCATTAAGATTGGAGTGGAATGCACCTGCAAGAGCGGGGTTCAAACTCCAAACCTCAGTGTTTACTGGCTAGTGATTACAGTTATAACTACTTAGGCCACTTGGCCACCGAGGCCCTGACATCAAATTGAACGTTTGTACTAAGATCCAAATTTGTGGATGTTAATTGTCCACATTTGAAATGAAAGGAGTAGGGGCATTAAGGCCTGGTTTTGGCCCAAGAAAATAAAATGTTTGATAACTTTCTCAAATTAGTACATAATGTTTAGAAATGCATAGGGTCAAGAAATATCAATGAAAAACATTAAGATTGTTATGTGATGACGTCACAATTACGTCATAATATGTACTGTTTCACAAAAATGATGAAAAATACAGAATTTATGCAGTTTTCTATCTTTGATTCTGTTGTGGAAACATCGTGCGCAGCCAAGAAACAACAAAATAATTTAACAGTAGCTTTATTATAACTATTGACAAAATCTCACTAAATATAAAGTTGTTTCTTGGGTGCGCACATACTTTTTCAATCTAAAATATACTTAAAAATTTGATGAAAAACAAAGAAAATCGCGAAATTTTACAAAATATGCAAATTAAGTCATAATTTGTTGCCATGGTAACTTGTTCAATGTCCAAAATTGTTTTGTTTTTCTGAATACCTTGTACCATAGATAATGTACAGTAATTAAAAAATATGTATGATAACCTTTAAATTTGCAGTAATTTTTGGGCCAAATAAGGGCCTTATTGCCCCTACTCCTTTCTCTCTAAATCTACATTAATTAGAAAGTTTTGCTTACAGTATACTAAATTTCTACAAGTTAGAAACAAAAACAAGAAATTGTGAATCTTCTATATATGTTAAGATCTGGTGCATTATTTGTGTTGTTAAGTATAAATACCTCTCAAGATTACTGAACTCTGTCATGGAAACTGTACGATGAAGAGTTATGTGTCCTTGACCTGTTTCTTCTTGAATAGATGGCACTGTAGGTTTTTGGCTTTGACCTTTACCTTTAACCATAAGATCAGCAAGATCCTAAAATATTTAAATGGAAGAATATTAATATTTTTTTATAGATTATAGAAGTAGTGACTGTCTGGTCTAAATATATTTACATCTATAATTTTTCATTTGCACTACAAGAAAAGATTACAAATTAATGTGGTTTAAAAGGCTAAACATTTCTAATAGGTCACAAAGAGAAAAACACAATTTTGATTTATACTAAGAACTCATTTATTTCCATAGATACACATTCTCATGAACTGAGAAAAATTGTATTTTAAGGTGGTACCTAACACTACAGGGAGATAACTCTGTAAAATCAGCAGAACGTTTTAATGATGTTGTGTTCTTAAGGGAATATTAAGCTTCTCAATGATCAAAATAAGTGTTTGTCAAACTGCTATATAACCAGTGTAATTTTTCTGATTAAACAGTTGGTTCAATTTTTTTGATTTTTTTATATTTTTGTCAAAGGGTCAAAGTAAATAATTTGTCAAAATTTTAAGAAAATTAAATAAGATGAATTAATTTTAGTTCATGTGTTAGGTACCACCTTAAGTATAAACACATTTGATTTTGAAGCTTTAATAAATTCTGCATTAAGTCTATTGGAACAACTTTGACAAACACTTAAAAGTCATGGATCATTGATACAAATTAAAGACAACAAGGTTGGTACTTTTCAGGATATTCAACAGTAAATAAATTTATGGTTTAACAAGGATTGCAAATTCTGTGCAGTTTTAATATAACATATACGTACAAAATAAAAAGTACAACAAATATTTATAAAAACAAATCAGAACTAGAGGCTCTAAAGACCCTCTGTCGCTCATCTATGTGAATATTAAACAAAGGACACAGATGGATTCATGACAAAATTGTGTTTTGGTGATGGTTTTGTAGATCTTACTTTACCAAACATTCTTGCTGCTTACAATTATCTCTATCTATAATGAACTTGGCCCAGTAGTTTCAGTGGAAAATGTTAGTAAAAATTTACAAATTTTATGAAAATTGTTAAAAATTGACTATTAAGGGCAATTACTCCTTAGGGGGTCAATTGACAATTTTGGTCACGTTGACTTATTTGTTAATCTTACTTTGCTGTACATTATTGCTGTTTACAGTTAATCTCTATCTATAATAATATTCAAGATAATATAAACATAAAACAGCTAAATTTCCTTTAAATTACCAATTCAAAGGCAGCAACCTAACAACTGGTTGTCTGATAGATCTGAAAATTTCAGGGCAGATAGACTTTGACCTGATAAACAATTTTACCCCCATGTCAGATTTGCTCTAAATGCTTTGGTTTTTGAGTTATAAGCCAAAAACTGCATTTTACAACTATGTTCTATTTTTAGCCATGGTGGCCATCTTGGTTGGTTGGCCGAGTCACTGGACACATTTTTTGAACTAGATACCCAAATGATGATTATGGCCAAGTTTGGTTTAATTTGGCCAAATAGTTTCAGAGGAGAAGATTTTTCTAAAAGATTACTAAGATTTATGAGAAATGGTTAAAAATTTACTATAAAGGGCAATAACTCCTAAAGGGGTCAAGTGACAATTTTGGTCATGTAGACTTATTTGTAAATCTTACTTTGCTGAACATTATTGCTGTAAACAGTTAATCTCTATCTATAATAATATTCAAGATAATATAAACCAAAAACAGCAAAATTTCCTTATAATTACCAATTCAGGGGCAGCAACCTAACAAGTGGTTGTCCGATTCATCTGAAAATTTCAGGGCAGATAGACTTTAACCTGATGTACAATTTAACCCCCATGTCAGATTTGCTCTAAATGCTTTGGTTTTTGAGTTATAAGCCAAAAACTGCATTTTACAACTATGTTCTATTTTTAGCCATGTCGGCCATCTTGGTTGGTTGGCCGGGTCACTGGACACATTTTTTTAAACTAGTTACCCCAATGATGATTGTGGCCAAGTTTGGTTAAATTTGGCCCAGTAGTTTCAGAGGAGAAGATTTTTGTAAAAGTTAACAATGACGACGGACGACAAGTGATGAGAAAAGCTCACTTGGCCCTTTGGGCCAGGTGAGCTACAGTGATATTGTTGGCTTTTTTCAAAACTACCTCTACCCTTTTTTATTGGAAAAATATGCGTAATTTTCATCAAATTGGGAAATTTAGAATTAACCATGAATTTGACTGAAACTTCAATTTTCAAGAGCCAAACCCTGTTTTGAAATAAGACTCCTCATTGTCAGGGATGATACATAAAAAGACCCTCAAATCTGCACATATAGTTATTTTAGGCATGAAAAATGTATAAATGACTGTTTTTCAGTTTGAATTCAATTACTACTGAAACTGCACTGTTTGGGAAAAAGTTGTCTTTTTGGGAATAATTTTAAGCCATTTTTTTTTCAAATTGGGATTCTTCTCCAGGGGAAAAAGCCTTTATTCTCAATTAATTTAAGGCAAACAATATCACTGAGTTAAAAAAGGAAAATTGAATAATTCGTTAGAGCAAATCAAAATCCAATTCCACAGAAATGTAAAAGTCAGAAAAATGTCCATGCATAAAAAGATTAACAAGCTTATAGATGAAACAAACACAAAGATATAATGTAAAGCAGATATATAATGCCATGCATGTGTGTACATGATTTTGTGCTGTGCCAATGAAAAAATGTATATACTGCAGCTGTACTATTTGAGCAGTCTAATTGCATTGACTGTATATTCATATGTGATATACAGTCACTGACCGTATATCACCTTGTTTATGATGTTGACAAAGCGTTTCCGTAGAGTTTTATTTATGACGTCAATAAAACATACAGATTCGCGGAAATTTTACGTCGTCCGCTCCAAATTAAAAAATGATGGTTTTTACCCTAAATACTTCATTTAGAACACTTATAAGAGTTGCAGTATATAAAGAATAACTATACATTGTCTCGAAATATCAATCGGTTATTTGTACTCGGCTCGAAACAGGTAGAAATGCTCGGCACAGCCTCGCTTTCTACCTGTTTTTAAGCCTTGTACAAATAACATTGATATTTCGAGACAATGTATGGTTATTCTATATATATAGGGCTATCAGTATTAGGTCAAAATAAATATTGTTCATTGCATGCTGGAAAATTCATGCTTTCAACATGGCCAACTTCAGTTTAATGCTTATAGTTCATCAAAAGTTCATCATTAGAAAAAAATGTTACATTTTGATAGAATACATTCATAGCCTTTAGGAGTGTTCCAAAATTAATCATGATAGGGGGATTGGGGGGGGGGGCACTCAAAAATAATGAATTATGGGTGTTTACATTTCCTAAGAATTTCTATAAACTATAAGTTAAATGAAGGGTGAGGCTCCCGCAGGGTCAAAAACAACCTGCGACCTCTGGACTTTTTAGAGGCGACTTCCGACCTGAGAACCTTCTAAAAACAACATGCGACCTGTACAATTTGGAAAAAAAAACGACCTCCGACCGACTTCCATCTTCTGTGTTGGGAAAAACGACCTGCGACCTGTACATTTCCCTTAAAAACGACCTCTTGATGAATTTAAAAGCGACATTGTGACCGGAGGGGGGTACCCTGTGGCAGCCTCATGGGTGGATGGAAGTCTAAAAAGATGGACATGAGATTATTTCTGGAACAGCCCTTACAACAACTGAGGTGCTTGTGATTTTTTTTTAGTGAATACAGTAAATTCAGAAATAAATGTGTGCATTTTATAGTGTTGTAATTTTTTCAAAATGTGGGATTTACTTTTTGCTATTTCAAGAGAAAGTCGATAGAAATATATATATTATTAGATAGAAGTTCTTATTATTGTGATACTGACATGCAGAAATTATTGCGTGCATTTTTTAGTGTTGTAATTTTTTCAAAATGTGGGATTTACTTTTTGCTATTTCAAGAGAAAGTCGATAGAAATATATATATTATTAGATAGAAGTTCTTATTATTGTGATACTCTGACATGCAGTCTCATTATTCGCATTTATAAAAACCTTGCAATAATTTCTGAATTTACAATATACGGAATACTAAATAATGGTTAAAGAGGAAACCCTAAACAAACATTTTTTTCTAGTTGGCCTAATACTACAATTAGTGCAACATAGAAATGCTATACTCACCTATGTAATACTAAAATATAGATAAGTTATCTCCCTTTATTAAACAACATATTTTTGAATATATCTATCTTTTATAGCCTTCTAAATCCAAATATCCTTCAGGAAACCTTCAAGAATATCTTATATAATTTGCTTAGAGTGAAAAACACAAATCTATTATACCAATTTTTCATTTAATGCTTTAGAGAAAAGAAAATAATCTGGAAAAATTGCATCTAAAAGGCATATTTATAAGTAAAAAAATCTACGACACATTTTAAATTTGTTTGTACAATTATCCAAACATAATGTTTTAAAATCCCTTTATAGGCTTTCAAAAGATTATTCAGAATTTGTATGGTTCTCATATTGATTGACAATATTATTCATTTCTACAATTAACCATTTCTCAATCTAAAGAACTATGGGTAATTTCAGTTTTATAACACCAAAATAAAAGCAAACTTAATACCATTGGCATTGCTAATTTGTAATCTCGTAAAAAATAACTAACATTAAAAAGTTTAAATTTACCTACATGTATTAAAGAACTAACTATCACGATTTTTCATAAATCTAGGTCTAAAAAGATGTTTTTAAAAATATTTTGAGATAACCCCTTGAATACTTACAGGATGGTGTGGATTCAGTATGTGGATCACATCTTTGACATTTTCCCTCTGTTGGTTAAGATAGTCTGTGTAATAAGGCTTGTATGATCTTTCTAGAATTATCTTTCCTTTGTCTAAAGTGTCAAATTATCAAGATTGTAAAAACAAAGACATGTACCCATATTTTGACTATTTTATTTATTGTGTCTGTTTAGTTAACGCATCAATGTAAATATAACGGAATTTGATGAGACTGTCATCAAAGTGAGAGGGTAAGCGATAAACAGGTTTAATCCACCATTTTCTACATTTGAAAATGCCTGTACCAAGTCAGGAATGTGACAGTTCTTGTCCATTCGTTTTTGATGCGTTTTGTTATTTGATTTTGCCATGTGATTATGGACTTTCCGAATTGATTTTCCTCTAAGTTCAGTATTTTTGTATTTTACTTTTTTTTTCACTGATTGAGTTAGAAAAAGAGGGTTAGTTTAGTACATGTGTTTATAAAAATCATGATACACCACTTGCTGTACTTCCAAATTTGTTTGTCTAGATTTTTTTTGTTATCAAACCATTGTTTCTGATTAACTTTTGGTGTTTCCCATTTTTCCATAACTAGCCAATTTATAGTTGATTATTTGGAATGGGTTTTGTTCATTATTGAAGGTTGTCTCATAATTTCAAAGTTGTGTGTTTGTCCATAATAAAAGAAAACATTTAATGTGGTACCTAACACTTTGACTAAAATTAATTTGGCTCGTTTAACTTTCATAAAATTTTGACAATATATTTACTTTGACCCTTTGACAAAAATATAAAAATTTCAAAAAACTTTTCACTTTCTCAGAAAAACTTGGTTGGATATATAGAGTTTGAAAAACACAAATTTTGATCATTGAGAAGCTTAATATTTCAGTGTAATTAAATCGTTTAGCTGATTTTACAGAGTTATCTCCCTGTTGTGTTAGGTACCACCTTAACATAAGTAGATGATCTAAAAGAAACGGATTGTGGTCTTACCTTTTTCCAAATTGATCTGGTCTGGAACTTGTCTAAATTCTTTTGGACAGCAATTGCCTGTTTCACTTTGATTTAATGTAGTCCTAAAAATGGTTACATAAAAAAAACCATAAAAAGATCAATCTTCTTCAGACATCTCTGAAGCATTTATTAACAGATCTAAAAAAAAAAAAAACCTGTTGGTTCATTCTTCACAGAACGGGCAAGTAATCATACTATAATTAACCCCATGAGGAGGCTCAGTTTTTATTGTAATGAAGAAGTACTAAATAATGAAGTTTTTTATATTTTTCAGGGATGATTCCCTTTAAGCGGTCCTTAAATCGGCCAGCGGCCCAAAAAAATGTACATGAAAATGAATTCCCAATATAAAAAAAATATAAATAAAATAAAAGTCGAATTTCCGGAAAAGTTTCTGTCACTGATTAAGGCAACTATAATTTTTCATAGTTTGTTGTCAAAACGTTTTAAAATCCGGATAAGAATGCTGTTTACGACCCCATTTTATTAACAACGATTTAATTATGTCAAAATGTGGCAAATAATTTTATCAGCCGAATACAATTGATTAATATCTTATAAGAGTATTCGATCTTGTAAAAGCAGATCGCCCAGCAGGTTGATAAAAATGTGTGTCAAAGCAGACCTCGGCAGAGAGAAAATTCAAATTTTGATATAACATTGATGGATAAAGTTTAATGGGCGCCGATCTCGTAAAAGCAGATTGCCCAGCAGAGCCTGTTATATAATATGATGAACACTTGTTTTGCAAAAGAAATTATTTCCTCAAAAGACAAAAGTTTGAGCGTTTTTTTGAAAACAATGTTGATGATAGACCATTCATGAAATACGATGTCATCATTATGGAACTATTTGAAAAGTTTTGAAGATGATTCAAATAATTTTAAAGAACACTGGTTCAATGCTTTAAATATCTTATCAATTAAGTACATGTATATGAACTTTTGTAATTGCTTTTCTGAATTCGACAATTGACCAGTTCAATTTAAAATCCATTTGAATCAAGGTAAATTTATAGAGATGACCTGCTGTTGAAAAAAAATACCCGACTTATGATTTTTTTCAGTGGTTTATGTTAGCTGAAATATATGTTTTTGTTATAGGCCTAGGTAACTATAGCTAAGATGATAGAGTAGTGCATCATGTTCAATGGTATTCATGTAATAACAGTAGCCCATCCAGAATTATTCAAAATGTCACAACTTACATGAACATCAGTGTACAAGTTAATCTTAATAATATACATTTTCCTTTTTTACAGGAAAATAATGTTATTTCGTCTTATATTTTATGCTTAAAAAATTCCCAATCAGAATAAAAATTCCCAATTTGATGTTCAAGGGACCCATTTGAAAACACCTGGAATCATCCCTGATTTTACAAACTGACTAATTTTGTAAAAAGAAATCAATTTAATTCTTTAATAAATTTACCATATTGCTGTTTCATCATCATGTCCACATTTAGAGTGCTGCTTCCAAAACTGAGAATTCACACGCTTTTCACCTGAGGAAGAAAAAAAAATCATTATGGATTCAAACATGTGTTAGTTGATGGTCAAGAATTATTTGAATTTTCAAAAAAAAATCTAAAAACATACAGTTGAAGGCCGTACTTTGACCAATAATGGTTTACTTTTACAAAATGTGACTTAGATAGAGAGTTGTCTCATTGGCACTCATAACACATCTATTATATATATCTAGTTTAAAAATATTTTATCCCATATTTTTCAATTTAGTTTTAATATGCCATAAAATTTGAATTTTGAAACCTCACCAATCAATACAGCCAATATTGAACTTCAAGCACCTATTTAACATGAAGCTATACATGTGTAATCGAGTGTTTATTTGTCACTAAAAGTTGTCTTTGCTATATGCATAAAAGTATAATTTCATAGACATTGAAAATCTCATTTGTCTGTAATCTTAAGAACACTCCAGTCCAGTGAATGATTTCAGTTACTTAACATCAGAGTGCAATAGATTACTTTGCTAAGTTAAACAAGAATTTTTTTTTTTAAATGTGTCCATAGTACATAGAGGCTCCACTCGCACTATGATTTTCTATGTTAAGTGGACTGTGAAAATAGGGTAAAAACTCTAATTTGGCATTTAAATGAGAAAGGTCATATCATAGGGAATATCAAGTCGAATGGACTTCATATTCATTAAAAACTATCTTGACCAAAAACTTTAACATGAAGCCAGACAGACAGACAACGGATGAACAAATGAACAGACAAAAGAATGAAGGAAGGCAGACAAAAAATCAAAATGCCCATAAATGGGGGATAGAAATGGGGTATAATGAGTAAGCAAACCTGAAATATTCTGTTTAGTTATTTTTTACCTTATAAAAATTTGAGAATTTAAAAAGTTGTAAAAAAAATAACTTTTATAAGTATTACCGACTGACTGACCGACTGACATACCATATCCAGAGACTGTAGCTTGTAAAGCCTCAAAAGTTTCTACCCTACTGTCAACCCAGGCAGGATAAATGTTGGCTGTTCTCATTAATAAATCTTCTATTGGTCTCTGTAATTTACCTAAAATATATAATGCTGACACTTCTCAATACATATTTTAAACATTTCCTGTTTACAAAACTTTAAATTTTTCGAAAAACTCAGGATTTTCTTATCCCAGGTATAGCTAACCTTAGCTGTATTTGGCACAACTTTTTGTTAGATCAAGTACAAAGTTAAAGAGCATTAAGGATCTAACAAAAAGTTGTGCCAAATACAGCTAAGGTTAGCTATACCTCGGATAAGTTTATAAATATTTTGATATGAGCGTCACTGATGAGTCTTATGTAGACGAAACACGCGTCTGGCGTACTAAATTATAATCCTGGTACCTTTGATAACTAATTAATGTGTATTTTACCTAAAATCCAGAATATTGTCAAATGAAAATTTTATATTTATATAACATGTATGTTACATTAGTATCTGTAATTTTGATTGCCTGTCAACAATAAGGATGTACTCCAATAATATATTTGAATAGGTATAAACTGCCAAAGCTATAACCACATGCATTCTGTGACAAATTATAGAATAACTAATCGAAGAATTCAAATAGAAAAAAATATTTTAAGAGTGACCGAACAACACATTAATTCATGAATGCGTGTAGTGCATGAGTTAATTATCAGTGTTGTTCGGTAACGAGTAGAATATTTTTCGATATTTAAATTCTTTAATATTCTTTTTATTACATTAGCAAATGGCTTTTTTTTAAGAAATTAAGGAAAAACATGTAAGGAACTATATCTTTTTTTCTACGAATTCACAATTTGTTTTCATCCACCGTTATCGACGCCTGACGATAATTTCACGAGTGAAATAACCACGTTTATTTCACATGTGAAATTATCGGTTTTTATTTAACTGGGAAATCAATGTAATTCATTGCAATCAATGTAATAAGTTAAAATAATGCATAGAAAAGGAAATGATACAACTCTGAATTTCATAGTCGTAGCATAGAAATGTAATTTTAAGAATTGAATGCTTCTAGACACTTTTTTATCGTGTTCATTATCATACAGAATGTGCTTAGTCAACACTTTTATATCCCTGGCCAATAAAATTATAAAAAGAAGCAATCAATTCTTAAGTAACTATTTTTTGCAAAGTGATCCTTTACTTGAAAATTTTTTTTTTTTTTTAAATGCATGCAGCAGGGTCAACATGACCTAAGGCAATTTCTTACAAGCAGATTTCCCAAGATTTACAACCAGTAGTAAACTTTGAAGTACCAGATGCACAAAATATGTTACTTTTAAAGCCATGGGTAGCTAAAATAAAGGTTTTGTAATTGACTGTTACCAATACCATATGCCTAAATAAACAATACAGTAAGAAAAGCTCTTACTAGACAGATATTTTTGGGCTTTGTTCCATTCCTCTATCCCTGAGTTCCACTTTTTCAGAGAATTGCAACCTTTTAATGTTTGACTTGTTTTCTTAGAATCTCCTGCTGATGGGTTGGTCTTTAACAGATGCTAAAACAGAAAGTAAATGAATAGTTTACATTTCTGTCACATTGTATATTTGTCTAATATTCTATAGTGAAACCTGTTTAAACCGAACCTCTTTGGGACTAAAGATTTTGTTCGGTTTTGGCCGATGTTCGGTTTTATCAGGTCCACAACACACATAACTTGATATGACGGTGTTTACGAACATGTTTGGTTCAAACAGGTTTTTGGTTTATACAGTATTCGGTTTAGACAGGTTTCACTGTATTTCTATATGTTTTATTTATTTTATAAGAGCATGGTAACTAAGTTACATGGTAACATGTTAAGGGTGCAATCAACAGTTTTTTTCTATAACGTCATATTTTGAGGGACCATGTATAATTGACCCTTAGTGGTGTTAATGTTAATAAAGATACTTGTATAAAACTAGATATCATTAGAATCAGAATTTTCTCTGGTTTATGATGAAATGAAAATAAATTGTACTTTTAGTAGTACCAAAAAGTTTTATCCAGAGAAAATGGGAAAAACATTGCCTAATCTATGCATAAAAAACCTGAAATCAGGTCATGTGCACACCCATGAAGACATGATACATGCACATTTTTCATAATCAAAACTGTATGAATTTCATAGGTTTTAACCTGGTCTTTCTAAAAATTTATGCTTCAGGGTACGTTCGCCTGCTCCGAAAAGAGCTACAGTGGCTGCAAATAAGTTTTCAATTTTCACTGCCAAAAAAACAGGATGTTTACAGTTTGTCTCCCCTCAAAACATGTGTATTTAATCTAATTTTTTAAAATTATTTTAATCATTCAACCTGTTTTAATTGAAGCTAATTAACTTATTTTTACAATCAAATACAAAAAACATGATACTTTTTCACCAATTATGTTGATAAATTGGGACTTCCCTCCATGTCTATTTTTAGTCGGGGAATAACCCCTAGTTTTCTATACGAAATATATGCTAGTTTATAGCACCCTAAGAGGATGGTTAAAGGTGAACCAAGCTTTTTTAAATGCTCCATGAATTACACATTTTCTATAGGCCTGTATGTAGAAATTTATATCAACCAAAATGTAAATTTTACTCAATCAAAAAAAATTGGTACCCACGAAAATAAATGAATCCCCAGTAGGTCAAAACCCTAAGGCCATAAAAAAGAATAGGTTTGTTTGCCCAAACCCTACCTACCCAGAAAAAAGCTGCCTACTCAAATTCTCTTATTGGCCTGATTTGAAGAAGTTTCTTTTTTAATTAGATAGGCATGAAGACTAATAAACATCTGATACTTCAATTTCTTTAAAAAAAAAAAAAAAAATGCCTACCTACCTACCCACTGTCTCAACCTTGGGTAGGGTTTGGGCAAACCAAAATATTTTTAATTGTGGCCTAATTTGGAAATACTGTATACATTTATAAAAGTTAATCATCATAATAAACATCTGTACCAAATTTAAAGTGGATGTGACTATGTTCAAGATAAAATGCCTGAACTTTGACCAGAAAGGTCACAGACAAATGAACAGACACACAGACAGAAAACAAAATGGTAGACATGGTAGATGGGGCATAAAAAAAACTCGGCTCTCATTAAAAATTCTCAATTGCTTACAAGGTTTTCTCCCCTTCTCTTAGCTTCTGATTCAAAATCTTCCAGACTTCCCAGAATGCTGTGCGATATGAACTTCCCATCACCTGTAAATCTTGGTCCTGTGTAATCTAAACAAAGAAAGATTATACAAATATAATTTATGCATCTGACAAGTACTTTCCAGGATATACATGATATAAAGGGAGGGTTGAGCGCTAATAAACATTTGTAACATCTCTAAATTTTTTGTGTGCCTGTTCAAAGTTATGAGCCTGTAGTACAGTAGTTAGTTCATATCTGTAATATTTGTTTATGTAAATTGTGGTTCATAATTGTTTCTCATTTGTCATTTTTTTATAAATGTGGTATGAGTTTTGCTCATTGTTAAAGGCTGTGTGTAGACCAATAGTTACTAAATAATTTTTCATTTTGTCTGAACTGCACATTGGTTTTTTTCATTAATGAGATAATAACAGTAAAACCATAATAACAGAAGGTTAGTATGAGGTCTAAGGACATGGTGTCTTTTCCTTTTATCTAGATCAGGAGATATTATTGAAGATATTTAGTTTTTTTCTAGGTTATACCAAATAATGTTCACCCATTTCACAAAAAATGCTTACTAATAACAAATTCCATTGGTCTAAGAGTTACTTGGCTGTCAGAATTTACAGGTTTCATAACAATCACTGTCTTCCTATGAAAAAAAAATATAATACACGTCATAAAATATGTTGGAACTTCAATTATCTGTTCAAGATAAAAGACTATAAATGTTATAGTCAGAAAAAAAATATTTTTGTTCCTTCACATGGACAATGATGGATATTAAATACAATCATCGATTACAAAATCTTTTTTTTTTCAAATCTTCCTTTCTTCATGTTCTTTAGCTGTATTTTCAAACTTTTGGTCCTCAACCCTTTCCAACTTTGCATTTTTTATTTCATCACTGATAAGTCTTCTGCAGATGAAACATGTGTCTGGTGTACAAAATTAGAAGACTGACCAGTACATGTATCTTTTTTTTTACATGCATATCACTATATTATATGAGAACAATTAAGTTTATCTCCCATAAATGCTTTATATTCAAAATTGTGAGTTTTTGATGCTTCAAATAGTTAGTAAAGTTCATACTTACATAACATTTTCTTTAGGTTTAAATTTCCTCACACAATAATTTTCCACAGTGGGTTCAATCTTGGACATCTTTTTCCTTGGGCCATGTTTGTGTTGAATCTGAAGTGTTTAAATATAATGGATCATTGACACCGATCTTCATGTACAACAAACTTTAACGTCTTTAGGTGGGTTTACAATGTTTTACCCCCAAAAGGCCAAAAGGCAGTTGGTAGAGGGTGCATATTACAGTTATATAGACATTTTTTTTTACTTTCATTTTTTTTAATAATGTTTTTTTTTTCTTTTCATTTCTATACATCTTCAAGACGTTTTTTTTAATTTACTTTAAAACAATATTTCATGTTATGCCAACTTTCTAATGATAGAACATATAATCCCTTCTATATTTTGTTGGTGATTTTTCACAGTCTCTCCAAATCACCAGTAATCACAAAATTTTCCTGTGTTGGGTTGTTGTCTCTTTGACATGTTTGACAAATTCCCCATTTCCATTCCCAATTTTAGGTTTAGAAATGCCTTCCATGACTTCTATGGCCTTAAAGATGACACATGTATACAGATTTAGAAAAGACTTCTATAGTCTTAAAGATGACTTAATGTCTGTGTCATTTTGGTTTCTTGTGGACAGTTGTCTCATTGGCAATCATACCACATCTTCTTTTTATATTAAAAGCTTACAGGTTGAGAACCTGTGGTTTTATGAGTCTTTCTTAGACATAACATGCATCTGGGGCATATATATATGAAATTTTTATCCTAGTATCTATGATGAGTTTATTTTCATATATGAGGGTTTAGATGGGGTTAAATGATTAATAAAGAATAATGCCCTTAAAAAATGAAGATTATAGAATAACGGGCAAAAAAAATGAAGATTAGAGAAAAGAGGGGTTAATTTTTTGAAGATTAGAGAAAAAAGGGGTGAAAAATTAAATGTTTACCCCCCCCATCCAGACCCTTATATATAATTGAGTTTTTGTACCCTGCAATAGTCAACTGCATTGAGTTTTCACTTGTATTTATTGAATTACCACCATGATCATAAAAAATATGCACTAATGCAAATATGCAGCTTAATTGGAGCTCTGAGTTGAATTTATCATCACTTACATTTTTGAGAACATCTGCATCAATAGAAAACCTGCGACGTACATCATCTTCTGGTGGTTTTTCTTCTAGTGGTGATTCTATCGTCTTCCCCCTCCATTTCCCTTTAAAACAATTATAAGGCCAAATAAAAATATATGGTTTTTCCAGTTACCCTATACCTACCCTACTTTTTAGTCGTAAAAATAGCCTACCCTAAAGATTTTTTTGTCATTTTCCATGAAGCACTGTTAAAGTCAATATGTTGCTCCCATAGACTCAATGTAAAAAAAATAACATGAAATAAAAAAAAATCCCTACCTACCTACCCTAGGTACCCTTTAGATGTAACTGGAACCACACATACTATTTTATTTGGCCTAATGTACTTGATGTATGTGTGCGATTCTAAATTAACAAGGTAACTTTATACATGTCAGAAAATATTCAGAAAGAATGCTTTATTTATCAATACATTTTCATTGTGCAGTATAATATAATATTAAATAATTATTATTTAAACATGTCAAATCAATTAGTTCTTTACCATGATTACTATGCTCATGTTGACATATTTGAAAATCTTTGCAATTCTGACCATTTCTGCCCCTATCAGATTTTTTCTATCAAGATAATAAAAAACCTTACATTTACCCCCACATTCTATTTTAATCCTGTTGGCCATCTTGGTTGATAGGCGTTGATAATGCCAAATGATAATTGTGAAATTTTTAGGTAAATTTAATCCACCAGTTTAACAGGGAAAGATTTTGTAAAGGTTTACAAACATGACAAAGATGACGACTAAATATGACAGAGGTCAAGTGCTGAGAAAAGCCAGGCGAACATAAAATAGTATTTATAATTGTAAAAAATAGCTGAATATAAATATATAGACTAATATTAAAGGTATAAGGCCAAAAAAAAATATACACATGTTTCTGCTTGAAACCCTACCTAATTTATGTAGTGCCTAACCCTAACTCTTTTTATCATGTTATGCCATTTTGGAATGAGCACTGTTAAAGTCAGACTGAATCCTGAGTAGTAACCAGCTAAAAAATGTGTGTAGTGTCTCATTGGGGTCTAAGCGTGATGCGGGATTGCCGATTTTTTGTAAGCTTGACACGTGAAAGTTAAATTATTGTGTCGGGAAAAAGGGAAATGAGGTCTAGCGGGACCTGGGAAATGACAAAAAAATGAGAATTGCTTACATACATAGTGTAAGCGGGATACCAGGGATGATTCTACTATACAGTTTAGGGCCGCCAAGCGGCCCTTAAATTGGCCAGCGGCCCTTAAATTGGCCAGCGGCCCCCAAAATGTTTGTGAATATAAATTCCCAATTCAGGAAAATAAAATAAAAGTCGGTATTTTCGGAAAAGTTTCCAACACCGATACGGCAACTATAATTTTTCATAGTTTCTCGTCAAAACGTAGTAAAATCCGGATAAGAATGCTGACTACAATCGCATTTTATTAACAACGATTTAATTATGTCAACATGAGTTAAACAATTTTAGCAGCGGGATTCAATTGATTAAAATGTTATGGGAGTATATGATCTCGTAAAAGTAGATCGCTCAGCAGGTTGATCAAACACATGCTTTTTGTCAAAATGGGTGTCCGAAGCTGACCTCGGCAAAGAGCAATTCAATTTTTTGTATAACATTGATGAATAAATTTTAATGGGCGCCGATCTCGTAAATGCAGATCGCCCTGCAGAGCCGGTTATGTAATTTGATTAAAGCTTGTTTTGTAAAAGAAATTGTTTTATATTTTGCTCTATTTCACCAAAAGACAAAAGTTTGAGCGTTTTTGAAAATAATGTTGATCAAAGACCATTCATGAAATGAGCCCCTCCCCCCAGCACCCCGAATTATACGATGTCATCATTATGGAACTGTTTCAAAAGATATGAAAATGATCCCAATAATTTTAAAGTTCACTGGTTCAATTGCTTTAAATATCTTATCAATTAATTATATAAACTTGTAATTGATTTTCTGAATTCAACAATTGGCCACTTCAATTTGAAATCCATTTGAATCAAGGTAAGTTTATAAAGATGATCTGTTAAAAAAATACCCAATGGATGACTTTTTCAGTGGTTAATATGGCAAGCCGTTTTGCTATTTAATCTAACTTCAAGATATCTTATAAACTTTATAAGATATGATCTTATATAATAGTTCATTAGATATCTTATATAGTTTGTAAGATATCTTCTATAGTTTGTAAGATATCTTATTAAGTTCATGAGATATCTTATATAGTTTATAAGATATCTCATATAGTTTTTCTTTGTACTTAAAGTCGCCTGTTAGCTCACTTCCACGTTGAGCAAGCCCTTATATGAATATTTCTGTTTCCTAACCAGTTCATATTGGTGTCCTCTTCGCGGTCTATGTTTCAACTATTTCGATTTCTTTGAGAAATTACAGCAATGATTTCGATTTAATTACTAAACAGTGGCGGATCCAGAAATTTTCATAAGTGGGGGCCCACTGACTGACCTAAGAGGGGGCCCACTCCAGTTACGCTTCAGTGATTCCCTATATAAGCAACCAAATTTTTTCCCAAAAAGGGGGGGCCCGGGCCCCCTGGGCCCCCCCTCTAAATCCGCCTCTGCTAAAGTATTGGAATTAATTTTAGGATAAAAACAATATATATACATTGTATATTTATAAACTATATAAGATATTGTATATATTATGTAAGATATCTTATAAAAATCTTATATATTATATAAAATATCTAATAAAATTCATATATATATTATATAAAATATCTTATAAAAATCTTATATATTATATAAAATATTTTATAAAAATCTTATATATTATATAAAATATCTTATAAAAATCATATATATTATATAGAATATCTTATAAAAATCTTATATATTATATAAGATATCTTATATATTATGAGATAATTTGAAATTTGAATAAATAGCTTAATGGCTTGCCATAGGTTTGTGTTAGCTGGTATATATGTTTTTGTAATAGGCCTCGTTTACCAAAGTCAAGTAAAGATGATAGTGCATCATGTGCAATGATATTTATGTATTACAACTTCCCTGGTTCCGATCCAATAACTTCTTCAATCAGTGTACAGGTGAAATTTTATATACATTTTCCATCTAT
The DNA here is from genome assembly GCF_965363235.1 of Mytilus galloprovincialis. NCBI lineage: Eukaryota > Metazoa > Mollusca > Bivalvia > Mytilida > Mytilidae > Mytilus > Mytilus galloprovincialis. The sequence continues at coordinate 17,155,479 of NC_134848.1, read as the reverse complement.
ACAGCAAAAGGATATTATTTCGTCTTAGATTGTATGCATAAAAAATTCCCAATTGAGATAAAAAGTCCCAATTTGATGTTCAAGGGACTCATTTGAAAACACCTGGAATCATCCCTGGATACAGAGTCTGACAAAACAGTAAGCGGGATCCGGGATCGGAACCCCCCAATGAGACCCCCTGTGTAAACTAAAGTAATATTGCCTACATTATACTTACCGTAAAAAAAAATTCAGAAAATTAACGGAAAAACGTGTTATAATTTGTTTGGCCTTAAGAATTAAAAACAAATAAAATAAAAAACACCCAGGACCCACTCTCTACAATAAGATAAAAAAAAAGTATCTAGTAACTACTCAATTTTAATAATTTAATAGTATTTTTTTTTCTCTTACCAGCTGCTGATAAAATTTGTGAATTTGTTTCAGTAACCTCCTTTATTCCTGTCTTTTTGCCCACTTTACTTCCTCTCCTTGCTTTCTTCATGATTGTCTAATCAAACTATTGACCACCAAACGTCAACCCTGGACTAATTCGGTAATTATGCAAATCTCCAATGCTGATTGTGACGTCACATTAGAAAAGTGATTTAACAACGTGAACGTCAACGAGAGAAAACGTGTGTATAGTTTGACAACAAAAACATCAGAGGTTTGATTTAAATCAAATTTAAAAAAGCATGTATGAATGAACTTACTTTCAACATTATTGTCTCTGCATAGATCTCCAATCATTTATCTCTTCTAACTTTACTTTCACTTTCAATTTATCCCGAGAAATCAGCCTCCTTTCAGATTGAACTTCCGGTTTCACTTTCATTTTAGCACGAGCTGCGTTTCTGAGTATCAACAATCGTCGATGTCCAGAAGATTTACAAAACGTTGACAGATATATTATTTCTTTAGATAGTAATTATCAAAGGTACACAACCATTTTACACAAAATCAGAACCTTATAGATGTGCAGTACCCCTTCTTTTTATTGAAGTTCGTCTTTTTCAACTTTCATTTTTTGTTTGTTCTCTCCTTGCTGTTTGGCAAACATTATCAAATTTGAATATTGTAAAACTGCAAAAGCTTATTTTCATTATTTTAGAAGCTCAGTCAGAATGAGTTCAACGTGACTTACAGCGAGATTTGATGTTAGCAGACGACGTTAATGGTCAAAGTTCAGGGAGGCTTAAACCTGCAGGTTGTTGTGGTGATCATCTATTAATTGATGCATCAAAGGTTATATTTTTTTTCAAATTTTATTCAATTTAGATCCCCCAACACATTAATCCTTACTACATTTGTACTATCCCTTTTTAGTCTTTGTGTGTGTGTGGGAGGGGGGTTGTGATTTTGTCATTTAAAACTAAAATGCAATGTTAATTTCTGTGATATTGAGAACAAACCAAATATAACCAGAGAGCATGTATCTACTCTACAAACTTATATCTTCACCACCGGGATTCGAACCCGGGGTCGACTGCATGACAGTCAGTGTGTTAACCCACTGAGCCAAAGAATCGATTAAAGTTGATTAAAACCGGCTTTATATGTTCTACCTGTACTGAGGAGGGGAAGCAACCCCACTACACTATTCCCCCACCAAAAGAGTCATCATATCTTTATATATGACTCTTAACAACACAAATCCTGTCTATACTCCAGTTAACCATCGTGGATTTTTTAGTTGGGGGCCAAATGTAACCGCAGAGCATGTATCTACTGTACAAATTTGTATCTTCACCACCGGCTTCAAACCCTGGTCGACTGCCTGACAGTCAGTGTGTTAACACACTGGGCCAAAGAATGGATTCCCTAGCTCAGTTGATTAAGACTGGCTTTATATGTTTTACCTGTACTAAGGAAGCAACCCTGCTACACTCATATAAAAAAAAATTGAAATGCGAGTTTATACATTGTATTATTGCGATTATAAGCCTGTCACTTTTTTTCACATTAATATTTAAAAGATTGCAATCATGATTATTTCTGAATTTGCAGTATTTCAGTTCATCAAGCATGTCAAGAGGATTTCATGTTCATCTTGATGGACTAAAATTTATGAATTACCGAAATGATAGCAATGCTGATTATCAATTATAACTTGAAGAATTAAACTTGCTGAATAATTCATGCAAGAATGAATATAGAGCTCTTCATATTTTATTCAACAACTTGCTCAACATGGTAAGGAAGTGGCACAGGAATGAATTTAACTAGAACCAAAGTTTTGAAGGGAATGCAACGAAATCACTTGATCTCTTATTTAGAGTTGTCATATTGGCAATCATACCACGTCATTTTATTTTTAGACTTCGATATTGATTACAAATACAAACACAGATACTTTATTTAGTTATCAATAAAGACAATATGTTATTTATATATTTTTTAGATGGAATTACCATTTGACCTCCAGACATCAATCCAGGATGCTAATTTATGGTTTTCAATGCTAACTATAATGTTTAACCCTTTATTCTGGAATGTGGTAAGAAAAACAAACATAACACAGAACTTTACACTCATAAAATACATGAATTTAGTTTTTGTCTACAATTGTAGGAAACAACATGTTTACAAATTATTACTTTTGTCTCAAAACTTTTGTGAGAGAGAAATTTGTTAAAATTTAAAAATTACTTCCTGACAGTCATGACAGTGAGAATCAAACATTTATAAACCAGACATTACACTTTGAACAGCATATAAAAATAATGCTTAATGTCTGGATGGTAGCTTTTTTGTTGTGCATACTTCCATATTTTATCTTTTCTGTCTTCTGTTTGCCGATTATTTTCTCTTCTATATAAGCAGTCAGGATTCTACTTCGTCAAAATTATCTCCCCATTAAGCCAGTTCATTTTCACAATCGTAGAAATTGAAGTCATTGTAGGGATGAAGCGCTACCAATTTTGCTCTTGGAAACCGATAAATTTATCCACATTGCACCATTACATTATTTATTTATTACTTATATGTCAGTTGTATTTTAAAAGACAAATGTATCAACTAGCTAATGAGCATCAGTTAATGATCTAGTCTGCATTGATTCAACTTAAAACTATTGTCTGATCGGTTGTCTGACAGGTGGAATTTTCGAAAATTCATACACATTTAAAAAAAATTCTAATTTAATATTTCGTGGAAGGGCAGACTAGATTTTTTTAGTGGTTGAAGACTATAAACCCTAATTATCACACACAAAAAATTATAATTTTTCGAAGATATGCATTTTCATCATCCAACTTGAAAGACTGTCGTCAAGTACTTTCAGTAAAAAAATAGCTATTCGAACACACCTACTCTGTTTTTGTGATTCATTAGTGAGTATATCACTTGACCCATATATTTCATCTTTTAGTACTGTGATTTTTTTTATGTTAGAAAGTCAACCTGTAGCTTTGATATATAGAAATGATAGACTCTGAAGCGAGACGATGTATGAAATATTCCTGCTTTGTATGATATCAAGACAAAATATTCAACTCAAACACGCCCTAACATAAAAAGGTGCACTCGTTTTCTCTTTTCGATACAATTGTTACCCATTTTTTTGGTTTTTTTCTTGAATCACATAATGGAAGGGCAGACACGAAAATTACTGAACTAATAGATTGATATGTTTTCCGTCCGTGGTAATTTTATTTTAAAAATCGGAGGTTATGCATTTCTACATCCAACTTGAAAGATAACCATGTCGTCGTGATAGATCCGTGTTTTCCTTTCTCGGATACTAATAAATAATAACTATATTTTTGTAACTGTTTTCTATTCTCAAAACTACATCTATATATTTATACTACAAATCTACAACTCCCAGTTTCTGGCTACACGTGCTGTTCTTATCTTTAAAATCATGAATATTCATTAGCTATGTAGGCGTGTCAAAATCGTATCATACGCGATAATGACCAGCCAGTACACACTGTAATGATTTCATTAACCAGTATTAAAAAGATAAACATAACATCCCCCCCCCCCCCCCCCACAAATTAGAAATTTCTAAAAATTTCTTACTGGTAAATGAAATCTTTAAATATAAAAATTATTAATAATAATAGAAAAAAAAATCTGAAACAATATCTTGAAGCAAATACCAATTGCACTTTAATATACACACAGTAAAAAAAATATCATAGGTCCTCATTAAATAATAAAACTATGTTTCAAATTAAATAACTTCAAAATTTGTAGGTTATAAAAATAAAAACAGAAAATTTTAAAATATCTAGAATAAAAGGTTTCTTTTTCATCGCTAAAATATGCAGTAAAAACAAATATAATGTCGAAATAAATATGAAAAAAAATAATTAATTAAACATTTGTATCAATTAAAATCAATGATCATGGTTTAAACTAAGTTCCCAGTGTAATTAATGTAGTCTTGAAACGGAAATTCTGTTTATCTGATCTGTCAAAATGACAAGTGTGCAGAAATTTTATAGTTACAAATCAACTAATCTAACCACTAAATCTCATTAGAACTCATTATGTAAAAACCACAACAACATTAATATCTCTCTGTGAAATCCCAGACACAGATGTTCGATACCACAGGTCAGCACGTGTAGCCATAGACTGGGAGTTGTAGATTTGTAGCATAACTGTACATATGTAGTTTTGAAAATATAGAATAGATACAAAAATATGTGTTTTTAAATTAGTATCCGAGCAAGTAAAACACAGATCTATCAGTCGACTTGATATGATCTAATTGTTCTGCTCAACTATGTACTAAATAAATTGAAAACTTATGCAAATGGTGTTTTTAAAATAAAACACTTCGTAATTGAGAAGAAAATTGTAATTTTGTTTGTTTCTATTAACTTTTAAAAAATTTGTCACTATAGTAAACATTACTGTAAACATGGTAAACATTTCTCGCCTTCTCTAACAAAGAGCTTCGATTCTTTTGTTCTATTTCAACCGGGTTTCCGACTGTAAGCACATCTTAATTTATTATTATGTTTTTGATTATTGGCCTGTTTTATTCTATTCTTTGCTTTTGATACATTTTATAGATACTCATAGAGTTGTCTAATTATTCTCATTTCTTTTAACCCCATACAATCTTTATAGACTTCCTAACTCTGAATTTTGCAGGTAGCCAGATGGGAATACAGAAACCACACATTAACTAAAGTGCTTGGATCTCCACAAAGAGGATGTATATTCCTTGGATCTACAATTTTCTCTCTGGGATTGTTCAGGGATTATAGGTACGTTCAGTTAAAGTCATTAAATATTATAGGGTTATTGCATGAATATTGGGGAATATTGTCCCGAGTAGAATTTTATATTGCACGAGCTTGCGATACAATAATATTTGTTATCTTACCACCTATACATTTCTAGGAATAGGATTGGTTAAAACCAATTGTGTGAAGATCATGTATATTGCATATTAGGTTAGTAGTGGTGTTACGTCCCTTTAAAAAAACAATAGTCTTGAGGAAAAATCTTTAAGGTTTCAACAGACAAAGAAATTGTTGTTGAACGAATAAAATAAATTAATAAAATACATTTAAAATTAAAAGCTAACAATTTGCTATTTTTTGCAGTTGTTTTTGTATAGACCAACAGAAGTAGGTTCTTAACTCAAACAGTAATGATAAGTCACTAGACAGGCCTTAATACCACATGTTAAGTCTGTAAAGTACATTCGTTACATAGTGTGCTTGTGACCTAATACAATATATTTGGGGTCAGTACATTCCATATGGAGTGTGAGCCATTTAGCTCAATTCCCCATATGGAATTTACTGACCCAATAAATGCTGAATTACATCACTAGCACACTTATAATGTAACAAATTTATTTTACTGACTATCTCAACATGCAGGGGTTTCATTATCTTTCATGTTGACTGGTACTAAATTCCACGTTTCTAGGTGGTACTTTTCAATTTATTCCATGAATATCTTATATAAAAATTCCTACATTTAGGTGGTACTTGTCAATAGCATAGGAGGGTAAAAGTACCAGGTACCGCCTTCTAATGAATGGCCTGAACATGTCATGTTTAGACTATTAACCTATAAAAATGAGCAAGTCTTCAATACAGTTAGCATTAGGCAGTGGCGGATCCAGAAATTTTCATAAATGGGGGCCCACTGACTGACCTAAGAGGGGGCCCGCTCCAGTCACGCTGCAGTGATTCCCTATATATGCAACCAATTTTTTTCCCTTGGGCCCCCCCTCTAAATCCGCCTCTGTTAGGAAATGTTACTTCCATTGATCATACAAAAAAGATGCCAACAATAACAACTTGTAAGCTTTAAATGTGTTTTATGAATTTATTTCAATCTTCATTATCAATTTCTTTGTATGTTGAAACCTTTAAGATTTTTTCCCAGTACCGTTCTGGTTTAATAATGGGACGTAACATTACTACTAACCGTGTATTGATATAAGCCCCGCCTCCCTCATAGATGCCAATCATTATGATTTTTTTATCAAAACTACGCTATTACGGTCAATAGTTACCCCTCTGTTCAATTTTGTAAAACACAGATTTTTATCATTGCTTTTCAGGCCCGGTTCAATATTCATGATATTTGAGTTATCAACCTATTGTTTGGCAACTAACTTACTTCCGAAGAGGCAAACACGCATTTTACTAAGTGGCTCTCCTCCTTTCTCTACGTCTCCTTGACAAAACGATATATTGAAAACAATAAAAAGAAACAATTATGAACAACTAATGAATGGAATATATCATGGTTATTTGCACATCACTTTGCAACCATTCTTCAGTAATTTTTTTGATAAATGCAAGGTTTTGAATGACTACTGAAAAGTTTTCAAATTACTGAAAATTTGATAGATGGTTACTGAATCAGTCAAAAGGGGGTTGGCATCTATGCTCCCTACTAAGCTAATATGGAATATACAGTCATGCGGTTGCTTTTAACCAATCATTTTCTTAGAAATGTATGGGAAGTAAGATAAATTGAAATACAGAGATGGTGTATGATCATGATGATGTCAACTGAGACAATTATCCATTAAAGACTTTTAAAAATTTCCAATTAAATAAACTCCAAAGAGAAAAATTATAGAGCTCTAAATATTGTATATAACAACTCGTCTAAACATCAGCCCAACAATTTTAGATCTGTAAATTTGCTTTCGCAAATTTTTTGTTTATCCCTCGCCGGGATTCGAACCCATGATACTGAGATATCGTGAAACCTTATCGCCTGCACTGTAGCCGTCTTTCTAGACCACACGACCACCTGGGCTTCACCGAAAATAAAGCTTTCAGTGGCCATGTGTTACCTTTCCTCATCAGTTTTAATCTAGCGTCGTACTACAGTACATGATATATAAGGCATGGAGATGTTATTGTTACAGATCAGCTCAATTATCTATAGTAAAGGATCCTACAAATTAATGCAAGATACAGTCACAGAAAATAATTATATTTATAAGTACGTCTGAGTCAATGACAACTCTACAACAGATTTATCCATCGGATCACCAGCAATGATGGTGATACATGGCTGTGTACATTATGTATATACAACTCGTCTAAACATCAACCCAACAATGTTATATATACATGATATATAAAGTTTATCAAAGTCTGAACTATTAAAATTACTTATAGAATAACTACCAGTGACAAAAGCCAATAAGATATATATAACAAAAGAAAATAACAACATTTGTGTACAAAGCACTATGGCTATTATATAGAGAGCCATTTAGCATTTGAAAAAGAGAGAAGTGGACCAAGAGAAATGTTGTCATAGGAAGATGTGGTATGAGTGCCAATGAGACAGCTCTCCATCCAATTCACAATTTATAAAGGATAAACCATTATAGGTCAATGTACGGCCTTCAACACAGAGCCTTGGCTCACACCGAACAGTAAGCTATAAAGGGCACCAAAAAATACCAGTGTAAAACCATTCATATGGGAAAACAAACAGTCTAATCTATATAAAAAAAAGAAACCATTATGAACGACAACCACTGAACATCATATCTATTTTGAAAGACCATCCAAATGGCATATTACTTGTAATCTTTCAGGTTTAATGTAGCCCTTGATAGCCAACCTAAATGGCCTGTGTTGTACGAGAACTGGATTCTGTTATTAGGATACGGGTGTATATTGTTTGGGATGACTTTAGTTCTAACTAGCTACTGGGCATTAGGCTTCTATGGAACATTTTTAGGTAAGTTTTACAGAACTTGCCTTTGAGGCATAAAACTTTCGAGTCAGTTTTTTGTACTCATTCTCCAAAATCAACCAATCAAAATGTTGAATTTCATGTTTCGAGCATGATTTTTGTGCTTCAAGCTGTGAAATAACCCAAAAGTAGCGCTTAAAAATGGCTTTAAACCACCTACAATCTATCACATGCATACGAAAATAAGAAGATGTGTCAACTCTCCACCAGAGACCAAAAGACATAGAATTCAACAACTTATGGTCACTCAGTGTATGACCTTTAACAATGAACAAAGCTCATACCTCATATGTCAATCTTTTCTCTGTAAAAGTAAGAAAATGTGGTATGATTGCCAGTGAGATAACTTTCCACCAAAATTTGAATGAAGTCCATGTATTCACTCATAGGCAATCATGCCTCCTTCGACAATGAGAAATATCCATATTGTATTCTTTGCTTTAAAATTCCCCATCATTACCATGATGACAAATGTGAAACAATTCAATCGAGAAAAATAATGCTGTAGTATATGATAAAATAATTTACAAAAAATTAATATGATAGATGAGAACCAACAATAACCTCTGAACTTTAGGCTACTGACTTTGCACAAATCCACAAAAAATGTGTTTGGCTTAAACATAAAAAAATTTCATTCAATTAAGTTTGCTTTAACCAAGTGTTATGAACTAATACACAAGGCTCATTACCACAAAACTCAGATTAAGTATGAATTTGGGTAGCATCACTTATACCATTCGTGAGTTATGTCCCTTTATAATGTTATATGCAAGCGAGGCGTCAGGTGTTTCCAATGGTCGGAAACATTTTCTATTAATTTTGTGTATGTTCTCAAATAAAATTTAGAAATGTTGCGAATTTTGTTCTAAATTTTTGATTTTGTAGGAGATTATTTTGGGATATTGATGGACAGAAGAGTGACAGAATTTCCATTTAATATATTTAATGATCCTATGTATGTAGGATCTGCATTTAGTTTTCTAGGAACCTCATTAATGTAAGTATGAAATAGATAAGATATGATATGAATAAATATTCAATATAGTTAATTCAGAAATATGATATGAATAGATATTCAATATAGTTAATTCAGAAATATGATATGAATAAATATTCAATATAGTTAATTCACAAATTATTGCATGCATTTATTAAATTAAGGTTGTTTTTTTTTTAAATCTCAAATTGTGAATTATTGAATGAAGAAAAGTGACATGAAATCAGCATTGAACCAAATGTCTATCATGTCTATAGATGGTATACCCTAAACAAAGTGGATTAGCTGCAATATAAAAGGGAAAACATGTTAGAGAGGCCGATCCAACAAAAGAAAAAAAATTCTCAACACACTCTAAATGTCTGTCACATACTTTAAGGTGGTACCCAACACTTTGACTAAAATTAATTTGGCTCGTTTAATTTTCATAAAATTTTGTCAAGGTATTTACTTTGACACTTTTATGAAAATATAAAAAATTCAAAAATTTTGAACCAACCGTTTTGTCAGAAAAATTACACTGGTTATATAGCAGTTTGACAAACACTTATTTTGATCATTGAGAAGCTTAATATTCCCTTAACAACACAATGTAATTAAAACATTTAACTGACTTTACAGAGTTATCTCCCTGTAGTGTTAGGAACCACCTTAAACCAATTATTTTTTTGTGGATAAATTGTTTTGCAATTAACCCACTTTACAGCAGTTAAATTTTGCATTTTTCAAATACTATTTTTTGTAGTTAAATTAGGAATGATCAACGTTTTAGATATTTTTTTACAATTTTGTCACTTATTTTTCAACTCACAAAAGTCACGAAAAATGAAACACTAGTGAAAATTTGTTAGTTTACAGTATGTGTCAACTTGTCAAGTTGATACATATTTTTAGAACAATAACAACCAGTAAGTTATTGAAATGTGATGTTTTGTGATCAAAATTATCCTCAATTATACAATGTTCAAAAAGAAATACCTGTAAATAAATCTTGATTTTAATAGTCCTTATGCTCATGCAGTCTCAGGCACTCTTTGCAGGACTTTAATAGCAGTTTATGTAATAATAGATTGATTTATTGATAAGTTTGGATTAATTTTATCCTACTCTGAGAACTCTTGGCAGCCTTTTTGTAAGCTCACATGATCCAAATGTACTTGTGAGCTTGTGACAATATAAGAAAAATTTTTAATTTTAATATTTTTTTAATCACTCTAACTCAGTTGACAAAACTAAATTAGATTTTAGTGAAGTTATTCTAGAAATATTTCAATAATTATTTTATGAAATTTTAAAATTAATCGTTCTTAAAACTTAAATAGATTTGATATAGACTAATATGACTAATATGACTCTTATACTTTCAGAAAAGCCAGTCAGACAGGAATATTTTTGACCATTTTTGTTGTCATTTGTTACAGAATTGCCACTTATTTTGAAGGGTAAGATATTATATTAGATAACCAATATATAGAACCTAAAATTAAGGATGGAAATATGGAATGTGTTGAAGAGGGCATTGGTGAATATGTCAAAGAGACAACAACTCAATGAGTAAAAAACAGCTGAAGGCCACCAATGGGTCTTCAACACAATAAGAAAATCCAGCACCCTGAGACTTGCTTCAGCTGACCCAGTCCCTAAACAAAAATGTTTAGTGATAATTGACGTCATACTAGACTCCAAAACATATAAATAAACTGAAATTAAATATTATACAAGGCAGGAACTTTAATTGGTATAGTTACAATTATGATTTAATGGTCTGAACAATAAACAGCTGCGCCATGAGCGCATGATACGCCCGACGTCTTGTGTGGAAGTTTTATGCAATAATCATAAAAAGCTGAGAAAGTTTAAGCAATTACCATTTATTGCTTTTGAGACACGGCAGGACATGTGAAACTCCCCTACCCTGTTTTTTTTTTTTTTTACAAATATCACTAAAATATAATTTTGAATCAAACAATAAAGTATACAGATCTTTAGATTAGTATATAACAAAGAAGTGTGTACAGTTTCAAGCAATAATCATAAATTGTTTTTGAGATACAGCGCGACATGTAAAAAAAAACCCTCCCCTTTTTTACAAAATACTCAATAACTCAAAAATAAAATTTTGAGTCATCACCAAAAAATATACAGATCTTTAGATTAATATAACAAAGAAGTGTGTAAATTTTAAGCAATAATCATAAATCGTTTTTGAGATACGGCACGACATGTAAAAACCCCCTCCCCCTTTTTTTACAAAATACTCAATAACTCAAAAATGAAATTTTGAATCATCACCAAAAAGTATACAGATCTTTAGATTAATATAACAAAGAAGTGTGTAAAGTTTTAAGCAATAATTATAAATCGTTTTTGAGATACGTCGCGACATGTAAAAAACCCTCCCCCTTTTTTACAAAATACTCAATAACTCAAAAATGAAATTTTGAATCATCAACAAAAAGTATACAGATATTAAGATTAATATTACTAAGAAGTGTGTAAAGTTTTAAGCAATAATCAAGAATCGTTTTTGATATACGGTGCGACATGTGAAAAAAAACATACCCCTGTTTTAGTTACAAAGTGCCGTAACTCAAAAAGTTTAAATCTTATTTTCACCAAAAAGTATACAGATCATTTGATCATCATAAAAAACAACTATATTAAGTTTCATGAAATTTAGATAAGTTGTTCTCAAGTTACGGTGCGACATGTTTACACTCGACAGACGGACAGATGGACGGACAGACAGACAGACAGACAGACGGACGGACAGACAGACAGACAAACAGACGGACGGACGGACGGACACCGGACATTTGTATACCATAATACGTCCTGTCAAAATTTTGAAGGGCGTATAAAAATTACTCATATAACTAAACTTCTAAAATTTACTGTCAATCTGATCAAAAAAAATATATAAAAAATCCAACAATATAAAAAAAAGATGTGGTATGATTGCCAATAAAACAACTCTCCAGATGTCACCATTGTCTCTAAATGTCAGAAATTAAATTAACAACTATGGATCAGTGTGTTGCCTTGAGTCTTGTATTTGTTGTGATTGTTAAGACTGTTGTCCTTCTTAGTCAGAGTCTTAGATTGCTCTGAAGTCTGATGGCCTTTATTTGGATTTGCTGGGGCAATGGGATGTCAGTAAGCCCCAGCAAATCCTAAAAAAAGGCTGTCAGACTTTAGAGCAATCTCATATGTTGAAATCTGCTACATATGTATAAACACATAATTTATATATAATTTTGCACACCACTTTTGCATTTCATCCACTAAACATTCATCAGTTCTGCTTGAATCAGACGGCCTAGCTATTTGGGGACAAGTGGTCTATGTAGTTTTACAACTGTATTCACTAGTCAGTCATTACTGAGGTTGTGAGTTCGAACACCTTTTGTGCAGGTGCACTAAACTCCAATCTTATTTGACTAGATTTGTCAGCTTTCCTATCTAAGGTCAGAGGTTTTCTCCGGGGACACAGTCTTACTCCACCTATAAAAACTGACTTGGTTATGATATTTTTTGTATACTTGTTTTATGTTTTCCAGGCCATTTACAGCCTATATATACACCCAAAAGAACAAGAAGACATAAAACTAAAAGAAAAACAGCAATTGGTGGCCATGTCTGCGACAAAAGCTCATTCATATTGTCTCAGGTTTTAAATGAACCTTTTAATATGATTGTTAAATATTTTTTTATTTAAAAATTTACACTAATCAGGTGTATTGTTGATTTTAATAAATACAGAATGAACAATTCTTGAGACTTTTTTACTGTGAAATTAATTTCAATTTTTTCTCAGAAAGTAATGTGATATTTTAAGGAACAGATAACAAAAATAATCACTGTACGTCAATTTTCAATATTGAAGTTAAGCCTGAAAATTAACAGGTTTGGGATAACAATTTTTGGTACAATTTGAAATTGAAAATAAGGGAGCTACCATTTGATTTTTATGGGGGGGCTAGGATGAAATTTGAAAAAAATAGGCAGGACAGGAGTTTTGAGTAAAAAAAAAGGCAGGATGTGACAAAGTCAGGACGACAATTTAGGTAAAAAAAAAGTCAGGATAAACTATAAAAAAAAAAGTCAGGACCGATTAGAGTGAAAAATAAAAAGGCAGGACAGAGATTACAGCTAAAAAAAAATGCATGACAAAATTTTTCATCCTAGCCCCCCCATAAAAATCAAATGGTAGCTCCCTAATGCATAATTTAAAGGATAACAGGATTAATCAAAAATATTAAATAATCAAAACAGACAACACTTAAAAAGAACAGCACATGATCCAGATAACCATACTTGGTTTAGGATCTTCAATGCTCTTCAACTTTGTATTTGTTTGGTTTATAAATATTTTGATATGAGCGTCACTGATGAGTCTTATGTAGACGAAACGCGCATCTGGCGTACTAAATTATAATCCTGGTACCTTTGATAACTGTAAGGTGCATGGTTTTCCGTAGAAAATTGCAATATATCCTCCTTGTCTCAAACTTGAGATCTATGTGTTCTGTCAGCATTCTATTAGACTGTTATTTAACAATTGCTGCCAGAAATAGCACGACTTGGGTCTCAAATTCTTAATCGTGTTACCTATTCACCTAGGACATAAGACCTGCTCATTTTAGCTTCTAAAGTTAATGTTATTGAAGGAATGACTGTAATATTTTTTATACGCCCGTCGTCTTTTAGACGGGACGTATTATGGTATACCGTTGTCCGTCTGTCTGTCCGTCCGTCCGTCGTCCACACTTCGGACAATAACTCAAAAACGCTTTCACCAATTTCCATGAAACTTGAGTGAATTGTTTATATCTATTGACGTAAGCTCCCTTTCGTTTTTTTTTTAATTTCAGATTTTAAGTTTTGGATTTATGGGACTTTATTCATAAAAAAGGGGGGATTTTCAACACTTCGGACAATAACTCAAAAAGGCTTTCACCAATGTCCATGAAACTTTGGTGAATTGTTTATATCTATTGATGTAAGCTCCCTTTCAATTTTTATAAATTTCAGATTTTAAGTTTTGGATTTATGGGGCTTTATTCATAAAAAAAGGGGGATTTTCAACACTTCGGACAATAATTCAAAAAGGCTTTCACCAATGTCCATGAAACTTTGGTGAATTGTTTATATCTATTGATGTAAGCTCTCTTTCAATTTTTATGAATTTCAGATTTTAAGTTTTGGATTTATGGGGCTTTATTCATAAAAAAAAGGGGGATTTTCAACACTTCGGACAATAACTCAAAAAGGCTTTCACCAATATCCATGAAACTTTGGTGAATTGTTTATATCTATTGATGTAAGCTCCCTTTCAATTTTTATAAATTTCAGATTTTAAGGAGGCCCGCGGGTATAAGATTTTTAGAAAAAAATTAAACATTTATTTTTCATTACAAGTTTTATAAATTTCCTTTAGTAGTTGCTACTTTATCATATGGTACAAACATCATTCCAAAAAATCAATTCGTGTTGACCCCAGGTGACTTTTAAAATGTAGATATCATTGAAAAAGCTCCAAATTATCTCCCTTTGGTGCAAAAATGCCATTTTTTGGCATTAAAATTGAAATATCTTTTTCAAATCATAGGTGACCTATATTTTTTATTGTTTTTTTCGAATAAGCTGTAGATAAACTAAATAACTCTAAAATTTAAGCAATTTCTGTAATTTAGTTCTTTTTTTATTTCGATATTACCGCTATTTCTCCTATTAGTTCAACAGAAAAAAAGGACATTAACCAAAGAGTATGCTTCTTTCGAAGGCAGATTGTGAGCATAAATGAACGGTGACCCCATTCTTTTATTTCATTTTTCCATTTAGTATAAGATAAAGTTCATTTATAGAAAAATATAGCGAAATCCTATATTAAATAAAAAAATCATTTAGACCCGCGAGCCCCCTTAAGTTTTGGATTTATGGGGCTTTATTCATAAAAAAAAGGGGGATTTTCAACACTTCGGACAATAACTCAAAAAGGCTTTCACCAATGTCCATGAAACTTTGGTGAATTGTTTATATCTATTGATGTAAGCTCCCTTTCAATTTTTATAAATTTCAGATTTTACATTTCCGTGTTATGAATTTTTATGCTTAAAAAAGGGGGGATTTTCCAATTTTGGGACAATAACTAACACTTTCACAAAATTTTATGCAACTTTATAAATTGTTTATATCTATTGACATAAGCTCCCTTTCCATTTTTTATAAATTTTATATTTTACGTTTTCTTAAGTAATGAATTTTTATACTTAAAAAAGGGGGGATTTTATGAAACTTTGATGAATATATTAATGTAACATCCCTTTTGATTTGTATATATATTTCTAGTTGATCATATAAATTCATTTAAAGCATAAAAGACAAGTTAAAAGAGCAACGGGCGTATCATGCACTAAAGCGCAGCCCTTTATTATGTCTATGAAGAAATAACATAAAAAATGTGGTGCACACTGAATAACGTGTGTAGCGGTTATTTAACAGTGTGCACCACATTTTTTATGTTATTTCGAATAGACAGAAAAAATATTACAGTCATTTCTTATAATTTAATTCTAAATTCCATTTTAAACCGTAGAAAATAATGAAAAAACGTTGATGACGTCACGGTCACATGACTAAATTATGTCTATGGTCTGATAACAAAATAACGTCAGCCAATCAGAAGACGCGTTACATCCAAAATTAAATTATTCAAAAATATTAAATAATAAAACAGACAACACTAAAAAGAACAGCACATGATCCAGATAACCATACTTGGTTTAAGTGCATGGTTTTCACAAGAAAATCGCAATATATTCTCCTTGTCTCAAACTTGAGATCTATGTGTTCTGTCAGCATTCTATTGGACTTTTATTTAACAATCGCTACCAGAAATAGCATGACTGGGTCGCAAATTCTTAATCGTGTTACCTATTCACCTAGGACATAAGACCTGCTCATTCCAGCTTCTAAAGTTAATGTTATTGGTCATTACTGATGATTTTGTGGTGAATAACATGTATACCATGCTACAATACAAATTTAATCACTGCAAGTGGTTACAAATATTGATTAAATACACCTATGGTACAATTATAATCAGCTTTGAACTGTGCACCTGCTTAAACTTCTCACCTGCTTTACTTATAATTTAAAAGTTCTGTAGATTCATTAATATTCGTTGGATACCAATTTTCGTGGATTTCGTGGGTACAGGTTAACCACGAATTTAAATGTTCAACGAATTGTAAATTTTTCCATGACTTATATGCAGACTGTGGCAAATCCACGGAATTAAATATCCACGAAAGTGTTAGTTTTCTTTATTCCACAAAAAATAAATGAATCAACAGTTTGTCATTTGGATGTTTTACACTTTACATTATAAATGAACCATGATAAGTCAAGGTCACATAAACCTTACCAGACAGACATGTACACGTTACAACCATACCATGCTACGAAGACAGTTATCCTAGTATTGATCAACAAATCTGATAAACAGACCTTGTTATATAAACTGAACATTGATCAATGCAACATAAAAATTGAGATCAAGGTCATTTTAAGCCTGCTCGACTATGTGCAATCATTCCATACACCTAAAATAGTTGATTTATTGCTTAATAAGTGTGACAGAAAAAATAACATTGACTAATGAACCATGAAAATGAAGTCAATGTCAAAAGAATCTGCCAAACAGAAGTGTAATTTACAATAATTTCATACACCAATATAGTGTCACTGTACCTTATAGTATCTAAGGCCATGTACAGTAAATTCTGCTGTTGTCTGCTCTAAGGTCGGGTTGTTGTCTCTTTGGCACATTCCCCATTTCCATTCTCAATTTTATTACAATTAGTTTGATGTAATTAATGTACACTGGTTTCACATTAAATTTGTTCACATCAATACACCTGGTTTAGTTACCTATACATAAGACTTGTTCACACTTATAAACTATATGTCATTTAAATGTTCATTCAAAGCATCAAAATTAAATGTCTTTGAAAACTTTTCTAGCAGTTATGAAAGCCATTTTGATAATTTTCAGTACTTTAAAGATACTATAAATATGTCTCGATACCCAGGGACGGATCCAGCCATTTTTAAAAGGGGTTTCTAAACTCAGGATGAAAAAGGGAAGTGTTCCAACTATATGTCCTTATTCAAATACATTGATCGTCCCAAAAAAAGGGGGTTCAAACCCCAGGAAACCCCTCTAGGACCGCAACTAATTACACAAGAAAACGTTGCCGCAATGTGCTTACAGACAAAGAAGAAGGACTGATACGTTTAGGATGGTTTAGTAATGCATTTATAAGTGAATCGTTCACTGAGTTAAGACCAGTGGCAACTATTCTCAAATGAATGATATGTTTGGCAATAACGATGCTTTTAGTCTGTAAAGGGGTTAAGGGAACTTCAAACAAAAGGGGGTATGTTTTTTTTCCATAAAATATTCTGATTCTAAAATGATGAAAAAATGAATTCTGTTCAATGTAGAAAAAATTATTCTGAATCCAAAATTTTCCCATACCTTGCTTAATTTTAAACAAACAAATTTGATTGATAGCGTTGAAAAATTATTGGAAAAAAAAATGTTCTTTCTGCCTTATACGCTACTTAATTATTTTTTTGTTATAACAAAGCAATATATCGAGTTTAGACAAATAATTAGGTAAAAACTATTTTAACAATTGTTATAAATATCAATTTTATTCAAAAACGTTTTCATCTTTAAATATATGCATGGTAAAATTCATATTCTTTAATACCTTGTGTTGTGTGCACTTAACCTACACAAGGCTTACATTTAGGAGATAACTGTATTGTATTTTAAGCTCCGACGGCATCAATTGGGGATTTGATGGTTGCAAATTTAGTTTACTGGCGACGCGTTAGCGGAGACAGTAAACAGGTATTTGCGACCATCAAATCCCAAATTGATGCCGTCGGAGCTTAAAATACAATATTGTTAACTCCATTCTAATGAAACTGACAGAAAACAATGTTAAAACATGTATTTAAATTCTGTCATATGCCATCTGCGCTTGCACGTACGTCCCATAACATCAATTGTCAATTGATGCCATGTAAGAAAGTGACGTTATCCAATCAAAATGAACGTTACAAACGTTGTTGCATTAGAATGAGTATTGACTGCATGTAAACAAAACCCTGAGTTAAACTATATGTAAACATTGAGTTTTATCAATGGTAACGTAATTGTGTCTAGTGTACATGTGAATTACACTAGCACAACACCTAATTTAGCTCATTGTGAACATGGCCTAAGAAACATCAAATCATCAACACTTAACATAGATAAATGAACCATGAAAATGATGTCAAGGTGACAGGTGAAACCTGCCAGGCAGACATTTGTGTTAACATGTCTTGTTTGAGTTAATCCATTTCAATTGATATTTTGTAGTGTGTCTTTCTATGCTGTGATGTTTCTCTATTGTTTCAGGTAAGGGTGAAGGTTGGTGCCATAATAATATTTAAACCAGCTGGATTTGTTTGCAAATGTCTGAAGTCAAGAACCTGATCTTCAGTGGTTGTAGTTTGTTGATGTGGTCCATAAATGTTTCTGGTTTCTCTTTTTTTTATATAGATTAGGCTGTTGGCTTTCCCTTTTGAATGGTTTTACCCTAGGTACTTTTTGGGCCCTTTATAGCTTGTGGTTAGGCGTGTGCCAAGGGTTTGTGTAAGACAGTACTTCGACCTATAATGGTTTACTTTTATAAATTGTTACTTGGATGGAGAGTTGTCTCATTGGCACTCGCACAACATCTTTAATATCTACTGTAATAGATGTGCCTAGGTTAATTCCCCTTAATTTGGACAGATTAATTATTTAGTATCTAAATGTTTATTTTAAGTTAAATTTGATTTAAACATAGTAAGATGTAAAGATTGATAATGTTACTGTTTTAGTATTACACATTTGATGTTTCTGTAATGTTTTAAGAATATTCATTTATTCAACTTTTCTTTAGTGCCTTTTATGTTAAAGTTAGCCTGAGTAATGACAATTTAGGATTTGTCAAAGTTGGCCTCCAAATACTCGCCGAACTGTATCAGTCCACTTGAGTCTAGAGTTAGCCACCACTTTGGTGCAGTTCGCCAGAGTTAGTCACCCCTTTTTGGTGCAAATTTTACTACTTAAATACATGTGAAGCAAATTTACTTTACTTTTAAGACTAACTCTGGGAACACTTTATTTTCCATTTCACATTTGAAATTACTCTATTTTTGAACTTCAGTTTAGAAAGTTTTATACTCTTGTTTATTTCCAACTTTGTTAAATTCATGTAATTACTGTACATTTGTGAATAAAATATAGTTTCATTTGATTTATTGTCTGTTGTTCAGCCAGTCTGATGATCAGGTATCCCAATGGTTGAATAGGGGCTAAGTACTGACCATTACACGTCCAGGGAGGTGTCATCACCGACCCCTTCGTTACACTATGAACACCATTCACCAAATAAAATTGTCTCTTTAATGGAGAGTTGTCCAATTAGCAATCCATGTACACCTAATTTTATAATTACTGTTACCAACTTAAATATTAGTTAAGAGTTTAAAGTAAATAGGTCAAAGCTTTAGCCTTGATCAAGTTGTTCCTGGACAGGTAAAAAATACTTTGTCTGCATAAAATCCCACAACACTAAAATAACTAATAAGTAGGTCAACCACCACCATTGACTGTTTATAGAGTTTCTCAAAGAGTTCTTCAACCTGCAGATGGCATAGACTGAAGTTGGCTTGTACTGCTTAACGAAATAAAAGTTACTCCACCAAAATTCAAACCTGATCTGTTTTTAGTTGTTATAAGCATTGTGTACAAGTTTCATAACTATGATTGAGGCAAACTTAAGTTAGAGAACAGAAACCAACTTTTGGTTGTACGGAGAGACAAAAGTAAAACTTAATGCCGCCTCCGCGGGGGCATAAAAATAAACTAAGAAGTGTGGTGCTATCATTTTAATATCACCTATATAATTATAATAATATAAATCTATTGAGAGAAACATAACATTCTTACACAGGCATTTTCACTCACTGGTTATGCCTCATGGACAATGAGGATGATAATCATTTTTTATTCTGGTGTTCTTGACTATTAATCATTAATAACTCTTCATGTTAGAAGATTTAAGCAAATTGGAAAGAGTAGAATGGTATATTTATTAAAATAAATTAAAATTGTGTCTCCCCCAAAGCCTCTATTTCACTTTGAATAAGTTTGAAAAATTTAACCACCCCAAGCCCCTGATGATAACAACAAAATTGTCAACTGTCCATAAAATATAACTCAGCAAAAACATTCATCATTCAACTGATTTGCATATATCCCACACTTTTCTCTTAATTTCAATTTATTCTATCATCCAATCAAAATCTTCCCAAAGAATCAGGTGACATACATACAAAAGATGTGAAATTTTAAAATGATATATGGAATTGTACAATGCATGGTTAAAATGAGTTCTTGTACATCTTTATTTTATAGTTTGTTTTAAATGCAGTGATTTAAAAGCCAACAGTTTACCTGAAGAATCTGTTAAATTTTCAAAAATTATAATAAAATAGAACTTTGAAATTTCGTGGAAAATTTTGGACACTGCATTCAAACCCTACTCAGTATTGTTTGCAATTGTATACAATGTCATCTTAAATAAACCTCCAATCAATTTATTTTTCAGAATCTTTTGCATTCTGGGTAATAATTTCAAAAGTGTGACAACAAAATGTGTTAATTGGGTAACCAACAAATGGTGCAACGTTATTTTCATTTTGGTGTGTGAACAATGAAATTACCCATAATGCAATAGAATCTGAAGCTGCATATTGGACAGGTCTGGAAAATTAGTAATATTAACATCAAAATTTCAGTTAAAGATGTACAAATACTCATTCAAAATGATATAAAATTGATAACGATGTTTAGGTTTTCCAAATATAGATCAGGCATTATTAAACACAGTAACTCGTGAAACATTAAAGGTCTCTTTTAAACATCCCTTGACCCTACTAAAGGTCAAATGATAAAAATCATTTTAACACAAATTGCTTGATATAAATTGGATACTGACATCTAACGAAAAGCATCAGGCATTCATTGAGAACATCAATTATGTAAGCTCAATCTTTTACACATCCTCTTAACGTTTTAACAAACTTTTCATTCAAAGACAAACCAAAGAAGTTTATTAATCAGCAAATTGAAAAAATAAAACAAAACCACTATAAAATGCTCCATTCTGCTTCTATAAATAGCCCAAAAACCATACACACTATTGGCAGAACTTGTTCATTCAAGGAAATTAAAACTAGCTTAACAGACGAAAAAAAAATCTGCCCTCAAGAGCTACACTTTTATTTCTCATATCAGCAAATATTTCCATTTCTTAACTTTTCCCATCACATTCAATTATTTCCTAGATAACAATACAACCAGAATTTACTTCAATACTCGTAATAATAAGCAAATAGGTGAAATTCAGATACAGCCATCCTACACATTATACACGTTTCGGTAAAGCCTGCACACATAAAAAATTAACAAATGTCGCAAAATAAAAAACCCATTATTATAACTCTTGTCACAGAACTAACCAAACAGGGTCAGTAATAAAATATTTAGTATATTGATTATTAAACAAAATACAATCGTTACAAACAAATTTAAATAAACAAATTACAACTATAGAACGAAAAAATTCTCAATCATAAAACGTGGCTTATTTTAGCCTGAAAATTAAAATAATACAAATTAAAACATTCATGTATAAACATATGTATTAGGATTTTTCAAGAAAAAAAATACTACACATTTAATGTTCAAAATGACATATTGTACTGATTTCTGGATAAATTGAAAATTGTGAAGATGGAGAATTTAAGAAATGTGACCTGTTCACATGATTTCAACGGTAACAAAAATTTGAAAAAAAAAGTTTGTACCAAACTGTCAATTTACCAGCTTCATTTCATAAATCCATTGTGCAAAACAATTTCTGTGTTATAAAACTTGAAAAGTTCAGTCACAAAAACAATTTAAATATGATATTATTCAAAAACTGATAAATTTCAAAAAAATTGCAAAACATGATTTTTTTTCAAAGTTAATCAAATATGGTGGACATTCAGAGAAATAACAGACATATCAGTCAGAGCTCTGACATAAACAAGTCAGAATAAAATGACTTCCATAGGTCAGATATAATTTGATGTAAGTGTTGTCTCCCTTCTTGCACTCAACAGAATATGACTTGTACAGGTCAGTTTATGTCAGACTTTAATTAATCATAAAATGACTTCCACAGGTCAGCTTTTGCATAAAATATTGTGACTTAATATCTTCATATTCTAATAAGATTTATGTCCCTTTTTGATTCATTTTGACTTAGAGAGGTCATTTTTGTTCTGACTGTAAGCAGTCATTTCTACCACTTTGTTATCAATCTCCATAAAATATAGTGATTACTAGTTTCAAATCAAAGAGTTTAAAAAGTGGGGCTCATTATACTTTCTTCTTTCCAGAATCTTAACATAATATATTTATCTCATCAAGTTCAATCATTTCCAAATACAAACAAAAACCAAAGCAGAAAAAATGGATCATACAATTTTCTGTCAATATCAAAAGATTTACAAAATACAATATTGGATACATTAACTAGTACCATGACAATACTTCAAATATCCAAGGAAAAAATAAGGGATCTATTCTCATCCACTTTTAGCTAAATTTATCAAGAGCAAAACATTTATTATTTTAATATTTCATTGAGGTAAATACTGTTGTGCAAACTGACTCAAACAAGTCACACTATGTTCTGACTTCAAAGAGTCAGTCAAAACTAAACTTATTTCAACCTTTAAGTCTAGTACTGTCATATTGATTTAAAAATGTATGAGAAAGCCAGATATGGGACAGAGAAAATATTAAGGTCCCCTAAAGTCACAATGAGGACAAAAAAAAAATATTTGGTATATTCAATATTTAAATGCATTTTCTTTTAAACAGGTCAAATCATGTTTTGACTTTAAACAGGCAGCCCAAAACTAAATTTATTGAAATTTTTAGAGTGGGGCACTGACATATGATATTAAATGAAAGTATGGGAACGTCAGACATAAGAAATATATGTAAGATCCCCTAAAATAAATAACCATTTGACTTAATTGTTTCTAAACATTTATCAAATAAATTCACAAATGGCGAATTCAGAAGCAGGGCTTTAAGGAAGTACACCTAGCTTTGATTGGAAAATTTGTTCTGCAATCTGACTTGAACAGGTCAAATCATGTTCAGACAAATTGACTTAAACAGGTCAAATGGGCATGTTCGGACAAATTGACTTAAACAGGTCAAATCATGTTCTGACTTAAAAGAGTCTGTCAAAAACTAAAAAAAAATCACAAAAAATTAAGTCACAATTATAAGAACTATATATATAAAAGATAATTTGGTATATTTTTGATATCTTAATATTTCATTGAGGTAAATCCTGTTGTGCAAACTGACTTGAACAAGTCACATTATGTTCTGACTTCAAGGAGTCAGTAAAAAACTATACTTTAATAAAGTATTGCAACTTTAAGTCTGGGATTGTCATATGCATTTAAGAATGTATAAGAAACTCAGATAAAAGACACCCAATAATAAAGTCACAAAAATGTGGACTATAAAAAAGTGTATTTGGTATACTATTATTTAATATTCAAATGTATTTTGTTAACAAATTTCTCCAAATTATTTAATTTTTTTATTATATTTCTGTATTTTCATGACTTTTTTTCTGTTAAATTAACATTTGGAACTTTCGGTTTTAAAAAACATTATTTTAAAAACCATTTGACTGAATTGTTTCTTAAAAAAAATTATGAATTAATTAACTCAACAGTAGCAGATTCAGATATGGAGAGGCTTAAAGGAGGAAGACTTAGTTTTGATTGGACATTTTTTTTTCTGTCAACTGACTTTAAGGGCATATCCAACAGTTTCAGGGGAGGTAATAACAAACGTAACCGTCGTCTATTGTTCCCCGTAATTTCACGGTGTTTCAACGACGTCATAATGGCCGTCTGGAAAGGGCGGTTTCTTTCCTCAAAGGAAAAGGCACGGCGGGAAACGGCAAAAAACTCATACAGAATATTAACAGAACTAGAACTCAAAACTTAAAAGATATCTTTGTCCTTTTTGTCTATTATAAAAGAACTACAATTATCTTAATCATTACTAGACCATACTCACTTAAGTTTCCGTTTTATGAAAATTATCTTCAATACAGTAGAAAGGAAATGCGTAATGATTTATTATTGCATTAGAATGCAACACAAATTGTAATTAGTTCTTTACCAAACTTTTCCGAGAGATTGTCATTCAGGATAAAAAAAAAACTCAAAGTTCGGTTTTACTTGAGAAGGATGAAAAAAAATGGTTTCTTGAGAAAAATAAAATACGGCGTAAAACTAACATTTATCATGCATCTAGCTTTGCGTTGAAGTGCTAATATATTTACAGTAGCTCTTTGAATAAATAAGACCTTTAACCGGACAACAATGTAAAACAAAAGATGACACAGTAATAAAAAAACATGAACTAGGAAAACATTGTAATATAAACACTGACATACAAGTGGAAAATATCTGACGATGTTGGTGTTTACTTATGTATGAGGGAATAAATATAATTTAACAAACAAAAAACCAGTGTAGGTCTTGACTAATTAGACACGCCCTCTTAAGTCAGCGGATCCATAACAGGATTGGAAAAAAACAGCCATCGGAACACCATAATTCGAAATTGGGGGGTGGGGGGCTAATAGCTTAAGTCAATATTTTGATCATTATTCAACTTTATCTAGTACGGCATACATTTTACCGCTAGTACACTCTTTATATCTTGATAATGTACATTTACCAATCATTTACTTCAGATCCATTCTCGCCTCGTCGTAAATAAGCGTGAGATATTTGCCACTGGAGCACGGGAGCAAACAATTCATCAGTTTCATATAGTGATGCATAATCATTAGTTCTCAACTGATAAGTGTCTCAAACAGTACTCCAGTTTTGGTATTTTATTTTTATTTTATATCTTATTTCTAAACGAAAGTTTTAGAATTTCTTTCCGCATCTTTCTCTTTGAATTCATTTGTTTGAATAATCAATGTCTACATCAGTGGTTACATTGTATGCAGCCAAACTATGTAGAGGGCAGTAGAACAGAAAACAATCTCCATTATGTATATATGCAATAACTCATATATTGAAGCGTTATACCACGGCAGTCAGGCTCGTTTATGTGGAAAAATTACCGTGTCAATTTCATATACTTATATATTGTAAATATGTCATAAAAGCAAAAACACACGAAAAAAATGGCCACAATTTATAATAACATTCAACATTTTTCGGCCGTTTCGTTTATTCTCCAAGTTAATGTCTTACTGAACTGTTTTGTTAATCAAAGTATTTTTTTCATCTACAACTGCAAAAAGCGCAACAGATGCGACTTATTTGAAGATTCATGTGACCTTTGTTGTTGTTTATAGATTTTATTCGAAGTTCGTATATCGCTTCAACCATTTATTTAGATGGAATTTTAACGTATAGATAGCGCGAAACTCTCCTTACTCTATGCGTCTGATATTACGACATTTTTATTTCGTCTAAACGAGGCTGCATATTTATATATCTGAGATATATACACGTAACTATTGGACGGGAGCAGTCCAGAGATGTGAATATTTCTATACCCAATCAATCCTTTTTTTATGAAAAAGATTTTAAAGGTATACATTAATACGACAGCAACCCAACGACACATATAATTCAAAACACTAAGAGTCAACATACAAATTTTTTTTATAGCTAGAAGCCTGTAAAGAAAGAAAAAAACAAAACTGCAACATGAATATATAATATAGAGTCGGAGAGATTTTAGACAAGTGTTTGGTTGCAAAATTTCACATGCTCTTTATTGATTTCGATATGTGAAATTATATAGACAGTGTAAGAAAAACACTTCTTTGTAAAGTAACGGTAAAATAAATAATGATTATGGATGACGGACGTCAAGTGGCATATAAAATGAATAATCAAAACAAAAACATCAAATGTAAATATAATATGAAAATTAACCCTGCTTTGTACTGTAGACCGACACACAGAAACGGATTTCTAACGTGTAATTCGTTTGTTTTAAAAGGGGGATGAAATACCGTATACCAGAGACGGGGACTATTTTAATAGTTTGTAATTCCATGGTTTGCTAACCCGAATAATTCAGTCCCTCCCCGTTACTTGTAATCTAAGATCAGCGGAATATAACGACTGAATTATTCGGATTAATTGTTTGCATGTTTCACAATTTTGACGAACACAATAGTAAAGCTAACTGAATTATTATCTTGTACAGATACTGGTCCATTATAAATAAGAAGATGCGATATGAGTGCTATCGAGACAACTATCCAACAAAGTCACAGTCTGCAACAACGTCGCACTGCCTTTGAAAAATTAGCGGGGAAATATAACGTTACGTCCCGAAACGTCTTAATTTTTGAGGCTTACGGAAGGGATAGAGTAAACAATATTATATTACTGGATTTTTCTCAAAAACGAGTATGGTGACAAATATTTTTCAAAACGTTATGACGTTCCATTTTTTTCAAAGAATAACATATCTTACTTTGGTCAAATCGACACCGTTAGAAATATTTTAAAAAATCTAAAATGTGCATTTCAAATGTACATTTCTTGCCGTTTTTGGGGATAACCATGACGTTTTTGGCTTTATTTGAGTAAGAATTAATTCTTTAAATGGTAAAGTTAGATTTTTCTAACCATCTTGAACTATGTTGCTTCAATTTGAGCCCCATTATATAAGTATATGTTGATTAAAAAATCATATTTATTTTTTTTTAATAAAAAACGTTTGTTTCTTCAAAATTGCAAAAATGTCCAATTTTCAACAGTATTTTTTGCAAAAACGAAATCGACAACAAATATTTTTTTTGGCAAAATTTTATTCTCTGTCAATTGAAGAATGAAATATCTTTACGGGAAAAAATTCTCACCGTCAAAAATAAACTGTTGGATATGCCCTTAACAGGTCAAATCATGTTCTGACTTCAAAGAGTCAGTCCCAACTAAACTTATTTCAACTTTTAAGTCTAGTTTTTTTCATATTGATTTAAAAATGTACGGAAAAGCCAGATAAAAGACAGAGGAAATCAGGTCCCCATACGGCACAATAATGAGGACTATAAAAAAGTTTATTTTGCATATTCAATATATTTAAATGTATTTTGTTTTAAACCGGTCAAATTATGTTCTGACTTCAAAGAGTCAGTCAAAAACTTCAATTTAGCTAATTATTACAACTTTTTAGTCTATATAATATATTATTTTAAACCATTTGACTGAATTGTTTCTAATAAACCTATCAATTAATTAACTCAACAGTAGCAGATTCAGATAAAAGGGAAAAAGGGGGGGGGCTTAGAAGAAAAAAAACCTAGTTTTGATTGGATTTAATTTTCTCTGTAAACTGACTTTAACAGGTCAAATCATGTTCTAACTTCAAAGAGTCAGTCAAAACTAAACTTATTTCAACTTTTAAGTCTAGGATTTTCATATTGATTTTAAAATGTATGGGAAACCAGATAAAAGACTGATGAAATAAGGTCCCCTTAAGTCACAATAATGAGGACTATACAAAAATGTATTTGGTATATTTTATATTCAAATGTATTTTGTTAACAAATTTCATCAAATTAATATCTTAAAAATTTATTCTATTTCCGTATTTTCATGACTTTTTTTCTGTTAAGTTAACAAATAGAACTTTTGGCTGTAAAAAACATTATTCTAAAAACCATTTGACTGAATTGTTTCTTAATTTTTTTTTAACTCAACAGTAGCAGATTCAAATAAGGGAAAAAGGGGGGGGGGGGGCTAAGATGAAGAAACATAGTTTGATTGGATTTTTTTTTCTGTAAACTGACTTTAACAGTTCAAATCATGGTCTGACTTCAATCAAAGAGTCTGTCAAAACTAAACTTATTTCAACTTTTAAGTCCAGGATTTTCATATTGATTTAAAATGTATGAAACATTTTTATTTGATATATTCAATATTCATGACTTTTCT
This sequence comes from Mytilus galloprovincialis, assembly GCF_965363235.1. Lineage (NCBI taxonomy): Eukaryota > Metazoa > Mollusca > Bivalvia > Mytilida > Mytilidae > Mytilus > Mytilus galloprovincialis. Next base: position 17,127,101 of record NC_134848.1, on the reverse strand, counting down.
TTTCTGTTAAGTTAACACATGGAACTTAATTGTGGTTGCAAAAAAAAATTATATTTTAATAACCATTTGACTGAATTGTTTCTAAAAAAAATCAGTAATTAATTAACTCAACAGTAGCAGATTGATATTTAGTGGGGAGGGGGATTAGAGGAAGAACACCTAACTTTGATTGGACATTTTTTTCCTGTCAACTGACTTTAACAGGTCAAATAGTGTTCTGACTTCAAAAAGTCAGTCCCATCTAAACTTATTTCAACTTTTAAGTCTAGTTTCTTCGTATTGATTTAAAAATGTATGGAAAAGCCAAATAAAAGACAGTGGAAATAAGGTCCCCATACAGCGCAATAATTAATGAGGACTATAAAAAAGTTTATTTTGCATATTGATTATTCAATATTTAAATGTATTTTGTTTTAAACTGGTCAAATTATGTTCTGACTTTGAAGAGTCAGTCAAAAACTTCACTTTAACTTATTATTACAACTGTTAAGTCCGGCATTGTCATAAATATATGCATTTAAGAACGTATGGGAAAATCAGATAAAAGACACCCAATAATAAAGTCATAATAATGAGAACTAATATTTTATATTCAAATATATTTTGTTTACAAATTTCATCAAATCATCTTTAAATTTTATTATATTTCTGTATTTTCATGACCTTTCTTTTCTGTTAAGTTAACACATGGAACTTTTGGTTGTAAAATATATTATTTTATACCATTTGACTGAATTGTTTCTAATAAACTTATCAATTAGTTAACTCAACAGTAGCAGATTCAGATAAACGGGAAAAAGGGGGGCTTAGAAGAAGAAGACCTAGTTTTGATTGGATTTAATTTTCTCTGTAAACTGACTTTAACAGGTCAAATCATGTTCTGACTTCAGAGAGTCAGTCAAAACTAAACTTATGTCGACTTTTAAGTCTAGGATTTTCATATTGATTTTAAAATGTATGACAATTAAACCAGATAAAAGACTGATGAAATATGGTCCCCTCAAGTCACAATATTGAGGACTATAAAAAAAATGTATTTGGTATATTTTATATTCAAATGTATTTTTTTTAACAAATTTCATCAAATTTATATCTTAAAAATTTATTTTATTTCTGTATTTTCATGACTTTTTTTTCTGTAAAGTTAACATATAGAACTTTTGGTTGTAAAAAATCATTATTCTAAAAACCATTTGACTGAATTGTTTCTTAAAAAAAAATTAATTATCCCAACAGTAGCAGATTCAGATAACGAGAAAAAAAGGGGGGGCTAAGATGAAGAAACCTAGTTTGATCGGATTTTTTTTCTGTAAACTGACTTAAACAGGTCAAATCATGTTCTGTTAAAAAAATGTTGAGGAGAAAATACTATGAAAATCAGACTAAGTTTGGTGACTTTGTTGTCCTTCAAGAAGTGGTACATATAAATACATAATATTTTCACTACAACTATCTATTGGGTGTTTTTTAAATAGATTTTTTAGCAACATTTATAACTTTGTAATTTATGTTCAATTGTACACTTGTTATTCTTAATATATATTTTTTTGGGAACAAAATCTTGTCAGGGTTTCTTATGGTACTAGCATGACAAGAGCATTCATATTCTTAAATACTCTAAACATTAAAAACAAGTCATTATCTTCAGATCATTCTGAGTCTTTCTGGCCTTATTAAATTAAAGTCAGAACATTCAGACTTTCATAAGTCAGAACATTCAGTATTTCATAAGTCAGAACATTCAGACTTTTATAAGTCAGAACATTCAGACTTTTATAAGTCAGAACATACTGACTTCCAATGTTCTTCTCACTTCTGTAGAAACAAAGACTATCTATATTTCAAATAAAAGGTTAATGCTTTATGTGGCTAAGCATCTGGGGTAAGAATTATAGATGTGTAACTTCATAGGAAAACATATATGCCATATAATTGGGGATTGACCCTGTACATGTATGTCATTCAAATCTTCTTGAAATGACGAACAGGAATATTATATGGTTTAGGGGTGGTGATCCAGACCATTTCAAAAAGGGGGATGGGGATGACCCCCATGGACTTTCCCTTTATTTCATTTGATTTGTTGTATTGTCCCATATAATAATATATAGGCTTAAGGGGTGGGGATCTCAACCGTTTACATGTTTTCAAACATGAGGGGGTGGGGTGACCCCAAGGAACTTTATCTTTATTTCATTTGATTTGTCTTGTTGTCCCTTACACTAATATATATGGTTCAGGGGTGGGGATCTTGACCATTTACATGTTTTCACACTGTAGGGGTGAACAACCCCCCCCCCCCCAAGGGACTTCCCCTATATTACATTGGGTTTGTTTTATTTTCCCATACAAGACAAGAATATATATAGTTTAGGGGTGGGGATCTCGACCGTTTACAAAATATAAGAACATTCGCAAATGGCAGGGGAGGGGGTAAACCCAGAGACTAGCCCGGTATATTTCATTCAAATCAACAGGTTGATTTACAGGTGGGGATCTCGACAATTTTCAAGATATAAGATCATTCTCAAATGACAAGGGGTGGGGCGACCCATAGAGACTAGCTTGGTATATTTCATTATACTTTACAGAGAGAAAAAATTGAGTTAAGGGGGCAGGGATCTCGACTGTTCAACATTGTCAAATGACAGGGGTAGGGTGATCACTGGAGCCTTACCCTACATTTCATTTGATTTGTTTTTAATATCATATTCCATGTTCATAATTGAAAAACCCGTTTTGTGAATCTCTTTATAATGTTCTCAAGTTAAAATCATTTTTAAAATAAAAATAAAAAAATATTTCGGTTCTTTTAGTTAAACCCTCCCTTCCCTTTTCCTTTATTAAAATTATTCCGATTTAATTTCATTCTCATTAATATCAATATTCAAAAGATCGTTTTTCTCATTGGGAGAAACGAAAAAACAAATATATTTATAAGCCGCAAACTCGGAAAGGTTAAAAAGTCAATTCATGATTGAGTTTAAAAATAGAAAAATCACGTGATGAGGATCAGCTCGAAGCAATAATTTCACTTTTAAAATTGCACTGACTGGTTATTAATGTTAATACTGTTTAAGACAACACGAGTTGTCTCCCGAAAATAACAGTTCATTATCATAACAACATTTTCTGACCTGAACAAGTCAGAATTGTCAGACACCAGGTCATCTCAAAGGCCACGCGTCCGTATTTACAGGTCACGCGCCTTCATGAAACAGCAACAAAATCACTTGCAAAGACCTTCTTCACACGCAAAAAATATTAAAATGGCCATGAAAATACGGAGGTAATATGTATTACCTTCTGAAAATGACCACATTGACCTAGATTTTCAATAAAAAAACGTAAATAATCACTATATTTTCAATAACTTCTCGTTCGAGAAACTCCCAAAACAACGACTCTCAAACACGTGATCTCTCGCAAAAAACCACGTGATCGTATGTGTCTTAGATCGGCGGCAAATTCAAAATATCTTCTGGTTTGACGGACTCGATGGAAAACTACGCAAAACAAAAATTGACCTGTACAGGTCAGAATGTCAAAACATTTTCTGACTTGAAAAAGTCATTTTATTCTGACTTGTTTATGTCAGAGCTCTGACTGCATATATTGTGTGTTTATTTAATTAACAAGGGTAAATAAATAACAAAAAAAAAACCACATCTTGACTTCGTAATTCTGTAATGGTTGTCGATAAATATATATTCACTTTTTGCATTGTTGATTACACCCACTTCAAACACACATTGCAAATAAGGTCTACATTTTCAAATTTTAAACATTATTAGAAAAAAAACGCAAATATAATTAAAAGCACTGAATAAATCGTCTATTTAATACAATAGTAAATACTTAGCAAGACATCGTATATAATTTTATCACACATAATCGACAAAAAATATAAAATTTGCAAGGTTCGTTTGAACTGACTGTAATTTACTCCTGACATGATGAAAACACGTATAATTTTATCACAAAGTCTTTAAATCTTCTGAATTTTGGAAGCGACAACGACAGGGTTTTGTTTCCTTATATGTTCCTGTGCCATCTCTTTATAGTTAAAGTTACAATCATGCTTATCTGAATATCTGTGGGTACTGCAATATAGTCCTCCACATCTACAGGGAAAACCTGAGAAAAATGAAAAAAAACATATATATATTATAGCGTTTCTGATGTAACACTTTTGTTTTAGGTTAGGGTGAAGGTTGAAGACTATCATAACATTTAAACCTACTGCAGTTGTTTCAACCTGTTCTAAGTTAGGAATTAATGTTTATGACAGACAACAAAAAATATAAATTTACCTGTTTACGTTATTTTATTTGGTGGCATTTTGTGAAAGGTTTTGGTTGTCTTTCTGATATTAACATATCACCTTTTAGTTTATTAGTTGGTTATAGATCAATTCTATTTGTGCAATGTACCTTCACTTGGTTTAGTTATTGTTTTAGATACATGTACTTTGTGATGTTACACTATTGTTTTAGGTAAGGGTGAAGGTTGGTACCTATTAAACCTTTTAACCCGCCACATTTGTTTGCACCTGTTCCAAGTCAGGAACCTGATGTTCAGTGGTTGTCTTTTGTTGATGTGGTTCATATTTGTTTCTCTTTTTTTGTTTAGATTAAAATATTGGTTTTCCTGTTTTAATGATTTAACTCCAGACATTTTCGGTGCCCTGTATGGCTTGCTGTTTAATGTGAGCCAAGGCTTAGTTTTCAAGACTGTACATTGTACTTTGACCTATAATGTTTCAGATATATATATATATATCCATAAAACTTTTAGCCTATGTTTTCTTGACTTTGTTTTTAAACTGCTGTTGTTAAAAAGGCTAAAGGTTTCCAGATATCTGAAACATTTTTTTAACATGTGTAAAATGAGTGTCGTTGGATAGAAATCTAGCTCATGCAAGTCAATATATTCTCAATAAGCACAATTCATCATTTACCTGTAAGTCCAACCTTCTTTTTACAAGTATGACATCTATTTTTCTTTGGTGTTTTCTTATCATCTGATGGTAAAGAGCTTTCTGCTGGGTCATCTCCACCTAAAAAAGTTCATATAATCGATAATAAGGTAATTTATGTTTGAGCTTTGAGCTTAATAATATGTCTATTATCTAAATTTGATTTCATTTTCTAGTCATTTTTTGTCACAGATGCTGAAATCCTAAATTACTTGCAATAAAATTTCATCTATTCACTGTTTCAATCAGTGATTGTCTGGCCATGGTCAAAATTTGCTAGTACTTGGACTGGAGTTCAAATATCCTTCAGTGAGGACCCTGAAATATGTTTGTACTGTATTGTTTTGTTACCTGTTGCCCCTTCCTCTTCTTTATCTTCCTCCTTGGTTTGACTCGTACTTGGCAGGGAAACAGTTGGTGTGGCTGTTTCTACACTGGGAGAAGACATTGATGTCATTAAAACACTATCTTTTAGTGTTTCCTGTGATCCTATAAAAAAACATAAAAATATTCTATAGACATTTTCACAGTCTGGTAAAAAATGTTGTATCTGATAGAATTTTGCTATAAAATTTATAAATTGTGATAATTCCTTTGTTCTGATGTTTCTTGGGACATGCTTAAAGATTGTTGAATTCCCCATACCTGAACAGGTCTGTTAAGACCCTCTGTGTCCAATTATTTATCTCACAGGACTATCTTTTAAAATAATTTATTATTTAAGGAATGACTGTAATATTTTTTCTGTCTATGAAGAAATTACATAAAAAATTTGGTGCACACTGAATAACGCGTGTAGCGGGCTATTTAACAGTGTGCACCATATTTTTTATGTTATTTTGAATAGACAGAAAAAATCTTACAGTCATTTCTTATAATTTAATTCTAAATTCCATTTTAAACCGTTGAAAACCATGATAAAAAGTTTATGAGGTCACGTTCACATGACTAAATTATGTCTATGGGCTGATAACAAAATAACGTCAGCCAATCAGAAGACATGTAACATCCAAAATTAAATTATTATCAATGATGCTTTAATTGTCTGATATTATCATGATTATATCTTCAAACAGATCTCATATTTCATTCTTGAAGTTAAAAAAAGCTGTATATGACCGAGTAGTGCCCTCAGAGCTAGAGAAATTTCTTGTTTCATTTCAAAGCCAAATTAGGGAAGACAGACAAAGCAAGGTGCATTACATACAGAAGTTTGTTTTAAATATAGTTGTCTCTCTCACCTGACATCGACAGACTTTTTTTGCATGACCCAGTTATGAGTTATATGGCTAAGAAATTGCAGTTCCATTTTTTTTTAATATTTTTTACTTTCGTGAGGGTGGAATCAGGACAAAAGGTTCAAATTCATGTAATTCATGCCTACAATCACAAAAGTTGGTAGGTTAGAATGTTATAGTACTAAATTAATGAGCTCAGAGCTAGAGAAACCACTCGTTTCATTCCAAAGCAAAATAAACAAAGAGAGAGGAGTATAACCTATAGAAGTTTGTTACAGTTGTCTTTGTCTCACCTGACATTGACGGAGGACTTTTCCCCAGTGTCCCAGTTAGGAGCAAAATGGGGGAGAAATTACTGATTCCTTTTTTTGAATATTTTTTAACAATCGTGAGCGTGGAATCAGGACAAGGGGTCGAATCATATAATTCATGCCTAAATCATGAAAGTCGGCAGGTATACATGTCCAAGTAATGAGCTCGAAGAGCTAGAGAAATTGCTCATTTCATTCCAAAGCCAAATTAGCGAAGAGAGAGGAGTGCAAGGTGTATTACCTATAGAAGTTTGTGAAAGCGATGAAGTTACAGTTGTCTTTGTCTCACCTGACATCGACGGAGGACTTTTCCCCAGGGTCCCAGTTATGAGAAAAATTTGTAAGGGTTCCGCGGAACCCAGTGTCTCGCCTATTTTTGCTGTAAATTGCAGACTCAACAACAATGAGGGAAAAAATCAATAAAAATATTCCTCTTGTTACATGTACTATTTTATGATTGCAAGAAAATCTAAGTCCATTTAAAAGTAAATTACAGAAAAAACTGAGTAATCTTTTTACAAATTTTACTTCTGGATACAATATTATGATCATAAATAAGCTTCTGTCCAAGTTTGGTACAAACCCAGGATAGTTTAAGAAAGTTATTAAAATTTTTAAAACTTTAACCACAGAGTGAATGTAATGGTTCCCTGGAGAAAAACTAAGTCCATTTAAAAGTAAAATATGGAAAAAATGGATTTATTTATTTACAAAATTTACTTCTGGATACTATCTTATGATCATAAACAAGCTTCTGTCCAAATTTGGTACAAACCCAGGATAGTTTAAGAAAGTTCTAAAAACTTTAACCACAGAGTGAATGTAATGTTTCTCCGCAGAAAAAACTAAGTCCATTTATAAGTAAAATATGGAAAAAATGGAATTTTATTTTTTCAAAATTTACTTCTGGATATTATCTTATGATCATAAACAAGCTTCTGTGCAAGTTTAGTACAAACCCAGGATAGTTTGAGAAAGTTATTAAAATTCTAAAAACTTTAACTACAGAGTGAATGTTTTGTTTCCTCGCAGAAAAAACTAAGTCCATTTATAGTAAAATACGGAAAAAATGGAATTTTATTTTTACAAAATTTACTTTTGGATACTACCTTATGATCATAAACAAGCTTCTGTCAAAGTTTGGTAGAAATCCAGTATAGTTTAAGAAAGTTATTAAAATTTCAAAAACTTTAACCACAGAGTGAATATTTGTTGACGCCGCCGATGCCGACGACGACGGAATGTAGGATCGCTTAGTCTCGCTTTTTCGACTAAAGTCGAAGGCTCGACAAAAATGGGGGAGAAAATACTGATTCCATATTTAGAATATTTTTTTAACAATCGCGAGCGTGGAATCAGGACAAGGGGTCAAATTATATAATTCATGCCTAAATCATGAAAGTTGGCTGGTATACATGTCCAAGTAATGAGCTTGAAGAGCTAGAGAAATTGCTCATTTCATTCCAAAGCCAAATTAGCGAATAGAAAGAGGAGTGCAAGGTGTATTACCTATAGAAGTTTGTGACAGCGATGAAGTCACACTGGTTACACTTGTCTCTGTCTCATCTGACATCGACAGAGGACTTTTACCCATGTCCCTGTTATGAGCAAAAAGGTTAGAAATTTGATGTTGTTTTTTTTTATTTTTTTTTACAATCGTGAGGGAATGAGGACAAGGGGTCAAATTATAATTCATGTCTAAATCATGAAAGTCGGCAGGTATACATGTCCAAGTAATGAGCTTGAAGAGCTAGAGAAAATACTTGTTTCATTAATTCCAGAGCGAAGAGAGGAGTGCAAGGTGTATTACCTATAGAAGTTTGTGACAGCGATGAAGTCACACTGGTTACAGTTGTCTCTGTCTCACCTGACATCGACGGGGGACTCATACGTCCACTCACTGGTGATGAATTTTGTTTCCGATTTAGGACATCTTTATAACACTTTGAACACATTCCGTCAAATGCATCGTTACCATAAAAACCACAGCCAGCTTTGCACAATACGACTGATGGAAGATTTTGATTACCATTCTGTTCCATAGACGACATGACTCAACAAGATCCTCCTGCAAAATAAAAGTGGCGTTAACATCACCAATCATTGAATAAAGAACGTGGTGCAAAACAGCAATCAATCATAGAAATCATAGAATATCAACAACCGATACTGTACATTTGTATATGCTGTATGGATAACCTTGCTATCGCTATTATCCAGGGCTTCCAAAAAATATTTGAGCCAGCCGGACATTTTATATCTGATTTTAATCCCTTAAGACTTAAGTAGTCACAAAAGGCAATTATGGTCAATAGATGGCCATTCCAATGATTGACATTAGATTAAAAAAAAAAAAGATTTTAAACTTTACTTTGATATGAATTTGATGTTCGGGTGTAAACTGTTAAATTGGCAGTGCATCATTCAAAGTGTGCACATCAGCATGTTCATATCTGCCTTAGACTCTTTATTTGTGCAAAATGACATTGTCAAAATTTTACTTTCATTTTTAAACTCATATTTTCTTAAAACCAGATATTGACTTGACAATGGTAAAACATGGACCATAAACGGATACGTAAAATCTGTGTACGTTTACAAAGCACGACTGAGTGAAGAAGCTCTTTCCACGTTATATCTTCAACAAAATACTTGAAATTAACGTTAGATACAGGTATCAATGATAATTTTAGCATTTTTGAAGAAATGTAGGATGCATAATTAAATTTCCCACCTGTGCACATGCGCACACATGTTCTAGTTCATACGAATCCATGATAGTAGTTCTGAAGATTTTTCATTTGAAACCTTTTTAAATTTTTCAACAAATCATGTTGATAAACTAATTTCTTAGAATCTTAATCTATTGGACTAAATCAATAGACCGATCAATTTATACGATGTCCGGTACTGAAAGTAGTTTACCTGCCACTTGAACAGGTAGATTTCAGCTGTCCAACAACTAATTAGGCTTGATTAAAATTAGAAAGTATTGAAGTAGGGGTTGTTTTGATAGTAATTAATTATCATGTCACTTTTATGACCGGAAATGTGTGGATGTTAATTATATATAAAGGCAAAAGGTTGGGTCAAAAAGATAGTGAATTATATTAAAATGACTGAAAAAGCCTTGAATACTAAAAAGTAGATGACCGTTTCATGCTTTGCCCAGTCAGACTTTTACCGGATATTATACAAATGACCAGAATATATATGACCGTTTTGGAAGCCCTGCTATTATCAGTCAATCCACATTAAATACTGGTACAGGACAGATAATTCATCAGAAGAGGTAACCAGTATTTTTACTTGTCTGTGCTACTTATAAATAGATAAAGCCTGAATTTGGAAACTTTTATCTGTTTTCATATATATACTGCAAAATTTTATCCCATTCATTTGCAGAATAATATTTTTTGCAAAGATTGTTGTGGTGTAATTATCAATCTGTTCACCTATCATTATTATGACGATCGTAATTCATAAGTCTATTTTGTTCATGCAAAAATAAACACAAAGGGAACAACTTAAAATGGACAGGAATAATCTAGTTGTAGAATGGAAGTATTTTTTCATGACTTTTTCGTGAACTTTACACATACAAGTACTCAAATACTTACACCATCATTGTCTACACTCTTGTTGATTACCCCCCCCCCCCCCAATTTTTTTTTTATATAAACAAGTTGGGAATAGACTAAAATATGATTGGTAAATGGCTACAGTTAAGTCACTCAAGTGTTTATAGAGTATGTATACAACCAATAGATGCAGATATAACATAAATACATGTATTTACAACAACATCTTTGTTCCTGTTGATCAGCTGTTTTTGTCTTGTTAAATTTTTAAAGATTACATCACCTGTTTACAGTTTAATTTATAACAAATATGGAGTAAACAAGATTGATATAAAGTAACCATTTATTTTTAGAACATGAACATTATTCAATAATTTGATTGATGGAAATTTTCACTCCTGGAATGAATGATCAGATTATGCGATGCTTCATGATAAAGCAATATTGAACGTTTGACGACCATTTCCGGGACAATTATGTCCTTTCCTTATACGAAAACGTTCAGTTTACCTCCTGTAAATCCTCAAAATTGATAATTGTGTTCCTTCTTCTGCTTATTTTGTCTGCTGGTTCAGGGAATCTCTTCATCGACCCACCCTTTTCATTGTTTGTTTGGTATTTCTGATATCAAAATGGCGACCTTGTTATTACATTGTGGCCTTTTTTCATTGATTGCGGTTAATAATGGTGAAAAACATTATGTTTGTTATACTCAATTCAGAGATTAATATATCAATACTACACACATTAATTTTCAAACCTGGAGGTATCTGTTTTACTTGAATTTTTTAAGATGTTCTCTCTGTTACGTGTAGACTTTTATCCTCAATGTGTCACCCTCTTATTATTGTTATCACGTGACGCGAATTGAATTACTCTATTGGCCGATTCCTCTTCCAAAAGGAGGCATAAAGGAATGACGTACGGGATACACCCTGGAAATGTGTCATCTATTTTTAGTCACAATTCTATAAATAAACACAAACGAATTTCCGACTCACTATTTCGACTATTCTGGAATTAATTTTTTAAACGAAAGAGGAAAAGGTAATATAAACAAAGAAACCCAAAATAACAGGATGTGTATATCTGTTCAAAAATACTTCGAGAATGTAATGTTAACCTATTTGTTAGGTTTGAAAGTGTTGTTCCAAATTGTTGGGTTTTTTCATTTCTTTAAGACTTTATATTTCATTTAATATTCTAGCTTGTTATAAAACTATTCTTGGATAGAAAAAAAAAATCGAATAAAAACAAGAATATATCCATAGGACAGTATGACTCGCTTAAAATATCACATTGTAGTATTCATTTGAAACGCAAACTATATAAGTTATGTTTCAAATGCCTATTAAATTTGGCATATATGAGGGGGAGGACAGGAGTAAGGGAGACAGGGAGAAAGGGGATAGGAGAAAGGAGAGGAAGGCTGGGAGAAGGGAGAAAAAGTTGGAGAAAGGAGAAAAAATAAAATATCTCTCCTTTTAAAAAAATTTCTAATATTTCAAGAAAAAATATCTCAAAAGGAGATGTTTTATTCTAATGGGAGAAAGGAGAACGGGGTAGGAGAAAGGAGAAGAGGGATGGGAGAAGGGAGAAGGGTACCCCCTGTCCTCCCCCTCATATATATATAGAATTGAGAATGGAAATGGGGAATGTGTCAAAGAGACAACAACCCGCCCAAATAAAAAACAACAGCAGAGGGTCACCAACAGGTCTTCAATGTAGCGAGAAATTCCCGCACCCGGAGGCGCCCTTCAGCTGGCCCCTAAACAAATATATACTAGTCCAGTGATAATGAACGCCATACTAATTTCCAAATTGTACACAAGAAACTAAAATTAAAATAATACAAGACTAACAAAGGCCAGAGGCTCCTGACTTGGGACAGGCGCAAAAATGCGGCGGGGTTAAACATGTTTGTGAAATCTCAACCCTCCCCCTATACCTCTAACCAATGTAGTAAAGTAAACGCATAACAATACGCACATTAAAATTCAGTTCAAGAGAAATCCGAGTCTGATGTCAGAAGATGTAACCAAAGAAAATAAACAAAATGACAATAATACATAAATAACAACAGACTACTAGCAGTTATAACTGACATGCCAGCTCCAGACTTCAACTAAACTGACTGAAAGATTATGATTTCATCATATGAACATCAGGCACAATCCTTCCCGTTAGGGGTTTAGTATCATACCATCATAACATATATGAGAAGAACATAACCCGTGTCATGCCAACAACTGTTTTTAGAATAAATGTGTTTAGTTCCGATGCAAAGACCTTATCAGTGACTCAATATTAACGCCAAAATATGCAATCTTTAATGACTTGACAACAGTATCGTAATTATATCCCTTCTTAATAAGTCTATTCAAAGGTTTTGTAAGTTTCTGAGGTGAATACTGACACCTTTGTGCTTTATAAAGAATATTACCATAAAAAATTGGATGTGAAATACCTGAACGTATTAGAAGTCTGCATGTTGAGCTATATTTACGAATGATGTCTTTATACCGATGATAAAATTTAGTAAATGTTTTTACTAGTTTGTGATATCGAAAACCCTGGTGTAATAATTTTTCAGTAATACATAAATTTCTCTCGTTAAAATCTAAAACATTGTTACATACACGAGCGAATCGTACAAGTTGAGATATATAAACACCGTAAGATGGTGACAAGGGAACGTCACCATCTAAAAACGGATAATTAACGATAGGAAATGAAAAATCATCCCTTTTATCATAAATTTTAGTATTCAGCTTTCCATTAGTGATATAGATATCAAGATCGAGAAAAGGGCAGTGGTCATTGTTAGTATTAGCTTTATTTAAAGTAAGTTCAACAGGATAAATTTCATTAATATACATACTGAAGTCGTCATTATTGAGAGCCAAAATATCATCCAAATATCTAAAAGTATTATTAAATTTGTTTATCAGATGTTGTTTCGATGGGTCTTTGCTTATTTTTGTCATAAATTGTAACTCATAACAATACAAAAACAGGTCCGCAATAAGTGGTGCACAGTTAGTCCCCATTGGAATTCCGATAATCTGACGATATACGGAATCCCCAAAGCGAACAAAAATGTTATCTAGTAAAAATTCAAGGGCATATATAGTATCAAAGCATGTCCAATTAACATAGTTTTTTTGTTTATTGCTACTAAAAAATGACCTAAAAGAGTTTGAACATATATATTCACATTCTGATTTTTTGAATGCCCATTTAATTAGGTGTGTGAATTTTTTCTTAATGAGAATGTGAGGCAATGTGGTATACAGGGTAGAAAAATCAAAACTCTGAACAGATTCAAAATCACCAATATAAGCATGCAATTTATCAAGTACTTCCAACGAGTTCTTGACACTCCAAAAGTAATTTATTCCACTATTTTCGAAGGCCTTATTTGAACAATTTATTATCAGGTTTTTAATTGTACCAAGTGTGCTGGTAAGAAGAATAGACAATTTAGTAGTTGAACAATGGCTTGAAGACGAAATAAGTCTATATTTGTAAGGGGTTTTGTGTAGCTTCGGAAGCCAATACATAGTTGGGACTTTCATTGTATTTGGCTCTGCTTGTAAAGCGGTGCCTAAAAGTTTATGTTTGTTACAGATTTCGTTTTCTGAAAATGGAGTAAGTTGGAATGTTGGTGAATTGGTGATTTCCTTTTTCAGAACCTCAATGTAAAAAATTACGTCAAACAATAATAATATTATTAGCAGCTTTATCTGCCGGGACAAAAACAAATTCCTTGGCTAGTTCTTTTAGTTTATGTTTGATACGAGAAATAGGTTTATTGTTGTTATTGTTTATAGTAAAATGTTCTTTAAAATGTTGAATACGTATATCAACTATCTTCATTACTGAATTAAAAAAAGAGTCCAAAGATTTTTTGTCAGCTTTTTCCCATATACATGTATATATTAAAAAAATTAAAAAAACCACCAACAACAACAAAACCAAAATACAACAAGTCAAAATGAATGTGTAGCCTATATAGTTTCAAAGTTGACGTGATTGTAATTTAATATAGGCTACCCTAACAAACAACATGACCCTATAGATATTATAGGACGGATCGAACGACTGACGGACGGCAACAGACTAGAAAACCATTCGTCTCAACTCGGCCGATTCCGTACCCTCAGAAGGAGAGTAGCGGATTCTACCGAGGATTGCCGAATGACTAGAAAACATTTGATTTGATTCTCAGGGGGGGGGGGGGGGGACTATGGATTTTTCCCCCGGACAAACTATTTATTTTTTTGGCGACGAGTCGAAAACAATTTTTTTCTTTCAATTTTAGCATTACATATATAGTGGCAGTTGAGAGTGAACAAGGATTTGTATAGTCTCACTTTACAAATCCTTGGGGTGAAACAAACATTTTTCTCCAATAACTGGAAACAAACTTTTTTCCAAAAAAAATCCATTACCCCCCCCCCCCCCCATTTTCTCTTCCAAAAATCAAATGGTGGTTGCCTTATGGCTTAATACTACCCGTATATGGGACATTAATACAAACCTTGTCACAGATGCAATAGTGGCCAATTCGCTTTAATACTAATCTTCAGAAGATCCACAGTAACAGCTATTCTAATTTCATTTTTGAGCGTGACAAGAAGTCTTAATAATTGAACAGGCTCTGAAAAATAGCGTCAAATTTAACCCCCAAATTTAGAGGGTACCACGATTTCCCGAGAAATACAAGATTCCGTCCGGTCAACTTTTTTTGCAGAAATCATTTTTTTGGAAGAACAAGCACCAAAATCGTAAATTACTTTTTTATTTGCAAGTGTTACTAAAATAATACCAAGCCATGCATTGTCTTCGTATTTCTTTGATGAACAAAATTTGGGAAAATTTAGTATTTTGTATTAACAAGGAATTTGCATACGTAACAAATCATACTAATCGAATTTTTGAAATGAAATTGCACTTTTATTGAATAAAAACGAGTAATATCTTTAATTAATATTCTTTAATATTGTTAAATGTAGTATAACACTATAAAAAGTAGCATAACACCATAAAAAGTCTTTTTCTCGGGATATATCTTTTTTTTGGGGGGGATATAATGTTTTTCTTGTATTTCTCGGGAAATCGTGGTACCGAAATTTAGACAACACGTAGATATTGTGAATGTACGTGTTTTTTTTATGTTAAGATGAACATTTAGATGATAAGTAAACTGAAATTTCCCTTTGATGATGTAAATTTTTCTAAAATAAATGAAATATTCGGTGTTGTCAACGAAGAAGGCGGAAAGTATACACCAAGTTCTGGCTTTGCAATTGTAGAAGCACGGCAAACTTCCCAAAGGACGCGTACCGGCCTTGAATTCAACCAGACACGTACCAGATGGATTTGTAATAACTGATGAATAAATAGTATTTCATGTTTGATTTGAACAGCCCTGAAAAAATTAGAGAATGATGAGAAATGTTAATTTTCTTACGGTTGAATATCAATGTGTGTCATTTTCTTTAGATGTAATATGCTGCTGTTTAACTCATGATTAAACTATAGGGAAACGGTTATTTGGCTTCCTTATCATGTTTTTGATCCAAGCGTCAGTAAAGAGTCATTTGTAGAC
The DNA here is from genome assembly GCF_965363235.1 of Mytilus galloprovincialis. Lineage (NCBI taxonomy): Eukaryota > Metazoa > Mollusca > Bivalvia > Mytilida > Mytilidae > Mytilus > Mytilus galloprovincialis. Next base: position 17,111,379 of record NC_134848.1, on the reverse strand, counting down.
GAAACGTACGTCTTGCGAAAATACAAAATTTCTCAATGTTGGTATATATATATATATATATATATATATGATGAGTTTATTTATAGTATTTCATGTTGCTACTCGACTCAGCCTGACATAATGAATAAACGCATGTCTATTGCTCACTTTTACATTTAGATGTCGTTCGGTTGTTTGTGTCGATGTGCTGCTGTCTCATTGACATTGGAGATTGAGTTTGTATATATTACTTTTCTACATTGGCTAGAGGTATAGGGGAGGGTTGAGATCTCATAAACATGTTTAATCCCGCCGCAATTTTGCGCCTGTTCCAAGTCAGGAGCCTCTGGCCTTTGTTCGTCTTGTATGATTTTTAATTTTAGTTTCTTGTGTATAATTCGGAGTTTAGTATGACGTCCATTATCACTGTACTAGTATACATATTTTTAGGGGCCAGCTGAAGGACACCTACGGGTGCGGGAATTTTTGCTACATTGAAGACCCATTGGTGGCCTTCGGCTGTTGTCTGCTCTATGGTCGGGTTGTTGTCGCTTTGACACATTCCCCATTTTCTTTCTCAATTTTATGTAGTCTTTTTAATTAAGTTTCATAGAAAGCCGTTTGACTGTTGCAGTGTTTTTGAAGAATAACATTTATCGGCAGTTCATACATTACTCTTATTCAGCCTTATGTTTGAGATGATGAAAATGGAATGTGGATGGGTTCAAAATTTTAAATGATATAATTTAATTGAAAAAAAATGTCTGTATGCTGTAAGAATAATTCATGTGCAAATTCCAAGGCTTTTCCTCTTATATTCACGATTTGCTTCAGTGATTAGGTTTACATTTTCGATTCATCAAACAAAAAAAACAATGTACATTGTAACATGAACTATAAAAAGCCCAGATTCTCGACAGTAATTGTTCTCCTACAACGTCGTATCTTGATGTTTGTAATTTGTAGAATTTGGTGTTGAAGTAAATCTTGAAAGTGTTTTAAAATGACAGACATTGAAGGCAAGTATTGGCAAAAGCTGACATACCTTTAACTCCCCTGTCATCATAGACACTTATGACGAACGATCAACCTGCTGACAACAAATGACAAACTACAAACCTACTGACAACAGATGACAAACTACATACCTGCTGACAACAGATGACAAACTACCAACCTTCTGACAACGGATGACAAACTACCAACCTTCTGACAATAGATGACAAACTACCAACCTACTGACAACAGATGACAAACTATCAACCTACTGATAACTGATGGCAAACTACCAACCTGCTGACAACAAATGACAAACTACAAACCTACTGACAACAGATGACAAACTACATACCTGCTGACAACAGATGACAAACTACCAACCTTCTGACAACAGATGACAAACAACCAACCTTCTGACAACAGATGACAAACTACCAACCTACTGACAACAGATGACAAACTATCAACCTACTGATAACTGATGGCAAACTACCAACCTACTGATAACAAACTACCAACAAACTGACAACAGATGACAAACTACCAACCTGCTGACAACAGATGATAAACTACCAACCTGCTGTCAATAGATGACAAACTACCAAAACCTGCTGACAACAGATGACAAACTACCAACCTACTGACAACTGATGACAAACTACCAACCTGCTGACAACAGATGACAAACTACCAACCTGCTGACAACAGATGACAAACTACCAACCTGCTGTCAATAGATGACAAACTACCAAAACCTGCTGACTACAGATGACAAACTACCAACTTACTGACAACAGATGACAAACTACCAACCTGCTGACAACAGATGATAAACTATCAACCTGCTGTCAATAGATGACAAACTACCAAAACCTGCTGACAACAGATGACAAACTACCAACCTGCTTTCAACAGATAACAAACTACATACCTGCTGACAACAGATGACAAACTACCAACCTTCTGATAACAGATAACAAACTACCAACCTCCTGACAACAGATGACAAACTACCAACCTACTGACAACAAATGACTAACTACCAACCTGCTGACTACAGATGACAAACTACAAACTTCTGACAACTGATGACAAACTACCAACCTGCTGACAACAGATAACAAACAACCAACCTGCTGACAACAGATGATAAACAACCAACATGCTGACAACAGATAACAAACTACCAACCTACTGACAACAGATGACAAACTACCAACCTGTTGACAACAGATAACAAACTACCAACCTACTGACAACAGATGACAAACTACCAACCTACTGACAACAAATGACAAACTACCAACCTACTGACAACAGATGACAAACTACCAACCTGCTGTCAATAGATGACAACCTACCAACCTACTGACAACTGATTACAAGCTACCAACCTGCCAACAACAGATGACAAACTACCAACCTTCTGATAACAGAGAACAAACTACCAACCTGCTGACAACAGATGGCAAACAACCAACCTTCTGACAATAGATAACAAACTACCAACCTACTGACAACAGATGACAAACTATCAACCTACTGATAACTGATGGCAAACTACCAACCTACTGATAACAAATAACAAACTACCAACCTGCTGACAACAGATGACAAACTACCAACTTACTGACTTCAGATGACAAACTACCAACTTACTGACAACAGATGACAAACTACCAACCTGCTGACAACAGATGATAAACTACCAACCTGCTGTTAATAGATGACAAACTACCAAAACCTGCTGACAACAGATGACAAACTACCAACCTGTTGACAAACTACCAACAAACTGACAACAGATGACAAACTACCAACCTGCTGACAACAGATGATAAACTACCAACCTGCTGTCAATAGATGACAAACTACCAAAACCTGCTGACAACAGATGACAAACTACCAACCTACTGACAACTGATGACAAACTACCAACCTGCTGACAACAGATGACAAACTACCAACCTGCTGACAACAGATGACAAACTACCAACCTGCTGACAACAGATGACAAACTACCAACCTACTGACAACAGATGACAAACTACCAACCTTCTGATAACAGATAACAAACTACCAACCTGCTGACAACAGATGACAAACTACCAACCTACTGACAACAAATGACTAACTACCAACCTGGTGACTACAGATGACAAACTACAAACTTCTGACAACTGATGACAAACTACCAACCTGCTGACAACAGATGACAAACTACCAACCTGCTGACAACAGATGATAAACTACCAACCTGCTGTCAATAGATGACAAACTACCAAAACCTGCTGACAACAGATGACAAACTACCAACCTGCTGACAACAGATAACAAAATACCAACCTACTGACAACAGATGACAAACTATCAACAACTGATGACAAACTACCAACCTGCTGACAACAGATGATAAACTACCAACCTGCTGACAACAGATGACAAACTACCAACCTGCTGACAACAGATGATAAACTACCAACCTGCTGTCAATAGATGACAAACTACCAAAACCTGCTGACAACAGAGAACAAACTACCAACCTGCTGACAACAGATGGCAAACAAACAATCTGCTGACAACAGATGACAAACTACCAACCTGCTGACAACAGATGATAAACTACCTACCTGCTGTCAATTGATGACAAACTATCAACCTGCTGACAACAGATGATAAACTACCAACCTGCTGTCAAAAGATGACAAACTACCAACCTGCTGACAACAGAGAACAAACTACCAACCTGCTGACAACAGATGGCAAACAAACAATCTGCTGACAACAGATGACAAACTACCAACCTGCTGACAACAGATGATAAACTACCAACCTGCTGACAACAGATGACAAACTACCAACCTGCTGACAACAGATGATAAACTACCAACCTGCTGACAACAGATGACAAACTACCAACCTGCTGACAAAAGATGACAAACTACCAAAACCTGCTGTCAATAGATGACAAACTACCAACCTACTGACAACTGATGACAAACTACCAACCTGCTGACAACAGATGACAAACTACCAACCTGCTGTCAATAGATGACAAACTACCAAAACCTGCTGACAACAGATGATAAACTACCAACCTGCTGTCAATAGATGACAAACTACCAAAACCTGCTGACAACAGATGAAATACAACAAACCTAAATGCTATAACTTTTATAATATTGGCCAAAATTTCAGTTGGAGTCCTATTTTCTAATTTTAGACACAATGACCAAGTTGGTTGATAGACCAGGGCAAAATATGTTCATTCCATATACGACATCCTATAGATGAATTATAACAACTTTGGTTACAATATATTAGTAGTTTCAGAGAAGAAGACTTAACTAGAGGCTCTCAAGAGCCTGTGTCGCTCACCTGTTACTGTATTTACTGATGTCGGCCATCTTGGTTGGTAGGCGGGGTCATTAGACACTTTTTTTTAATAGATACCCTAGAAATGATTGTGGCCAAGTTTGATTAAATTTGGCCCATAGTTTTAGAAAAGAAGATTTTTGTACAAGTTACAAAAATGTCGAAAAGTTGTTCAATATTGACTATAAAGGGCAATAACTCCTTAAGGGGTTGACTGACAATTTTGGACATGTTTGACTTATTTGTAGATCTTACTTTGCTGAACATTATTGCTGTTACAGTTTATCTCTATCTATAATAGTATTCAAGATAATAACCAACCAGGTGCTCCGCAGGGCACAGCTTTATACGACCGCAGAGGTCGAACCCTGAACAGTTGGGGCAAGTATGGACAAAACATTCAAGCGTGATACAGCTCTGAATTTGGATTGTGATTGAATTTTTGACATTACATGGGTTTTTTTTACACAAAACAAATGTCAAGATTTTACAAATCAATTAAAGATTTCTTCTTCAAACTTTTTAGATCTAAAATTAAATAGTTGACACAGTATAGGTTTCTGACACAGAATGAATGTGGTCTAATGAACTTAAAAGTTTTTTTTTGCCTTTGAGCAATTCACTATGCTGTTGAATATTAATCCTCTCAAAAAAATGTTTGAAGAAATTTTCTTTTTATTTATGAAATCTGAAATGAGAAAAATTTAAACCCCCCCCCCTTTTTTTTCACATCCCCGTTTCCCTTTTTCCAAAACTGATATCAATTCAAATTTCTAATGGAGTTTGCAACAATAACTACTCTTTTAAATACATCATAAAATATTAAAATGTAAAATAAAGTGCTTGTTATCACTGAATGGTAAAGATTGGTTGGTAGTAAAAGTGAATATACATTGTTTATTGTATAAAACAATAAAAAAAACTTCATCAGCAACATTTTATATTGGCAAATTTCCAATGAAGTTATTTACATAAAGTTATTGGCAAATAAAAATAGAAAATGACATCATAGTCATGTCTGGCAAATGTCCAACATACATTATCTAAAAACATTTTAGATAAGATAAGGAAAAAAAGCTTCATCAGCAACATTTTATATTGGCAAATTTCCAATGAAGTTATTTACATAAAGTTATTGGCAAATAAAAATAGAAAATGACATCATAGTCATGTCTGGCAAATTTCCAACATATATTATCAACTACTATTCTATACAAAGAAAGATAACTCCAATTGAAAATTAATTGCTATTGCACAATATTGTGCAATTAGATATTTCTTGCTATTGTGCAATACTGTGCAATTGAAAATTTCTTGCTATTGCACAATACTTGATATGGAATCCTGATTTGGACCAACTTGAAAACTGGGCCCATAATCAAAAATCAAAGTACATATTTAGATAAAGCATATCAAATAAGCCCAAGAATTTAATTTTTGTTAAAATCAAACGTAGTTTAATTTTGGACCCTTTGGACCTTAATGTAGACCAATTTGAAAACTGGACCAAAAATTAAGAATCTACATACACAGTTAGATTTGGCATATCAAAGAACCCATTTATTCAATTTTTGATGAAATCAAACAAAGTTTAATTTTGGACCCCCATTTGGACCAACTTGAAAACTAGGCCAATAATTAAAAATCTAAGTACATTTTTACATTCAGCATATCAAAGAACCCCAAGGATTCAATTTTTGTTAAAATCAAACTAAGTTTAATTTTGGACCCTTTGGACCTTAATGTAGACCAATTTGAAAACGGGACCAAAAATTAAGAATCTACATACATAGTTAGATTCGGCATATCAAAGAACCCCAATTATTCAATTTTTGATGAAATCACACAAAGTTCAATTTTGGACCCTTTGGGCGCCTTATTCCTAAACTGTTAGGACCAAAACTCCCAAAATCAAACCCAACCTTCCTTTTATGGTCATAAACCTTGTGTTTAAATTTCATAGATTTCTATTTACTTATACTAAAGTTATGGTGCAAAAACCAAAAATAATGCTTATTTGGGCCCCTTTTTGGCCGCTAATTCATAAACTGTTGTGACCTCAACTCCAAAAATCAATCCCAACCTTCCTTTTGTGGTCATAAACCTTGTGTTAAAATTTCATTGATTTCTATTTACTTATACTAAAGTTATTGTGCGAAAACCAAGAATAATGCTTATTTGGGCCCTTTTTTGGCCCTTAATTCCTAAACTGTTGTAACCAAAACTCCCAAAATCAATCCCAACCTTCCTTTTGTGGTCATAAACCTTGTGTCAAAATTTCATAGATTTCTATTCACTTAAACTAAAGTTATAGTGCGAAAACCAAGAAAATGCTTATTTGGGCCCTTTTTGGCCCCTAATTCCTAAAATGTTGTGACCAAAACTCCCAAAATCAATCCCAACCTTCCTTTTGTGGTCATAAACCTTGTGTTAAAATTTCATTGATTTCTATTCACTTTTACTAAAGTTAGAGTGCGAAAACTAAAAGTATTCGTACGACGACGAGGCAGGACGACGACGCCAACGTGATAGCAATATACGACCAAAAAATTAAAATTTTTGCGGTCGTATAAAAACTGCAAAATTTCCTTAAAATTACCAATTTTAGGGCAGCAACCAGGCGCGGATCCAGAGGGGGGGTTCCGGGGGTTGGAACCCCCCCTTTTTTTTGGACGATCAATGTATTTGAATGGGGACATGTAGTTGGAACCCCCCATTTGTCCTGGGTTAGGAACCCCCCTTTTTAAAATGGCTGGATCCGCCCCTGGCAACCCAACAACAGGTTGTCCGATTCGTCTGAAAATTTCAGGGCAGATAGATCTTGACCTGATCAACAATTTTACCCACATGTCAGATTTGCTCTAAATGCTTTGGTTTTAAAGATATAAGCCAAAATATACATTTTACCCCTGTATTCTATTTTCAGCCATGGCGGCCATCTTGGTTTGATGGCCAGGTCATGGGACACATTTTTTAAACTAGATACACCAAGGATGATTGTTGCAAAGTTTGGTTAAATTTGGCCCAGTAGTTTCAGAGGAGAAGATTTTTGTAAAAGTTTACGGACGACGGACGCCAAGTGATGAGAAAAGCTCACTTGACCTTTCAGGTAAGGTGAGCTTAAAATAAATGGGGAATGTGTCCATGAGACACAGATGATGCCCCTGCTTGCATATCAAATAAAGTTATAAAGGGACATAACTGAAGAATGGTAAAAGTGACGATACCCAAATTTGTACTTTATCGAAGTTTTGTGGTAATAAGTATTGTGTTTAAATTTCCAAACATTTGGTTGAGCCAAACTTAAGTTAGAGAACGGAAATGAAAAATTCAGCAAGTTTTCCATTTGTAAAGGGGCATAACTCTATAACAGTAAAAGTGACATGACCAAAATTCAAACTTGATCTGTGTTTTGTGGTAATAAGCATGTTGTATAAGTTTCATAACATTTGATTGAGGCAAACTAAAGTTAGAGAACAGAAACCAACTTTGGGATGTACGGACATATATCAGTATGCATGTAGTCATGTAGTCTGTACGTATGTACACAGGGACAAGGGTAAAACTTAATGCCCCCTCGGCTACATCCTGGGGGGGGGAGGGAGGTTAAAAGGTTTACAGAAACAGAGGCATACAACAGCCAAGAGACACATACAAAGGACGGCAGAAAAAAAAAAAAAGTGTTATTATTTCTAATCTTTTATTTGATGTGACCTTTCAATGATATATTTATACTGCTTGTAGCAATCATATTGTACACAAGAACACCATTATAAATTTCACATTTCTTCTTTATTATCTTTTGTCTATTTACAGCAACTACACAATTTTCTGGTTATTTCTATCAAATAACAAATTTTTTATCAAATGGCATTTTCTACAAGTTATTCTGTTACAGTGGTTTGTTTACTAAGGACTGAAAGCCATACTCTACTCACATAACAGTAGGTATATTTATATTCATTAATAACTTTCCACACGTGTGTAAATACGCCTATACAGTACATACATCCCTTCTTTTTTATGATCCCTGATAAAGGGGAAATTATACTAAATTAGGTTTTTGTAGATTTTTTTTTATGTAGCTTGTACCAGGCTAGATTTGGTATTAAAATCTAAAATTTCAAAAAAATCTACATAGCTCATCAGAGATATGTAAATACAGTGTCTGACTTGCCGAAGTCAACAGTTTCCCAGACAAGCATTGGCGGATCCAGGGGGGGGGGGGTCGGTTTCGGGGGTTGGAACCCCCCTTTTTTTTGGCCGATCAGTGCATTTGAATAGGAGCATATAGTTGGAACCCCCTTTACTTTGGGTTGGGAACCCCCCCCCCCCCCCTCTTTTTAAAATGGCTGGATCTGCCCCTGACAAGTAAGTATATGAGCTGTGACGGATAGAAATAGACCTCATGCAAATAATATCTATACATGTATATGTTAACTTATTTAGAGTTGACAATTGACAAACTCTCTATGTGAAGTCTTTAACTATTTGAAAATTTATTTGATTTAAGAACCCTACAGAATAAATTTTTATTTATCTTTCATTTCGTATTTACATGTTCCAAAATTCACTACAGGTTGATTTCTATATTATCCCGACTGCTTGTTACAGACAAGTAATTAATGAAAAAGTACAACCAATATAATAGTCATAATTTATCCAGACAAGCAGATTTTTGCATAGTAGTTGTATTTGGAAATTCCAACATCTGTCTTGTTGTGGCAAAAATATTTGTCTACTAAAATACATGCCGAAAAATGAAGGACAAAATGATGAATCAACCCTGCTTGGTATTGCAACTAAAGTAGCTCACTAACAAACTAGAGGCTCTAAAGAACATGTGTCTCTCACCTAGGTTCATGTGTATTATCTGAAATGAACAAACACACCAGCAATTTGTAAGAATAATCATTTAAATCTGAAGGAGGTGTCAACTGACTATTAAGACTAACTTGTAGATCTTTTTGTACTTTTAAAAAAAAAATCCATATATATCATAGTTTTTAAGATACTAAGGAAAAATGTAAATTGGTAATTAAGTGCAATAACTCCAATAAGATAGAGACTGACTAAGCTATGCTGACTTATTTTTAAATCTTGTCTTGCTGCTCTTTGTTGCCCTTTTTAAAAAAGATTCTTCCTATCTATTGTATTTTCAAAATAATACATAAAAAAAAAAAAGTTAGAAAATTAGAGAAAATCTGACATGGTTAAAAATGTTCAGAACAATTAGATACTAGCCTTTTACATCAAAACTGTCAGATTTTATCTATCCATAATAATTTATTGGATAATAGACTAAAAATTGGATTTTTACACCTATGTAATTTTAATTCATGTTTGCCATATTGGTTGGCAGGCAGGTCATTGGACACATTTCTTAATTTGGTAAACTTATTAACCCAGTGATGATAGTGACCAAGTTTGGTTAAAATAGGCCTTATAGTTTTTTGTAAAAAATAAACCAACAGCAATTTCATTGATGATAGATACAAAGTACTGAGAAAAGCTCACTTGGCCCTGTAGGCATGGTGAGCTAAACTATGGACAGTCATAAAACCGAATCTATATATTATACAATGAATTCATGTTTTATATACATTCAATGATAAAAATTTGCATTACTTATATATATATATTTATAATTATGCTTACATATCACAGCTCAAACAATTCATACATATGAATAATGAAATAAAAAATCTTCAAATCAAAATCTGCATTGTCTCCCTTGTCTATAGTCAAAATTAATATGGGAAAAAACCAAAAATGTCCATATGAGGAGGAACCATATCTAAAAGAAAGGGGATTGACTTTCACTGATCTCTCCCTAAGAATTCGACAATTGAAATATTTTTGACGGTTTTTTTTATGGGGAATTAAACTAGAGGCTCTCAAGAGCCTGTGTCGCTCACCTTGGTCTATGTGCATATTAAACAATGGACACAGATAAATTCATGATATAATTGTGTTTTGGTGATGGTGATGTGTTTGTAGATCTTACTTTACTGAACATTCTTGTTGCTACAATTATCTTTATCTATAATGAACTTGGCCCAGTAATTACAGTGGAAAATATTTTCTAAAAATTTACAAAAATTTATGAAAAATGCTAAAAATTAACTATAAACGGCAATAACTCCTTAAGGAGTCAATTGACTATTTTGGTCATGTTGACTTATTTGTAAATCAAACTTTGCTGAACATTATTGCTGTTTACAGTTTATCTCTATAATAATATTCAAGATACCAATTCAGGGGCAGTAACCAAACAACGGGTTGTCGGATTCATCTGAAAATTTGAGGGCAGAAAGATCTTGACCTGATAAACAATTTTACCCCATGTCAGATTTGCTCTAAGTGCTTTGGTTTTTGAGTTATAAGCCAAAAACTGCATTTTACCCCTATATTCTATTTTTAGCCATGGCGGCCATCTTGGTTGGTTGGCCGGGTCACGCCACACATTTTTTAAACTAGATACCCCAATGACAATTGTGGCCAAGTTTGGTTTAATTTGGCCCAGTAGTTTCAGAGGAGAAGATTTTTGTAAAAGATTACTAAGATTTACGAAAAAATGGTTAAAATTTGACTATAAAGGGCAATTACTCCTAAAGAGGTCAGCTGACCATTTCCTTTGCATTGAGGTATTTGTAAATCTTACTTTGCTGAACATTATTGCTGTTTACAGTTTATCTCTATCTATAATAATATTCAACATAATAACCAAAAACAGCAAAATTTCCTTAAAAATACCAATTCAGGGGCAGCAACCCAACAACAGGTTGTCCGATTCATCTGAAAATTTCAGGACAGATAGATCTTGACCTGATAAACACTTTTAACCCGTCAGATTTGCTCTAAATGCTTTGATTTTTGAGTTATAAGCCAAAAACTGCATTTTACCCCTATGTTCTATTTTTAGCCATGGCGGCCATCTTGGTTGGTTGGCCGGGTCACGCCACACATTTTTTAAACTAGATACCCCAAAGATGACTGTGGCCAAGTTTGGATTAATTTGGCACAGTAGTTTCAGAGGAGAAGATTTTTGTAAAAGATTTCTAAGATTTACGAAAAATGGTTAAAAATTGACTATAAAGGTCAATAACTTCTAAAGGGGTCAATTGACCATTTTGGTCATGTTGACTTATTTGTAAATCTAACTTTGCTGAACATTATTGCTGTTTACAGTTTATCTCTATCTATAATAATATTCAAGATAATAACCAAAAACAGCAAAAATTCCCTAAAATTACCAATTCAGGGGCAGCAACCCAACAATGGGTTGTCGGATTCATCTGAAAATTTGAGGGCAGAAAGATCTTGACCTGATAAACAATTTTACCCCATGTCAGATTTGCTCTAAATGCTTTGGTTTTTGAGTTATAAGCTAAAAACTGCATTTTACCCCTATGTTCTATTTTTAGCCATGGTGGCCATCTTGGTTGGTTGGCCGGGTCACGCCACACATTTTTTAAACTAGATACCCCAATGATGATTGTGGCCAAGTTTGGATTAATTTGGCCCAGTAGTTTCAGAGGAGAAGATTTTTGTAAAAGTTAACGACGACGGACGACGACGACGACGACGACGGACGACGGACGACGGACGACGGACGACGGACGCCAAGTGATGGGAAAAGCTCACTTGGCCCTTCCGGCCAGGTGAGCTAAAAATCTGAAATTATAAGTATACAGAAACAAAACAATATGCAATGTTTCAAACGAATTCATTAGCAGATCCATAAGGATCTTTTTTACATCACATTACTGCTAATAATTAAGAACATTTCAGACATTTAAAATGTTTAATCAAATCCCAAATAAGAGAGTACAGTTTTTGATTTGGAAATTTTTCAACAGCATGAAATACAATTATACACTGTTCCCCGATAGAATTTAATCAGCAAGTATTATCTTTAGATAAATAGTCTTTTTGGCCAATTTCTCATTTGATTCTGTTATTACATATTTTTAACATAAGTTATTCCCCCTTGGCCTATCATAGTATGGTAACTATGGTTACTACGATTCTATTGTATACCAAACCACAAATGATGCTGATCATGCAAATCATGATTATTTAACAGTGATATATTTTCTAATCATGCAAAACAGGATTTTTTAAAAGTGATATATATATATAGTAACATGTATACTTGTAGATGTTTTTGGTGGTAAATGACATTACAGGGAGATAACTCCGTAAAAATAAAATGAATGTTTTAAGCACATTCTTTTGTTAAGGAAATATTAAGCTTCTCAATGATCATTATTAGTGAATGAAATTTTTCCGATAAAGTGTGATTCAATTGTTTTTTTTAAATTTTCAAATTTTTGTCAAAGGGGTAAATATCTTGTCAACATTTTATGAAATTTAAATAAGCCAAATTTATCTTAGTCTAGGTTTATGGTACCAACGTATCAATATTTAATGAAAAATTACTATTGTAATATAAAAACATGAAGTTTTATAAAGGTTAAATATAAAAAAGATTTGAAAACAGATTACAGACAGATAAATTTTTCTTTCCTCTCGCTTTTCGTTTGCAATGAAAATTTATACCCTTATATAATGGTAACAACTAATACAAAATGAATTGCTAAAAGCAGGAACAATTGTGAAATTGCCAGATTACTATTTAACCAAAAAAAAATAAATAAAATAGGGGAAAAAATAGGAAAACAATGGATTTTTATCTTTTAAAGGGAATGGAAAGGGGGATATGTGCATGCATTAAGTAGAAATAAAAAGATCTTTTCAACAATGAACAAAAAAAAATAGAAAATAGCTAGCACCTTGTTTTTCCATCAATTAGCATGAAACACAGTGAATAACAAGCTACAAGCATGAAAACAAGTTAAATGAAAATTGCAAGCACTTTAAAAGAAAATAACCCTTTACCCTGTTATTCTAAAAGTTTCATTTTGTCATTTTTTTCAAGATAACGAATTCCTTGTCAAAACAGAACCCCCAAGTATAAATAAGAGGGACTAGATTAAAAATGTTATCTGGACCTAAACACATTTCAAACGTTGTTTTTTTTTCAACCTCCTAAACAGTAACCCTAGATTAAGTACAATTCATATTTTAAGTACATTTCATCAACTCACAAAAATAATTTGAGACTACAGGAATTTGGAGTAAATATAATGGTTAATTCTTCAATATTATAAATAGATGCAGAAATTTAGTTTGAGAGAACAGGATTTAGAAAATCAGAAGAAATTAATTATAATGTCAATTTATAAATTGGGGCAGACATTCAAATTTGATAGAACAGGATTTTGAAATATAAGAGTTTGAGATAACAGGGATAAGGAGTATAAGAGTTTGAGATAACAGAAATTTGAAATATGAGAGTTTGAATTAACAGAATTTTAGAATACAAGAGTTTGAGATAACAGAAATTTGAAATGTAATTAAGTGTTTGAGATAATAGAAATTCGAAATATAAGAGTTTGAGATAACAGAAATTTAAAAGATAAGAGTTTGTGATAACAGGAATAAGAAATAAAAAAGTTTGAGATAACAAGACTTATAAATACAGAATTAAGAATACATATAATTCAGTTTGCATCAAAATTAGTAAAAATGTTTCAGATTTGCCCGTAAAAATACTCATTCTATCCAAAATAAATTCGCCTGACAATACTTGCTGATAATTAACTAAATTAAACATATATCACAACTCAAAAATTTCATCATTCTGTCTTGCAATTCGGTCCAATGAGGTCTTGACTCGTCTCGTAGAACTTTTTGACTTAATCACAAGAACAGGCGAACTGGTCAAGTCCTTGTCACTGCCGCTATACCCATCGTTATCATAAAAAGACGGGAGTTGACCATTGCTATCAAAAGAACTCTTCCGTATATTAGAATTTATGCTGTTTGCAGATCGCTGAGATGATGATTTCCGTCGATATGTAAAATCATTGTCAATAACACTGTTGGGAAGGCTCCTGAAAAAGAAAATTAAATTTAGATTTCATTGCATGTTCATGATGATTATTTTCAAAAATGACCTTGTTGCCATTCAAGGTCAAACAATTCAAAGAATTTGGCTGAATCTTCATTCTGCTAGCCATAGGCTAAATGAACATTATTTTATGGTTTCATTGATGAGGCCTACAAGATTTTAACTGTAAGGGGTTAAGCTGAATCTTCGAATCACATTTCAAATGTGTCTACTAAAAATTCCAAAATCATTGCATGCATTAATGTGATTTTTGAAGATAGCACAAAAATGAGAGACTAAAAATTGCAATTTCAGAAAAATCTGCATACATATATCTGTACATCTAACAGAATGCAAGTTCTTATTATTGCGAAAATAACCCTTAGTCCCATTTTTCAAATAAAACCTCACAATTATTTCTGAATTTACACTTCTTTGACATATATACATTGTATTTACATGCACAAAACTGACAATGAAATTACTACATTGTCTTCAATGGTCTTAGACATGTTAGAATAGCCATTGTTTATAACATCAAAATTGTTTTATAATAAACTTTACAATTATTACCCAGAATGCCTAAGATTCTAAATTGGCAAATGTTAGGTTGAGCTACAGCTAAAACAACTTTGAATAAAAGCTTTTCAAGCCTTTTGTGTCTAGTATATCTACCGTTTTCTAGACATATTGACATGTTTTTATCTGTGTGTGATTTAACAACTTTATAATACTTTATTATGAGATTCTGGAGGGACTTTACATGATTAGAGAAGAGATTTAGAGTAATTTGGCAAAAATAAAGAAAACAAACCTAAAAAAAAAAAAAAAATGAGAAATGACAGACGTTTTTTATGTTGTTTTTTTTTTGTTTTTTTTTTTTTAAACAAACTGTTAAATCTACTTCACACCTCACCAAGCAGAATGCAGATAGAAAGAAACAGACATATAACTATCATCTAACATTACAACATTCATATATATAGCTTGGTGGACCCTGCTTTTTCCTCTTCAAACAAAGCTAATAATTGTATAACATTTCAATCCTTGTGTAGTTAGTTCATAGCCACGCGAAAAACGGTGAAGCAATCATCAACATAATAAAATACAAAAGTGAAAAACTGTTAAATATGAGTGAAATTAATTATTACATTTGTAAATGTGTAAAGCAGAATTCATTAATTCTTATTGTTATTTAGTATACACTGAAAATTAATAGAAGTGATTATATAGACATGATAGATATAAGAAGATGTGGAATGAGTGCCAATGAGACAACTCTCCATCCAAGTCATAATTTGAATGCCCTCAACAATTAACGTCAAGACAAAACATGGAGGAATGTAAAATCCAATATCTTTCTTTTATTTCTTGCTTGACTACTCTAATCAAATCCAATTCATCTAGGACAAAATTCACCAAGGCAGCTAAGAGACAAGCATTTACAAGGGTTTGGATGGGGTTAAATGATTAAAGAATAATGCCCTTTAAAAATGAAGAAATACTGCAATCTGATTGGTTAATTACCCCGGTGTAAATAACACCCCACCCTTGTTCACCCGGGGATAAATAAAATTTTTCCAAAAAAATTTTACAAATAAAATCTTGCCAAAAATTTTAAATATTAAAATTTTGCCAAAAAAATCAAAAAAACAAAAAAAAATTTTGCCAAATAAAAAAAAGTAAAAATATTTTCCCCCCAACAATTCAAAAGAACACAAAAAATTTTCGGAATTTTCCGTAAAATAAAGAAAAAAAGTAGTTTCCAATGCACAGCAAGTTCGCCATTGAAAAATTATTAAACTGGAAATTTTTCATTACCATTTTTCAATTATTACATCCTGGTTTAAAAATGAGTAATAGAATTGTTCATAAGAAATAAATTTGTTATCTTGGTGTAATCAGGGGTGTACGGAATTTTACACCGTTGTTGAAAATTCATACACCCATTTGGCTGCGCCTCAGGGTGTATGAATTTTCAACAACGGTGTAAAATTCTGTACACCCCTAATTACACCAAGATAACTAATAATATCTTTCTTTTATTTCTTGCTTGACTACCCTAATCAAATCCAATTCATCTAGGACAAAATTCACCAAGGCAGCTAAGAGAAGCATTTACAGACATATATGACATACTGGTAGTGTTTTTGTAAAGAACGGAGGAAAGGAATTTAAGGTGGTACCCAACACTTTCACTAAAATTGATTTGGCTCGTTTAATTTTCATAAAATTTTGACAATGTATTTACTTTAACCTTTAAACAAAAATATAAAAATTTTAAAAATTTTGAACCAACTGTTTTGTCAGAAAAATTACACTGCTTGTACAATGTATAACAGTTTGACAAACACCAATTTCGATCATTGAGAAGCTTAATATTCCCTTTACAACACAATGTAATTAAAACGTTCAGCTGACTTTACAGAGTTATCTCCCTGTAGTGAAGTACCACCTTAAAAGAGGGATTGTATATCCTAAACCATTCTTGATACCAAAATTAAAAATAATATAAAATCAATTACAAGATTATGATATTTATATACTACTAGTATTTATTGTTCAGGGGAGGTAATGAGGTGTTAAAGTTACTATTTTGTACAAACTCAAATTAATTAAGAATTAATCAAAATTATATAGTCAAGCCAAGCTGAGACTAATGCAAATGTTTACCTTTGATCATTATCTTCTGAAATATCAAAAATAACTTCACTGCATTTTCAATTTCACTGCCCTGATTATTATTTGAACATGGTTATTTTAAATTCAGAAATTAATGCAAGGATTTATTATTGAGAATCTTTGACCACTGGCAAAATGTCAATTCTAATTACTGTGGATTCATTTATGCCTCGTTCACTCGGACATTCAATTCGAATTGAATGCGCATCGAATTCACTTATCGCATTCACACACAGTTACTCTTCTCTTTTGAATTCGAATTAGCCAATTCACATTAGAAATACGTTTTTGTTAGTACGAATTAAAAGTTAACGTCGTTTGGACAGTAAAGCCAATTTGACGCTCATTGTAATTCGAATGAGAATTGATGTTAGGACGTAAAACGTTTCAAATGCGAATTAAACTTAGTTAATGCGAATCGAATTTGAATTACGTGTAAACTCAGCATTATTTTCGTGGGTATCAATTTTTGTGGGATTGCGGAAACTTTCATTTCTTGAATATTAAATAAATTTCGGTAGTTTTGTAAAGTCTGCATACACACCTATAGAAAATTTGTAGTTCGTTGAACATTTACCTGAATAATTCAGTTGTTATATTCCGCTGATCTACGATAACTACATTAACACAAGTAGAAGAGATCTATTACATGAGGGACTGAATTATTCAGGTTTGTTGAACATTGAAATTCATGTTTCCCCTGTACCCACGAAAATTGGTTTCAAATGAATAATAATAATTCTAAAGCAACAACGGTTGTAACGTTCATTTTGATTGGATAACGTCACTTATTTGCATGGCATCAATTGACAATTGATGCTATGGGACGTACGCGCAAGTGCAGACGGTATATGACAGATTTTTAATACATGTTTGAACTTTGTATTTCTGTCAGTTTCATTAGAATGGAGATAACAATATTGTATTTCAAGCTCCGATGGCATCAATTGTGGATTTGATGGTCGCAAATACCCGTTTACTGTTTTGGCTAACGCGTCGCCAGTAAACTTAATTTGCGACCATCAAATCCCCAATTGATGCCGTCGGAGCTTGAAATACAATACAGTTATCTCCTAAATCCACAGTAATCTGAAGTATTTTTTGAAGGAAAATAATGAAGGTATGATAAATGTAGGTTTTATTTTTGCAAAGATGATACTGTCCCTTTTTTGCATTAGCATTAAAGATCTCAATAATTTCTGAATTCAAAGATATATATGTACACAACATATGGTGAAAGCAGTCAAATGGGTAGATCAAATCAAGTTTAGCGATTGAAAGAGATTTGGTTACTTTCAAAGAATTTCTCTTTAATCTTTTAGTCTGACACAAAAACTGAGAAATGTGTTAATTTTGAGGTGAACTGAAAGAAAAGCTGAGCTTTTTCATTTTTTTTTTTTCAGACTAATTCTAAATTATTCATAGATTCATGCAAACTTGTATGGACAGTTTCATCCCATTTAAAGTTAAAAGTTTTTACCATTCTAAATTTAATTTGGTATAATTCCCCCCTTTGTCCTATTGAACATTGTTTTATCAAATAAACCAGTTCTCTTTCCATCCAATGAACAAGTATAATGATAGGTACTGGTAAATGTGGTATGCGGAAAATTTCCCACTTGACTTTATTCTTTTTTATCAATTGTTCTGAATTCTGATATTTTTGTCCAATTTTATGTAGTATTAATTTGCACATTATTCTCTATTCTATAAACTCATCAAGACTCTAACACATGTACATGGATAAACAAAAATTTAAGGATTTCAAAACAAAACTTCTTAGCATTAGTACTGAAATATTATCATGGCTTGAAAAATTTGCAGAGAGCATAATAAATAGCTCTTACAATTTTCAAATAATAACAAGTCAGCTGTTTATACAAAAGCAAGCAAACTTTACATACATAAAAAGAACATGCATCTAATATCGTGCAAAGGAAAATAGGATAACCTCCCCTTATAGGACAGACAAGCCAAGAAGGAATTGTCTTCTCCTTAGTAATTTATCTCCCTTTGGTAATAAATAAAATCCTTGAATAACTTGTTGTTTCTCCTGCATTTTTGTTACTGTACAAATGTACAATGTACTATTTTTTTTTTAAATTCAAACAGAGTAAACTTTGCATTAAATAAACAAACAGTGTATAAATATACAATTCAATATATTATTCTGATTTTAACAACAATTTTGAAACCATGAAAAATTGAATTTTCTAAAATTTGTGAAATGAAACTATTGAATCTCCAGTAAATTTCCTTTCCCTTTTTTTTGGTTTGTGAAAAGATATAAACAGACTTTTGATTCCAGACATAATTTAAAATCATTTGTTGTAAGTTAATAAATTAAAGCTAATACAAATATCATTGCTAGCAAACCTCAATTTATGATGAATATCATGAATATCATAAACATACTTTTTTGTCAGCTATTGAAATTATGGAAGATATTACAGTTCTGAAAACAATTCCTTCTCTATTTTTGCACAACATGCATCTATTTATACATAGTTCAAATATCCCATGGAAATATAATCTTAGAAGATTGAAATTAAATCTAAGTTATCTCCCTTGTCCTATCAAGTTCACATTACATTATTTGGTCATATGTTTCTTTTTTTAAATTTGTCATGTTGCAGCTTTTATAGGTTGCTTTGCAGTATGGATTTTGATCATTGTTGAAAGCCGGCCCGTTGTGTGACCCAGTTGTTAGCTAATTTATGTCACTTGGTCTTAAGTGAGGGGTTGTCTCATATATAATATTTTTGTATACAAAACATTGAAATAAAGGCAATATCTTGGTATATATATGTATTTACAATTTCCATGTGATATTTGAACTAGGTGTGTAAAACAAATATGATTATTTACCTTTTAAATAAAACTAAACCATACCCAAAATTAACATTCACTGTCAGGGAGAGTTAAACTATAAGGGGAGGAGATTTGATGAGCGTCAGAATCGGGAATATTTTTGTTAGATGCAGAACTGAAAAATATGACATATGAGTAAATTAGACATTTCGTTGGGAACATATACACTTCTGCTCACACTGATTTTGTCATTTCCATGTGCTTATTGTGGGCAGCCCACTTTTGCCTCCTGAAAATTAAAACTTATTTTCCAAAAAAAAAAATCTATTTGCCAATTCTGTAATTGACACCATAATTAACTTTCAAGAAGTATGTGGAGGTTAATTAAGACAAGTTCAATGTGAGCTTAAATGTAGATGAAAAATAGCAAAGCATGCAAAATTTTAAACATACATAGATCTCAACAGGTTAACTTTATTTCATTATCTGCTACACATACTGTTATATATTTACTTACTGTGGATGAATTTTTATTTTTTGCCAAATTTTGGATATAAGTAAACCACAAATTTAAATGATCATGAGCAACATACACGTTTTCTAAAAAGCTTTTAAACAGACTTTGGTCAAGCCATGAAAATAAATGAATCCATATACAGTCAAACCTGTTTTAAGAGACCATGCACTTAAGGGAGAGCAAACAAGTGGTCTCTTAAGACAGGTGGTCTTTTAATACAGGTTCAATTTATATGAAATGTACTACAGAGGGATCTACAATTGGTGGTCTTTTAACACAGGTTTTTGCTTAATGCAAGGTGGTCTCTTTAGCAGGTTTGACTGTAAATTATTACTGTATTTATAAGATTAATGCATGTTCATCCTCCATAAATAACATTTTTTGAAAAAAAAATTTCCCCTCAATTAGAACATGAAAGTTTTGAATCAATAAATAAAATTTGCCTCTCTTGTCTAGAGATACAAATTACTCTGTAGGGGTGCATATCAGTACCAAAGACTTAAATTATATAAATAACCCAGAAAGGTCTTTAAAACACAAAGTAGAACAGAGGATTAAGTAAGCTAAACTTAAGTTCTGAATTTAGGCCAAATAAAAATATATGTGTGGTTCCAGTAACCCTACCGTCCCTACTTTTTCGGCTTAAAAATAGCCTACCCTAAAGATTTTATTGTCATTTTACTTTAAGCACTGCTAAAGACAGAATGTTGCTTCCATAGACTCAATGTAAAAAAAAAACATAAAATAAAAAAAAATCCCTACCTACCTACCCTAACTTTTTTTGAGATGTAACTGGAACCACACATACTTTTTTATTTTGCCTTAGTATGAATGGTATGACGATAATATGTTTTCACTCGTATAAACATGAACCTTGATAATACTATTTATTCTAAATATTGCGAATAGTGTAGAAAAAAAAGTAAAATCACAAAAATACTGAACTCAGAGGAAAATCCAATCGGAAAGTCAATAGTCACATGGCAAAATCAAATGACAAAACACATCAAAAACAAATGGACAAGAAGTGTCATATTCCTGACTTGGTACAGGCACTTTCAAATGTAGAAAACGGTGGATTAAACCTGGTTTTATAGCGCTAAACCTCACACTTTGTTGACAGTCTCATCAAATTCAGTAAGTTCAATTATCCCTCTGTTTTGAGATATTGGCCACTGGTCAAGAGAATCAATATATGATAGTACATTTATTTTTACATGTAAATCTCACCTAATTTTCGCTTGTAGAAATAAAATTGCAATAAAATAATTTGAACATGCATATAATTTCAGATTTACATTTGTTAAAAAATTACATAGATTTGTTCTTACTAAAAAAATAAAAATGCATGCAAATGCACTTAAATAATCATACATGCACTAGTACTAAATTAATTTACTGCTTGGTGAAGTGTGAAATATAGGATGTTCAAATAATCGGGTGATTTCGACTTATAATGTTAGTATTTTTTACTTTCTTGTAGATGCATACAGAGTTTCATTTAATCTGCCAAGTAATTTTCATTTTCTTCATATGTGGTTTGGAATTTGGTATTGTACACATAAGACATGTCAAGAATAAAGTATGGGTCATGTATTTCCTTGTGTTAATATAGACATGATACCATGAAATTGTTTGTTCAAAATGCCTGACCCTCCAGTAATCATACTTTTTTGTGATTCAATTCTTAATTACCTTGCATTTTTTTCCATCTGGTTAACGTTAGATTTTAATTGTGCAATAGACGTGTCATATTTTGATAAAAAGTCCATTCCCGATTCGCCATTTGCTGCAGCTTTTTGAGATGAAGATGACGATGATGATGAATCTTTTGGCACGTTTTTTTCACTTTCATTACTTTTAGCACTTGTGTTTGATTTTTGACTAGCGGATCTTGTCCGTGACACTGGGTCTATCACGACTGTTTCGTAACCGTCAGGTATAGAGGATACATCCTCGTTTTGCACCGGAATTAATAAATGCTCCCGTAAAAATAAACTATCATTTGTCCAAAGTTGGTTTTCTCTTTTTATTTGTTCCACCTGAAAAAAGAACAAATTATAAATGTTATTGTATAAAAAAACCTTTCATTCGTCCATAGTTGGTTTTTCTCTTTTTTATTTGTTCCATCTAAAACTGCAAACATTTTAAAAAAGAAACATGATTGAAAATGAAACAATAATGTATGCGTTCGGTTGTCTTGCTCACAGTACCTAACCTCAAGATTTTAGGTTACTTAAATGTCTTATAGATCTGAGAAGCACATACACATTTAGACCCACTCACAATTGTCAAGGTGCTGTAACCAAATATAAAGTCATTCTGTTTAAGAGTTTTTGAGAAAAGTGTGACCAAAATATTTTTTTGGAAAACATTGGTATACTGATGAACACACTATAGATTCTATTTTAAGATTGAGGTTATCACAAATGTCAGTTGTAAAACGGCCCCTTCATCCTTTCTGCAATTCATGTGTATACATATTTGTATGCAGCCTTTTAATTTAAAGCTGACTATGCGGTATGGGCTTTGCTCATTGTTGAAGGCCGTACAGTGACCTAAAGTTGTTAATTTCTGTGTCATTTTGGTCTCTTGTGGAGAGTTGTCTCATTGGCAATCATACCACATCTTCTTTTTTATATCATGTATATGTTTTTATTTCACAATGAGATTGCTAACAGTAACAAAACAGATCTACAACTATTACTCATATAGATTTCATTGTATAACAAAGGGACAATGTTTACTGTGACTTAAACTGAAAGAACATGAAAATCTTTAATACATGTACATGATGTAGTATATGAGATATAAACCATTGTAAAACAGGATGTTACAAGTAATCCTGCCACAAAGTAACTGTTTTCTATACAAGTCAGGATCCAAGATTATGTACACACTTCTTAAAATACAACTGAGCTCAGGTCTAGTTTCAATGATAGCTATATAAATAAAAAGATGTAGTTTATAAATGTTATAGTATGATTGCCGATGAGACAACTCATCCACCAAAGTTCAAATAAATGTGATGTTAGCAACTATATGCAACCATGCATCAACCATGAGAAATAAAAACCCAAAATGTATTGTCAGCTTTACACGCATAAGGCCCTAACTTGAAAAATATGAAACAATTCAGCTATCAAAATTAAAAAAAAAATTATGAAAAAAAAACCTTATCTGAAACCTGTGCCTCTCTGCACATATGAATATTGACAACTGGGTTTTGCTTCTTTTTTCCACATGTTTGGAAAAATTAACCCATGAATCTGCTCGTTTCATTTTCATTTAAGGCTGTCTCACAGTATCTGAGGGTCTGGATGGGGTTTACAGAATAGAGAATAATGGACACATAAAAAAGAGGAAAAATAAAGAGCATAACATAAACATGAAAACAGGCAAAAAAAATTAAAGAATATAAGAAAATAATGGGGTACTAATATATAAAAGGAAATAGAGAATAATGACCCAAAAAAATAATGAAACAAGAAATGAAAGACCCCCTTAGCTTTCAAACAGGACATATATATAACACATACACATTAGTATTATGAAATCATCTTCAAACT
Source organism: Mytilus galloprovincialis (assembly GCF_965363235.1). NCBI lineage: Eukaryota > Metazoa > Mollusca > Bivalvia > Mytilida > Mytilidae > Mytilus > Mytilus galloprovincialis. The sequence goes on along the minus strand of NC_134848.1, from coordinate 17,087,489 downwards.
TGATAAGGAAATAAGATAATTATCATATCAAAAAACTTTAAATTTAAGTTAGAAATGAAAACTAATTCAAATTACAAATATATTTTCCTGTTTATAATTGTACGCATCATGTGCATGTATTAGCAACTTGAAAAAGCAGCTTTTAAAATTTATATTTCCTCTCTAGCATTGTAATACTTGAGTAATTCAATATATCAATATATGAAATCCCCAAGTCCTTCAGAAGTTTCAGTTTCTGTTAGCCAATACATGAATATATACTGTAAATTCAGAAATTATTGTGAGCTTTTATTATCACATAATTATTGCGATTTTCTAATAATGGACAAAAATATGAGATTAATTATTGCGATTTCAGGAAAACATGTATCAGATATATCAGATTGCACAGTGGCGGATCCAGCCATTTTAAAAAGGGGGGGTTCCCAACCCAGAGTAAAGGGGGGGGGGGGGGGGGGTGGTGGTGGTTCCAACTATATGCTCCCATTCAAATGCATTGATCTGCCAAAAAAAAGGGGGGGTTCCAACCCCTGGAACCCCCCCCCCCCCCTTGGATCCGCCACTGTTGCACATTCTTAAATAAGATCATTGGTTTCATATAAAAAAAGAAGATGTGGTATGATTGCCAATGAGACAACACTTCTAGTCTTCGTAAGATACCAAATAGAAATTAACACTTATGTGTCACTGTATGGTCTTCAATAATGAGCAATGCTTACATAGATTCACTCTATATATGCAGATATGAGAGTCTGGGTGAGGTTTATAAACTAGAGGCTCTCAAGAGCCTGTGTCGCTCACCTGTTAATGTGTTTACTGATGTCGGCCATCTTTGTTAGTAGGCGGGGTCATTAGACACTCTTTTTAAAAATAGATACCCTAGTATTATGATTGTGGCCAAGTTTGTTTAATTTGGCCAAGTAGTTTTAGAAAAGATTTTTATACAAGTTACAAAAATGAGGAAAAGTTATTTAATATTGACTCTAAAGGGCAATTACTCCTTAGGGGGTCCTCTCACAATTTTGATCATGCTGACTTATTTGTAGATCTTACTTTGCTGAACATTATTGCTGTTTACAGTTTATCTCTATCTATAATAGTATTCAAGATAATAACCAAAAACTGCAAAATTTTCTTAAAATAACCAATTTAAGGGCAGCAACCCAACAACAGGTTGTCCGATTCAACTGAAAATTTGTGAGGGGATATATCTTATTCTGATGGACATTAAAATCTTGAAAAATTGCCCTAAATGTCTTGGTTTCAAAGATATAAAGCAAAAACTGCATTTTACCACTATGTTCTAATTTTAGCCATGTCGGCCATTTTGTTTGGTAGGCTGGGTCATCGGACACATTTTTTAAACTATAAACCACAATGATAAATGTGTGATTAAATTTGGCAAAGTAGTTTTAGAGAAGAAAATTTTTAGAAAAGTTACAAAAAATGATGAAAAGTTGTTAAAAATTGACTATAAAGGGCAATAACTCCTTAAGGGGTCGACTGGCAATTTTGGTCATGTTGACTTATTTGTAGGTCTTACTCTGCTGAACATTATTGCTGTTTACAGTTTATCTCTATCTATAATAGTATTCAAGATAATAACCAAAAACTGCAAAATTTCCTTAAAATAACCATTTCAAGGGCAGCAACCCAACAACAGGTTGTCCGATTCGTCTGAAAATTTCAGGGCAGATAGATCTTCACCTGATTAACAATTTTACACCTTGTCAGATTTGCTCTAAATGCTTTGGTTTTTGAGTTATAAGCCAAAAACTGCATTTTACCCCTATGTTCTATTTTTAGCCATGGCGGCCATCTTGGTTGGTTTGACGGGTCACGCCACACATTTTTTAAACTAGATATGCCAAGGATGATTGTGGCCAAGTTTGGTAGAATTTGGCCCAGTAGTTTCAGAGGAGAAGATTTTTGTAAAAGTTTACGGACGACGGACGACGGACGACAGACGACGGACGACGGACGCCAAGTGTTGAGAAAAGCTCACTTGACCTTTCAGGTCAGGTGAGCTAAAAAGATAATCATGATGAACACAAAGTGGAGAATAAAGGACAGACATGACAGATAACACAAAGTGGAGAATAAAGGACAGATAACACAAAGTGGAGAATAAAGGACAGATAACACAAAGTGGAGAATAAATGACAGATAACACAAAGTGGAGAATAAAGGACAGATAACACAAAGTGGAGAATAAAGGACAGATAACACAAAGTAGAGAATAAAGGACAGATAACACAAAGTGGAGAATAAAGGACAGATAACACAAAGTGGAGAATAAAGGACAGATAACACAAAGTAGAGAATAAAGGACAGATAACACAAAGTGGAGAACAAAGGACAGATAACAAACTATAGAGAATTTTTTTGCAAATAAAAAGAGACCAATTGCACAAAGAACACAGAATGATTAGGTGCTGAAATAAAGAATGTAGAATAATGGGCAAAAAAATTAAAAAAAAATGCTGAAAAATGCAGCTTAAAAATGGCTTAAATTGAAAACTACAAAAATGAAAGACTCTTAAACCATCCTTTACGACATACATGTATTGAAACAAATATTTGATCATCTAAAGTGTGCACTTTACACACAATGACACTTTCTCCATGTGACATCATGATATGGCTTCTATATAAACTTACGGTAAACATTTTATCTGCATACAAATATAAACATAACCTTCAACTTCATCATATGATAATATGACTAAATATTACATAGATTATAGGACAGCAGCACTTGATGCTAGATACACAAGTATTTCACAACAAAAACGAGTCACTAACCTATGTACAATAAACTCTTGATAGATACTGGAATGAAATTTTATACGACAAGACACAAGAGCATGTTTGTACATGTAATACAAAAGAATCAATTGCGAACAACATTTTTGTCAACTTAAATTTTTATTAATCTTCAAAAGAAGTGATGAGATATTTAATACTATAAGAATCTTTTGACAAGAAAATCCCTACAAACAACTGTTAAAGCAGATATAGCAAAGGCATATCACTCAATTTGCAATTCATCATTTGAAAGTCACAGCGAGGCACTATTCAACATTAAATATATAGACGTAGTTACCTTCAACTTGATCATATGATAATATGACTAAATATTACGTGGATTATAGGACAGTAGCACCTGACTGTTAGATGCACAAGTATTTCACAACAAAAACAAGCCACTAACCGATGTACAATAAACTCTTGATAGGTACGGAATGAAATTTCATACGACAAGTCACAAGACACAAGTGCATGGCAAAGGCAGATTTAGGGGGAGGGGAAGTGTAACTGGGCTCTCCCTTTTAGATTGGAAAAAATTTGGTTGATTATGTAGGGAATCACTGAAGCACAACATAAGAGGGCCCCCTCTTAGGCAGTAAGTGTGCCCCTTATGAAAATGTCTTTATCTGCATGGAACTGAATCCAGTGGCCAATCCACACCTCATTTACACTCAAAATCAAAACAAATTATCATAGCCCTTCATAAAATCTATGTTTCTGGTAATAACAATACTATATTTAGCTACATATGAACCATACAACATGTGTTACCGGTACATAAAAAAAGTATAATTAAAAAAATAGTTACATGCCACTTCCTAAACAACATGTTACATGTACTTCCTATACAAAGTAGTTATATGTACTAATGGAAAAATAGTATTAGTACAAATTAACACCCATATCTACCATGTCTACATGAGGATCTAGATGGGATACATGTATAGTCATGGTAAACAGAATTAAAAATAATGGCCAAATATTATTATTCATAGAGAAAAAAAGACATTTTTTTTTGTAATAGAGAAAAATAGGGTGCAAATGTACAAAGAATAACTGTGAATAAAGAAGAATTAAATGTAGGTCATTTGTAGGTACAATGTATTATGTACAATCAAGTACTAATTTAAAAGAAATGAACGATGTATGGAATAAAGAAATCATGTAATCATCGAAAATTGATTACCAATGGTTAAATCATTTTCGTGAGAATTTTATAGATTATGATTTATCATGTTTATTGTTTTGCCCTAAAAAAATCTAATGAATACCAATACAAGAACCTCCTATCCTATATCTACGTTATTTTTTTCTGATTCTGATGTCCAGTTTTTATTTTCTTCCTATTTATTAATAGAAATAGAAAGAATATGGTTTTTCTAATTTTTGTGCTATTTTCACATTTCCTGACCGGTGTGAGAAAAATATTTCTCCTCACTAAAGAAAATCTGTTCCGGCAAATGATTGGTTGAAATTTAATTGTGATGTTGAATTTTCTTGTTTTATTCTGCATTTTCTTATTGTGACGTCACAAAAAAGGCGACCATGCCTGTATGATAACATCACATCAAAAGTACACAACTTTCCAAAAATCTTTGAAAATGAAGGATACAAATCATAAGAGAAACATATTCCACCACTGTATCTCGTGTAATACCATATTTCTCCTCTCTCAACAGTTAAATTTTAATTATTTAAAAAGCTCGGCAAGCCTCGCACTTTAAATATTAAAATTTAATATTTTACTGTCTCGAGTGAAGAAATATCGTAATACACTTGTTGCAGTTGTGGAATCTATATATATCAATCACAACACCAAATCCTTACATGACCTTTCAATTTTATTGCTGTTCTTAATTATAATGTTACTGTTAGGTATGTTTTATTTATTTTTGCATAATGATACCAAGGACGTATAGCTCTGGTATACGTCCTTGATGATACCAATGGTTACATTGTAAATTATATTACATTTTAATGAGGATTCCATAGATTAAAATTTATCGTCATGATTGTGAAATTTAAAGAAAATGCCCTTAAAATAAAATGAATACCAAAATAAGGACCTCCTATTTTAAGACACTATAAGATGATAGCTATATACTTAATAGAAAAGACAGGGCACTTACATTAAAAGGTCTAAGTTCATGAAGTTCCATCCTTGCTGTTTCTTTGGGCATATAAACTAACAACAATGTCAAATGTAGATCTATTGGAAACTATATAAACGTGTGTCAATTTTACAACTTTACCATGTGCATATTTAACAATATCATAGGTAATTGACACGATTAAATTATGACATTTGAATTTTATTAAATTCTTTATTTATTCAAAAATATATAAAAAGAATAAAAATTACAAATTTCTTTACACTGATTAACAAACTTATTTATCACACCAAACAGGTAAATGGTGTTAATTAATAAAGACAGGTGTCAGTTGATTAATCATTTTAATCACTTGTCCAATTGTTAATTGGCAATAATTACCTGTATGTCCTGACATAACACTATTTTTGATTGAAGGGAAAAAATGTCAAGGAAACATTTCTAAGAGAATTATTTATACCCAACAGGACATAAAACTCAAAACTTTTCAGATTAACATAAATTTAATAATATAAAGTTTTTTCTATGATGGAAGTAATAATAGAAGTCAATATTACTAAATAATTCCATGGTTTGACAAAGAAATTAAACTTCCCTATATAAATCTTGCATTGTAAATTCATGTATATGACCTTTGACCTATAGTGGTTTAGTCTTACAAATTGTGACTTGGTTGGAGAGTTGTCTCATTGGCAATCATGCAAGCTATGCGTTATTGTAGTTTTAACATGGGTAGGCATTATATTTGTGATATAATGCCTGAGCTATAGTGAGGGCTAAAATAACACGATTATAATGCATACCCATGTTAAAACTACAATAAAGTATAGCGTGCATCAATTATTTCTTAAGTAAGTCATGAAAAGTATCTAGATGGTTTTTGCATATTTAGTTATTTGGGGTTGATGTCTCATTGAGATGTTTACCCTGCAACCCCTTTTAACTCTTTTTATTTGTTTAAATGTAGATATAAGAAGATAAACAAGCAACTGACTGGCAATGTGATTTTTCAGAGGGAGGAGTTTGAACAGCCAACATGAACGGTTGTTGTATCTAGGTCAAATATATGTCAATTTCCAAATGCAACACATTCCAGTCATAATAAATGAACTAGTAATGTTCAACATGTGCATCATTTATTTAAGAGTTTACAAGTGTTTTAAATTAATGAAATATATTAAATGCATGACAATTTGATAAAATTCATTATTCTGCAGTAGTCAATATACATGTGCAAACAAATTTTATTGGATTTAGAGCATGGGTTCATTCACAAAGGGAAAGAAGCACATCATATTAAAATCATACATTAAATCACTTTAAAACGTCAATGATATGCAATTGGCAGTTGTTATGCCTAAATGCGAGTTCAAGGGAATTTGGGTATTGGCATATCTTTTCTATATACAAGATTGCCATGATCAAAATTATTATTAATATTAGTTAACATGGTTAAAGCTTGAATTTTTTTGGGGTAAGATCTTGTGTTGTTGCATTGATGTTATATTGTAGTTTTGATTCATATACATGGAACTGTTTCTATCCCTTTTTTACACTACTGTTACATTTAGATATTGGAAGATGTGGTATGATCGATGTGCCAATGAGACAACTGAGTGTTTCTATTTAAAAAAATGTGACTGTTAACAGCTGGATATTTAGAGATTACCCTTTGAAAAAACCATTAGCATGATTAGCAAATGTATTAAGTCGTGTGTCTCCAATTGCAAGAGTGAAGACAAAATGGATTTTTACATTGGATGACCGTGAAGGCATTCCAGTGTATTGCTGCGGGCCTTGATTTCCATTACGTTACTTTTGTGTTGGGATTGTAACCGATCTATAAACATGATAAATATGCAGATATTATGGAGTGCAAAATAACATTCCTTATACTTATAAATTCATTTTTACAATCAGTCAGAATATTGATGAAACCCGGGTCTGTATACTTATTTTATGTAGTTTGGGAATTGATCATTGATATTGAAATTACTAAAAAATGTTGCTTTGGTCTTATTTATATTTTTGTAGTTTTATGAATGAATTTTAACCAGATTTTATATGATAATTAAAATTGACAATGTCAAGCAATATTTTCTTACTTGTACATGGTAATGGCCAAATACAAAAAGATGTGTGTTTACTACATGTATTACCCTACCCTCCCTATTTTTTTAAGTTAAAAATTACCCTACCCTAAAGGTTTTTTTTTCATTTTTCAATAAGCACTTTAAACATGGTTAAAATCAGAATGTACATGTACCTCCCATACACTCAATGCAAAAAAAAAATTGAGAAAATAAAAAAAATCCCTGTCTAATTGTGTACGTGTACCTTCATTTACCATGTTTACCCTATTTTTATTCAAAGATGTAAGAGGAAACACACAGATTATATTTTTTGGTCAAACAAAGACACAAAAAATTGTTTGTCTGGTCAGTTAAATGTACTAGTTGGCCATGCCATTACCACATCCCTGAATAAACTATGAAGGGAAAAACAACAACAACCACTGAATTACAGTCTCCTGACACAGTAATTGGTGTATTTTAACATGTTTGCAGACGCCCACGTTTATGCCAAAGGTTTAAAAGAATCTGATACAAATTTTAAAACAAAAGTTAGTGTGAAGCCTGTTGCTACAAAAGTTTATCTTTGAACAAACAAATTTAATCAAAATATAATGCTGAAAATTGTCTGCATGCAGTCTGCACGGTTAGCCTCTAGCCCAGACTAGTAAAATTACATTCGGACTAGTGAGTTTTTGCAAAATTTTGTTTGGACCAGATAGAGGGGGTCGCCTGTATCCCTGCACTATCAACGTTCATCAAGCGTCTAAGTGATCATCATTGTGCAGGATAAACTAGAAATAATTTTTGTTTCGTAGGTACTTTAGCACTTGTAATTCCCTAATGATAGCACTGCTGATTGTCAATTACGAGAATTTAGTTTGCCGAATAAATCGTGCAATATAGTATTATAATTTTCCAACCACTCGCTCCACATTGGAATGGAAGTGACAATGCCCCTAAACGCACGAATGATGTTCACTAAAACCAGAGTTTTTGACGGAAATGCATCGAACTCGAAAGTTGTCTATTCTTTGAAGTGTATAGTTTTAGACTTCAATGCCTGGAAATCAAAGGAAACTAGAATGGGTACAACCTGCAGATACATGTATGTTTAGTTTCACATACATGTACTTTTAACTTTGACAGTTCCATGTTGACACTCAATATTCTTACCGTAGTTCCATATTTGAGCGAAATGCCTTGGAGAGTATCTCCTTTTACAATTGAATGTTTTATATAGGTTGAGTTTTTCTGTGTTAATCGTGAATTTGTTCCATATTTTGTTTGATTTCGCACTAATTTCCCCAGAAACTGTTTTTCCTCACCACCACCTTCCGCCATTTTGGCCACACGTAATCACGTGGGATGGATAAAAATAAATCGAACATAAAAAGGGCAAGATAAAATGCTAAACGTCTCACGCAATGGAATCTATTTGTGACGTCACATAATCACGAAATGAGGTACATAAAGGTAGGGGATAAACCATATGTAAAGCAAAATTCTATCCGGGTGAATATCATCTGTTGGGGGAAAATGTTACTGTAGTTTTTGTTATTTTTTTTTTCCAGAGGAAAATAATTTACTGTGATATATTTTCCATTGCCGTGAAATTCTATCTGTGAAGTTAAAATATTGAATAGTTAATATTCTGAAACATACACTGAAAATGATTTACCGTCTTATAAATCTTTTTTTCAAAGGCAATTAACCCTTTATCCTCGGTTAATATGGAAATTTCACATTTTTCACACAAATTAAGCGGATTAATAGAAGGTGCACATATTCGCCGGTGACAAAATTTCGCCGTTTTATGATTCTGAGGTGTAAATTTAAAAAGTCAAAGAATGGCTTAAATATGCCGGTTAATTAAATTTTTATACCAAATATGCCGATTATTTTTTAAACTTACACAAAATTTCGGAACTGACCGCAAAGGACTAAAATTTATACGGACAACGATTGTCGGCCAATTTCCTGAATGAAAAACACTGATTTCAAAGAAGTATTTTTTTTATTAGTTCTTTGACTGATAGCCCTAAATTTAAGTTCTTTGCACCTTTGAAATGTCTGCTATTCATTTAGAATAAAATTGATTTGATAAATATTGTTTAAAGCTGCAGTTATTTGGTTTTAAATAGATGTGTAAAAACGGCGAATATGTGTCCACCTTTGACAAAACATCAGGAAATTTCAAATAGCCTTTAATCTAACTTTTCAGATGAACTTTTAAAAAGAAACACGTTTTCAAGCTTAGAATATTTTGCTTTTGATGTTATCTTCATATATATAAAGAAATATCAGAATACTTCAAAAACGTAAAGACCTGAAAATAAACTACAGATGAGCACCACAATCTATTTTAAGTTTTTTCGACGCTATCAAAGACCTACTACATTATGCATGTTGTTAGAAAAATATGCATACCCCCTTGAAGTTAAAGGGTCGTTCCCTTAACAGTTCTAAGAATTACACACACACAATTATAATATTTAAGGACCGCCACAATTATATTTTAAGGCATACTTTAATATCTATTGAAGCCCACCCTTTTTTTATTTCAAGACCTCCACATGTGATCAAACAAAAGGCGAATGGATATTAATTTTGGAAGTATATTATTAACCACATTTACTATAAAGCAAATGAACAACGTACATCTTTTTAGCTCACCTGGTCTTTGTCCTCTGAAACTACTAGGCCATATTAATCCAAACTTGGCCACACTCATCATTAGGGTATGATATCTTGTTTAAGAAATGTGTCCGATGACCCGGCCAACCAACCAAGATGGCCGCCATGCCCAAAAATAGAACATAGGGGTAAAATGCAGTTTTTGGCTTAAATCTCAAAACCAAAGCATTTACAGCAAATCTGATGTAGGAAAATTGTTAATCAGGTCAAGATCTATCTGCACTGAAATTTTCAGATGTATCGGACAATCCGTTGTTAGGTTGCTGCCCCTGAATTGGTAATTTTAAGGAAATTTTGCTGTTTTTGGTTATTATCTTGAATATTATTATAGATAGAGATTAAACTGTAAACAGCAATAATGTTCAGCAAAGTAAGATTTACAAATAAGTCAACATGACCAAAATTATCAGTTAACCCCTTAAGGAGTTATTGCCCTTTATGGTAATTTTTTTACTTTTTTTCGTAAATCTTAGTAATCTTTTACAAAAATCTTCTCCTCTGAAACTGCTGGGCCAAATTAAACTAAACTTGGCGAAAAATAGAACATAGGGGTAAAATGCAATTTTTGGCTTATATCTGTAAATTTACCCACGTCAGATTTGCTCTTAATGCTTTGGTTTTAATCTATCTGTCCTGAAATTTTTATATGAATCGGACAACCCGTTGTTAGGTTGCTGCCCTTGAATTGGTAATTTTAAGGAAATTTTGCCGTTTTTGGTTATTATCTTGAATATTATTATAGATAGAGATTAAACTGTAAACAGCAATAATGTTCAGCAAAGTAAGATTTACAAATAAGTCAACATGACCAAAATTATCAGTTAACCCCTTAAGGAGTTATTGCCCTTTATGGTCATTTTTTTACTTTTTTTCGTAAATCTTAGTAATCTTTTACAAAAATCTTCTCCTCTGAAACTGCTGGGCCAAATTAAACTAAACTTGGCGAAAAATAGAACATAGGGGTAAAATGCAATTTTTGGCTTATATCTGTAAATTTACCCACGTCAGATTTGCTCTTAATGCTTTGGTTTTAATCTATCTGTCCTGAAATTTTTATATGAATCGGACAACCCGTTGTTAGGTTGCTGCCCTTGAATTGGTAATTTTAAGGAAATTTTGCCGTTTTTGGTTATTATCTTGAATATTATTACAGATAGAGATAAACTGTAAACAGCAATAATGTACAGCAAAGTAAAACCTAAAAATAGTTCAACATGACCAAAATGGTCAATTGACTACCTAAGGAGTTATTGCCCTTTATAGTTAATTTTTAACTATTTCATAAAATTTATAATTTTTTACAAAAATCTTTTGCACTGTAACTACTAGGCCAAATTCATTATAGATAGAGATAATTGTAAGCAGCAAGAAGATCTACAAACACATCACCATCACCAAAAAACAATTTTGTCACGAATCCATCTGTCTCCTTTGTTTAATCACATAGACCAAGGTGAGCGACACAGACTCTTTAGAGCCTCTAGTTTTATTATTATTATAGGCATAAACAAATAAAATAGGACACTAATAGCATATATATATTCAAATTCTGTCAGATGACAGGCGATTTAATAAGATATACAGGAGGTCAACTGAAACTAGTCGACGAGTAGACCCATCAAACAATCGTTACGCTGGGACTGATGTATTAGTCCGATGAGTTCGGGATGAATATTTCTACAAAGTTGATATATGTTCATATTATATTTGATAATTCACAAATATTAAATGATCATTATACTGAGAATGCAGAGCTCTAAAACAAATACGAGTTCCGACTTCAAATTTTGTATATCATGTAAACTTAAATGACTGCCAAACCGGCCCAATATATCGTTTACACATATGCCGTCTCTGTATAAAAACACGGCAAGAGCCAGTGGCGGATCTAGAAATTTTCATAAGTGGGGGCCCACTGACTGCCTAAGGGGGGCCCGCACTGGTCATGCTTCAGTGATTCTCTATACAATCAACAAAATTTTTCCCAGAAAAGGGGGCCCTCCCCCTAAATCCGCCTCAGAGAATTTTTGACAACAATTTTGACATCTGACGTGGCTTTGAACTCGGACATACAGTATTACCAGAGACATATAATACATATAGACATGTATTATATGTCTCTGGTATTACTTATTGGTTATATTAGTATAATAAAATAGTCCTAGCTTTAATTTGCAACATGACAATATATCGTTTTTATATTTTTTTTACGGATCTGAAACCATAGTCATTCCTTTATTCATATCCTTTTAGTCGATGCTGATAAATGTATAGCCCACCATGCTTGACTGGACAAAATTGTGACGTCACAATACACTATACCATTTGATATATAAAGGACGGCTCGCACCTGCTTACGGAAGAATGAGTTATCAATTATACAGAAACACAACTTTGGGACATACTCTTCAAGAAAGTTTGGACGATCTTATTCAAGTATGAAATATATATTTTCGTAAATATCTTGAATGAAACGTGTTAGAATGATTAAATGACCGTGTTTTGAAAATCCAGCAAATATGAATAAAATGGAAGCCTTTAACAGGCTCCGTAACACTAACAGGGCGCAAAATTATCTGTAAACGGGGGAAATAATAGTTCCACAAGAAGTAACTTTTCTATAAAAGGGGTATTATATTTCTGCAAAACAATGTTTATTGAATGAAATAATACACTTGAACAGGTCGGGACCACTACCTTATATGGAAATGCATAAATTAGCATACTTATGTTCTCGCACATGTAATTGTTTATTTACATGTGACGCAATTTATTTTTACCTAGGTTTTTGACCAATCCACTAAATGAGTCACAATGCATGATGGACTACTACGTGTTTACAATCAACCAAGAACACGTGTTATTTACTGAAATACAACACATTTTTTCGTGCAATGCGGGATTCACAATTTCGCTTAGTTTTTCATTTTGTGTATCCTCATTTATAGTTCATGATATAAAGTATTACTTCCATGCTCAGATTAACGAAGAGTTGTTTCTATGTGAAGAAAAAAGGGTTTAAATTACCCGATATATAGCCATAAACATGTTTGATGATAGCACAGAAATTTCATGTATTTGTCCACCAGAAGCAACGAAAGAACAGCGAAAAAACACAATTACCCATGAGACAAACTTACTGGTGTAAAGTAAGCCGTCGATAACAGCCGTTGCTGATATATAAGAGTACAGCAATGTTCGTATAGATAATTAAAGGCAAATGTGGGATCCTTGAATTTTGTGTTCGTAAAAAAGGCGAAGAAATATTTACATACATGGCAGTGTTAACAAAATTTATAAGTATTTTTGTTGGTCACATTTCAGTATATTGGACTTCCAAACTGTTCCCTTTTTTTTTGAAGGTAGTGAAGTCAGCAACTGTAGTTTCAGTTTGTTCGTTTTTTAACGGGCTCGGACATTTGCCAAACTGAATGAAATCATTACAGCTGATTTCTTAAACCTGCAAAGTAAAACTTTGGTTGGCTTGCTTGCTTTGTTTGTATAGTTGTTTATACAAGCTTTGAAAATAAGATTGACATCTTTAAACGATATATATATATTGGCATAGTTTAACTTGTATATTTTATATTTTGTACAATATACAAACAAGCAAGCAAGCTAACCAAAGTTTTGCTCTACATGCATAAGAAATAAGCTGTAATGATTTTATCAATATGTATGTGCGACAAGGTGGAAAATTTGATAAGTTTTGTGAAAATTGCAGCGTTGGATCTATAATAAAAAAAGAAGATGTGGTATGATTGCCAATGAGACAGCTGTCCACAAGAGACCAAAATGACACAGAAATTAACATTTATAGATCACCGTACGGCCTTCAACAATGAGCAAAGCCCATACCGCATAGTCAGCTATAAAAGTCCCCGATATGACAATGTAAAACAATTCAAACGAGAAACTAACGGCCTTAATTATATAAAAAAAAAATGAACGAAAAAAAAAATATGCAACACATAAACAAACGACAACCACTGAAATACAGGCTCCTATACAATATATTTTTTTTTTGATGGGATAGATTTCTTGTCCTTTTATATATTTAATTGGGCCTTTTTTTTCTTTTTTTTTTTTTGTTTGGATTGTTTTACACAAGTAATTTTTGGGTCATTAATAGCTTACTTTTCAGCATTGACCTATGACTGCTTACTTTACTAAATTATGTCTTTGTTGGAAAGATGTTTCATTTGGCACTCATACCTCATCTTCTTATTTCTATACAAAGCACGTTTTAGAAAAAAAAATAATAGGTAATATGGCACTCACTATGATCCAGAGACTTTTAATATTGGAGATATTTTACATACATGTATGTCAACAGGACAGCAGCCGAACGATAAAAAAACCTCTGAGGTATATTTTGTGATAAAATTAGCAACAAACGGATATTATCGATGGATGAATTTAAACTATGAAAAATGTATTGAGCTATATACCGTACCCGCTCAGTGGCGGATCCATGGGGGCGGGGGTTCCGGGGGATGGACCCCCTTTTTTTTGAACGATCAGTGCATTTGGATGAGAACATGTAGTTGGAACCCCTCCCCCTTTGTCAAGGGTTAGGACCCCCTTTTTAAAATGGCTGGACCCGCCCCTGCCGCTTTCATAACACTTCTTTTTAGCATACTGAATATTATGATGTTCTTACTATTAGTTCAGGTCCTGATAAAAAAAAACACATTCAGTACAGAAAGAAGTGTTTCAATGAAAGTTTCGTGTTTTTCTAGGCGGAAATGATTTTGCAATGACATTATACAGGTTTAAAAGAGCTCAAATGATTTTCTTACTGGACAGTGGTCACTTCATTGGATATTTCACTGTGTCATGTCGTGAAATTAATACAGGTTCAATTTATAACAATGCACAAAACCGGTTCAACTACTTTTGAAAGGCGAAAAAGAAAGTCGAATCGTGAAGCCAATAAACGATATTTTTTTAATCTGAGCATGCAAATTGAAGATTACGTTATATATTTTACATTAAATATATTTGCAGAATAAAAACTTTGGTAATGAGAGTCCCAGACAATATATAAATTGACTGTTTTCCCACTAATTCCACGTGTTTTAAGTAGTAGTTTACTCGTAGTAGCCCACAATGCATTGTAGTTCATTGAGTCGATTGGTCAGTTTTTCAAGGCCATATTGGCCTTGTGTTTTGGAAATTACTATGCAAATATATTCTGACGTCAGAAAATCTAGAGTTCTCGACCTGTTGAAACAACACATTAACTCCTATTTATTGTAAATATGACCAATAAAAAATCACAAAAGGTCAAAGGTAAAATCAAATTTTACAAACCATGCCACTCTTTTGCAGCCTGTCATTTATCAGATATGTTCAATAACTTGCAATGCCAGATAAGCTGAATATTTGTGTTGATACACCTTAAATACAAAGAAAATATACGGAGTCCAAAAAAATTAAGACGTCTGGAAGGCTTTTATAAATTTTTGGTTTGAGGTGTTCCTGCGATGTAAGGCCTAGCTCAAAAAAAAAAAGATAATAGCCACGTCATAACTATGTCGATGTAAGGCGTCAAAGAAAAAAAATTATAATAGCCTTTGGTCTGTCCATTTTATGGCATTTATACATTTCGTGTTCACAAACCTTTTCCATTCAAAGGAGGTGGTAGTAAAATCTTGCAAAATGTCAAACTTTAATGGTAATTTTTAATGCATGACAATAAAATGTACTTTTCCTCTTAGCTGTGGAACTGTCAGCAAATAGTTTTAAGATAACATGAGAGTTCAGCTATATTTCTCTATGAAAATAAAAAAATCAACAGATTTTGACAAATCACCTGCAGGGGTTAAAAAATCCACTAGCCCGACGCCTGGGACTAGAGCATTTACGCCTCGGGCAATCAAAACTTTTAACCCAATATGCCCGACGGACTAGTGACAAAAAATTATTGGCGTTTCCAAAATAGATAGTAGAAAACCCCTTCATCCCTATTCTATCTTAGCCAATCAGATTCAATTACGTCATCCGGGATTCAAAGCATTTGAACTGGTTTGTACAGGTTAAGGGTTGCGTTCAATATTTATGACTATTGAACATGTAGCTAGCCTAGCTGCTACATAGATATTGTTAGTAGCTAGGCTAGCTACTCGTTCAGTAGACAAAAATTTATGTAGCACTACGTAGCCTCTACGATATTGAACACAACCCTGTTCTACAGTTACATGTTTTAAAAATAGAACAAATAACTCAGGGTGGCCAGGTATCATCTATTGATCGCAATATTTTACACTTTCAATATCGATTTCTCAGAACAGGGGGTATTGTACATTGCTTCGGTCGAGATTTTCAATTAACCCTTTCGCCGATGAGTCCCGGTTTACCGGGATTCACGCTTCAGACAGCTGACGACGAGTCCCGTTTTACCGGGATCGGAATACATCTTTTATATTTCCCGCTCAAAACAGTGCAAACATGAGTTATCTTTCTTTGATGAATACCCGGATGAAAGTGTAAACATTGCGCTTCCGTTTGTTGAAAACCGTGTCAAAATCAGAGGAAATTTACGGAATTAACGAGAATTTGAAATGAGGGAACATTTTTTTTGAAAGAATATGGAAGAATTGAAGCCAAACTAGTATACTTTTTTGACATAAAATGTTGTTTTATGTACAAAACACTTGGAATGGACATCGTTCAGTGTGAGGAATTTGTACAGCCTCATAAAATTTTTCAAAATTTTGCCGTTTTGGGTTAAAAAATTACGATTTGGGGTCAAAGAGCAGAATTTTGAGAATTTCACCTATATAATGCCGAAAATTTGAAAATTTGAATATTTTATGAAGAAAAAATTATCAAAACATAAACAAAACTGTGAACATGGTGTTAGTGAATGAAATAAATACACAAATAACTACAAACAAGTTTTTATTGACATTTATTATGAAGATCTCCCAATTGAGTAAAAGTAGCCAGGGAAGCCATCGTCTCAGAGTAGCTTCTGTCTGGGCAGCAATCGGTGAAAGGGTTAACAGTACCGGTCATTATGTATTTGTCTTGTCGGACAACTGTTGAACACGAAACAATACAACAAAATATTTCAAAATATTTGAGAACGGGCATCCCATGAACTTCGTTAGTTTCAAAGCAAAAATCGGTAGATGAAGGGGGTACTAATGAGGCTGAAAATTCATCCAGAAAAAAATTGTAAAATACGATCGGGAATAGCGGAAAAGAACATATCTAGTGACATGGGCGGAAAGATTCCTCTGGGCATGTCGGCTGTGGCACCAGGATGAAAAAACCGAGACCATGTTCTGCGAATATTGCCAGTGTTTTCTGGAGCACGCCCAGGGATGATTCCAGGTGTTTTCAAATGGGTCCTTTTAACATCAAATTGGGAATTTTTATCCCAATTGGGAATTTTTTATGCATACAATCTAAAACGAAATAATATCCTTTTCCTGACCTGTAAAAACGGAAAATGTATATGAAGTTTCACCTGTACACTGATTGAAGAAGTTATTGGATTCAGACCAGGGAAGTTGTAATACATGAATACCATTGCACATGATGCACTATCATCTTAACTTTAGTAAACAAGGCATAGTACAGGGCTCGACATTAACGTTTGTCCGATTGTCCGGGACAAGTGGACACAGGTGTCGGGCAAGTAGATTCACCATACTACTTGTCCGATGGGACAAGTGAAAAATCAAGGTCAGATAAAAATAGATCAAATTCAAGACTTATACATTCCCAAAAAAAATATGAATGATTGTTTTATTGATCATACTTAATGAAATAATTATTCATTGATTGAACCAGAGACATATAAAACTTGTATAATATGTCTCTGATTTAAAGTATTGAACATGCTGGCAGCCATTGACCAGGGGGATATAAGTAAGGGGAAAGAAACCAATGTTAATGTATCTTCTTAGTATAAGCTTCCTTGAATTAGGAGCACCTCCATATGGAGTTTTACCTAAACTTTAAAATATCAAATTAAAGTATGTTTCATTTGATTTTGCTTTTATACATAACAATACATTAAAAGAGGTTTTATTTGATAAGATCTATGATATAAAAATTTAAGATGAAAAAAAAAAAAAAAAAAAAATCTAAAAAGGCAGATTTTTTAGTGAAATGTGTATGTACTTCATGATCATATATCAATGTATATACAAATCAAAATAAATTGTTAAAGCTTGTTTTGACATCATTAATAAATGAAAAAGGTTTACTCATATACATGTTCAAGGTGGCCAGGTGTATTTACATCCTTGGTTTAACCCATACCACTACTAAAGAATGAATAGGTCCATAGGGGAACGTAGTGGTTTGAGAAGAAATGATGATTTAATGCTTGACAAATGATAATGACATTGAGTCAGAGAACACAGTCTTGCAAAAAAACTTTCATTCTGAAATAATGAAATGTATTTTGATGCGGTATTCATATAACATTACAAAATGCTCCTTTTATTAGGTACAATCAAAGCCCAAGTGTTATTATTGCATAAATCATCAATATGTTAGATTTTCAATTATGAATTCGGACAAGTGAGTTAAGAGTTCGGACAAGCTGATTTTCTTGCCACTTGTCCGAAGGGACAAGTTAGAAAAAATGTTAATGTAGAGGCCTGTAGTATACCAGCTAACATAATGGCAAGCAGTTTAGCTATTTATTCGAATTTCAAATTATCTGAAATTATCTCATAATATATAAGATATCTTATATAACATATAAGATTTTTATAAGATATCTCATTTAATATATGAGATATCTTATATAATTTAATTTTTTAAAGCTATCTTAAATATAATATGAGATATCTTTATATTATATGAGATATCTTATATATTATATGAGATATCTTATATATTTAATAAGATATCTTATAAAGTTTAAAAACTTTATGATACATTTGTATCTTATATATTCTATACTTACATATCTTATATACTTATAAGATATCTTCTAATGTTTATAAGATATCTCATTAAGTATATGAAGTATCTTATATAGTTTATTGAATATCATCTTAAGAAAATTATATAAGATATATTATATGAATTATCTTATAATTTCTATACGATGTCTCTAATAATATATCTAATATGATATCTTAAATAAGCTTTTATAAGATATCTTATATAATAAAGAAGATATCTAATATCAATTATAAGAAAACTATATGAGATATCTTATAAACTATAAAAGATATCTCATAAATTTTATAACATATCTCATGAACTCTCATGTAAGATATCTTATCAACTTTATAAGATATCTTACAAACTTTATAAGATATCTTACAAACTATATAAGATATCTAATGAACTATTATATAAGATATCTTATTAAGTTTATGAGATATCTTGAAGTTCAATTAAATAGCAAAACGGCTTGCCATATTAACCACTGAAAAAATCATCCATTGGGTATTTTTTCAACAGATCATCTTTATAAACTTACCTTGATTCAAATGGATTTCAAATTGAACTGACCAATTGTTGAAATCAGAAAAGCAATTACAAGATGTTATATACTTAATTGATAAGATATTTAAAGCAATTGCACCAGGCACCAGTGAGCTTTAAAATTATTTGGATCATTTTTATATCTTTTGAAACAGTTCCATAATGATGACATCGTATTTCAGTAGGGGGCCTCATTTCATGAATGGTCTATCATCAATATTATTTTTAAAAACGCTCAAACTTTTGTCTTTTGAGGAAATACAGCAAAATATAAAATAACTTCTTTTACCATGTTTACAAAACATGTTTTCATCTAGTTACATACCGGCTCTGCTGAGCGATCTGCTTTTATAAGATCGGCGCCCATTAAAATTTATTCATCAATGTTATATTTGTTATTCTAGTGGGATTTTGTCTGATGCTCAGTCCGTTTCTGTGTGTGTTACATTTTAGTGTTATGTCGTTGTTCTCCTCTTATATTTAATGCGTTTCCCTCGATTTTAGTTTGTTACCCCGATTTTGTTTTTTGTCCATGGATTTATGAGTTTTGAACAGCGGTATACTACTGTTGCCTTTATTTATATCAAAGAGGTCTGCTTTGACACCAATTTTGACAAAAAGCATGTTTTTGATCAACCTGCTGAGCGATCTACTTTTTTGAATTCAAATACTCCCATACAATTTTATTCAATTGAATCCGGCTGCTAAAATTGTTTACCCTCACGTTGACATAATAAAATTGTCTAATAAAATGCGATCGTAGTCAGCATTCTTATCCGGATTTTACTACGTTATGACGACAAACTATCATGACTATGAAACTTTTCCGAAAATACCGATTTTTATTTTATTTTTTCTGAATTGGGAATTTATATTCACAAACATTTTTTTGGGGCCGCTGGCAGATCTTAGGGCCGCTAAGCTATATAGTGGAATCATCCCTGACGCCAATAAAAGGTCTCCCTTGTATGTGTGGACAACAAATATAATAATTAAACCACTTGTTTCACACGATAAAACCAATGAACATGTTTTCTCTGCCTGATGACCCATAGTACTACAACAGATAAAAATGAACTAGTTTAATACTGTGTATAATGTCCCCTTCAAAACATGACACCCACCCTGTATAATGCAGCAAACTCTGATTTGTAAGGCATAGATGGGCTAGCAGGTCAGTTTTTATGGGCTAGCAGTTCTTCGAACAGGGCTAGTAAAATCCTGCTGCCAAAAAGTCCTGGGCTAGTTGGCTGTTACAACATTTTTTAACCCCTGACCTGAAATAACAGTAACAGCAATTATTTGAGAGCTCTGACGAATCATGATATGGCTAGTTTGATAAAATTTTAATCAATTTGATGCTTTTTTGTAGCTGCAAATGACGGTCTTTCTTTGTTTCATTAATACTAACATGTCTCAAACAATGAAATGATGATTGATCTTAATTTATTTACAGTGCAGTCAAATCACACCACAGTTAGCCCTTAAAGTTTTACTACAGTTTGATAAAGCAATTAACAATGCACTGGCCAACAGAGTTAAAAACAGGATACAGTTGAAGGTATGTCTATACTGAGTAAAAAAGAAAGTAGAATGCTGGGTTGTAGTCTGCAGCGTAAGCCACTAGTCCGATGCACCAGACTCTTTAATATTGATAGAGACTATGGAACATTTTAAAAATTTTATATAGTCATACAGGGACAAGTTTTGATATTTTGTTTCTGATGATAAAATGAAAAAGTTTTTCTCACAGACTGGGCTGATATCAGGTCGTTGGAATAAAATTGGAGAAATATTTTTTTTTTTTTAAACAGATTGGACATGTTCATGATGTTGGACTGCTGTTAACTAGTAAATTTTACTTTGATTGTATTCAAATTTAGTTTTTTATGACAAAAGAAGATTTTTGAAAAGTAAACTGAAAAAAGACAACAGATAAAGGACAACAACAAATATATGAAAATTTGTCAACACGAAGAGTAACCAGTCTTCACGACGAGTGGCAGCCCAGGCAGCCCAGTCTGGTAAAATTGCTCTCGGGCCTGTAAAACTCAGACCTACAGGCCACAGAATCTTATCTAAAAATTTTAAAAAATTGAGCTGCGGGCCTGTAGATTTAGCAGTTCAACGTGAAGACTGAGTAACTGTCCAAATCTTGAAAATGATAACAATAGACATGTTAGATACAATGTATAAACTTGAGTTTATGACAACAAAATAAAAAAATGCTAGACAAAATATATAATTTTATATTATTATTGTATTTATTTATATTTAAGCCTTATGGCCATGTTCACATTGACCTAAACTCGGTGTTGTGTTAGTGTAACTCACACATACATTGTAAGTCATAAACTAAACATAATTACGTTCCCTTCGATAAAACTTAATGTTTGCATGTAGTTTAAATCATTTTTTGTCTACATGCAGTCGATAGTCGATGTAGGCCTTGTGTAGGTTAAGTGTACACAAAACTAGGCATTAAGAACTTTAACTTTCCCATGTTTATTTAAAAAAGAAACGATTTTTATATAAAATTGATACTTATAACACTTATTAATAAAGTTTTTTACAGAAGTATTTGTCTAAACTTGATATATTATTTGTTATAACAACACTCAACGTAGCATTATTAACCCCTTATCAAGACTAGTCCATCATCATTGTCGAACATATAATTCATTTGACAAAGTCTTCCTAAATCGACTTGACGTACACACTGGCAGAAGTATTTGCCATTGGTCTTTACTCAAACAACAATTAACTCATAAATACATTACTGAAAAAGGTGAGGTTGATTGTATTGTTTGTCAAGTATCTCAGATCCATTAAAATACAAATAGAAATTAAAAAAAAAACATTACCCCCTCTTTTTTAAATACTCCTTGGAGAAAAAATACCATTTGAAACAAACAGAAAAGATAGTTATGTAGTGATCCTTAACATCGCAAGTCTTTTTCTTCGTCTGTAAGAAGGCTGATAGAGCCTACGTTTTTAAGGCGTAATCCAGACATCTTTAAATTACTGCAAATAATCTAAAATGACTTTCTTAAAGCAGCAACCACTTTAAACAAAAAAAGGGGTGTGTGAGTCAGAATTTTTTCTCGTGCGAAAGATTATATTTAATTTTTGTTTCGATGGTACCAATTCAACACTATAATGTATGGCATGTATGGGGAAAACTTTGGATTCAGAATATTTGTTCATTCTAATCATCTGTATGACCCAATTTTTTTAATCAAATTGTGGAAAAATCCATCTCCCTTTTTTTAAGTCAAATGGTCGTTCCGTAACTGCTAGAAAAGTTGTTCGAAAATTTGAATTCGGTACTACGTAATGAACATTTAAATGAAATATATATAGTTTACAAGTGTGAACAAATCTTATGTACAGGTAGCTAAACAAGGTGTATAGATGTGAACAAATTTAATGTGAAACTAGTGTACAATACATTAAACCAAATGTAAACATGTTTACTGTACACAGCGTTTAGTGTGAACACGGCCTATGTCTTGTCTATTTTGCCCTTATCATTTTAATTTAGCAAAAAACTTTGTTTAACTTAACAACAAACTAAATGACAGAATATTTGAAAATAGTATATATAATAGACCGCTAGATTTGTTCAATAAAATTCTTTAGAATGTTTTTTCTTGCTCATAAAATAGAAGAATTAACTCTTGTTAATCATTATTTTTCTGTTTTCAGGGAAAGCTGAACACTTATAGGTTCTGTGACAATGTTTGGACGTTTGTTCTCAACAATGTGGAGTTTCGTGAAGTGCAGGAGTTTGCAAAATGTGACAAGGTGAAAATAGTGGCCTGTGATGGGAAAAGTAAGTTCACAAAACACTCTTTGAATACATGGGGTTTAAAAGGGAGAAAATCCATGAAAAATATGAATATTTATGATTGTTGCTATTTTACGAAATTTTCCTTTGATCTTGCTGACTGATAATTTCCCTTCTCAGCGGAGTCGAGTGGAAAATATTCGCTAGAAACTAGGGATAACAAGCTGCTGAAATTAACAAAGTTGTTATAGGTAAAGTAGCGATAAACAGATTATCATTGGTCATCTCAACTTGATTACTTTTCTCACTTTCACCTTAACGGCTCAGGCGAGAAAATCAATCTTGTTCAGAAAATCATCAATAAATCTATAAATACAGATGAAATTGTAATATTAAAATAAATCTTACAGAATATTTAGATTATTATATGCAAGAAAGTCAAAAGCCCAACATTTTGTGTTGCTAGTTTTGGATACATTTGTTTTTGTGCAAGGTTAAATTTTTATAAACCAATATTATGCAAGAGTTCCCATGAGAAGCGCATGCGCAGATAGAGGTCACTGCGTTAGCAGATTTTAAGAGGTTAACACGTGGAAAATTTTAGAAACTTATTATTGAAAGTTTTGATTCTATTCTTATTAATTGGATTTATTATTATGTTCAATGGATGAACAGTGATATCAGCAACGTTTGCTGTTATAGGTCCTTGAACATTATAAGACTGACGACTGCGGTCGAGGTCGTTCTTGTGACCACAGTGTGACTGTCCAAATATCCGACCGTAATGGCGGATGAAAAGGAAGAACATTCCAAAATGGAAAGACATTCTTCGAATGACAGTAGATTTCTTCATTTTCATGAAGTTAATCAACAACACTGCAATATTGATAACGCTTCTAATAATGAACTTGTGTTTGAAGCTAGACTTGAAAATGTAGACAATTTGTGCGTAGGGGGCGGAGCTCCATTGTCACATGTGTCAATCAACCAAACACCGGATGTTGACAAACAACCGGATCTGTATCAGTTACTGCTACAAACTCAAATGATAACACAAGCATTGTTGAACAATGAAAGAACTGATTCTAACACGCCAGTTAAGAAAAACAAATGTGGCAAACGACGTACAACATGTACTGTATCTGCCAGTGATGACGCAAGCCCATCAAGTTCTAAAAAACAAAGATATGAAACTGAAGGGGCCAGTTGAAGGACGCCTCCGGGTGCGGGAATTTCTCGCTACATTGAAGACCTGTTGGTGACCTTCTGCTGTTGTTTTTTTCTATGGTCAGGTTGTTGTCTCTTTGACACATTCCCCATTTCCATTCTCAATTTTACATCTTGTTACTTTTCTATTGATTTATGATTTCCTTTTCTCTTTGCCAGATGAAGTAAAACCCTGATGTGACAAAGAACCTTGGGATTTTGGTGACCAAACGGTCCAGGTAAGTTTGACAAGTTTACCAAAAAATTAGGGCAGTAGCAGAGCTCCAGATAAGAATTCACAAATTGGGGTTTTTACCCACCATTTTCTTATATAATTGGGTGATAAAGTTTTTTAATTGCATTATCAATTCCAATTCACCCCTCAAGTTAATACCAAATTGGGTTTTTCACCATCAAGCTCCTTAATGTATTGGGTTCTTTCATCAACACAATATTGAATATTTAGGCAATATCAACCCCAGATTTTTTTCCACCGTTGTATGTTTCTTTCTTAGTTTAGCTGTTTTATATGATAAATCACGAGCAATGCGAAAAAAATATGACTACATGACACACGCTAATTGGATAAACGCTGAGAAGATCGAAATGTTTTCAAAAACACGTGTACCTATTGAGCAAGGGAAAACTCTTAACAGGGATCTATTTTTAGAACGAAAGGAAATTTCCAATTATAAATATTAAAAAAATAGATTTACGCTATGACTGTAAACAGATAAGGGTAAATAACGCAAACGGTAGCCAATAAAAGGGTTGAGAACTCATGGTTTTGGCATATAATTGGGTTTTCCTTTGAATTAATTGGGTTATTGAACCCTGCAATGGGCAGTTGCATTGGGTTTTTATACGACCGCAAAAATTGAAATTTTTTTGGTCTTATATTGGTATGATGTTGGCGTCGTCGTCTGCGTTGTCGTCGTCATCGTCCGAATACTTTTAGTTTTCGCACTTTAACTTTAGTAAAAGTGAATAGAAATCTATGAAATTTTAACACAAGGTTTATGACGACAAAAGGAAGGTTGGGATTGATTTTGGGAGTTTTGGTCTCAATATTTTAGAAATTAGGGGCCAAAAAGGGCCCAAATAAGCATTTTCTTGGTTTTCGCACTATAACTTTAGTTTAAGTAAATAGAAATCTATGAAATTTTGACACAAGGTTTATGACCACAAAAGGAAGGTTGGGATTGATTTTGGAATGTTTGGTTTCAACAGTTTAGGAATTAAAGGCCAAAAAAGGGCCCATATAAGCATTATTCTTGGTTTTCGCGCAATAACTTTAGTATAAGTAAATAGAAATCAATGAAATTTAAACACAAGTTTTATGAACACAAAAGGAAGGTTGGGATTGATTTTGGGAGTTGAGGTCCCAACAGTTTAGGAATTAGGGGCCAAAAAGGGGCCCAAATAAGCATTATTCTTGGTTTTCGCACCATAACTTTAGTATAAGTAAATAGAAATCTATGAAATTTAAACACAAGGTTTATCACCATAAAAGGAAGGTTGGGTTTGATTTTGGGAGTTTTGGTCCCAACAGTTTAGGAATAAGGGGCCCAAAGGGTCAAAAATTGAACTTTGTTTGATTTCATCAAAAATTGAATAATTGGGGTTCTTTGATATGCCGAATCTAACTGTGTATGTAGATTCTTAAGTTTTGGTCCCATTTTCAAATTGGTCTACATTAAGGTCCAAAGGGTCCAAAATTAAACTTAGTTTGATTTTAACAAAAATTGAATCCTTTGGGTTCTTTGAAATGCTGAATATAAAAATGTACTTAGATTTTTTATTTATGGTCCAGTTTTCAAGTTGGTCCAAATCGGGGTCCAAAATTAAACTTTGTTTGATTTCATCAAAAATTGAATAATTGGGGTTCTTTGATATGCCAAATCTAACTGTGTATGTAGAATCTTAATTTTTGGTCCCGTTTTCAAATTGGTCTACATTAAAGTTCAAAGGGTCCAAAATTAAACTAAGTTTGATTTTAACAAAAAATGAATTCTTGGGCTTTTTTGATATGCTGAATCTAAACATGTACTTAGATTTTTGATTATGGACCCAGTTTTCAAGTTGGTTCAAATCAGGATCCAAAATTATTATATTAAGTATTGTGCAATAGCAAGAAATTTTCAATTGCACAGTATTCAGCAATAGCAAGAAATCTTCAATTGCACAGTATTGTGCAATAGCAAGAAATATCTAATTGCACAATATTGTGCAATAGGAAGAAATTTTCAGTTGGAGTTATCTTTCTTTGTTCAGAATAGTAGTTGAATCAACTTAAATCATTGTTTTATACAATATACAATGTATATTCACTTTTACTACCAACCAATCTTTACCATTCAGTGATAACAAGCACTTTATTTTACATTTTAATATTTTATGATGTATTTAAAAGAGTAGTTATTGTTGCAAACTCCATTAGAAATTTGAATTGATATCAGTTTTGGAAAAAGGGAAAGGGGGATGTGAAAAAAAATGGGGGGGGGGGGTAAATTTTTCTCATTTCAGATTTCATAAATAAAAAGAAAATTTCTTCAAACATTTTTTTGAGAGGATTAATATTCAACAGCATAGTGAATTGCTCAAAGGCAAAATAAAAAATTTAAGTTCATTACACCACATTCATTAAGTGTCAGAAACCTATGCTGTGTCAACTATTTAATTTTAGATTTAAATAAGTTTGAAGAAGAAATCTTTAATTGATTTGAAAAATCTTGACATTTGTTTTGTGTAAAAAAAAACATATAATGTCAAAAATTTGATCACAATCCAAATTCAGAGCTGTATCACGCTTGAATGTTTTGTCCATACTTGTCCCAACTGTTCAGGGTTCGAAAATATACATATAAAAGTCTGTCATGTCTGCATGGTCTGTAGTGAATTTATCATGTTAATTTGATTTATTATCATGGTTTACCACAACAACATCGCCATTAAATTGAAAACACAGCTTTTCATCATGTTGATGATTTCTTATGCGGTTTAAACAGTTAGGCTATTGAAATAAAAATTATATGGAATAAATTAAATTCCAACATATTAGAGGTGCACTTGATAAATATCTTGATTTACAACATATTTTTCATGTTTTATAATTTACAAAACTTTAATCTAAATTATTTTTTATTTCAGATTCTCAAGGTCACAGAGATTGACATTAGAGACAGCAGAATCATGGACATTTCAAACAGACAAACGACCAAGATTTATCTTTATTTGTATTGTCAGGCAGCCATTTTGGTTGCTTCATACAAACATTTTTCGAGATTCATATTTGTATAGGTAGTTGTCATCCAAAGGAATTGTGTTGTATTTTTTCTACCAAAAAAAATTCAACTGTGTAAATATCAAGGCATTATTTATGAGATCTATTTTGATAACATTGTAAAAATAGCAAATAAAATTTGCATAAAATTATATCATCTTCAAAGTTATTTCTAGTGAAAACTGGAAAACAAAGTTGTCCAAAATGCCAAAAAATCGAAAGGACAAATGATGAAAAAAAAATGAGACAAAGGCCAAATAAAAATGTATGTGTGGTTCCAGTAACCCCACTGACCCTAGTTTAAACCCCCCAACCCTAGAACTTTTTTTTCATTTCTGAAAAATAAATTTCAAACGATCTAATTTTGAGGATTGTGAATTAAAATAATATAAAATTCGTAGATTTCTGTCATTTGAATTTCAAGAAGAAGTATCTGTTATTGGTAAAATGCAAAAATTCATAACAATTTGTTGTCAAAATGCAACAAAATTAATGAAAAACGTAAATGACTGTCTTTATTTTGCAACCAAACACTTTTATAATGGCCGACTTCCGGTATTGACGTATGTAATACTGGAAACAATTTCAGTTAACACACGATTTTTTTCCCGATTTTGACAATCCTAAATAAAATTTAGAAAAAAGTAAATAAAATTTGCCGACCTATCGACCCTATTTTTCAAAAGTATGTAACTGGAACCACACATATATTTTTATTTGGCCCAAGTAAATTCAACAAAACATTTAATTGTAAACCGGAGGAAAAAAACATATTTGAGGTTAAAAAACATATATTCCATAGTTACAAATAACACAAAATGAGATTTACCAACTATGTGTGTTCTTATTTTCTTTAATTGACACACTGTTTAATAAGATATTCTTATACAAATGGAAAAATTGCTGGATTTTTCGTTTCTGTTCTCTAACCTCAACCAAATGAAAAAAATTGCTGGATTTTATGTTTCTGTTCTCTAACCTCAACCAAATGAAAAAATTGCTGGATTTTATGTTTCTGTTCTATAACCTCAACCAAATGGAAAAATTGCGGCATTTTTGGTTTCTGTTCTCTAACCTTAAAGGGAAACTTCGCAAAAAAATCAAAAATTGATATTATGTTCATTCTGTATAAAAATGCTCAAATTCATAGATATTAAAGTTTTATTCCGCTAGATAAGCGATCACCATCGATTTTAAATTTAGAGTATTAATTCTCTGCGTTCCGCCATTTTGTCCTTCTTTCCCGATTAATGAAATGATATGTCTATAAACCACAAAGAAACAAAACTACAGTAACCGATGTAGTCGTAATTGCGTGTCGATATCTTGTCAATCGTACGGTTGTTTTATCCGACTAACTAACCATGGTCTGTTGTTTTTAAACTTGATATTGGAATTAGGTGAAAAGTCAAAGTTGAAATCATAAATAAGTGTTCCGTGAAATTTGTTTTCGAAAATCTAATTTGTTCATAATTCTTTAAAGTAATAAACTGTTTTCAAAAAAATTTTGATCTTCCCTCTTCTGATCACCAGCATGGCTAAAGGTATTACTTCCAAAGGTATTGTGAGGGGTGTGAGGTGACACGTCCAGGTATTCAAGCGATTTCCTGTCGGGCTTGCAAGTTCACGCATCGTTTCACTTCTGCAGGTATTGATCAGTGTACACGGCTGATAACATTTAACTTTCCATTTTGAACTATCAGATGTATAATATACAACTCTGTCTTACTTGTCATTACCAAACTCATACGCTTGTTTATAAATAACATTTCTGGTGTAAAGAAAATTATTCATAAAAATATAAATAATACCCAAAAAATAAGATTTGATGAAATTAAAATCTATTTAAATATTTTTTCCAAGGGTGAATTTGGGAAATTGTAATATATTATACTCATTGTCAAAAGTGAAGGACAGATTGGAACATACCAGAAATATTGATTAAAAAAAATGTACGCACTTGCCGACGATTCGTTTATACGACTGGATAGAAAGTTACGGAACTATAGCGCAATTTAAAATGTATACATGTATACATTGAACATAAGAAAAAAACATATATTTTGAATAAATAGGGGTAAAAGTGCTGTAAATAGACTAGTCCACGTATGCCAACAGTATGTAATCATCGAATGTCGATAGACTATTGTATACCAGAAGAAGAAGAGAACCAATTTGATTTAAATACAGGTCGATGTATAACTTTTGCTTTGGTTCATTGAAGTTGTGGACATAGTAAAATCACAGATTTATATTTCAATAAGATTGTTCTCGGACAAAGGAAGGAATTCGTCATCACAATTGTTATATATGCCACTGGACGAACACTAATTATCCCGAAGGGATGTGAATATTTTGCTGGGAAACTTTTGAGTATCAAAGTTTCAAATTAATTTCGGGATTTTTTTTTTTTCTTGGTATTCAATAACAGAAAAAAGAATAAATTACTTGTCCGCTAAATAGGGGTATTCTTGTCAGATGAAAGACTTTTAGTTATATTTAAAAAAATAGGGAAATATGACATTAAATTGGTTCTGTCTTTTTTTTAAACATCGTTAAAAAGATGTGTGTCTAAGGTGAACGCCACAAGAACCCTGTAATACTAGTACGAGAGTATAGCATGTAAACATTCCTTCTCAATAATATGGTTGTATTGCAAATCTTTTCATACAGATTGACAACTCATTGTCCGATATGCATGTAATATTTGCCACATGACGCCCATAGTTCTTTCTACCATCATCATCTTATTCTTTGATATTTTTGTCAACATCGATGGTTCACACCCAAACAAAATGGGAGTAAGGGACCTTCAGAGCTTCTCCGTGTTATACACTTGTGAAATATATAGACGAAATTTCTGTATTGAAATGAATATACATCTCACAAACAGGATTTTCAAATAACGATTTTGAGTAATCACCTTACAAACCAATATAAACGTATGGCAAGATATAACCATGAAGGAATTTAGTTTTTTGTCAGACACAAGAACTCATCACTATCATAAACGTATACGTATATATGCATACAATTTCAAATATCAAGAACAAGCGGTCGATGTCGATAGTCCGTTTTCTAACTGTTCGAGTTAGACATGTCACTTGTTCATTCTTGAAAGCCTTCATATTCCCCGTCTAACGATGGGAACTGTTTCTGATTGTGTTGACTATAAATGCTTGTATGGTAATTCTGTTGTTTATCTGTACAAGCGGTTGCATTTCCTCTCCTTTCCCAACAAACAAACGAACGAAACGCTACTAGTCTGCTTTCTCTGGAGCTCATCCTCAATGGCTCTTATACGTCAGGAAACTTACATGTATACTAATAATGATTGTTTCAAGAACAACGATGTATGGACGAACTATTCTAAATTCGTCAATATCAGTTATGCATGACTAAAATATAACTTTTATTACAACTACTGTATTACTTATTTGGATTAATGACGGCTATCATTTTCAACATTGCACAACTATTATCATAGAATTAAAAAAAAAATCCTCAAAAATCCTTAAAAAAAATTATGCCTTAGCTTAGATAATTGGTATTTTTTCACAAAAAGTTCGTGTAAATGATTGTCAAATGAATTTAATTATGTAAGAATAAAATGTTAAAAAGAAACTAAAAAAAAAATCATGTATGTTGTATTTTTTTGTCAATTAAAAACTTTAAAATTGCAATAGTTTTATTAGCATTTAAACACAGCCAGATTTGAATACAAGTTAAGAAATTCCGGTAAAGTCAATGATATCAAACAGATGTACAATGGTATATCAAATTGGGTAATATTGCATTTAGTTTTTATTAAAGATTAAAACTACTATTTTTTACTTCATATTTGAATCTTTACGCCAATTGCCGCTAAGAAAGCAATCTAATTAAAAACCGATCTCTCATCGCTTCTGTTTCTGATATGTCGCGTGGGAGCACGCGACATATCAGAAACAGGAGCGATGAGAGATCGGTTTTTAATTAGATTGCTAAGAAAGTAATCAAAAATTGTTTCCTATTATTTTTATACATTTTCGGATTTACGAATCTGAATTTTATTTTCAATTAATTTATACAATTTAATTATTGAATCTTTATTCTCATCGTGTATTAAATCTTAGTGTATTAACATCGTGACATCATACTCTTTCTAATCCTTTCTGTATATCCTTTCCAAATAACAACATTTATACCTGTGTACGCTTGAACTCACACCTGCGGCTAAATAGCTACAAGGTAAACGAATTGACCTCAAGCCGAGAAATATACAGTGACCTTTATAAAATAATGTACACACTCTGCTCACACATTAATTGCATTGAAATGATTATCAAAACAATAACGGTAAATAGACAAGTAAATAGTAAAAATGTTCAATAAATATTTTATGAA
This sequence comes from Mytilus galloprovincialis, assembly GCF_965363235.1. NCBI lineage: Eukaryota > Metazoa > Mollusca > Bivalvia > Mytilida > Mytilidae > Mytilus > Mytilus galloprovincialis. The sequence continues at coordinate 17,055,668 of NC_134848.1, read as the reverse complement.
TAAAATCTCAACAATAATTAATTAAATTTATTCAAAAACATTTACTAGAGACAGACACATATAATTTTATAGGAGTTTAATTCAATGAATACAAAACGGTATATGCATATTCATTTTCGTTCATTATTATATTGTGGTTAATAACTACGACCATTCGTCAGCTGTGCGCTTTTAATTACGTATATTGTCGATAAGCTATAAGAGTTAAACAGATTTTATTTTTTCCCAGAATTCAATAAATCGGGCTAATACGGCACGACCCACTCGAGAATTCAACCAAAAAAGTTACAAATACTTGATTTTCTCCGTTATTAGAAGGAATATAAATTTAAAACTTTGCAAATGTGTTTTTTATGTTAAGATGAACATAATTAGATGATAAGTAAAAAATCGCGGAATTTCCCTTTAACCAAATGGAAAAATTGCTGGATTTTATGTTTCTGTTCTCTAACCTCAACCAAATGAAAAAATTGCTGGATTTTATGTTTCTGTTCTCTAACTTCAACCAAATGGAAAAATTGCTGGATTTTTGGTTTCTGTTCTCTAACCTCAACCAAATGGAAAAATTGCGGCATTTTTGGTTTCTGTTCTCTAACCTTAACCAAATGTCATGAAACATGCACAAAACCCAGATCATGTTCAAATTTGGGTATTGTCACTTTTAACTGTAAACACAGAGGTAAACATATTTGAGCTTAAATTAAATAACAAAGATTCTATAGTTACAAATAACACAAAACGAGATTTACAAACTAAGCAGGTTTTCCATTTTCTTTAATTGACACACTGTTCAATTAGATATTCTTGATAACACAAAATGACAAAACTGGTGACGTCTTTTACTGTTCTAGAGTAATGCCTTATACAAATGTAAAAATTGCTGAATTTTTAATTTCTGTTCTCGAACCTCAACCAAATGTCCTGAAACTTGCAAACAATTGTAGTTACCACAAGACCCTATTGAGTACAAATTTGAGTAGTGTCACTCTTAAACCAGTACCTGTTATATCAATGAAACATTCCTAACTCATAACTCAAAATTAAACTGACACCATGGCTAACAAAAAAAAGACTAAAAGACCAACAACAGTACACAAGCCAGAAAACTAAAGACTAAGCAGTACGAAACCCAGCAGAAACTGGGGGTGATCTCTTAGATGCCCTTGAAAGGTAAGCAGATCATGCTCCACGCGTGGTAATAAGTCATAAGACTGTAGGTGACATAAGGATAAAAGTGGGTTGGATTGTAGTTATAACAATGATAACGTCGCCGTTGTCATCTGTAAAACAGATTTTCTCTAACCATCAACCAATTTCTGATGGCATCTGTAAAATATGGTTTCAACTTTACCATTTGGAGCCCTTATTATACCCCAATATAGCGGTGTAGGCATTTAGTTTTACTCTAGTACATCCCAAAGTTTGTTCTGCTCTTTTGTTTAAATTTTCCTCATCCAAATGTAATGGAACTTTTACCCATTGCTTATTACATTGTACCACAAAGCACAGATCAGGCTCAACATGCAGACTTCTTATACGTTCAGGTATTTCACATCCAATTTTTTATGGAAATATTCTTTATAAAGCACAAAGGTGTCCGTATTCACCTCAAAAACTAACCTTTGAATAGACTTATTAAGAAGGGACTTATTAAGAAGACTTATTAAGATAGTTACGATACTGTTGTCAGGTCATTAAAGATTGCATATTTTGGCGTTAATATTGATTCACTTATAGGGTCTTTGCATCGGAACTAAACACATTTATTAAAAAACCAGTTGTTGGCATGACACGGGTTATGTTCTTCTCATATATGTTATGATGGTATGATACTAAACCACTAACGGGAAGGATTGTGCCTGATGTTCATATGATGAAATCATAATCTTTCAGTCAGTTTAATTGAAGTCTGGAGCTGGCATGTCAGTTAACTGCTAGTAGTCTGTTGTTTATTTATTATTGTCATTTTGTTTATTTTCTTTGGTTACATCTTCTGACATCAGACTCGGACTTCTCTTGAACTGAATTTTAATGTGCGTATTGTTATGCGTTTACTTTTCTACATTGGCTAGAGGTATAGGGGGAGGGTTGAGATCTCACAAACATGTTTAACCCCGCCGCATTTTTGCGCCTGTCCCAAGTCAGGAGCCTCTGGCCTTTGTTAGTCTTGTATTATTTTAATTTTAGTTTCTTGTGTACAATTTTGGAAATTAGTATGGCGTTCATTATCACTGAACTAGTATATATATATTTGTTTAGGGGCCAGCTGAAGGACGCCTCCGGGTGCGGGAATTTTTCGCTACATTGAAGACCTGTTGGTGACCTTCTGCTGTTGTTTTTTCTATGGTCGGGTTGTTGTCTCTTTGGCACATTCCCCATTTCCATTCTCAATTTTATTGAATTTTGGTGTCACTTTGCTGTAATGAATTTTTCGTTTCTGTTCTATAACTTTAGTTTGCTTCAACCATGAATGATTTGCTACATAGAAATGGAAAGTTCACAATTTGGGACTACATTTGTCTCGTTTGTCTTAAGGTTTTGTTTTTAACCGACCCTTATTGTCATTCTTTAGATAAAAGTCAAGAAATGAGGCAGACTTAACAGTATCTGTTGTATCCTTCATATCAAGTTCGGTAGGAAAGGTGCATACAACACAATTACCAAGTTTTGAATTATCTATTCAACTATTCAGAGGACATTTTAAGTTAAAGGACACTGCTTACTTCTTTCTTTCGTCCTGAAGAAAGTTCTGTATGAAGTCAGCCTTGTACGAATAAAAAGTAAAATCACAAAACACTTAACTTCGAAACTTCGAGGAAAATTCAAAACGAAAAGTGCCTAGTATTCAATTTGCAAAACCAAAAGCTCAAACACATCTAACGAATAGATAACAACTGTCATATTCCTTACTTGGTACAGGCTATTTTTTATATAGAAAATGATGGATTGAACCTGGGTTGTTTTAGCGCTAAACCTCTCCCTTGTACGAAAGGAACAAGTCGGTATGGCCAGGGGCATTCCTCTAACAGTTTAATTTGTGAATTTCAAACATAAAACTAAATTGAAAGTGGTTTGATACAGTATATTGGACAGAAAAAGAGACGAAAGACACCTAATGAGGGACCTGATCATGTGTACGTAATGGCAAAAAAAGGAAAAACACCATAGACAAACAACAATACACAAGAAACTAGGGACTAAGCATCCAAGCCAATCTCTCCCTCATACAAAAAAACCCAGGGATGATCTTAGGTGCTCTAGGAGAATACACAGATTCTACTCCACATGTGGCTAAATGCATATGTACCAATTTTATGCTAAAAGAAAAAAACGTCCTGTCACGATATTTTGACAGATTTGTTACAATAACGGTGTAAATAAACTCAACATAGATTCCAGAAATAAAATTTAGTATTTACGCCTGACGCGCATTTCGTCTACAAAAGACTCATCAATGACGCTCGAATCAAAATTTTTTATTAAAGGCAAAATAAAGTACGAAGTTGAAGATCATTGAGGACAAAAAAAAACTAAAAGTTTTGCCAAATACAGCTAAGGCAGTCTATTTCTGAGGTAGAAAAGCCTTAGTTTTTCAAAAATTCAAAGTTTTGTTAACAGTTAATTTATAATTATGAACATATCAAAGATAACTCAAGTCAACACAGACGTGCTGACCACTGGGCTGGTTATACCCTCGTTTTGTATATCCACAAAAGAAAGAATATATATGTCCCAATTTAAAGAATTTTAACGATGACACTCTATAGTGCAGAGAATTTTTAATTTTTAAACAAATTAAAATTGAAGCTTGTTTATCATATCATTCAGGATAAAGTATAATATAAAAACTTAATACTTTTTTAGAATTTGTGTACACATATTAAGCCGAAAAATATAGGCAAAGTGAATTATAAACCATTTATAAAATATTTTATTTCCTAAAATTTAAAAAAAAATTTGGAATTTATATGCTGTTATATATACATTTTTTTAATAAACAGACTGATTCTCTAAATCAACATAGTTTATCAGTCCTTTATGTTCTCCCGTTTATTTGTATTGTAGTCCTGTCATATAATGTTGTCATTTAAATGTTATTTTTAATATTGCCATAAAAGCGGGAGGTTTGGCTAGCCAAAAAACCCAGGTTCAACCCATCATTTTTCTTTAAATGTACTATTTCGTTTCTGTGTGTATTGCATTTTAGTGTTGTGTTAGTGTTGTGTCGTTGTTCTCCTCTTAAGTTGATGTGTTTCCCTCAGTTTTAGTTTGTACCCCGTATGCATCACGAGGAGGTTTTTTTAAAGCTCTTGGGGAAAATTTTATATGAAAATGATGCTATGATTATTTTGAAATTTTGCTTGTGTTTGTGTACGATTCTCTTTCATCAATATTTTCTTTAAAGTTATACAGATTCATAATGCATGTATCTTCCAAACCAAATACATGTGAAACGAAACCATTTTATGATGTAAGTAATAATTAATGACCCAATTTTAAGAATTTTAATGACGAAAACTCTTTAGAATGTTTAGTGCAGAGAATTTTATTTTTTAAAACATTTTGATTAAGTGTAATCAATTTCAAACAAAACCTTCAAACTATTTTAGAACTTATGTACTAATGAGCCAAAAATAAAAAAAAACAAAAAAAAAAAACGCAACCAAATCAATTTGTAAACCTGCTTAAAAAACCAATTGAATATCATTTAATTAAATTAAGAGAATATTGAAGGAACTATCTGAAAGCAGCCTTTTTGTAAGTGTTTGATTTATTTTTGATTCATATATATATTTTTTTTACCCAGCTTCAACTTATAAAGTAAATTTTATATATATACGAAATATATCATGCATGTACATATCAACGACTTCTTAGAAGTTCTATGATAAATGTCTCTATTATGGTTTCAGATTTTCAGAAATTATTACGAGGTTTTTTATACATATATGCGACTTGATGAATATCACAATATTAAAAACTCGCATTCTGATATCTGTAACAATGATCTGTATGCACTTTTTTTTTATTGTTTTAATCGAAACTTCTATAAGATAAATTCATTCTTGAAAAATCACAAAAAATAAATGCAAACAATAATTTATGAATTTACTGTACTTAAATATGGATATCTTCAATACAAATTTAGAAAAAGGATTTCAAAAAAGAGATTTTGAATAGTGTTATATCTCATTAGAGTGGTGGTTAACTAATATAAGCAATCGCTACTTATATGTTTATACCTCCCAGCTGTTTTCAAATATTTATGATATTGTATTGTGCTTTTGAAATATTCAATTTTCCTGCAATTAGAAAAAATGAAATTTCTATAATCATACTGACACGCACAGGACGAAATACATATATTTTTTTATAAACAGAACGAATCTCATAAAGATATTTCAATTCTTATTTGTTTGTTTGATGTGGTTGAGCTTTGGATTTTGTCATTTGATTTGGGACTTTCCGTTTGGAATTTTCCTCGGAGTTCGGTATTTTTGTTATTTTAATTTTTCTTATAGACACATCAATACGTTACACATTCAATTTGTCAATAGCGCTTTTAAAAGAATATTTAGACCTCTATACATACGTCTTATTTTATTATCTGCAAGCTCATGTTGGAAGGTCTTGATTAGAGAGAGGGTTCTTCATGTTATTTTTTTTCTTTACTTGTTCATACAATTTTTCTTTACTACATATTAATTTTGCCAATTATTCTTTATTCTTTATATCTTTGTACCACATTATTTTCTATTCCATATTTTTGTTATTATTTTAAATTCTATAAACTCCATCCAAACCCGTACGTTTTAACAAATGAGTTGGTGTTCAACGTACCTTTACTCTCGTCATCTCGCATGAATAGTGGGAATGCATTTTATTGGCATACCCTTTTAACTCACACTTTTAATGTAGGACATATAAACGACAATTAAGATATAAATTTCTTGGAAATTAATCCATGTACACCACATGTAAAAATGCAATTGAAAGTTAATTGTTCAATTATGGATCAGACTGTGTACTATTGCAATCCACCTTTTAGGTAATTATTGACGAGGAGTTGTTGTTTTAGTCTCAAGATTACTATGTGTTGACTTTGCTGTATTTATATTGATATTAATCTAATGCTTTAGCATATGTTAACAAATTTGCATTATATTTAAAGAAATCCACTTTTCGTTGTAATATGAGAAGAAAAAAAAAACCAAACTCAAATATTAACATTGCATCTATGCATGAAAAGCGACACATACATCTATTAGTTTATTACTAGTTAAATGATCCATATAAGTATATATTTAACCACAAAAAAGACTATTTAAACAGCTATTTTTGGATACAAAATAACACGCAAACTTTAGAATTTGCAATAAAGTATAACATAATTTTTTCAAAGCTAAAGTTGTTATAATAAATGATTTATGTAGGAAAAGGGAATAAATTACCTTGTTCAGATATTTGATACACCCGATTGTCACCAGAGATATTTGTTCTTAAAGAGGTTATATTTTAAATATTTCAACTTCCTGTGCGTTCAATATATAAGTTTACACGTAATTTTACAGGCTTTCAATTCTGTAATTTTTGTAAAATTAACTCATTGTGTTATTGTGCCATTGTATGTTTTTGTATTATTGTCTTTCATTTGTGCCAATGTGCTTTTTTATATGCCATTTTGTGCTTCATTGTTACATATTTGTTTGTTTTTTAGTTATTAAGATTATAACATAATGTTGACTGTTGAACACCTATTTATGACATTTAAACCTAAAATGTTTGTTTGTATTGTTCACACATCGTCGTCAATCAATGGAATTTGATGCGACTGTCATATACAAGTGAGAAGTTTAGCTAGCTATAAAAACCATCCAGGTTTAATCCACTATTTTCTACATACAAAAATGCTTATACCAAGTCTAGAAGTGTGCTATTTATTCGTTTGATGTGTTTGAACTTTTGATTTTTGCCATTTTATTAGGGACTTTCCGTTTTGAATTTTCCTCGGAGTTCGGTATTTTTATGATTTTACTTCATACTTAACTAAATAAAACTTCGACCTCGACAACATTTTAATTAGAATGCGATCGCAGGAAAGACCGAAATCCATTGGTGATTATTTAAAACTAACACAAAGTTCCCTTGTTCGATCTGGGACTGATTATTCGTCTCTCCCTTGACCCAATTTGCAAGTATGATCTTAAGAAACGAGGATAGTTGTCGGAAAGGGACGATACATGGCTGACCCGTGTTAAGTGAAAGCCATATCTCTTGCTCGTAAAAGATTCCCTCCAAAAAAATCAGCCTTATGTCGTTATACAAGGCAGCACTCGCACGTGGTGGTGCACTTCTTTTTTTGCTCTGGCCCTTTGAAAATACCCAATTTTAATGATTTTCTCATTTTTTATAATTTTTTAGCTATTTTTGGGCTATTATCGTGACAAAAATCACAGTTCCATAATTAAACTTTTTTTCATACTTTCAATAAAGTTGAAATAGACCAATCTGAATAAATTTAACCTAAACAAATTGTAGGTAAGTGTTAATATAAGAAAGTTTTATCATATTTTGACTGCTTTTTTGTGTCAAGTTTACCATGTTGTCAATTTTGTAAATTTGTGATTTTTCTCAGTTTTAAGAACAAAATGCATATTTTTTCAATTTTTTGGTTGTGAATGATTGAAAAAATACATATCTACGAAATTTGAAAGGACACACATTATATGGGATGTACATGATTCTTGTAAAATCATTTTTGTATCTCTCACCAATGTTCTTCAAATGGCTAAAAAGACTGACTTGATTGGTCGTAAAATTTGAAAACTGGATTATTCAAAAACTATTCATTGCCAATACACAATTTGTTCATAGAGTTATGTTTGATTATAATATTATAAAAATTCATAGATATGTTTCACTTGACATGTTTTGGAAATAGTTCCAGAACGGGATTTCAACGAGACTGAAGCGTCAGAAGAATACATCCTAAAGTTCACATTGTTTTTATTTTTCAGCTTTTACTCCATCAGGTATCGAGTTGCATGCAGTAAATTCCATATACGTCGTTTTGAATATGTTTGTGTGTGCAAAAGAAATTCGTCTACCCCATATGACGTATACAATGATCTTTGGATCTATATATGCAACGTCGTTTCTAATTTACCAAATTGGATTTGATAATGATCAGATATATCCACCATTAGATTGGGACGACACAGTGAAGACTTCAATTCTAGTAACCTTAGGTATTGTCATTGGTGTCCCGTTTATAAACATGTTCATTTCCGGACTGTACAAACGTCGCATCTGTTGTTTGGGATCTCTGTGAACATTACTGCGAAGGCAACAATTGCTTTCATGAAATTCATCCAGAATGTGTTATGATGGACCCATATCGTGTTGCCAAAGAGCCAAAGTATGCCGTATGGGATCTAAAGTTGCAGACTTTACCAACACGAACAGAAATGGTGGACGCATTGTTAAAGACACAACCAGAACTAACATGACGGGGATATCAGCAGTAGATGATGTTTAAACAATGTTCTCTTGAACATTTTACACGAAGATGGCATGGAAAATATGCATTTCATGACATGATAATTTATTTGAGAATCATGTAGGACAAAATCTAAAACTGTACTGAAAGTTTACTTTTTTATGAATTTTTTAGAGAAACATATATTCTTATTCTTATATAATACATGTAATATATTACACCTTATTTATCAACTTTTCATTTTATTACAAGTCTGCATTAAAAAAGATTTTTCCTGCTTAAATATGAATTTCAGGTCAAAGACTTTGACTAAAAGGACAATAAATGGACTATATCAGTAACATGTTAATTACTTGGGGTCATAAACAGATAAAGATACAGGTAGATTTATTTAATGCGAAAATATTTTTACACTTTAAAAATTTAAGTGAAGAAATTGATTTGAAATACTTTCGTCAATGCGAACACCCTTTCGTAAATTACGAAAGTGACGAGAGCTAGCAAAAAATGTTAATGATAAACAGTTGCATAGAATTTTGGCTCGTTGAAATACATTTGAAAATGTATCTATTTTTCTTCAAAATATGTGAAAGATGTGGACCACCATACTGCCTTCTACATTGAGCAAACCATCGCACAAATCAAACTTTAATGGTCCCCTACATGACAGAATATAAATCAATTGAAATAAAAAAAAAACCCAACTACAAACGTAAAAAAAATATACTGTAGCAAATGAAGACTAAAGTATACGCATCTGAACTTTAACAGACACGTACATATTGATGTTGGCCTTCACATATATGCATGCGTCAACATTGGACATCACAATACACCAAACACCAGGAAGTACATATTTAGGAGTACTCGCATGCACTAATAAGTAGTTCAAAATCAAACCTATAACAACTAAGGTCAAAACCGATAACAACTAATAAAAATCACGCATCAACGACAAATCGGTCCATACCCAGTGGATTAAGTATACAGATGTTATACATTTTTTTTAACAATCTATACATTTTGACTTTTTGCAACATTTTATTACACAAAATTAAGAATTAGTTAACATTGAGGAGTATTTACAGATAAAATGTAGGGCCTCGAATGACGAGTAGTCTAAGTAGTTACTACTATAATCACGAGCAAATCAACACTGATGTTGTGAGATCGAACCGTGCTCTTGTGGGTGCACTCGACTGCAAACTGAATTGACTAGGATTGTCTGATTTCCTATCAACGGTCGGGGTTTTCTCAGTGTACTCCGCCCTCCTCCACCAATAAAAACTGACACCACGAAATAGCCCAAAAAGCGGTGATTGAAAGTGGAGTTAAAACATTAAATATTCAAATCAGATCTGACAAAATGTATAAAAAAAGATGTGGCATGATTGCCCGTGAAAAAACTCTTTACAAGAGACCATTTTTTTTTTTAAATCTTTGAAATAATTTTGATATAAGCAAAAAAATATTAAGGATATAAATATCTAAGTAAGATGGGAGTCTAAATTAAAGAAGATAGAACATTTTGTATTTTAAAGAAGACAATTAAACAATAGAACTAAACGATTAAATATGAGAGAAGAGTTATAATTTGTTTTACAATACGAAAAATAAAAAAGAGTCACTGAACTTGATTTCTTAGAACAATCAGGTTAGAAATCTTCCCTTAAATGATTAAAAGAGGGGAAAGTTGAATCAAACAATCCATTAGTTCATATTTGTGAAAAATAGTTATAATAAGATAAAACACATGTTTTTCTACGGTAGAATTTAACAACTTACAAGTTAGTTACATTCCATTCTCACACATTGTTCACTTGTCAATATAACGGAACTCTATGCGACTTTAAGTTAAGGGAGAGGTTAAGCTAGTAATAAAAGTTTTTTCCTGTATTCTTTCCGAAGCACCTGAGATCACCCTTAGTTTTTGGTGGAGTTCGTGTTGCTTATTCTTTAGTTTTATATGTTGTGTCATGTGTTCTATTGTTTGTCTGTTTGTCTTCTATCATTTCTAACCAGTTGTTGTCAGTTTATTTTCGATTTATGAGTTTGACTGTCCCTGTGGTATCTTTCGGCCCTCTTTTACAAGAATAACAACACTTTTTGTTAAAAATGTTCTCGATGCAGTCCATACAATAAAGTTTTAAACTATGTCAATGTGATAGGGTTACTACTTCATATCTACACTTTATTTTGTATTTTATTGTATTATGGTACTTAACAACAATTTAACACACTTATACATTTTGGTATTTATGATAAAAAATTTAAGCCCGATTAAATGTTATAACAATGTCTGTCCAACTTGTATTCAAGCAACTGGTATGCAAAGTGCCTATTGAAGGTAACTTGACATCTACATGTATAAGTCGGATACCTCCATATGTAAATAAAATAAAAACAAAGGATACTATATCTTTTTAAATTGCTGCACAAACATACTTTTCTTCAGATAGATCTACCTAATATTACAAAATGTAAAAAGTTATAAACTTGTCTACCATTTCCTATTGTTGTATGCCATAAATCTTTTGATAAAAGGTAGACAACATTCCGTTTCCTGCGTAATATATAAGGAAGTATTCTGTTTCAGAAAATTGGAGGCTAGAAATATGAAATACCCATGTATCGATCTATTCCTACAAAGCATTTATTTGATCTGTAATATAGGTAAATATATATTCTTCTTCTGTTTTAGCGATAATTTCTTCTGTAGAAAATGATGAATTTAACCTGGTTTTATATTTTATAGCTATCTTAACCGCTTACTTATATGAAATGTGAATAGAGTTCCATTATTTTGAAAACTATGTCTGAGCAAAACATACAGACATGATATGTTAAAAGTACAACACTTGGTTACAGCAGTCGACATTGTAATATAATCATTATCACTATAAAAAAAAACAATTACGAAATAATCTACGCAGTTCAACTCCTATCACGAGAATCGCAAGTACATTAATGGAATCATGCATACCTTTTCAGATGCAAAGAGCTTAGACAGATTTATAAAGCAATATGAAGAGTTACACTACAGTACCAATGATTTGCAAAGTTCTCATCTACGTTCAAAGCAGTCCCTCACCAATGAACCGTTCCAGTTTGGTTTCAATGCATTTCAACGGTATTTATTGTCACTGTGTATTTTTATATTTGCACAAATGAAAGTGTTAAGTTACATCCAATATCACACTTTTTAACATATAATCTATCATTATCTCTTTTGATAATACAACAAACAAACAAAATAGACAGCAAGTAAATAAAGATTAACCAATAACTCTTATCATAGAAGATTAATATACGACACTTTTGAAAATTGCTAATATTGTTTTCAGCGGAAAATTGGAAGAAATGAAAAGATAAAATAACTTGTTATCAGTAGAAAAATCACTTCAAATCTCTTATAAGTTATCGATCATGGCAATGATATAGATAAATAGAACAGGTATTATAATGTAAAGATTTTTATAAAACTTTTTTTTATCTTTACACTATAAAAGAGGGACGAAAGATACCAAAGGGACAGTCAAACTCATAAATCTAAAATAAACTGACAACGCCATGGCTAAAAATGAAAAAGAAAAACAGAAAAACGATTGTACACATGACACAACATAGAAAATTAAAAAATAAACAACACGAACCCCACCAAAAACTAGGGGTGATCTCAGGTGCTCCGGAAGGGTAAGCAGATCCTGCTCCACATGTGGCACCCGTCGTGTTGCTTATGTGATTTCAAATCCGGTAAATAGTCTAATTCGGTAGGTCACATTCATGAAAGGGAAGGGGATTGTAGTTACGACGTAAGGAACATATCCGATATCATTTGTGAAACGGTTATTCCATAACGGTCAACCAACTCGTCTGATGGCGTCCGTAAAATTTACGAAGGGATGATTTCAACTTCACCATTTGGAACTCTTGGTTTAATAGCTTCCTTGTGAGCAGTAACCCTCTATCAAGAAAATCATGATAGGAAATGCAAGCACGGGAATATCGTATCAATTGGGAGATATATACCCCGTATGCAGGTGCTGCTGGAATGTTGCTACTTAAAAATGGAAAGTTCACAATTGGAAAGCTGAAATCATCTCTTTTGTCGTAAAGTTTTGTTTTCAACCGACCCTCATTGTCAATTTCTAGATGTAAGTCAAGATATGAAGCCGACTTAACTTTATCTGTAGTATCCTTTTTCTCCAATTCGATGGGATAGATGCGTTCCACATAGTCACCAAATTTTGAATTGTTTAGTGAAAGAACGTCATCTATATAGCGGAAAGTAGAGTAGGATATTGCTAACTTCTTATCTTTCTTCCTAAGAAGTTCCTGCATGAAGTCAGCCTCATAATAATAAAGAAACAAGTCGGGGCATAGTTTGTTCCCATTGGGATGCCGATTATAAATGCATAGATAAATATAATATTAAAAATAGAACATATTTGGACACTGCATATATACCTCCTAAAATAATAGCTTGTCAAATTCACTATTCTTTTCAGAAATTTTATCATCGTTTTACAACAAGACAAATCTGTGTTTAATAAAGATGCAGCATTAGACACCTCTGTTCCTTTAGATACATCACATATATATGTTGGACATGTGAAAGGTATAGAAAAAGGCTTAACACTATAGAGAAAGAAAAATTGTCTAATATATGTTAATTGTTTACAAACCAAATAAAAAGCTGAATTGTGCCACTACAGTACAGTACCCATGTTCCCTTTTTTTTTTTTTTTTTTTTTTTACAAATAACAGTAATTAATCTCAAATTGAGAATTGAAATGAGGAATATGTCAAAGAGATAACAACCTGACCAAAAATCAGAAAAAAACAGCAGAGAGCCACCAATGTGTATTCAACGCAGCGAGGAAATTCCGCAACAGTGAGACCTCAACCCTTTCCTATACTCTAGCCAATGTAGAATAAAGAAACACACAGCAATACGCACAGAAAACTGATTGAAAGATTATATGTTCATCATATACAAACATTAAGTGCAATCCCTCGTGTAAGGGATTTAGTAACATACCATCAAAGAAAATAATTATGAGAAGAAGATAACCCGTATCATGGTTTTAGAATAAATTTGATTATTTCCGACGCAAAACACCCTTTGAGTGAATCAATATCAATACCAAAATATGATAGTATATTTGTGTGGTACTATATTTACTATTACAGTTAATTTTTCATATTTGTCACCGAGGACGTTCGATTCATGTACCTGATATAACTCCTTTGGGGTATGTCATTTTTTATATCTCTGTAACCAATATATGTCCGTCCTTCAATCTGTCGGTTTGTCTTTCGATCTAAAAGCAACTCGTTATCTGCTCAATCGATAATGATTAAACTTTACCCAGTCATATAACTAACCGAGGATGTACGTTACGGAACAAATATCTGACTAAAATGACCTAGACAATTACATGCACATTCCAAACAATATTTGAATTGTATCGTAAGGCAGGGTGGGATGGAGGTTCCATAAAGGTGTTCTCGTATTATCTGTCTTGTTCAACAACAAAAACAACGAAACAGACAATTAACAAACAATAACAATAACAATATACACAAACACAATAATACAACAACAATAACGATAATGCTCCTACAGAAACATATGCTGGCAATCTGTTAACCCGTCTATAAACGCTTACTAATGGTATTTGTATTATAATGAAGGATGTAAAGGCAGTAGAGTATTTGGATACATTGTTGATGGATATTTCCATGGATCGATCAAAATCCTACAGGAAACGACATATCACATAGAACCTACGAAACGATTCATTGGTAAAGTCAAAGAGGTTCCAAAAGCACATTCTGTTATTTATAAAGAAGATGACATTGTGTCAGACTTGCACAGGTACATTCACATAGTTTAATGACTTGAAATATGATTAAAAAAAGGTAAACGTCATTTTTATAGAAGTTACACAACGAAATGAAACTGGAAGACATTCCGAGTCAACATTTTATTCAAATGTATTGAATTTTAATTACCAAATATATGTCATTGAACAATCAACTCATCAAATACTGAAACATTAAGTTATAATTAAAATAAACAGACGTAAATTCAGCACTTACTTTAAAGTGTTACGTGGCTAATGAAGATTTTGTTTACATTTCCACCTTTTTTTTTTATCTTAATTGGCAGATTTACGAAAGTTTCAAAAATCCATCAATTGAAATGCAAATCTTAAAGCCCTAAATCATAAGCATTCGTTTGCTTTCTTACAGTTCAACGAATTTTCATGTCCTAAATGTTTTAAAGACGTTCTATATAAACAGTCACTAATTATCAGTGACAAAAAAATACTGGACAATGAAACTTGTGATTGTTTTGAGAAACGCTGTTACAGAAATTGGTATCTTAAAATTAGAAGTGTGGTCCTCAAGTAATAAAAACAAGTTGAAAAATTTGAATTCATGTTAGAGCTGAGAGGTAATTTAATCAGAATTTATGACTGTTTTTTTTATTGTCACTGGTAATATTGACATACATGTTGGTGTGAAGCATCCTCGGTAGATAAAACATTAAATCAATATTTTATGAGGTCACTGTATTATATATAAACAAAACGCAATAAATATTAAATAATGATACACGAAGAAAATTCTTGCATGATAACATTTTGTAACGTAATATATCTTTGATAAACAATATTTTATATTTGTTTACTTTAATGATTAAATGTCCTTATAAGGACATATTTTGCAATTTACATAACTACAGATGTACAGTATTAATAAAAAGTAAAATAACAAAATTAATGAACTCAAATGAAATTCAAACGGAAAACTTGTAGTCAGATGGTAAAATTAAAAGTTCAAACACATCAAACGAATGGATAACAACTGTAAGAGTAGTACAGGCATTTCCTTGTGTAGAAAGGGATGCATTAAACCGGGTTTAATGTTCATTATCCCTTTTTCTTTTCAAGTAATTCGATATACAGATGAAAATACTACTTCATAAAGAGGCTAACGGCATTTTTGAAAAGTTGATAACTACTTAGTTTTGCACGAGAGTCCATGGCATGAAAATTGTATTTTTATACTTCTATATTCCGTATCCACCATTATGTTAACCCAAATTCAATGGGTTGTCTTCAATTTTGTTTAGAAGTGATAAATTGTTCCTTTTTAAATTGTTACACGATGATTAGTGCTGTATCCATATTTTGACAATTTTATTTATTATGTCTGTTTAGTTCACACATCATTGTAAATATAACAAATTCAAATTCAAATTCAAATTCAAATCTTTATTGTCATAAAACTACATATTTATAGTTGTGACACAACATAACAAAATGAAAATAAAAAATAACAACAAGATCATTAATATACACAATAAAAGTAAATATTTTAAGAGTCCCCTGTCCTCAGTTCAATATACTGTTTTAAAAAGGATCATAGCTTATTTACCTGAATGTGTGAAATTGGGTTGAGTATATATGTTATTTTATCTATGTCATTTAGATTTATAAAGTTGATATTCTCATCAAAAAATCAAAATAAACTTTATTATTATGGTTTCTATTACAATATAAAAAGAAATGAATTTCATCTTCAATTTGTTTACAGTTTTTGCATAATCTTTCTTCTCTTGGTTTTTTTAAGGTATCTTCCCTTTTCTATTAATAGATTATGGTCACTAAATTTTGTTATCAGTTTTCTGAATTCAAATTTTAAGCAAGTTAAATATTTTTCTTCTTTATTATCTATTTTTACATGTTTATAAATAGTGAGTTTGCTGTTATCCTTTATATCTGATAGTTTATCATTTACTAGTTTTTCATAAAAATGCTTCAATTTTAATTTTATTTGTTCTCTTATATTTTTAGTTATCTTTTGTGAGGAATATGTTTTCAAAGTGTCCAAATCCATACCAGTTTCTTCTACTATATGTTTTACATATGAGAACCAAGAATAAATTCCTGCCGAGTCTAAGTTTTGAGACAAAATTAAAGGATTCTTTTAAAAGGGAATTAACTTCATCAGAATATAATCTAATAAGATACAATATAGATTGAAATTTAATATTAAGTTCCAGAGGGAGTCTCCCCAGATCAGAATAACGGAATTTGATGAGATTGTCAACAAATTGAGAGGATTAGCGCTATAAAACCAGGTTTAATCCACCAATTTCTACATTTGACAATGCCTGTACCAAGTCAGCAATATGATAGTTCTTGTCCATTCGTTTTTGTTGTGTTTTGTCATTTGATTTTGCCATGTAATTGTGGACTTTCCGATTAGATTTTCTCCTGAGTTCAGTATTTTTGCAATTTTACTTTTTACAAACAGAGGCCTTCCATATCTTACGAAATTTCTGGACATTCTTTTTAGTAATGATCATGCATGTTATGCACGGATTTGGCTATACTTTTTGGACCTTTTGGATTATAGCTCTTCATCTTTTATATAAGCTTTGGATTTCAAATATTTTGGCCACGAGCATCACTGAAGAGACAGGTATTGTCGAAATGCGCATCTGGTGCAAGAAAATTGATACCGTTAATTTTGTTATGACTGAGCTGTTTTTGTTTTAATTCGTGAGTATACAGTGGTGCCCGAAGGACCTTCCACAAATGAATTAGAGGAAATAATGTCGTCCCAACATTTGAGCTGCTTCGAAAAGATACCGACCATATGCAAATGAATACAAACACATCTATCAACTTTTATCGGATAGAACACAATCTGTTTAAAAATGGAGTTGAAATTCTCAAAAAATCAATCAAAGTACTTAAGGAATGACTGTAATATTTTTCTGTCTATGACGAAATAACATAAAAAAAATTTTGTGCACACTGAATAACGCGCGTAGCGGGTTATTTAACAGTGTGCACCACATTTTTTATGTTATTTCGAATAGACAGAAAAAATATTACAGTCATTTCTTATAATTTAATTCTAAATTCTATCTTAAACCGTAGAAAACCTTAAAAAAACGTTGATGACGTCACGGTCACATGATTAAATTATGTCTATGGGCTCATAACAAAATAACGTCAGCCAATCAGAAGACGCGTTACATCCAAAATTAAATTATATGTATATAAACTCAACATAGAAACCAGGCATGAAATTTGTATTATGTGCACTTGCATAATGAGTATTAATATCTGATACACTTAATTTATTATGTTTCTCTTCCATTTTGAAGGTTACAAAAAGAATCGGACAATAAAGTAGTTTCTTCTTGGCAAAATAAAGTTCATCAATGGATGCAAAAAGAGGCTAAGTCTGGTCACACAGACAGAGATGAAAGGGTAATATAAAATCTAACAAAAATCATCGAGTCTATTTAAATAGAAAATTATTCTTTCAATTCAAAACAGTACTCACTGCTTTAATACGATAAGATTACACTGCGTTGGTATCTGTACATGTGCATTATGGATTTCGATTCCACACTTTGGCTTCCATTCCGACGGAATGTATCTCCTTCATGCAAAGCTCTGATTCCTTTCACGGATTTGGCTATACTTTTTGGACCTTTTGGATTATAGCTTTCCATCTTTAACATAAGCTTTTGGTTTCAAATATGTTGGCCATGAGCATCACTGAAGAGACATGTATTGTCGAAATGCGCATCTGGTGCAGGACAATTGGTACCGTTAATGTTATTTGACGTCATGACAATGAAACGGAACTATACCAATCGAGATAGAAATTGTCAGTTAAGGTCTGGGTCGGCAAATGTTCTAATACGGATTGTTGAATGGTGTCTCATGGTCCAAACGAGTCATAAAAAACGCCTGAAGTCGGAGGTATCATAGACTATTTTCACTCATTAATCATTTGCGCTAGATTTAATGCAAAATGAGATAAGTTGAAATGTTAACTAGATATAGGAATATGTGGTATGAGTGCCAATGAGACAACTCTCCATTCAAATAGCAATTTATCAAAGTAAACCATTATAAGTCAAGGTACAGCCTTCAACACGGAGCCTTGGCTCACACCGAACAGCAAGCTATAAAGGGACCTAAACATTACTAGTGTTAAACCATACAAACGGGAAAACCAACGGTCTTATCTATATACAAACGAAAAACAAGAAACGAGTATGAACTATATAAACAGACGACAACTACTAAAAATCAGATTCCTGACTTAGAATTTTTCGAAAAACTAAGGATTTTCTTATTCCAGGCATAGATTTCCTTAGCCGTAATTGGCACCACTTTTTGGAATTTTGGATCCTCAATGCTCTTCAACTTTGTAATTGTTTGGCTTTATAAATATTTTGATATGAGCGTCACTGATGAGTCTTATGTAGACGAAACGCGCGTCTGGCGTACTAAATTATAATCCTGGTACCTTTGATAACTATTTACACCACTGTATGGGTCGATGCCACTGCTGGTGGACGTTTCGTCCCCGAGGGTATCACCAGCCCAGTAGTCAACACTTCGGTGTTGACATGAATATCAATAATGTAGTCATTTTTTTTTTATAAATTTCCTGTTAACAAAAGTTTAAATTTTTCGAAAAACTAAGAATTTTCTTATTCCAGGCATAGATTTCCTTAGCCGTAATTGGCACCACTTTTTGGAATTTTGGATCATCAATGCTCTTCAACTTTGTCGTCACTGATGAGTCTTATGTAGACGAAACGCGCGTCTGGCGTACTAAATTATAATCCTGGTACCTTTGATAACTATTAGGACACATGTTTTCTAAATGTTTTCTATGGCACACATCAACATAAGATTTAATGATTATATCTTTAAATTATATTCTGAAACTTTAAGTGATTCTTTTATTTTCTTTTAAAATTTAAATAATTTTTATTTATTGCAGTACGATTACAACAGAGAAAGTAAATACACACAGCTAAACCACAGCAATAGAATTCTTGACAGACACAAAAGGAGGGGAATATTAGGTGACAAAAATGCATGTTTCCTTTACATGCAGGCAGACCCAATGTTATTTAATAGAATAAACTCGGCTTATCACGTATGTTTTTATCTTTTTTAAGCGTATGATAATCGTATACATTTTGTTCTGTTTACGTTTAGTCAGGATAGTGATACACATGAATGGTCGAACCCGCAAAAGCATACAATCAACCAAACCAAAAAAAATCTAAAATGACATTGGTGGATTTAATGTATATCATTTTCTCTATGAAAGGCACAATTTAAACGTTAATGGAAAGCTTAAGATATATCGGGTACTAACTTTAGTTGTTGTCCATTCATTTGATTTTGCTATTTGATTAGGGACTTTCCGTTTTGAATTTTCCTCATAGTTCAGTTTTTTTGTGATTTTACTTTTTCAGTTGTATGGATTTATTTAACATGTTTAACTAAAATTTAGATCTATTATAAACAAAACACCGTCAGAGAGAGGCAAATATAGGGGTTATAACCCAATCCTTTAGACTAGTCTCCTGTGTCACTCCGAACTTATATATGACTTCCTTTACGTTTCTCTTTTTCTGCGTAAATACTTTATACCATGTATGAGATTTAATCTTTATGAAATTTACCTTCAACCGCTCTGTTTCGAAAATATGAGGGAGGACATATAAAGTTACCATGTTACCTTGTTAAAAATTATGATGGTTATATCCAGAACTTCAGTTTTATAACGGAAAACAAAAGGGGTTGGGTTGAATGTCTTTTTAGCTCGAAAACTTTATTTTACTTACTACTTTATTTGAAACATTTTGTCTATGTTGAAAAGAGGAGGCGGTGCAATTTATAAAGAGAAAATATGAAGTGTTGTAATGTATCGTTATCACAGAACGTCATATAAACAAAAACAAATATGGCAACTGCAAGGTTAGAAGCCTGTCAAGTGTCGAAAGAACAGGATCAAACAAGACTTGGAAATTCATCTAGTGCCGACAATATATCTTGTAAATTGCTCTTTTGAGGGCAATCTAAATCTTACAAAAAGAGTCTACCTTTGTTGTACATACTTAAAATGTCGATAGACACACGATAGTTTTCTAACACAAGTGTTTTGGCAATCTGTTACAATCTGTTACAATATTTTACTTTTAATTGTGTGTTTGGTATAATAGAACAGTTATGGTCAATTGAGTCGGTGAATGGCCACAATTGGCAACCCGAGTACGAGTTATTCCCCTGACATGTGGTGCCTGAAAGTAAGAATAGAGATTGACTATCATTCTATTTTACATTTCAGAATGAAGTATTAGCCAAACAATACATACTTGGACTTTTTGCTACGCATGTTGATGCCATCAACACTATATATTCAAATATGGTGTTTAAAACTTATGATAACTCTATAAATTACAGTGGAGTAAGATTTAAAATACAAAGGGTACAGGTGAGTGCTATTATATAAACGTCGCCTTGTGTAAGGCAGGAAAAATATGTTGGTAAAAAACTTGGTATACTCGGGAATAGACTAAAAGTATTAACAAACTTGTTCAAATTCATCATACCATATCTTCCATTTCTATGTAGCAACATTCAAGTAGCGCTGGATAATATATTCCAAGTTGTGTTCATAGATTGCATGTCCTATCATGCATGTCTTTGATAAAAGGTTGTTGCTCACCAGAAAGAAATTAATTCAATGTTTCCAAATGCAGAGTTGGTGATTAAGATTATAACACAATGTTGACTGGTTTTTTTTACATGTTGACCATATTTTTGACATGTTAACCGATTATAATGGTATAGGAAGATGTGGTATGAGTGCCAATGAGACAACTCTCCATCCGAATAACAATTTATGAAAGTAAACAATTATAGGTCAGGTACGGCCTTCAACACGGATCCTTGGCTCACACCGAACAACAAGCTATAAAGGACCCCAACATAACAATTGTAAACAATTCAAACGGGAAATCGTATCTAATCTATATAGAGAAACGAGAAACATGTATAAATTACATAAACAAACGACAAACTACCGTACAACAGATATCAGACTTAGGACAGGTGCAAACATTTGCAGCGGGATTAAACGTTTAAATGGTACCAAACCTTCTCCCTTTTACTGAGACAATAGTATAACATCACAACATAGAAAAACACACGATAAAATATCAATTGGAAGGCTTAACTCAATAAGAAAAATTATGTCTGTTTGTTTTCTTCGTACATTATTTTGTTCAAAGAAATACCTGTACAGTGTCAAGAATATAACATTCGCTTGATTTGTTTGAGAATTTGATTTTGCCATTTCATTTTGGACTTTTATGGACACCTTGACAATATGGTTGGCCGTAATGTAACAGATTGCCATTAATGGATTGATACTGTTGTATTCTCCAGTTATCTTTTCCCGATTATGACGTCACTGAATATGTTCTTACATGAGTAACATGATGAGTGAAACAGTTGGTGCAGTATGATTATACATATCCTTCCTGATGAGTTCACCCGATTATCTGTATACAACTATATACAAATGTTGTCCACTGAGGAGGTGTATATCAAACATTGTCTACCCGAGTAAGAGTTATTCATTTGACGGAATTTTAATCTGGCCGTTGCAATATTTGTTTTTGTTTATCCGACGTTAATTGACAACATAAATTAAAGATGTTGTTAAAGATACGACAAGGGTTAATCACCGGGAAATAATAGGGTTGTTTGATTGAGGCTTAAATTTGTTTGGGTTATTCATTGGGGAATAATAGAGTTATTCGATGGAGTCTTCAATTTGTTGATGTTATTCACCACTCCTGTCAGTTTTTGGGAAAACATAGAAATTATACTATGACGCGTGATTCTGTATAAGCCAATAAAAAATTAAAAATGTAAGGTATAATGACATAAATAGTTGATAAAGTATCAGTAAAATATACCAACATCGTAAGCCAAAAACAGTTTTCCAAGTATTGTTTCGAATTGATTGTCATCTTTACAGTCCGTAACAGAGCGGGGTTAAATATATTTTTGAATGAAAAAAGTAATTGGGACATTTAGTTAATAAATTACTTACTTCAAAACAAGAGAAAGACTCGACTTCATGTGCCATAAACTTCATGTTGTATGTTCATGTTAGTATATCTTATATACAACCTTACTTGTTATATCATAAACAACACGACGGGTGCCACATGTGGAGCAGGATCTGCGTACCCTTTCGGAGCACCTGAGATCACCCCTTTTCTTTTGTGGGGTTCGTGTTGTTTATTCTTTAGTTTTCTATGTTATGTCATGTGTACCATTGCTTGTCTGTTTTCATTTTTAGCCATGACGTTGTAAGTTTATTTTCGATTTATGAGTTTGACTATCCCTCTGGTATCTTTCGTCCTCTTTTAGCAAAACTGTGTCAACACACATCGTTTCTTTCTAACTTAGATAATGACAGACGCCACAGAGAAGTGTTCGACCAATCAAGCATCAAAGTTTTGTGAAAACAATACAGATGTTGTCAACTTTCTGAACCTCCATTCGCAGTCTGATCACTCTGCCTTTTGTCTGGCATATACTTTTACATATAGAGACTTTCTACATGGAAGCTTAGGTTTAGCTTGGATGGCATACACAGGACGTAAGTAGTCAGTCACATTCTTCTTAGAATTATCTTGAAAATCATTATGGTTTCAGTGAGGATTGTCATGACAACCACTGTGTTTTGAACAGTGCTTTGTAAAAAAAATTTGCGATACCTCTGTATTTCAAAAAAATATAAATGAAACTTGGATCTTATTGTTAGTGTTTATGATCAATAAACGTGTTCAATTCTAACTGGTACCATATATATAACATTCGCATTATTAAATTTAAACATCTTCCAAGAGCCAAACAAAAAAAGTCGAACTACTGCTTTAATTTCATATATATGTTGCTTTTCACAGATCTTTCTCCAATGTCTGTTATATATCTATATGATTTTTTCTTTTCTTTACTGAATTTATCATCAAAGTTAACACATTTGAACGCCAGGACTGTAAAGACATATATAAACCTCAATTCAATTTTCCAAAAAAAAAAAAAAAAAAAAAAATATGGTAACGCATCCGAATAATATTTTACAGAAACTTCTGGTGGCATATGTGAAAAATACAAATCATTCTCAGGAAATGGCCTGCCAGTGATGAAATCTCTTAATACCGGTGTTGTTACACTTCTGAATTACGGTGAGGATGTACCACCAAGGTTGTCACACTTATCATTTGCACATCAAGTAGGACACAGCTTCGGATCCCCGGTAAGTTTAAGATATTTGAAAAGAAACTGTGTTATGTGCCGTGTAGTCTTAAAGATTATTTTACGGAGAGGATTTTGGTCAAGAGACTTAAGTTGTACACATTTTCAATCTTACTTAACATTCTTCTCAACATGCATGAACACATTTCTACTGCATTAAAGTTTAATCTTTCAATCCTTAATTTCAAATCTTCAGCCAGCGCCTGTAAATATTGAGTATAACTTTTATATATAACTTGCTATATTATGATTTCTGTCATATAGGAGTTGCTTATTACTAGAAATCCTTTGAGTCAAAGCTTCAAAAGCGTTTCCGACGACACCTGGATAAATTTAATCAATATGCAATATCTGTGTCGTTGCCACAACCGTGATCTCTTTTCGGTAATACGTGACATCATCAGCGTTTTTTTCCCACTAGTGAAGCAATGATTGCTTTGGAGTAACCGTTAATCTAAGGCCGTGTTCACACCAAACGCCATATACAATAAACTTATTTACAATTAGTTTAATGTACTGGACATTGGTTTCACATTAAATTTGTTCACATCTATCACCTTGTTTAATTACCTGTACATAAGATTTGATCACACTTATAAACTCTATGTTATTTAAATGTTCATTACGTTGAACCGAATGCAAAGTTTTCGGACAACTTTTCTAGCAGTAAGGGAACGACCATTTGACTTCAAATCGGGGACGGGGGGTATCGATGGAAATATTTCGAACCCCAATTGGATAAAAAAAAAAGGTCCTACCGATGATACAAAAATATTCTAAATCAAGAGTTTCCCCATACATTATAGCGTTAAATGTTGAAAAACAATTGATTACCAGCATCGAAAAAAACCCAATTTCTGGCTCAGATTAATTAACAAAATACCCCCCCCCCCCCTCCTTTTTTTTAAGTTAAGTGGTTGCTTCTTTATGAAAGCCATTTTGATGATTTGCAGTAGTTTAAAAATAATAAAGATATGTCTCGATTAAGCATTAGAAAACGTAGGCTGCAGCAGCGTGCTTACAGGCGAAGAATATATATATTTTATTCTCATAAAGCCAATGCATTACATCGGTACAGAGATTGAAGGAGTAGAAGGAATGATATATTAGGGATCACCATAATCCTGTCTTTTCTGTTTGTTTCAAATGGTATTTCTTCTCCAAGGAGTATTTGACAAAGGGAGGGGGTAATGTTTTTTTTTTAGTTTTAAGGGTAATTTAACGGATCCGAGATACATGTACTAGACAAACAATACATTTACCTCACACTTTTTAAGTAATGCATTTATGAGTGAATTGTTGTTTCAGTAAAGACCAGTGGCAAACATTTCTGTGCAAGTCAAGTCGATTCGGAAAGACCTTAATTTTCAAATGAATTATGTGTTCGGCAATGATGCTGCTTCGAGTCTTGATAAGGGCTTACTAAAGCTACGTTAAGTTAAAAAGAAAAAAACCAAATAAATATATCAAGTTTAGACAAATATTTCTGTAAAGAACTTTATTAATAATTGTTATGAATATCAATTTTATTCAAAAATTGTTTCTTCCTTAAATATACACGGTGAAACTAATGTTTTAAATGCCTAGTTTTGTGTACACTTAATCAACACAAGGCCTACATCTAATATCGACTGCATGTAGACAAAACATGTTTTACACTACATGTAAACATTGAATTTTATCAATGGGAACGTAATTTTGTTTAGTTTACGTGTGAGTTACACTTACACAACACCGAGTTTAGGTCAATGTGAACACGGACTAAATCTTTGTTTCACTGTAAAGATTTGGTAGATTGTGGTTTTTGTCGACAGTTAACATTTTTTTTCTAAAGATTCTGCTTTTATTTTTCTCTTTTGTAATTCTTCCCTCTTTCTGATAACACAGACACACATGGTAATATTAAGCAAAGCATTAAAGTAGAAAATAAGTATAAAATTAGTATAAGATAAGTAAAAGTATTTTTCCTTGCACTTTTCCTTTTATTAGTTTAATTTCTGAGTTTACGAGAAAGGCACTGGCAGTGTACTTTTGGCAGGGTGATATTGCAGGTAATTTTGACTCCCTTTTTTGCTCTTTTTAATGGACCTATTCCTTAAATGATAAGTAAAAAGGTATACTAGACAATATGCTTTGATTCAATAATATGATTCAATCCTTGCTATTTCTTACTTCTGACGCAAATACTAAGTTTTCATTATGATGCACGACCATAAATAACTATTATCTTAATCTAAAATAATGGAAGAATAAGTATTTCGATCAGATTCTTCTTGTTTTTATAATGTGTTGGTATTAACCTTACAGCATGATAATGGCCAATTGTGTGCTCCTTATGGTACTGCTGCAGTAGATGCTGAAGATGGGAAGTACATTATGAATGATGGATCTACAAACGGAAAGATGCAACACAATGATGAATTCTCTCCTTGTAGTAAAGATAATATTACTAGAGTAATGGATGCTGTGTTTAAAGGCAGATATGGCAAAGTCAACTGTTTTCAAAGTATGTTTCTTAACGTCTATAAAATTCATTAGTTTGAAGATATCATGGATTATATATTTACCAAGAAAGCATATTCTAGCCAAAAGTATAATACAAAGATGATAAACACTCCTGTTTTAACTAGCTTTGCTCGATTCCTAATTTGGTAGATTAAAAATATAACAGACAGTCTGTTAATGAAGTCATATTATAGCCGAAAGTTCAATATAATGAATGATTATAAACACCCCTGATTAACTCGCTTAGGTCGATTCCTAATTTGGTAGGTGAAAAAGTGTAACAGACAGTCTGCTTTAGCTCTTACTTGTGACAAAAATACTTATTGTATAATAAGTGGTTGATTTGAGACACCATGAATATCTAATGAATGTGTCTGCAGTAAAGAAAGTATACTTCAATGATCATATATGAAACATTTAATCTGAAATGCTTGGACGTGAAAATGTACTAGTAAATACATTTTCAAATTATGCTGAGATAGTTTCCTCCAAACATATCCCGTGATGTTTTTTTTTTTTTTTTTGGTATAATATATATTGTTTTGTACAGCTTTTAACATAACAGCGGCTTTTAAAACACTGAAAATAAACGTAATTGACCATTCTGACAAGTTCCTAGTACGCGGTACAGATTACCCGCAACGGATATTGACTGTCTTCCTTATTTCTTGTTAATTGACTCTGACCAAAACAACCTGATTGGTTCAGGCTTATATGACAGTCGCCTATTTGAAGAGATTATACATTTAGAGAAAATAATAAGAATATCACAAACTTGTAAACAAGTCAATAGTCCATACCTAGAACCAAAACCTGATTCTTTATAAAAACTGAAGTAATTATAACGATTATATGTATGAACAGAAACATCACAAAACGACCTTAAATTTTCCATTTTAATTTTTGGCAGTTGATATTCATTTCATATATTTTTCTACATAGACCTATCATTATAATTTGGCTGTCTAAAATGAAATATAGAAGAATTAAGATAGTATCCACAATGACAAAAAAAGCCGAAATCAATAAAACAAAAATCAAATCGGAGGTAACTAAAAACGGGAAGCTCCTTATCAAATTGCAATTTCAAAAACTCAAACACATATCGAGCAGCAACATCTGATTCCTTTAACAAATGAAATAAGAATAACAACTACTTGTATGAACAGAAAACATCACAAAATTACCTTGAATTTTCTCTGAAATTTGTTCGGCAGTAGATATTTATTTCATATATTTATCTAAATAGACCTATCATTATAATTTGGCTGTATAAAATGAAATATAGAGGAAGTAAGATAGTATCAGCAATGACAAAAAAGCTAAAATCACAAAAACACTAAAAACGGAAAGCCCATAATCAAATTGCAAATTCAAAAGCTCAAACACATAAAACTAATGGTTAAAAACTGTAATATTCCAGACTTGAGGAATTATAAAAGGAATTACCAATTGAACTTAGAAATACCCATGACTAAAGTATCTTCCACGAGTGTGGCTTTCAAGTGATCTGTCTTTATATACTATATTTAAGAACTGATAAACTACGCTTCGTGACTACCAATGACGTCAACAAATGTCGTATATCTTTGGCTTTTAGACTACAATGCAGATGTTTGTGCTTATCCTGTATGATAACCTAAATCATATAGAAACCGATTTTCCTTTTTTAGATGATAATACTGCCTTCTGTGGTAACAATATTGTGGAAGACGGGGAGGAGTGTGACTGTGGTTATGATGAGGATTGTACTGACCAGTGTTGTGTTGGACGACAGTCTGATGGCAGTGGATGTGTACTTATGGCAGGAAAACAGTGCAGGTGATTTTGACTCCTTTGTTTTTATTTCTGAATATCAATATTTAAAGTTGTCAACAAGAAAGTAGTGCTTTGTTATTCTTAAACATTGATGAAATTTATTATAATCATAATTTGTCGTAATCTGGAGTATAAAAATAAAACAACAGATGCAAGATTTTAAATGAAAGGTTAATGATTTTAAAATCATCGTTTTGTTTACACCACAATGAAAAATGAAAAAAAACCCAAACCAAACAACATCTATATATATATATATTCGTATTATTATAATCATATCTTTAATTTTGCAAACAACTAAGGAAAATAGGCGGATCACTTCTGTTGAGATTCGATCAGGGATTGTAAATTTACTCTTTTTGTAGTCCGTCACAAGGAAGCTGTTGCGATCCAGAGACTTGTAGACCAGTCACAGATGGCCGCCAATGTATACCAGAAACAGACTGTGCTGCTGCATCTTATTGTACATATCTTTTTAATATTGGCCCATTGTGTCTTTCTATGGTGTGATATTATACTATTGTTTCAGAAAAGGGAGAAGGTTTAGTACCATTAAAACGTTTAATCCCACTGCAATTGTTTGCACCTGTCTTTTAGTCAGCAATCTGATATTCAGTGGTTGTCGACTGTTTGTATGGTTCATAAGTGTTTCTTGTTTCTCTTTTTATGTATCTAGATAAGATCGTTTATTTTCCCGTTTGAATGGTTTTACACTAGTAATTTGTGTGGCCCTTTATTGCTTGCTGTGCAGTGAGAGCCAAAGCTCAATGTTGAAGGCGATACCTTGACCTATAATGTATTACTTTTATAAATTATTACTTGGATGTGGAGTTGTCTCATTGACACCCATACCACATCTTCCTATATCTATTTTTAACGTTTATCTTCAACGGTTCAATCTTTAAGATTTTTTAAGATTTCATGATTGAATTGTAAAGCAACGCTCAGACACATATATGTGTAACATGAGGTAAATATACAATATTAAACATGATTAAACTCAACTAGAAACACTAAGTGTTTAATTATGTGTAATTTAAGAATACTAAAACAGTTTGAATTACCTCTATCGTGTACGTATATGTTTAAATTCATGATAATTTGCTATTACAAATGTATCCCATGGCCAATGAAGCGTTGGAGCTTTCAATCACTTTCCTTAACTGTTTTTCAATGGACAGGCATCCTGTCCAATGTCTGTTACTAAGCCGAGCTATTTAACGTATTGTAATAGCTATTTGAAAGTTTGTGTGGATGGGGTAAGTACATGTATTTATGTCTGATTGTCTCATGAATAAACCTAACCAGGTTGACTTTCCTTTGGAGATGTATCTGCCCCTCACTCTGCTGAAAAATAACCCGTTCATGTAAATGACGTTTATAAAGGTGCATGCAAAAAGCAAGCAGTATTTTGTAATGACATAAGGAACAAATGAAAAAAACATATTATCCGACCCATTCAAAACTTTCATTTCCTATCGTTAATTATCCGTTTTTAGATGGTGACGTTCCCTTGTCACCATCTTACGGTGTTTATATATCTCAACTTGTACGATTCGCTCGTGTATGTAACAATGTTTTAGATTTTAACGAGAGAAATTTATGTATTACTGAAAAATTATTACACCAGGGTTTTCGATATCACAAACTAGTCAAAACATTTACTAAATTTTTATCATCGGTATAAGACATCATTCGTAAATATAGCTCAACATGCAGACTTCTAATACGTTAAGGTATTTCACATCCAATTTTTTATGGAAATATTCTTTATAAAGCACAAAGGTGTCAGTATTCACCTCAGAAACTTACAAAACCTTTGAATAGACTTATTAAGAAGGGATATAATTACGATACTGTTGTCAAGTCATTAAAGATTGCATATTTTGGCGTTAATATTGAGTCACTGATAAGGTCTTTGCATCGGAACTAAACACATTTATTCTAAAAACAGTTGTTGGCACGACACGGGTTATGTTCTTCTCATATATATTATGATGGTATGATACTAAACCCCTAACGTGAAGGATTGTGCCTGATGTTCATATGATGAAATCATAATCTTTCAGTCGGTTTTATTGAAGTCTGGAGCTGGCATGTCAGTTAACTGCTAGTAGTCTGTTGTTATTTATGTATTATTGTCATTTTGTTTATTTTCTTTGGTTACATCTTCTGACATCAGACTCGGACTTCTCTTGAACTGAATTTTAATGTGCGTATTGTTATGCGTTTACTTTTCTACATTGGTTAGAGGTATAGGGGGAGGGTTGAGATCTCACAAACATGTTTAACCCCGCCGCATTTTTGCGCCTGTCCCAAGTCAGGAGCCTCTGGCCTTTGTTAGTCTTGTATTATTTTAATTTTAGTTTCTTGTGTACAATTTGGAAATTAGTATGGCGTTCATTACCACTGGACTAGTATATATTTGTTTAGGGGCCAGCTGAAGGACGCCTCCGGGTGCGGGAATTTCTCGCTACATTGAAGACCTGTTGGTGACCCTCTGCTGTTGTTTTTTATTCGGTCGGGTTGTTGTCTCTTTGACACATTCCCCATTTCCATTCTCAATTTTATTTAATATTTGAGTATGAGAAATACATTTTTGCAATTATCTTTCGTCACAAGTGACATTATAATTTTGTTCGTATGTTTATTTATAAAATAAAACTCTTTTTTATTGATCGAAGAGAAAAGATTTTCATTCTTTTAAGTTTTTAGATTGTAAATTCAAAATTGCAATGGTCGAGCAATCCCCACAATATTGATATAAAACAAACTGTTTGAAAGATGTTTCTCAAACATATGTAATCAATTTCAGATAGTTCCAATGTAATATTTATTTCAATTTGTAGTTATGTACCGGATCAGTTTGTTCAAAGATAGACTATGTACCGCAGAACAAAGTTACATGGGTAGAGTGTTTTGTACAATCAGCTGGTGATACGGTTGCTGACAAGGAAAGGCAATGTCTGCTGGGCTGTAGTAAGAAATTACTATACGTTTACGTTATATTAATATAAAAAAAGAAGTTGTGGTTTAATTGCTAATGAGACAACTCTCCACAAGAGACCAAAATAACACAGAAATTAACAACTATAGGTCACCGTACGGCCTTCAACAATGAGCAAAGCCCATACCGCATAGTCAGCTATAAAAAGCCCCGAAATGACAATGTAAAACAATTCAAACGAGAAAACTAACGGCCTAATTTATGTACAAAACAATGAATAGAATTGCACTTGCATATATTTAATACAGAGCACTTATTAACCAATTGCAATTGACGTTCAAAAATGTCTTTTTAAACATGTTTTGCCAAAATTGTCCGGGAATGACGATACTATTTCTATCAAAATATACATTTCCCCCTCGAAATGATACATGTGATATGTGGGCCTAAAAGTTAAGATAGTCTGATTGAAAATATAGAATGTTTTAACGAGATATAAAAATAACAAGATGTGCTTTGATTGCAATTGAGAAAACTCTCTATAAGAGACCAAATGACAAAGAAATTAACAGGTATAGGTCACCGTATGGCCTCCCACAATGAGTCAAACCCATACCACATAGTCAGCTATTAATGGCACCGATATGACAAATTTGTAAATCAACTCAAACGTGAACCTGACTTACAGTTGTCTCATTGTCATTCATACCACATCTTCTTTTTTTTTTATATTTACAGTACTCACAGTTATTGACACGCATGCAAAGACAATTACAAAAAATAAAAACATCGTGCATTTAAGACTAAAATATCAATCAGTACACATCCATCACCCAATCGATTTAGAGTAAATACGTTATTAACATGGCCTTGAAATGTATGTCTTCATTTGGGAGCTAACAATGTCATCAATTTGAATGGTCAATCTGTCAACAAAAACATTTATGAGCATGCGCTGTGTGTACGGTAGTGATTTTACTAGGTAAACAGAAAAGTAATGCATGATATCTGCTAATTTTGCACTGGCGGTGCTAAAATTTTAATTATTTTGTAGAGGTAAATAACACCGATACATGTTACAGTTCCGATGGGGATCTTAAACTCGGACCATTCCTTCTGTTATTACAAGAAATAAAGAATGCAACACTTAGTGAAAACGTAAAGCTTTCTGCAGGTTTGTGTACATGTGTTTTTATAAAATATTTTTTACAATCGCAGTTTAAACATAATTATGATAATTTTTATCTAAGAGCAGACTATAGGTGCGTGAAAGGAACATTAAAAGAAAACACTGTGTTTGTAGATATTAATGATCAATAAATTTTGAACCCTTTTAACAAATGATTCTTTTCTATAATCGTTTTGTATGTAAATATTTCCTTCACTCTTGGTAAAATTTTGGATGTTAACCGACTCACTTATTCAGGATAAACCAATACTTCATAATCTAGTACAGTAACTATCCATTTACTTTTCATATAGTCTTAAGAGTATGGTTTTGTGGAAATGCTGTTTTGTGAGTTATATTTTATTTAAGAACTGAATGCTTCTTTTTGTAAATTTATTGTGGTGTAAAAGCGTTGACCGAAGTACATTTTACTAAAAATGTACGCACGGTCAACGCTTTTACAACCCTATAAAGTTACAAAAAGAAGCATTCAATACTTATAATTACATTTTTTAGCTATGATAATGAAAACACGAATTTTATATATTTTATTATTTAATTCACCTGTGCACTTTATTGTTGGAGCACGTGTTATAATGAGTGAAAAGTTGTATTGAGCAATGCAACTGCTTACGGAATAACACGTGATGTGCAGTTAGCCAATCAGAATAAAATATCATAATGAAACATACATCTAATGTAATTATTACTTTAAATTATTGTTATGTTGTCTTTTATCAATTTATGGTATATGAAGACTCCGTGCATATCTCCATATGTTGTATGCTGACCCAGTATCTTTTACATTTTATTATTAGGATCACCGTGTAACAATTATAAAGGCTACTGTGACACATTTCAACGTTGTCAGGACGTAATTGAAAAGATGGACACCTCTGCAGAATCAATCTCGGATACACAATGTTGGAACCTTGTAAGTACTCAAGCCAATTAAATCAGTCGTTACTAGACCATACCGAGACATCGCAGGACTGTGACTATATTAAAGAACCTACGCCTTATTTAAGCCTGGATTTTTAGAATTCGTATTTTCATTTGATGAAGTCACGCTGATTAAAGGTGAACATTTATTCCTTGTATAATGAGGAAATTCAGATGTAATTATTACCCGTGTATTGCAATAAGAGAAATAAGATAAATCGATTATAAGATACTGCTTATAAAGACATTACAAAAAATGCATGATACAAGAGGTTGTAAAATAAACATCAAAATTACGAGCGTATAATTTTGTACGCCAGACGCATGCTTCTTTTGAGAAAGACTCATCAGAGTCGCTCGAATAAAACGAAATAAAAGGCATAATAAAGTTGTGACTGTCACTTACAGCCCGGTGAAAAGTTTGTTTATGTTTGACAATAGCAATGTATGATAGTATCGTTATATATTATCACCATACTTCTGTCCTCAAATATCAAACTGGCGTCTTATAATGCAGTGTCATTCAAACAATAAACATACCCTGGATATGTTTAGAAGTCATTGTTTAATCTGCGACAAAAACCTAAATCAGATAACTCAAAAAGTGGTCCACAAATACACTTAAGATAAACAGGTTGAAAAAGTAAAGGCATATCTATGACAATTAATGTTAACCATAAATATATTCATATCTTGAAATATATATTGACTTTTCTGATATTGTTTTCATTCTTTACGTTTTTATCAGTTTTAATATATATTTTTTTCAGAAACATTGGTGGATTGTACTGCTATTAGCTAAAGGACTGGTTTAGTTTCAAGTGTCGTTTTGTTGAATATTTTGTTAAAGCACTGACTTAAATCAAAGTTAATTATATGCATGTTCGTTGACATTAAAACAATCTACAACAAATTAATTTGTTGTTTATAAAACTTGTGTCATACCATCGAAGTTTCGGAGAAAATAATCTTTTGCCCTGTCCAAACTTCAAAAAAAATTTCACCTGCATATCATTTTGTTAATGATGGAAAAAGTAGTGGACATATGTGTTTACAACAAAGCCTGCAGTTAAATTAACATACTAATTGTTTTCGCTGTGTTGAAGGCCCATTGATGAATGGCCTTAATCTTGTTTCTTCTCTTTAGTCGGGTTGTCGTCTCTTTGACACATTACCCATTTCCATTCTAAATGTTTAAGAATAGAAGATGGGGTCGAAAAGAAATGAAGTGTATATCGACAAGCACAGGCATTGCAATAAAACTGACATCGGTAAGTATATATGTAGAACTCGGAGGTGCTATGGGGACGCTGATGTTCGATGGTCACGCTGAAGTGCGATGGTCTACGCCGAATTGCGACGATCCTTTCGCCGAACTGCGATGGTTTTGCATTACGTTTGGACAATGTGACGTTTTCAAATACAAATTGCTCCGTGTCGAAGACCTCATTTTGACCTATTACGGTTTACTTTTACAAATCGTGACTTGGATGGAGAGTTGTCTCATTGACACTCAGACCACATCTTATATCTACTTAGGCAGGAGAATAAAATTTTGTAGATGAAGGTTTCATACGTACAAAGGAAAGGAAACAGAATGAAACGAACGATTCAAATCCCAAACAGTTTTGAGCATTAGAGGTGGGGGTTACAAAAATATGTCAAACTAAGTCGGAAAACAAACCATTGGGGAAAGGCGACTAAAAGATGATCTTGGTCTGCAGATGTGCTAACCAGTGTTTGTGAAAGCATGTATAATGCATGTCGAAAACGTTTTATTAGACAAATAAAATGTATTGATCTTAGTATTAGAATGAATGTGGCCATTGATTGACTGGGACAATTTAGATGAACGTTTGTATGTAACGACCATTGCTCACTGTGTACTTTTTAAAGACACTTAACCTATGGGGTCACTAAAGGTTCTCAACACCTTAATAAAGTAATTCGAAAAAATTAATCAGAAATAACACGATGTTTTGATTTATATCAATTATATAAATCAAAACATAAAGGTTATTCCTGATTAATTTTTCGAATTATTTTATAATTAAAGCCGTTTAGAAACCTGTGGTGACCCCACAGTTTAAATGTCTATCGTAGGTACGTCGTGAATAGTGGTCGTTACAGACACACGTTCACGTAAATTGTCCCAGTCAATGGATGAATTTAATGTGTCAATCAATGGCCACAGCCACACTGTTTTGAATTTCATTCTAATTTACTCTTCTCTTCAAGTATGCATCACATAATTGTGTGTACACGACTTAATAATAAACTAAAATTACGTATTACCAATGTTTTCGTGATATCAAGTAGCTATATTTTTTGTTTTATACTTGAGATGAAACCTGCTATGTCAGAAAAAACGCAATCTTAATAATTCTATTTTGCGTATACAGTTATTATCTTCTGCAATTGGTTAGGCCAAAATAAACCCAAATGGTCCAAACTTGGTGTACTTGGTGATGCTCAGCAGAGAAACAGCTAATCGTTAAGCTTTTTATTTAACAGAAAAGGCGTCACGTCTCACTATATATATGAGTCAAACATGATTGTACTTAGTGGTTTTTATTTCTTAAAAACTGTTACGATATTCGATAATTAGATAAATGAGTGTTGTGAGCAATTTCTTCACTGTAAAATGACAAGAACAAGTTACTAGTATATTTGACAAAATTAAATGTGTTCTGCTTAGTTAGTACTCTAGACGACCATCGCACTTCAGTGTACACACCAACGCACTTCAGTGTATCTAACAACAAGTAAGCGTCACAAAGTCACCATCGCACTTCAACGTGTTAACCAACGCACTTCAGCGTGGAGCATCGTACTTCAGCGTGACCATCGCGGTTCGGCGTACCATCCCGGTTCCGAGTCCTACATAGATAAAGGAGAAGTGTCTTGATATCTAATGGGTCATATATAAACAGCATACTCCAAAACGACAAGATAGTTATAAATTAAAGTTTCAAGTTGATTATAGACTTCAACTTCATCAAAAACTACCTCGATCGACCAAAAACTTTAACCTGAAGCGGGACAGACGGACGGACGAACGAACGCACAGACCAGAAAACATAATGCCCATAAATGTGGCATAAAAAAACCCAGCACAATACCTAAAAAAATAGAAAAGAACAAAAAATTAAAGATAATCAGAAAACTCCCCCCCCCCTTTTATCAGAGCTAACAAACCTTTATACACAAAGCGGTGATCAAGAATTTTTGTTCTTTGCGTATTAGCTTACAAAACGCTTTTAATGCATTTCTCCATTAAACCAGTAAAAATGCAGTTTTTTTAGATTTCATTTATTACAATATATTCTGTTTTCATTTAAACGCCTTGATTCGTGTGTAATAAGCAGTGCACTCTGCCAACTCTGTAGTATTTGGATAAGGGGAAGTAATCAACATGTAAACATAATGTAAACAAAATCAAAGTCCAGGTAAGAACTCATTTTTAGAATATACAAACAATTTACAAATGTAAATTTGTCAGGAATTCAATACATTACTTCTTGTGGTAGTTTTTATTCTCATGCTAAACACAGAGAAAATAACTTGTGACAATTTCCGTGCTAACTAGGTAGAACTTGTCTTGTAATAATGTAAACCCGTACGGCTGTAAACAATTTATAGTAACTACGATCTATTTTTAGATAAGGTGTGTATAAATGAATGAAATGAGATAAAAGAACAACGACATAATAATTTATTGTATTTACTTCATTAAAACAAGACGAGTTCAATAGTGATCTTGTGTACAGTGACGACATTCGTGTACAGTTCAATCCACGTTTAGTGTTTCAAATCATTTGCGCGAGATCCGTATACAGTCAAGTCGGTAGTCACCGGGTTTAGTCTATAGATTATTTTCATTTTTGCTGATGTGCTTTGTCTGTATGTTTTTTTTTTGTGCTTATTTGTTACATTTTTGTTTATGTTTGTGGTGATTAAGATTATAACACAATGTGTTGACTGCTCTACCCTCGGGCTCGGAATGCGGTATTTTTGTTATTTTACTTTTTCAAGTTACCGTCCTTAAGGTTCATGTGGACACTTTGGGTAAAATGGCCGTATTTTCACCTCAAAATTTACTCGGAGTACAGACAAACCTGTGCATCTGTAAAATTGTTAAGGCATAGCATGCCCTAGATAAATAAATTTCAAATATGTTTTATGTTTAAGAAAACTAAAAACTTACCAGGATTTTGCAGTGCACTTTTTTTCATTCCTCCAGAAGGTGCCAAAATAAACTATAAGGTCCGAGAACACAATTATTTCGTAGTGCATTTCTTTTAGAACATAAATGAAAATTAAAAAAATCCCACCTGCGCTTTCTCAAAGAAACTTTTACAGTGTGTTGTACTACTTTTGGGACAAATTATATCAAAATTATAGAAAACTTCATCGGCTCTAACTCAAAATATGGACAGTTTTATGTTTAGGGCGTCTTGAAATCTTTTGACAGCTTCCGAAGTGCTAATTTTCAACCTTTTTTAGCTGGACCAAATCACTACTTTCCTTTAAAATTCTGGACCCAACTTTTTTTTACAGTGTAATTTCACCCCCTACTTGCAATTTGAGGCATTAAACATGGAGAAATAAATTTGAAAGGGGTATAAAAATTAATGGCAAGTAACCCACTGTCAACACTAGGGACTATATTCGAACAACGAAAATCAAGGGACTACAATTGTGGTCTCGGACCATAAGTTGGGAAATTAAACAGGTTTGAGAACTTCACCATAGGTAATAATTGAAGTGAGCGGTATTGATTGACATGGACAATAGATGGACAATAGAAACCTGACAATGATTGATACCTTTAACTCGAGAGTATATATTTTTTGACAGGTTGCCTTTTCTACGATAGAACATTCTGGTTATCGTTCAAGCAGCTGGATAAAGTAACATCAGTTCAATGACATGGGAGGGGGACGATTTTGCGATGATTTTGTCATGCTAAAAATAACTAAAAAGATTCATATTTATATAGGGTTAATACTTGAAGCATATTTGCCTTCAAGCATCACGCTTACTACGTACCGTCTTTCCATAATAGGTGAGAAATTCACATGAAAAAAAAAATAATACTTTTTTCAAGCAGTCATTGAACCATGAAAATGATGTCTAGAACTGTAAACATATGACACTAGAAATTCGTAACATAAGTTATCTGCATGCAATTTGTGTTTGCTCATTGTTAAAGGCCGTTCGTTGATCTATATAGTTTTTAACTTCTGTGTATTTGATCTATATAGTTTTTAACTTCTGTGTTATTTGTGGAGAATTGCTCATTGGCAATCATACGAAATCTTTGGTAAATGTGTATTATAAAACATTTTTTGTTGAAATAACACAATTTACAGAAAGTAGTGCGCTGCGTATGATTCACATTGTATCTTTATGTCCTCATTTGAACTACTTCTTTTACTACAATGACTCATAATGACTATTATCAAAAAAGATGTGTTATGATTGCCATTGAGATAACTCTCCACAAGAGATATTGAACATTTTGTTTACATATTGACTTAAAGCAATTCTTACCTTTATTGACGGAAATAATCTGTTTTTAATTTAAAAATATCTATGTATATCTTTTAACTTTCAGAAATGGAGATAAACGACCTCCCACCGGAACTACTTGTTACAATATTTCAACAACTCAGCAAAGAAGATCTAATATGGAAGATACACAATGTGTGTACGTATTGGCGACACTTAGCACAAGCTGGGAATTTATGGACAGATCTAGATATTAACCGCCTCATTATCGAAAACCACGGAAAACAGGATGCATTGTTAAAGTATCTTCTCTCGATTTTAATTCATGTTCAGTATGTGAAGTCATCCCCAGATCGTCTGCTTCCTCTTCTGATAAAAAGTAAAGACACTTTGAGAAATATTCGACGAATTGATCTGGTACCTACAATAGACTCTTTCTACCTTAGCTCAAAAGAACTTTTTAAAGGCCTAAGTGCGAAATGTCCAAATCTTAAATCTCTGCACTTGAAATTTTTATCAGAGTCTCTTTCTGTTTTGAGGCAAGTTTTTGATCTTAATTTAGAAAATGTGACCTTAATTCACAAACAGAACATAGGAAACAAACGTGACATAATTAGTCGTGAGATGGACACCGTCGCCAAACTATTAAAGGAAAAGGCAAATGAAATCAGGAAAACCAAAAGAATTGAGCTCCAATCGTATTCGAGCGATTTTTTAGCACCAGTCTTGGAATTGAATTTGTCAAATCTGACCCGTCTGACGGCGTTTGGAAATTTCATAAAAGATAGCACAATACACACGATTCTCCTCCCTGAAACAAACATAACCGAACTAAATTTAGATTTTTCAAATATTACTGACCAAAGTTTGAATGATATAGCTGAAAATGCAAAACATTTAAAATATTTGTCATTAAAATGTTGTAGCAGAATTACTGATAAAGGAGTTGCCATGTTAACAAAATCCTGCAAGACGTTAGAAAGACTTAACATTCGGAACTCAACGGCAACCGATAGCCCTTTTTCTTCCAATTTATCTCTAGGTGCTATCTCTCCAATATGTACATCACTGAAAATTTTGTCGGCGCAAAATTTACCAACTTTCGATATTGCTACTTTAACCGCCTTGACGCATTCATGTCGAATATTGACCTCAATCAGTTTTAATTATTGTTGCGATCTGTCAGACGTGTCTTTGGGAGTAATTGGACAAAACTGTCCGGTCCTGCTTTCTGCAGATTTCAGCCAGTGTCCAGAAATTACATTGGACGGCGTTAGAATCCTGTTGACCTGCTGCCTCGGTATGGAGAATATAAGTTGTATGGTCTGCGATGGGATTACAAATTTCTGTGAGATGCCACCAAAGGTAACCGTCACGGAAGTTGTTAGCCGCGAACATGCGCAACGTGACAAAGATCGAGTTATTGTAAGGGAACCAGACGAAGAAGGGAAGCAGAAATATTCAAAGCTTAGGAACGTTAATCTCTCATATTGTTATAATTTGAAACCAGAAGCACTTATTGGGATATCAGAATTATGCAAAAATCTGCACATGCTAATTTTACGTTTTTGTGAAGGTCCTGTGAATGATGTCAGCGTTGATATTTTACGTCGTGTTTTTACAAATTGTTGTTACCTCGAATACATTTTAGTTGGTCCTGAGTTCAATTCTACAATTCACAGAAAAGATATTGTTTAACATAAAAAACACACTTCTGACATAAACATGCAGTTACCGTTTATATGTATTTTTTGTAAAAACTTATTGA
The DNA here is from genome assembly GCF_965363235.1 of Mytilus galloprovincialis. NCBI lineage: Eukaryota > Metazoa > Mollusca > Bivalvia > Mytilida > Mytilidae > Mytilus > Mytilus galloprovincialis. Next base: position 17,015,321 of record NC_134848.1, on the reverse strand, counting down.
CGTATATGTTTATATTTTTGTAGTCATGAGTAATTTGAAAAGTTTGGTCTGAAATGTTTTGTAGCCCGCTTTTGTGAATGTTTTTCGTCGTTGAAAAGAGCATTTCGGGATCCAAAGGTTGGATGTGTACATAGTATATCAACTAAAAAAAAACAACAACGAAACGACAAACAAAATTAAACAAAGAAAAAAACCACATAGAAATATGAGGCTCCCACAGGGTACCCCCTCATGTCGCAAGGTCGCTTTTAAATTCGTCGAGAGGTCGTTTTAAAAGTAAATGTACAGGTCGCAGGTCGTTTTTTCCCAACACAGAGGACGGAAGTCGGTCGGAGGTCGTTTTTGCAAATCTTACAGGTCGCAGGTCGTTTTTAGAAGGCCCTCAGCTCGTAAGTCGCCTCTAAAAAGCCCAGAGGTCGCAGGTCGTTTTTTACCCTGCGGGAGCCTCAGATATCATGTTTCTCAAGATTCGGAATACCAATTATAAATGATACTTTAAAACCCAAATACATGGAGGTAATGCTATTCTTGTGTAATTTGATTTAAGCGAAACATGATGATAAGCAATTGATTTTAACTAGTTTTGTTATTTATACCTCATTTGATTTCTCTCCAATTCCTTTCCTGGACGAGAGAATGGGGGAGTGACACGAAAATGTTCATTTCCCGAATCTCAATTTTTGTTTTGTAATATTTATACACACTTTTATTTTTCCCCCTTCGTTTTAGTTTTAACTTCTAAAATAATACAACCCAAATAGATGCTGGATGTGTGAAGACTGGTATTCTAGTCTTAAAATATGATTTTTTATAAGTTGTTTTTGGCTTTGAACTAGCTGTCGTAAACTGAGAGTGCACTCAGACCTGTACTTAGTGACTTTTTTGTTGTTGGGAATGAAGGATGGATATATACGTTGTATATCCTGCTACGTCGTATCTGTGTTTTTGTTTGATATTGTTCAAAGTTTCAATCTGATGAGTTGAGCCTTTTCAACAGATTTTTATAGTTTGTTCGTATGTTGTGCGCGCTGTACACAAATAACCCTGTTTAGGGGAGGATTGGACGCCTACAAACATGTTCAGCCCCGCCACCTTCTTGTCAATGTCAGAAGCCTGTATATCAGTGGTTGTAGTTGGTTCATGTTTGTCAAATATATTAGTTTTGTGTAAGAAAATTTGTTATGATTAAGGCCGTAAGTTTTCTTAATTGAACTGTTTCGTATTTTTCATGACTGGACCTTTCATAGTCGACATGAGTTGATCTCATTGTTGAAGTCCGTACGATTTGCCTATAAGTGCTAACGTCCACTTTATTTGGATAGTTTTCTCTTTGGCAATCATACCAAATCTCCTTATTTTTTAATTTTTTTTTTTAATATGTGGATACTTAAAAATTCCACAGATCTTTAAGAGTACATACAATCTAACTCTCTTTCATCTTGTAACAGTATTAAAACATTTGACTTTTATTCACTTTATACAAGTATTCCACATTCCAAACTAAAAGACAAATTGAAAGAGTTGGTATTGCTTTGTTTCATAAAAAAGAATGGCCAACGACGATTCAAGTATCTTGTCTTAGGAAGGAATAAATGCTACTTTGTGAAGGATTACTCTAATTCAAACAAAAAATTCTCTGAAACTGACATTATCAAGATGCTTGATTTCTTGATTGACAACATATTTGTTACGTTCTGAGGACGTGTTTTTCAACAGAGTATCGGCATTTCAATGGGAGCGAATTGTGCCCCTCTTCTTGCCGACTTTTTTCTTTATTATCATGAGGCTGACTTCATACAGGAACTTCTTAGGAAGTAGCAATATCCTTTAACTCTACTTTCCGCTATATAGATGATGTTCTTTCACTAGATAATTCAAAATTTGGTGATTATGTCGAATGCATCTATACCATTGAACTAGAGATAAAGGATACAACAGATACAGTTAAATCGGCCTCATATCTTGACTTACATCTAGAAATTGACAATGAGGGTCGATTGAAAACAAAACTTTACGACAAAAGAGATGATTTCAGCTTTCCAATTGTGAACTTTCCATTTATAAGTAGCAACATTCCAGCAGCACCTTCATACGGTGTATATATCTCCCAATTGATACGATATTCTCGTGCTTGCATTTCCTATCATGATTTTCTTGATAGAGGGTTGTTGCTCACAAGGAAGCTATTAAATCAAGAGTTACAAATGGTGAAGTTGAAATCATCTCTTCGTAAATTTTACGGACGCCATCACGAGTTGGTTGACCGTTATGGAATAATCGTTTCACAAATGATATCGGATATGTTCCTTACGTCGTAACTACAATCCCCTTCCCTTTCATAAATGTGACCTACCGAATTCGACTATTTACCGGATTCGTTATCTCATGAGCAACACGACGGGTGCCACATGTGGAGCAGGATCTGCTTACCCTTCCGGAGCACCGTAGATCACCCCTAGTTTTTGGTGGGGTTCGTGTTGTTTATTCGTTAGTTTTTTTATGTTGTGTTATGTGTACTATTGTTTGTCTGTTTGTCCTTTTCATTTTTAGTCATGGCGTTGTCAGTTTATTGTCGATTTATGAGTTTGACTGTCCCTCTGGTATCTTTCGTCCCTCTTTTATAGTATCATAAATATTATTTAAAAATGAAAAACAGAATAAAACAGGTACAATGTTGCATATCAGTCAAATATGAAAATCAGAAACAAGTTTGGAAATTTTTTTATAAATCCGCCTTTTTATATAATTTTTTGTTTCCCCTATGTCCACTTGTCACCTTTTTAACCCTATATCCGATATTCCACTTTTTTAACCCCTATATCAAATTAAGTAATCCCAAAAGCGTGTGTCCCCTGTAAAATTACGACCTATAACTATAACCAACTAATACGAAGAGATAAAGGCGGACATTTTAGATACGCATGCTTCAAATCTTACGGACGGAATCACGAGTTAGTTGACCGTTATGGAATATCTGTTTCACAGATGATATCGGATATGTTACGTATACTTATGTCGTAACTACAATACCCTTGAAGTTCCCTTTTCAGCAATGTGACCTAGATAATATCGGATATGTTACTTATGTCGTAACTACAATACCCTACCCTTTTCACGAATGTGACCTACCGAATTATATGTTTTGCCGGATTTGTAATTACAAAAGCAACACGACGATGACCCCCTAGTTTTTGATGGGGTTCGTGTTGCTTAGTCTTCAGTTTTCTATTTCGTGTCTTCTGTTTGTCTTTTTTTTTTAGCCATGGCGTTGTCAGTTTATTTTCAAACTATGAGTTTGACTGTCCCTTTGGTATCTTTTGCTCCTCTTTTTTAAGCGGCTAGCTTTATTCCGAATCCATATTGTTAAATGATATACTTTTAAATGCTGTTCAAGTAATCGTATCCTATTTTTAATAGTTATTTTGTAGCATGCATATACTAGCTATTGATTTTTAGTAATATTCTTTTTAATATTTCATTTAATTTCTCTCAAGTTATATTGAAAACATTGATTCTCATGTTTAATTTTAAGTATATACAATAAGAATCGATGAGACAGGATGCTAAAAGGATCATATTCAAATATTGTAACAAAAAAAATAATTAAAAAGGAAGTTAAAAATGTTCGATACTCTCTTTCAAAATAACAAGTTGCTTAAAGACTTTTACATATTAATTTTATATAAATGATTCAGCTAAAAAGAAGAAAAAATGAAAAGTCAGTGTCCTTGTTTTTGTCAGATATGAATCATTTTTCGGAAATGATTCTCTTTAGATTTTTCATAATGTAATGTTCCTTTTTTCTTTCAAATACTACGAAAAAATAACGAGGATTTTATAAGATTTTGAAAAAAGTGTTTTGAACTATATGTATCACAATGACGAAAAGAAAAGTAGGGCTTAGAGGGCAAAACTTTTAATGACATTGTATGGCTAAAACCAGAGAATGCGGAATTCTGAAAAAATAGTAAAAAAAAACCAAGAGCAGTGAACGTCCTCAAGGGAAAACGGTAGTATTTAATTTTCCCAGCATTAGGTTGGCCTTTTGTGTACCCAAGGCAGGTGAAGGAAGTCAAATTAGGAGCGCTGTGATTGGATGTAAGGGTACAATATATTTTTTTATTTATCTATGAATAACTGCAGTGTGTATATTTACAATATAAATTTTAAAACCTATTGAAATATTTTCTAGAGAATTATTCGAAAAGACTTGCAAAATTTCATAAATTTGGTGCAAAATGACGGTGGGCATGGATAACATAAACAAGCTCCGTTGGAAGTTGGTCATGATACTATTTGGCTTTAATTTTTAAAACAGAGTAATAAAGTACTAACACAACATATAACTGTTTTATCCAGGTTTTTATCTTAAAAAGTGGTAAATTTAGAAAATGTTAACATTGTCGCCAATGGCAGAATAAATAGTACCGTTTTTCCTATAGGGAAACAATTAAAGAAATAAAAAAGAACATGTTCGAATGGAACAACAGTTAACCCTTCTCCAGAGACAAAAATAAGGAGACATCAAACATATTTATGTGCCCTCCCCGGGTAAATTCATTATACCAAACTTAGGGAGCTACCATTTGATTTTTATGGGGGGGCTAGGATGAAATTTGAAAAAAATAGGCAGGACAGGAGTTTTGAGTAAAAAAAAAAGGCAGGATGAGACACTTGCAAAAAAAAAAAAAAGTCAGGATGACAATTTGTGTAAAAAAAGTCAGGATGAACTAGTAAAAAACAAAGGCAGGACCGAACAGAGTGAAAAATAAAAAGGCAGGACAGAGATTACAGCTAAAAAAAATGCAGGACAAAATTTTTCATCCTAGCACCCCCATAAAAATCAAATGGTAGCACCCTTAGTCTCTCATACAACTCTCTTTTGGTTAATTGATGAATTGTTTAGAAACTAAGTTACATTTCTGTCGTTAAAGTACAAAATTGAAATTATTAAAATACTAAATATATCATCATAAATTGAAATGGTATTAAACACTTTAACAAAATGAACGAATATGCGATAGAGTTTAACGTTTGAAATCTAGAATTCAATTGAAATAACATATTAATGAAATATTCAGTGAAATATAAATAAAAACAGTTTCGTAATAGGAGAATTTGTTAAACTTGATCGTTTAGTCATGAACTATAAGGATACAACATACGAAAAGCATCTGCTCGGACAGGGAAATAGTTTTGAAAGTGCACTTGGTGTTATTTTATGCTTTTTATTAAGTAAACGAATTATTACCGCAAAGCATCTGAAATATAAAACAATGATACGGACATGTTGATAGGGAAGCTTTTGTGTAAGAGATCCATGTGTTTACATAAAAAGAACACTTAAATTGTCTACGTCAACACTTGAATTATTTAGTTAATGTATAATTTTTAAAATCAATTTAAAAGTTCAATAAGCGACAGTTTTACAAAATCTGCATCATACATGTACATAAATCTCTGATTTTGGAGAGAATTGCATTGATTATCACAAAAAAATAGGTGAAGGTATATTAAGAAAAATTAATGCGTGATATTTTTCTTAAAAATACGTAAAACGTCACTTCAAGTTATCATTTATTATCGTTAAGTGACAGTTGCTTTCTTTTAAGTTTTAATTAAAAGGACTGGAGTTGATAACTTGAAAAAGAAATCAAGAAAAGAACCATATGAAAATGGGAATTTCAAAAGCAATATTCCTAATTATTGCTTTATCAACATTTCAAACTAACTACGGAAAAAATTGTAAAATTGAACGGAAAGTAATCAACGATACAGTTCAAGGAAAACAGTTGACGCCATTTTATAAAACTTTGTATTCTCTAGGACCACAAGCATGTTTCAACGAGTGTATTAGACGAGCAGACTGTGCGTTTTTCAACTTTAAATGGGAGTCGGGCATGTGCGAACTTTGTTACAATACATCATCCGAGAGATATGCCACGGGTTACTACTATAAGGATGTAAGATCAGAGAGAGGCGTAAGTTGTTTGTTGGTTATACAGTAAAACCTGTTTAAACCGAACCTCTTTCGGTTTATGCAGGGTTAGGTTAAGCCAGGTTTCACTTCACTTATTTGGTAATATTTTTAAAGTGTGAAAATAAGCATACTAATAAAAAGTTGAAAGTATGAAAAATCAACAAGTTTTAAAATTAACAATTTTCTCTGCAGTTTGAATATTTTAATTCATTGGAAAAGACAGAACGACGTAAAAGTAGAGCAAATGCAGTTCGCACATAATTTGAGGATAAACGGGGCGCAACCGTAAATAAAACATAATCCACGAATATTATTTAAGACATTTTAATTTCATGGCCTTAAATAATTTTTGGTTCATTTTTCGGGAATGGCCGTTTTACTTCGACGGACGCACTCCGCTTAAAAACTCATAAAGAGCAGACAACAATATTGCCGTACAAACAGACAAAAGTCCGCCAAAAAGAGCAGACAACATTATTGCCGTACAAACAGACAAAAGTCCGCCAAAAAGAGCAGACAACATAATGGCCTGTAGAAAAAGACGAAAGTCCGCCGATATGGCAGACGACACCTTTACCCGTAAAAAAGGAACATAATAAATATGCGACCAAAATTAAAAAAAAAAAAATATCTGTAATGATCGACGGCGAAAAATCCAGCAAACAATTTTGAGAATGCAAATATTTTTGATAAGTTGAATGCGGATGTGGTCACGGTTGTTTTTTTGTTTGTTTTAGGGACAAAACGATCCATGCGCAGGAAAAACCTGCTCCACTGGTAAAATATGTATTGTTCTATACAACAAGACGCCACTTTGTATTGTTGGTACGTATAGAGTAGAGAAGTTCGGAAATAACTCTGTCAAAGAAAAATCCTCATTACATAAATGTTTATGATATAGACCTTGGAACGTTTAAACAACACAATGTTCATTGCTTTTCCGGTTTAAAGCACTTTGTTGTTGGGTTGTTGACTCATTTTGACGACGACGTCCGTTCAAAGTTGATTTTAAGTAGGTGACTGAACATTCCTGGAAGGGAATAATAATTATTGATAATGAAGACAAAAAAACAAAAAAACAAAAGCAAAAACAAACAAACATCAACAAATAAAAAACAAAAACAAAAACAAACAAATAAACAAAAATCTTACGACTATTCCAATTTTGATTTTAAAACAATAACAAAGATTTCACAATGAACAATAGTTATAAATACCTGGATTTTTAGATAATCATAGATGAGAGTGTGTATTGGATCCTTCATTTTTGTATTTATTTTTTTAACTTAATTTTTCTCTATTCTTTATATTTTTGGCCCTTTTTTCCTCTATTCTTTATATTTTTGGCCCTTTATTCTCTAATCTTTACATTTTTGGCCCTTTATTTTCTATTCTTTATATTTTTGGCCCTTTTTTTCCCCCTATTCTTTATAGTTTTGGCCCTTTATTCTCTATTCTTTATATTTTTGGCCCTTTTTTTTCTTTTTTTTTTCTATTCTTTATATTTTTGGCCCTTTATTGTCTATTCTTTAAATTTTTGGCACTTTTTTTTCTCTATTCTTTATATTTTTGGCCCTTTATTCTCTATTCTTTATATTTTTGGCACTTTTTTTTCTCTATTCTTTATATTTTTGGCACTTTTTTTTCTCTATTCTTTATATTTTTGGCCCTTTATTCTCTATTCTTTGTATTGTAGTACCACGTTATTCCCTTTATTTTTTTTGGGTCTATTTTATTTTTATTCTTTATTATTATAGCCCTTTATTCTGCATGTTTTGTCCATTAATATCTTTTCTGTAAATCCCACCCTGATCCTCAAAATATTGATCTCTGTTTTATGAGTATAACACTTTGAATAAATACAACTATCCCCCACTTCCGGTCGAAAATTAAATGGTTGGAATATATTTGTGAAATAAAAATTGAGATATTTTAAAACATTTCCTTTTTTTTTTACAGACGGTTGACAGTTGTCGGCAGAGAGGATTCTTGTAAGATTTGCTAGACTTAATACGATATACATGATGAGAGGGCAAATATACATTTTTTAACTGCAAGTGTACATGTAATACTTTGTAATTATACCTTAAAAAATGTAAACAATTGTATTACGTTTAGTATGTATAGAATTGTATAATCATAAATTAAAATACGAGAGCAACTATGAATTTATCTTACTTCATAACTACAGTTGTGTTCAATTCTTAAGTCTCTTCAAAAACGCCAGAAACATTCTTTCATAGAACATTTCTTGACCAGTTTTATCTTAGGACAACTATATATAATTAAGAACCGTTCTGGCGCAAAACTGTCAGAATCTGTTCAAGGGCGGAACTTTCAGAATCTGTTCTAGGAGGGAACTGTCAGAATCTGTTCTAAGGTGGAACTGTCAGAATCTGTTCTAGGTTGAAACTGTCAGAATCTGTTCTAGGGTGGAACTGTCATAATCTATTCTAGGATGGAACTTTTAGAATCTGTTCTAGGGTAAAACTGTCAGAATCTATTCTAGGGTGGAACTGTCAGAATCTGTTCTAGGGTGGAACTGTCAGAATCTATTATAGGTTGGAACTGCCAGAATCTGTTGTAGGCTGGAACTGTCAGAATCTGTTCTAGGTTGGAACATTCAGAATCTGTTCTAGGTTGAAAATGTCAGAGTCTATTCAAGGGTGGAACTTTACGAATCTGTTCTAGAGTAGAAATGTCAGAATCTGTTCTAGGTAGGGACTGCAAGAATCTGTTGTAGGATGGAACTATCAGAATCTGTCCTAGGGCTGAACTGTCAGAATCTTTTCTAGACTTGAACTTTTAGAATCTGTTCTAGGGTAGAACTGTCAGAATCTATTCTAGTGTGGAACTGTCAGAATCTGTTCTAGGGTGGTACTGTCTGAATCTGTTCTAGGTTTGAACTTTTAGAATCTGTTGTAGGCTGGAACTTTCAGAATCTGTTCTACGTTGGAACTGTCAGAATCTGTTCTAGGGTGGAACTGTCAGAATCTGTTCTAGGTTGGAAATGTCAGAATCTGTCCTAGGGTGGAAATGTCAGAATCTATTCTAGGGAAGAACTTTAAGAATCTGTTCCAGAGTAGAACTGTCAGAATATGTTTTAGGGTGGAACTGCCAGAATCTGTTCTAGTTCGGAACTGCCAGAATCTGTTGTAGGTTAGAACTTTTAGAATTTTTGTAGGCTGGAACTGTCAGAATCTGTTCTAGCGTGGAAATGTCAGAATCTATTCTAGGGTGGAACTTTAAGAGTCTGTTCCAGAGTAGAACTGTCAGAACCTGTTATAGGGTGGAACTGTTTGAATCTATTCTAGGTTCGAACTGCCAGAATCTGTGACAGTGTGGAACTGCCAGAATCTGTGCTAGTTTGGAACTGCCAGAATCTGTTGTAGGGTGTAACTGTCAGAATTTGTTGTAGGTTGGAACTGTAAGAATCTGTTCTAGGGTGAAACTGTCAAAATCTGTTCCAGATTTGAAATGCCAGAAACTGTTGTTGGGTGGAACTGTTAGAATCTGTTCTAGGGTGGAACTGCCAGAATCTGTTCTAGGATGATACTGTCAAAGTATGTTCTAGAATGGAACTGTCACAATATGTTGTTGGGTGGAACTGTTAGAATCTGTTCTAGGGTGGAATTGCCAGAATCTGTTCTAGGATGGAACTGCCAGAATCTGTCTAAGCTGATACTGTCAGAGTATGTTCTAGGATGAAACTGTCAGAATATGTTCTAGGCTGGAGAGACATCAACTTTAGGTCATCATACTGCTTTCAACAATGCGCAAAATCTAAACCTTATGTTAAGGAGGTAGACCGAGGTTGAGGGAAATAACTCTTAAAATCTTCAGGACGTTTGTGTCAACCATTTTCAAAAACATATTCTAAGCTTCTAGGTTACATAGATTATTTTCAATCTGTTTCAGGTAAATGCTTAAAATACATTGATGAACTTGACTTTTACAAACGCTTGACTGATTTAAAGAGTTATCTTCCGTGAACCAAGGTCTACCTATTAAGCTATAAAAGTCAACGATATGATAAAACACAAGCAATGCAAACGAGAACTATATAATCATAAACACATGTCGTCAATAATGGAAAATATATTATACTTAGCATATTAATTTAGCATGTTACCCATATATTGTTGATAATGCGACCTAATGTTAGCTTATGGTTGCGACTTATCTCAACATTTATGGTGTTATTACACGACGTGTGTTACATGTGAAGCATTATCCCTTCCGGAGCACCTGAGATCACCCCAGGTTTTTGTTTGGTTCTTATTGCTCAGCCTGCAGTTTTTTATGTTGTGTTTTATAGACTTTTTTTTATGTTTTCGTCGTTTTCCGTTTCTTTGTCATAGCGTTGTTAGATGGTTTTCGATTTATGACTTAAATATCACTTTGTGATCATCGGCTTTTCTTTAACTACGAAGTTACGTCCGGAAGGTTTGACAAAGATCAAATTGGTTACCATTAATCAGTATTCATGTAATATATTGTGATCTGGTTGCGTAATACGCATCTGTCGTCGTCCGTCCGCTCACACTGTACATTTGGTTATCCTCTTGAATTAAATCAAACATAAGGAACTACACATTCAATGGACAAACATCCGTTGGATTCCTTTATAAATAGTACTATTTCTGAATTACCTCCCCTTAATTCGTAATGTAAAAATAAATCAAAATCAAGGTAAACTATTCTACTTTTGTTAAAGAATGATATATTATAACTTAGAATCAAATGAATTTGTTCATTTAAATCGAAATTCTTCCTATTACATTGTACTCCTGGATTGAAAGGAGTAGGTTCACTAAGACCTCTTTTTGGCCCCAAAATATAGCAGTTTTAGAAAATTGTGAAAATGTAATCTTTAAGCTATATTTTGGAAAGTAAAATGCTTCTGCTACATAAATATGAGCTGTTCTTGACGATACAATGCACAAATATCGCGTTTTAGCATCAATAAGTCATGCTAAATTACTGAATTCTTCAAAATTTTACCATTTTGGTCATTTTTTAGACGGTTTCCGTCTAAAATGAAAGTGGCCGCATTCGTGTTCATTCATAATATTGAAATGTAAGCTGTATTTGATAATAATACAAAACATATTTAAAGGTTGAGGATGAACACGGATGCGGCCACATTCATTTTTGACAAAAACCATCTGAAAAGTGACGTTTTTTGGCATATTTGATAGATTTTTCATATTTAGGCTTGAATCAGAGCGTTTTTAATGACTAAATCAGTTAAAATCTTTCACATAAACTAATCGAATCAATTGAAATAGACACTTAAGTGTTTAAAAAGTGTCCAAAAACTTTCATTAGATGAACTTGAAATTTGAGGCCAAAATCGGCCCTTACCGGACCTACTCCTTTGCTGACTTAATTAAAAAAAACTAGAACTATTGTGTTTTTTACCAATACAAGATGGCGGAAAACACCAAAACCACCTGAAGTTGTTGGTGAGAAAATATAAAATGGAAAAAAACGTGCAGAAATATTATGTAAAAGATACTTAATTCGTGTTGTATCAACATTGAAAAACCCAATATGGCTGAAAGGATCAAACAAATGTCGATTTCTTCAAATTTTGAAATCTTTCCCGAAAGAACCAATGAATCCATACAAACACACTTGGTATGTTCCATAGAGTTCCTTAATTAATCATTTTTAATGTTAACACAAAATCTGACTATTTTAACCAGAGACTTTTGTGAAGAAATTTCAAGAGAGGCGGAAAAAAACCCAAGGACTCGTCAAACTCATAAGTTGAAAACGATCTGATGTAGACTCGTCATTTTGGGAGATAATTGCTCTGAGTGGGGTCTAGGGTTTATTATAGGCATCTCAAACAAATAACTAGCAACTTCAAAAACATACATACTTACTCAAAATGGTGACTATAAGTATATTCATATCAATAAAACACAGCTTACCGTGTACGCAATATAGGGGCTAAGCTGCGCTCCCTTATAAAATCACATGACGTTTTCTATACTTCACATACTGGAATCTGAAGATAAAAACTATTGACTCCTTAAGTCTTAATTTCACAAATAGTACAAAATCTGGTAAAACTCAAAGCAAGACAATAAGCTATGCTGAAATCTGATTACAGACAAATATGAAAATATTATTAAAACTGTAAAAGTTTATCTGCCTTGCATATACCAACTTAAAGTAAAATATAAACTATCCCATACTGGTGTGGATCAATCGAGACTTTCATACAAGTTTTCATAACACTTTTATATCGGTCATACCAAGATTAAAATATAGAACATAAAAAAGACTAAATAAATGTAAATAATATATCTGAAAAAAAAAGGTTTTCAGAATAAGAAGAATAGATATATGAGATTTTGGATGGGGGTTTGTAGAATAGAGAGTAATGGACAAAAAATATAACGAATAAAGAAAAGTGGACCAAAAATATAAAGGGATACTGATGAAGAGGAACTTTAGTTTCAGTATCAGTAAAAGAACCTAAGTAAACCTAAGTAAGTAAGTAATAATGAATGGTAAGATGATAAAAAAAAAGTAAAATCACAAAAATACTGAACTTAGAGGAAGATCAATTGGGAAAGTCCATAATCACATGGCAAAATCAAATAACAAAACGCATCAAAAACGAATGGACAAAAACTGTCATATTCCTGACTTGGTACAGGCATTTTCTAATGCAGAAAATGGTGGATTAAACCTGGTTCTATAGCGCTAACCCTCTCACTTTAATGACAGTCTCATCAATTTCCGATATTTTTACATTGATGCGTTAAATAAACAGACACAATAAATATAATAGTCAAAATATGGGTACATCAGTAAAAATATGAAGAATAGACAATAATGGGCAAAAAGTATAAATAAAAGAGACAAATGGTCTAAAGAGGCGGATTTAGGGGGGGAGGGGGCCCGCCCCCCCCCTTTTTGGGAAAAAAATTGGTTGCTTATATAGGGAATCACTGAAGCGTGACTGGAGCGGGCCCCCTCTTAGGTCAGTCAGTGGGTCCCCACTTTTGAAAATTTATGGCTCCGCCACTGGTCTAAAAGATTAATGAATACTGAAATGAAGGATCAACTATCATAAGAGTAGCGGATTCACCCGAGGATTGCCGATTGACATATGGTGCATTCGTTACAACTCGGACGATTCTGTACCTTCAGAGTAGCGGATTCACCCGAGGATTGCCGATTGACACATTGGTCTAAAAGATTAATGAATACTGAAATGAAGGATCAACTATCATAATTTCATGTTCGATTTACTATGTATATATTACACACTGAAATTCAATATTGACATATAAATTATCAATACGTGTTTATTCACCTTTTTATCAGCAATATATGTGTTACAGTGAATTTGTATAATCAGGGATTATGTAGAATCCCTGATTTTTTAGGGATTATGTAGAATCACTAAAAACACTAGTGATTATATAGATTCCCTGAAAATGACCAGTGATTTTATATAATCACTGACAATTTTAATTATTATTCTACAAATTCCCTAATATGATTTCAGGGATTATCAATAATTAAAAGCTTTAAAGATGATATCTCAAACCAATTACACTAGTGGTTCCAGCAAGGATTTGCATTGTCTTAATATACAAATACTTGGTTCCAGGAAAGGGAGATCCCAAAAAACTAATAGTCAATATTTACGAAAAGACTGAAGAAGGATATCGCCTTGCTATATAGCATGTAATCCTGCTCGGATCTTTAATACAAGAAATCAATTTTGAGGTTGCTGATTTCCCTTCATTGGTACAATTTGTTCCTTCAGATGTTTGTGCTGAAAACTCTATTTCTCTGAGACGTGCCGTAAAATCTGATTTGATGTGGAGGACAAGGTTTTTTTTTAATGTTGATATCGTGGTAAGACAGATGTGAATTTGATAGATATGCCTGTAGAAAATCAAGGCAAATGTGTAATAGTCGATGCCATCCAAATTTAGTTTGTAAATAAAATGTTTAATATTAAAATATTATACATAACATTAACATTTATCAAAACGACTGTTCGCATAAAAATAGTTTTAATGACAATTTCATTTTATTTCATATTCTCAACCTAAAAACAATTGCTAAAACAATACGATAAAAAAATAATCATTATGCCATTTAATATTTTCATACTGACTTCATCAACTTATCCCTTGATATTATTAATACTAATGCAGTCAATATCAAAAAGGGCTCTCTTGTTATTATTACTGATAAAGTCAGTATTAAAACCAAAACATCAATTATTCTATATATATTGTGCTTATCATTTAATTATATTGTGCTTATCATTTAATTATTTTGTGTTTAACATTTCAATATTTTTGTGTCTTTCCTATTAATAAATTATGCCTAACATTTTACCATATTAAGGTTATTGTTGCCTTCGGCTGTTGTTTGCTCTATGGTCGGGTGGATGTCGCTTTGACATATTCACCATTTCCTTTCTCAATTTTATTATTATGATAAGGTTAACTTTTAAGATATTTCAATATGTTATATATTTTAGTATCATTTCAGTTATTCTGTATAATCCCTGACGTTTTTTTCTAGTGATTATACATAATCCCTGAAAGTTTTAGTTATTATATATAATCCCTAAACTAACCAGTGATTATACATCATCCCTGAAAATTTTAGGGATTCTACATAATCCCAAATTATACAAATTCACTGTAACATATGCACCATTTGTTTTGCTGAACATGTCACATCTGTATTTTATAACTTATTCCAATCTAGGCACACCTCCAGAGTCGTGTCAATTTGTAAATGTTTTACTTTTCAACAAGTAAATGATTTTTTTTTAAAGCATGAGTGTATAACGCACACTCTTAAAATAATATTAATCAATATCTAAAGATACCACATTTCCAATACTATATCAACAACCACATGTAGTGACAATGTACACATATTATCTTAAATTAGGATAGAGCGATGCTTTTTAGAAAGCTCAAACTTGTTGTGATTATCTTTGGAAAAAGGGGGGATATATACCTTTCCAAATTGTTTGAACCCCACCTTCTTGACATTTTCAAACTCCCCGGCAGTTCCAGTTCCGATCCGCATACGGGCCCGAATACTACTCTACACTAATGATGGAGTAAAGGAAAAAAGTTCCGGAACGGAAACGATCACTGTACGGAGTTCTTGACATTTTATGTTATCTGTAAATGATTAAGGAGAGAAAACATGAATTCGCAAGTCAAATACACACTGAAATAGTAAAAGACATATTCAACACATTTTCACTATACGAGCCAGGATCAATTATATTTCAGTAATTTCAATAGATTATGATAAATAACTTTATATACTTTTCATCACAAAAAAACAAACAAACACATATTTATTCAGCACAGAAATCTAAATCAACAAGAACTACAATTTCCATCCCAATGAGAAACCGCAATCTATATTTTTATATCGTGATTAATTGAATGAATCGAGTCTAATATAGCAAATCTGAGCAACTCAAAATTCACGTGGCAACTTTTAACCATAAAGTTGTATGTAACTAAAAAATCACGTGGAAACTTTTTACCATAAATGTGTAAGTAACACAAAAATCGCGTGGAAACTTTTAACCATGCATGAGTAAGTATCTTAAAACTCAAGTGTTAACTTTTAATCATTATTCGTTTTTAATGTAACAATGTAAATACAGTATGACAAAGTACGAAATTTTGTTGAAAAATGAAAATATAACACTTATTAATTGTATGGTCATCTTAAGGCAGTTATATCGCGCGACTAGATACATCAGTGGCACACACACATTTCCTTTAAAATATATAGCCCAATCCATCTAAGGTGAAATAGATAATAAATAGATATAATATATCAGACATATGGTGCATTCGTCACAACTCGACCGATTCCGTACCTTCAGATTAGCGGATTCACCCGAGGATTGCCGATTGACACATGGTGCCTTCGTCAGAACTCGGCCGATTCCGTACCTTCAGATTAGCGGATTCACCCGAGGATTGCCGATTGACACATTCTGCATTCGTCAGAACTCGGCCGATTCCGTACCTTCAGAGTAGCGGATTCACCCGAGGATTGACGATTGACACATGGTGCATTCGTTACAACTCGGACGATTCTGTACCTTCAGATTAGCGGATTCACCCGAGGATTGCCGATTGACACATGGTGCATTCGTTACAACTCGGACGATTCTGTACCTTCAGAGTAACGCATTCACCCGAGGATTGCCGATTAACACATTGTGCGCATTACAAGTATACCTCATATTCAAAACCTACAAAACTTATAATCTATTTTGCTCATAAAATCAGATGCGGACTAGTACTATAAATGTTAAGTTGACATTTGTTATAGGATGAATAGAATTTGTTGACATTAACACTAATAATGATAAGATCATCATTATTTCAATGCAGAACTGATCTAAATGTTATTTCTGCCACCTAGCCTAGCTAGTAATGTATCAATTATCCAGAACATTGTTAGTCATGGAGAAGATAGGTCCATTCTTGGTGTTGGTTATTTTAGCAACATGTAGCGATGGAGTATTTGGTTTTGGGAACCTTGTCCACAAGTATGACGACTATGTACATCCAGGGCGGACTACAACATCAAAATATGGGAATGTTTGTTATCCAAAGGGTACCACGACATACAAGTTTGACCACGATTTATATCCAGAGGGTACACAAACTTATAAGTATGATAATGCTGTAATATCGGAGCCAGTTAAAGATGGACATACTGAGAAGAAAACAAGTGAGTTTTTAATATTTATAGCTGTAGTTGCTTTGTCTTGCAATACTGATTTGTTTTACCATATACATTTTTTGACAGCGTGTTTGCGTTACTGATTTATTTTAAATGTGTATCTTTTGAATATTCTTCCGTGTATAGATTGTTTTACTATTCCTAATCTACTGTAATGCCTCGGACTACTAGTATTTTTTTCTCATCACTTAGCGTCCGTCGTCCGTCGTCCTTCGTCAGTCGTCGTCGTTAACTTTTAAACTTTTTGGGGTTAAATTGTTTATCAAGTGAAGATCTATCTGCCCTGAAATTTTCAGATGAAACAGACAACCGGTTGTTGGGTTGCTGCCCCTGAATTGGTAATTTTAAGGAAATTTTGCCGTTTTCGGTGATTATCTTGAATACTATTATAGATAGAGATAAACTGTAAACAGCAATCATGTTCAACAGTGTAAGATCTACATATAAGGTAACATGACCAAAATGGTCAGTTGACCCCTGAAGGAGTTTTTGCCCTTTATAATCATTTTTTACCAATTTTTCGTAATTTTTTGTAATCTTTTACAAAAATATTCTACTCTGAAACTACTGCACCAAATTTAACCATTATAAGGGTATCTTGTTTAAAAACTGTTGGCGGTGAACCAGCCAACAAACCAAGCTGGCCGCCATGGCTAAAAATAGTTCATACGGGTAAAAATGTAGATTTTTGCTTATAACTCTGAAACCAAAGCATTTAGAGCAAATCTGACATGGGGTTAAGTTGTTTATCGAATCAATATTAATCTGCCCTGAAATTTTCAGATGAATTGTACAACAGGTTGTTGGGTTGCTTCCCGCCCCGCCACCCCCAACCCCCCCCCCCCGAATTGGTAATTTTTAAAGAAATTTTGCCGTTTGTGGTTATTATCTTAAATACTATTATAATAGATAAAGATAAACTGTAAACAGCAATAATGTTCAGCAAAGTGAGATCTACAAATAAGTCAACATGACCAAAATGGTCAGTTGACCCCTTAAGGATCTTTTTGCCCTTTATTGTCAAATTTTAACAATTTTATTAATTTGGTTAATTTTTGAAAATGTATACAAAATATTTTCCTCTGTAACTAAAGGGCCAAGTCCATTATAGATAGAGAAAATTGTAAGTAGCAAGAATGTTCAGGAAAGTAAGATCTACTAACACATCACCATCATCAAAACACAATTTTGTCATGAATCCGGGCCCCATCTGTGTCCTTTTTTTAATACATGTATTCACATAGACCAATGTGAGCGACACAGGCTCTTAAGAGCCTCTAGTTTAATATAAATACACTTGTTTGCAATACTGTTTTTTCCATTTTTATTTTTTGGGGATATTTTTTCATTTCTATCTTTTAAATATTTTTTCATTTTCATCCTTTTTTCGATATTTTCCGTCTATACATTGTAGATTCTTTTACTGTTTATTATATACGGTATAGAAGCAGGCAGTATTTATTTTAAACATAAATACAGCTTGCTTGCATTTCAAATCTTTTTTTCAATTTATTTATTTTTTAGATAAATGTTCGTAAATATATTGTTTTACTTATCCTAATCTACTGTTATTCCGTGGGTATTTTTTTTATTTGTTCCAATAGGTGTTATACCACAAAAGTAACTTCCGGTTGCATTTGCATGGCAAAATAGTTGATTTAAAATCATATTTCAATTAAGTTTTCCTTTATTATCAATTATGTCATTTACAAATACAATTTTACTGTTGATCCAGTTTTAGAAAATAGACATTTACCATTTGATTTGATATATGTTTTGCCCCTTATACTTTGATGTCTAATCAGTTTTTAGGCTGGTTAATCTGATTCTTTTTTCTAGATTTTGAATGTATCCATGATATGATTATTTTTAAGAAAAATTGTGGAATTATATCTTTAAATTTATCAATAAAATTAATATTGTTAAAGTTCATTTTAAATCTATGAAATTATTGTCCAAATTTAAAGTAAAATTTTGGTAAGACTTTCCAATTGAGTGATTTGTCTTTGTTATCAATGAGTTTTTTTTTCTTCACCCAATTAATTTGAATGGCTTCTATATATTTATCTATTATCTATCATTTGAGCCCGCCAGTATGGTAATTTTTACTGATTATAACTCTTTTAACTTTTTCTGGCTTATTGTTCCATATAGAACTATATATTATTTTTTTAAATTTTGCTAGGTATTCTTTATCAATTTCGGTTGCTTTGGTAGGATTAATGATTTAACAAGAGTTATCTTACCTAACATAAATAATTTTCTTTTAATCCAGATTTTAATTTTTTTTTCAGAATTTTCGTATTGTCATTGCAAGTCTAATTTTTTACACTCATTTTTATTAATTCCAAAATATATTCCCAATACTTTTATAGGTGCGTGTGTCCAGTAAATGTTTGAACTTTATCTTTAAAGGACAATAAATGACCGAGCCATATTCCCTCTGTTATATTTCGATTAGCTTTAGCCCTGAAAGTGATCGGAAAATATCAATAATATTCAAAGTAAATGAAACTTCCTGTTTTGAATTAAAAAAATAACACAGGGTCATCTGCAAGCTGGCTTAACTTTAAAGTATAGGTTTTATTATTTAGTTTAATTAGAAAACCTTTAATTTTTGTTATATATACAAAATATTTTCCTCTGTAACTAAAGGGCCAAGTCCATTATAGATAGAGAAATTGTAAGTAGCAATAATGTTCAGGAAAGTAAGATCTACAAACACATCACCATCATCAAAACACAATTTTGTCATGAATCCATCTGTGTCCTTTGTTTAATACATGTATGCACATAGACCAATGTGAGCGACACAGGCTCTTAAGAGCCTCTAGTCTAATATAAATACAGCTTGTTTGCAATACTGTTTTTTCCATTTTTATTTTTTTGGAATATTTTTTCATTTCTATCTTTTAAATATTTTTTCATGTTCATCCTTTTTCGATATTTTCTGTCTATACATTGTAGATACTTTTACTGCTTATTATATACGGTATAGAAGCAGGCAGTATTGATTTTAAACATAAATACAGCTTGCTTGCATTTCAAATCTTTTTTTTCAATTTATTTATTTTTTAGATAAATGTTCGTAGATATATTGTTTTACTTATTCTAATCTACTGTTATTCCGTGGGTCATTTTTTTATTTGTTCCAATAGGTGTTATACCACAAAAGTAACTTCCGGTTGCATTTGCATGGCAAAATAGTTGATCTAAAATCATATTTCAATTAAGTTTTCCTTTATTATCAATTATGTCATTTACAAATACAATTTTACTGTTGATCCAGTTTTTGAAAATAGACATTTACCATTTGATTTGATATATGTTTTGCCCCTTATACTTTGATGTCTAAAAGGTTTTTATGCTGGTTAATCTGATTCTTTTTCTAGATTTTGAATGTATCTATGATACGATTATTTTTAAGTAACATTGTGGAATTATATCTTTAAATTTATCAATAAAATTAATATTGTTAAAGTTCATTTTAAATCTATGAAATTATTGTCCAAATTTAAAGTAAAATTTTAGTAAGACTTTCCAATTGGGTGATTTGTCTTTGTTATCAATGAGCTTTTTTTACCCAATTAATTTGAATGGCTCTATATATTTATCTATTATCTATCATTTTGAGCCCGCCAGCATGGTAATTTTTAATTATTATAACTCTTTTAACTTTTTCTTGCTTATTGTTCCATATAAACTTATATATT
Source organism: Mytilus galloprovincialis (assembly GCF_965363235.1). Taxonomy (NCBI): domain Eukaryota; kingdom Metazoa; phylum Mollusca; class Bivalvia; order Mytilida; family Mytilidae; genus Mytilus; species Mytilus galloprovincialis. The sequence continues at coordinate 16,994,843 of NC_134848.1, read as the reverse complement.
TTGTTTTAAGTTTTGCTAGGTTTTCATTATCAATTTCGATTACTGATGCAACCTAAGTGATATTTGGTAGGATTAATGATTCAACAAGAGTTATCTTACCTAACATAGTTAATTTTCTTTTAATCCAGTTTTTAATTATTTTTTCAGAATTTTCGTATTGTCATTGCAAGTCTAATTTTTTACACTCATTTTTATTAATTCCAAAATATATTCCCAATACTTTTATCGGTGCGTGTGTCCACTAAATGTTTTTAACTTTATCTTTAAAGGACAATAAATGACCGAGCCATTATCCCTCTGTTATATTTCGATTAAGCTTTAGCCCTGAAAGTGATCCGAAAATTTCGATAATATTCAAAGTAAATGAAACTTCCTGTTTTGAATTAAAAAGATAACACAGGGTCATCTTCAAGCTGGCTTAACTTTAAAGTATAGGTTCTATTATTTAGTTTAATTAGAAAACCTTTAATTTTTGTTATCTTGTCTTAATCTACATGCCATTATTTCAACAGCAATAACGAAAACTATAGAACTCGCGGGACACTCTTGACGGATTCCGTGTTCAAGGCTGAAGGGTCTTGAAATTCAGCCATTATTTATTATCTTACCTCCTATACATTTATAGGAATATGATTGGTTAAAAGCATCTGCGTGGATACCGTGTATATTCCATATAAGGTTAGTAAGCGGGGCGTATTGCAATACACGGTTAGTAGTGGTGTTATGTCCCTTTATATAAAGAGGGAAAATGTTGAAGGTTTCAACAGACGATGAAATTGATAATGAACGATTGAAATCAATTCATAAAACACATTAAAGCTAACAAGTTGTTGTTATTGGGAATTGTTTTTTGTATATAATTAGTTATCAAAAGTACCAGGATTATAATTTTATACGCCATACGCGCGTTTCGTCTACATAAGACTCATCAGAGACGCTCAGATCAAAATAGTTAAAAAGCCAAATAAATACAAAGTTGAAGAGCATTGAGGATCCAAATTCCAAAAAATTGTGCCAAATACGGCTAAGGTAATCTACTCCTGGGGTAAGAAAATCCTTAGTATTTCGAAAAATTCAAAGTTTTGTAAACAGAAAATAAAAAAAAAGACCATATAATTGATATTCATGTCAACACCGAAGTGCTGACTACTGGGCTGGTGATACCCTCGGAGACGAAACGTCCACCAGCAGTGGCATCGACCCAGTGGTGTAAATAGTTATCAAAAGTACCAGGATTATAATTTTATACGCCATACGTGCGTTTCGTCTACATAAGACTCATCACTGACGCTCAGATCAAAATATAACAATGACAGTAGGTTCCTAATACTAAAGGCATTGATGACTTACTCACTTTCATAGGCCACTAGTCTAAATATCACATGTTAAACTAGTCGGTAAGATAAATTCGTTACATTGTGTGTTAGTGACCTTATACGATATATATGGGGTCAGTAAATTCTATATGGGGATTCGAGCTTCGCTCTCAACCCTTATGGAATTTACTGACCCCATATAATATATCGTATTAGGTTCCCAGAAAGATCTATATAATTCAATTGGAAGACCATCAATACCGTGTTTTTTTAAGTTCCATTTTAAAGACAGATTTTGTACATTCCTCTATTGTCAGCTTTCCTTCACTTTCATTCCCTTAGTGTTTTGTAAGTTTATAGTTTATTTTCGTATTTCAATATAATTTTCAATTTCTCTTAATTCTGGCTTAGTTGACGTATACAAATTTACATAATTTATCCCCGTTTCTAATATTTTACCTTGATCTTCGGATATTTCCCCTTTACTGTCTCTAATAGCAGTAATATTTTTCTTAAAAATCTATACTTGTTTTAAATTGATGAATCTGAGTTTCATTTATTTCCATATAGATCACTTAGTGATTTGTTTTTAGGTTTCTTTTGAAAATATCTCCAAGAAATTTTTTACGATAACTAGAAAATTAACATCAATTCTGAGGACAAGTTCTTAATTATTGAAAAATGTACAGGTTTTTAAATAGCATAACAAGTATTGTAAAAGATAAGGATGAATAAACCATTTATTATGTGTTTCCATATTTTTCTTCTTTTAATTGTAACTGTCCGATTGACCATTTCCAAGAATCAATATGTTTTGAAGGTGATGTGATATCTAATAGGAGGTTTGGGAAAGAAGAAACAAATCTGATTGAAATAGGTAACGCTTAAGATTTTGAAACTTTGTGTTTTTCCTTAAGTCATAACGCCTAATATATCAACAACCCAAGCTTCAATTTCACTCAATAATGGTTTTACGTAAATGCGATTCCTTGCCAATAACTCTTTTAAACTTTTTTTTTATCCCAGACTGAGTGTAAGTGTAAGCTGCAAAAATAAACTTAGTCCATTTATCAGTAAAATACTAGAGATATTGAGAATGTTTCAATATGTATTTGTCACGTGACCAAATCTTCTCTGCGTTACTTTTTCATGAGATTCTTATTCAAAACCTGAAACATATATTTTATTTTTCTGTGCAAATCGTATTGGAACTATAAATGTTGAATTGGCATTTATTAGAAAATAATTCATTGGCATTTAGAAAAACGGTATTATCTGATAACATGTTAATCAATGTAATGTTGGTTTGTTATAAATGTTAATTCTGCTGCACATATAAAGCTCCGAACACCACAATGTTTTAGGAGAAAAATAATAAGGTTTGCTCGCAGACCAGTACACCTTGATATTTCAAAAAAAAAAGAAAAAAGATTCCACAAAACACTGTCTATCATCAGCAAAAAACTATCAACATCAAAATATTCCGATGTTTCACTAAAACAATATGTGTTTCATTTTGAATTGACTTATTAAGAAAGGATTTGAAAGTCAATGTTTTTGAAGTTCTTATTAAACAAGACATAATTGAGAACGCTACAACTTTTATGTGAGATTCATATTCAAAACCTGAAACATACATTTTATTTTTCTGTGCAAATCGTATTGAAACTATAAATGTTAACTTGACATTTATTAAAAAATAATTTATTGGCATTTAGACAAACCATATTATTTGATAACAATCAAATCAATGTAATGTTGGTTTGTTATAAATGTTAATTCTGCCAAACATATATAGCTTCAAATACCACGGTTCTGTAGGAGAAAATAATAAGGTTTGCTCTCAGACCAGCACACCTTGATATTTCAATAAAAAAATAGATTCTACCAAACATTGTCTAACATCATTCAGAGCAAAAAGTTATCAATATTTCGGTGTTTTACTAAAATAATATGTGTATCATTTTGAATTGACTTATTGAAAAAGGATGTGAAAGTCGATGTTTTTGAAGTTCTTATTAAACAAGACATTATTGAGAACGCTACAACTTTTACGTGAGATTCATATTCAAAACCTGAAACATACATTTTATTTTTCTGTGCAAATCGTATTGGAACTATAAATGTTAAATTGACATTTATTAGAAAATAATTCATTTGCAGGTAGACAAACGGTATTATCTGATAACATTCAAATCAATGTAATGTTGGTTTGTAATAAATGTTAATTCTGACAAACATATATAGCTTCAAATACCATAGTGCTGTAGGAGAAAACAATAAGCTCTGCCCTCAGACCAGCACACCCTGATATTTCAAAAAATAAAATAAAAAAAGATTCCACAAAACACTGTCTATCATCAGCAAAAAACTATCATTATCAAAATATTCCGATGTTTCACTAAAACAATATGTGTTTCATTTTTAATTGACTTATTAAGAAAGGATTTGAAAGTCAATGTTTTTGAAGTTCTTATTAAACAAGACATTATTGAGAACGCTACAACTTTTATGTGAGATTCATATTCAAAACCTGAAACATACATTTTATTTTTCTGTGCAAATCGTATTGAAACTATAAATGTTAACTTGAAATATATTAAAAAATAATTTATTGGCATTTAGACAAACCATATTATCTGATAACAATCAAATCAATGTAATGTTGGTTTGTTATAAATGTTAATTCTGACAAACATATATAGCTTCAAATACCACAGTGCTATAGGAGAAAATAATAAGCTTTGCCCTCAGACCAACACACCCTGATATTTCAAAAAATAAAATAAAAATAGATTCCACCAAACATTGTCTATCATCATTCAAAGCAAACAATCTGAAAATCGTATTGACACTATAAATGTTTAATTGGCATTTATTAAAAAATAGTTCATTGGCATTTGGACAAACGGTATTATCTGATAACATTTAAATGAATGTGATGTTGGTTTGTTATAAATGTTTATTCTGTCGAATGTATAAACATTCAAATTGTGTTTTAGGAGAACACGTTGCCTGGTCAGCCTTGATAAAAAGCGTTCAGTATCTTTCTTTGCAATTTTATAGTTTCCAGTTTTGAAAATTTAGCTAATAAGAATGTTGATGTATCTTCAGAGAAAACAGCAGCAAACACGTATGACAATGGTTTATATCCAGAGCGGACTACAACATTCAGCTCTGAACACGTGGTATCTTTAGGACAAACATCAGCAAACACGTATGACGATGGTGTATATCCAGGGCGGACAGCAACATCCAACTCTGACCTTGGGGTATCTTCAGGACAAACAGCAGCAAACACGTATGACGATGGTGTATATCCAGAGCGGACAACAACATCCATCTCTGACCACGTGGTATCTTCAGGACAAACATCAGCAAACACGTATGACGATGGTGTATATCTAGAGCGGAAAACAACATCCAACTCTGACCTTGTGGTCTCTTCAGGACAAACAGCAGCAAAGACGTATGACGTTGGTTTATATCCAGAGCGGACTACAAATTCCAAATCTGACCACGTGGTATCTTCAGGACAAACAGCAGCAAAGACGTATGCCGATGGTTTATATTCAGAGCCGACAACAACACCCAACTCTGACCATGGGGATTATTCAGGACAAACCGCAGCATACACGTATGACGATGGTTTATATTCAGAGCGGTCCGCTAAATCCAACTCCGACTACGTGGTATCTTCAGAACAAACAGCGCCATACACGTATGAAGATGGTTTATATGCAGGGCGGACCACAGCATCCAATTTTAACAAGGGGATATTTTCCAAAGATTCCGTATCCTACGGGTATGACCAGCGTGTATATCCAGTAAGTTCTACACGCTTTAAGTATGACCACCCCGGTGTTAATCCAAAGAGAACAGAAACATACAAGTATGCCAATCAAGAAAATATTTCAACATCAAAGTATAGCAATGGTTTAAATCCAGATCGTGTAGTTACATCCAATTTTTATCATGGTATTTACAAACAGGGTACGACATCATCCAGCAAAAGCAATAGTGTAAATGCGATTAGGACAACAGCATCCAAGTATGATCATGATGTGTATCCAGATGGTACTACAACAGCTTCTAAGTATGATCATGATGTGTATCCAGATGGTACTACAACAGCATCCAAGTATGATCATCATGTGTATCAAGATGGTACTACAACAGCATCCAAGTATGGTCATGATGTGTATCTAAATGGTACTACAACAGCATCCAAGTATGATTATGATGTGTATCCAGATAGTACTACAACAGCATCCAAGTATGATCATGATGTGTATCCAGATGGTACTATAAAAACATCCAAGTATGATCATGATGTGTATCCAGATAGTACTACAACAGCATCCAAGTATGATCATGATGTGTATCCAGATGGTACTACAACAGCATCCAAGTATGATCATGATGTGTATCCAGATGGTACTACAACAGCATCCAAGTATGATCATGATGTGTATCCAGATGGTTTTACAACAGCATCAAAGTATGATCATGATGTGTATCTAGATGGTACTACAACAGCATCCAAGTATGATCATGATGTGTATCCAGATGGTACTACAACAGCATCCAAGTATGATCATGATGTGTATCCAGATGGTACTACAACAGCATCCAAGGATGGTCATGATGTGTATCCAGATAGTACTACAACAGCATCCAAGTATGATCATGATGTGTATCCAGATGGTACTACAACATCATCCAAGTATGATCATGATGTGTATCTACATGGTACTACAACAGCATCCAAGTATGGTCATGATGTGTATCCAGATGATACTGCAACAGCATCCAAGTATGATCATGATGTGTATCCAGATGGTACTACAACATCATCCAAGTATGATCATGATGTGTATCTACATGGTACTACAACAGCATCCAAGTATGGTCATGATGTGTATCCAGATGATACTGCAACAGCATCTAAGTATGATCATGATGTGTATCCAGATGGTACTACAACAGCATCCAAGTATGATCATGATGTGTATCCTGATGGTATTACAACAGCATCCAAGTATGATCATGATGTGTATCCTGATGTTACTAAAACAGCATCCAAGTATGATCATGATGTGTATCCAGATGGTTCTACTACAGCATCTAAGTATGATCATGATGTGTATCCAGATGGTACTACAACAGCATCCAAGTATGATCATGATGTGTATCCAGATGGTACTACAAAAACATCCAAGTATGGTCATGATGTGTATCCAGATGGTACTACAACATATATTTATGACTATGAGGCGAGTGAAGATATACATCAACGGGGCCAAAGCAGTAAGTATTAAAATATAATTCTTTGAAAATTGTCCTGTATCTTGTCTTATCATATCTATTCTTATTTTTGCAATTATATATTTTCATTCTATAAATTGTTTTATTCACAGTATAATTGATACTGTAGAAATACTATTTTCTTTGTATAATAGATATGATAGCCTGTTATTGATAATTTCATGGATTAAAATATTTGTCATTATGAATATATTTCAATGTTTATTATTTTTACATAATCTTTCAACCATCCATTTTTTAAATCCTTTTAAATTGGTTAAATACGACATTGGGTCGTCAAAGCTTTTTTCTTTTAAACATTTCCGAATAATAATGTGCTTGCTGAAATGAAACAACTTTAATTCTACCATCTGGATATAAGAAAATGAAACCACTTTAATTCTACCATCTGGATATAAGAAAAGCATTGGAATATTTTTTTATGCAAAATTTCAAAAGAAATAATTTTGATTCAGACAAAATGTCTTCGTGTTTGGAATGGTCGCTTTCACATTTTTTTGTTGGGCTCAATATAAAAATATTTTTAAACCTGTTACCTTTTGATGGCTATTATTCGTTTGTTTCTCTGTCCTATATTTTCTCCCATTAATCTGTTTTTTTATTGTAACCCTGCATGCCACAAAACCAGGTTCAACCCACCATTGTACCAAGTCAGGAAAATGGTCATTGTTATACTATAGTTCGTTTCTGTGTGTGTTACATTTCGGTGTTGTACCTCTGTTGTGTCGTAGTTCTCTTATATTTTATACGTTTCCCTCAATTTTAGTTTGTAACCCGGATTTTTTTTTTCTCTATCGATTTATAAATTTTTGAACAGCGGTATACTACTGTTGCCTTTATTTTCCAATTTACCTCCACTCTCGATCAGTATATTAAAAAAAAATGTTTCCAATTTACCTCCACCAATGAAGAAATGCTCCAGAAGAATAATTTTACCGTTTGTCATGAATGAGTTATTTCTTTGTTTTTGTAATCTTTTTTTTATATATATAATTATGTAAGGAATGAATAATATTTTTTCTGTTTTTGAAGAAATAAAATAAAAAAATTTGGTGCACACTGAATAACGCGCGTAGCGGGTTATTTAACAGTGTGCACCACATTTTTTATGTTATTTCGAATAGACAGAAAAATATTACAGTCATTTCTGATAATTTAATTCTAAATTCCATTTTAAACCGTAAAAAACCATGAAAAAACGTTGATGACGTCACGGTCAAATGACTAAGTTATGTATATGGACTGATAACAAAATAACGTCAGCCAATCAGAAGACGCGTAACATCCAAAATAAAATTATATAGATATAAAAATTCTTTTAGGGCAAGGGCAAACCACACAAAACAAGTATGCCCTTGGTATGCATCTTACGCGAAACAAAAGATTCATGGCTGATTATGGTGTGTATCCAGAGCAAATCACAACGTCAATATTTGACAATAGTGTGTTACCAGAATTGACCACACGATACAAGTATGACCATAGTTTATACCATAAGGGAACAAGAACCTCCAAGTATGGTTTTGGTGTATATCCAGAGGGGACCACAGCACATTTGTATGATAATGGTGTTACAACAGAGCCAGATATGAATGTAAACATTGAGGAGAAAACAGGTGAGTGTTTACAGAAACGATATCTCACAATAGTATCTATAGTCAATATTTGTTATTATAAATATTGTATTTTGCATGACTATTTGTTTTCATGTATAGCTCCTTTATGTCAATTTTTGGAAAAAGAAAAATGAATGAAGATTGTTAAAACTAATCTTATGTTTTGAAAATAATTAACTTAGTACAAAGTCTTTCTAATAACAAAAAATAAATAAGAGATAATAATAGCTAAGTTTTCATTTCGACCTAAAGTATGAAAGAAGATGATTGTTTAATTTGCAATTTTTCGAAATATAATGTTATTACAGTTATATTGTTACGTATTCCATTTGTTATTTCCTGAAGATCAATTATGATTAATTCACCGTAATATTGATGTATTGTTTGATCCTTTGTGAGTTGTTACAAATAATTTACTAGCTATACCTGTATACACTTCATCATTTTATATCTTTTCCTTTAAATGTTTAAATCATGATCTGTGACGTGTATATTATTACAAACTCAAGGTAATGAGAACATGGAAACGTATGAAAAAGAAAATATGATAAAGGAGTAGGTTCGGTAAGGGCCTATTTTGGCCTCAAATTTCAGGTTCATCATACGAAAGATTTTCGACACTTTTTAAACACTTAAAAGTGTCTATTTCAATTGATTCAATTAGGTTCTTTGAAAGATTTTAACTGATTTAGTCATAAAAAACGCTCCGATTCAAGCTTACTTATGAAAAATCTATCAAATATGCCTAAAACGTCACTTTTTGTCAAAAATGAAAGTTGCCTCATCCGTGTTCATCATCAACCTTTATATATGTTATGTATTATCATCAAATACAACTTACATTTCAATATTATGAATGAACACGAATGCGGCCACTTTCATTTGAGACGGAAACCGTCTAAAATTTAACTAAAAAATTAAAATGCTTAAATTATGAAGATTTCAATAATTTAGCATGACTTAATGATGCAAGTACTCGATATATGTGCATTGTATTGTCAAAAACATCCCATATTTATGTAGCAGAAGCATTTCACTTTCCAGTAAATAGCTAAAAGATTACATTTTCACGATTTTGTAAAACTGCTAAATATTGGGCCAAAAAGGGGTCTTACTGAACATACTCCTTTTCAAAACAAGGTTCGGTGTTGACATGAATACCAATTATATGGTCATTTTTTTTATATAAATTTCCTGTTACAAAACTGAATTTTTCGAAAAACTAAGGAGATTCTTATCCCAGGAATAGATTACCTTAGCCGTATTCGGCACAACCTTTGGAATTTTGATGCTCTTCAACTGGCGGCTAAATTATAATCCGGGTACCTTTGATAATTATTAAACGCACTTACTCCTTTATATCGTGTTATATTCATAAAGTAAAATATCTCTAAGTTTGTTGTTTTTGATTACTACAAATCTATACTATCACCAGTTTGAACACATATAATCGTCTTATTTCGTATGTGGAATATGATTAAAGTATTATAACTGGACATGCTCACACGTTTGAACACATATGACTACCCCCCCCTTCACCCCCACCCCCACCACCCACGTATTGTGTGTTACAGACTGTTATTTGTGTTTGGTATAAATAATAACTGCACATGCTCACTCCTTTGAACACATATGACTACCCCCCCCCCCCCCCCCCCACCCCCACGTATTGTGTTTTACAGACGGTTATTTGTGTTTGGTAGAACGCTGATTGTGTTTTTGTTAATCTTTGTATGCGTTATGTAGAGCTATGGTTCAATAATGATTAATAACAAGAGGAAACTGTTGCATTGGTTCCGATATTTATTATCATTCTTGTATTTTCTAATTGGTTTACTTGCTTTTTTAAGATTTAAAGAAAAGATAAAAAAAAACAAAAAAAAAAACAAAACAGACAAGACGTTAACATAGACAAAAACGAAAAGAACACCAACATTTTCAATATATACATAACGCATCGACACACATATTATATACATTTCAGTTTTTGTAATAATTTCTTATTTTAGTGATTGGAGGACAGATGACATGTGACATTATCAATATAACTAATACTGTGTCTCCTTTTGACGGGGGAACAGCATACCATGTTGAAAAGTCCAGTCGTATGTTTTGGGTATGGTTTGATGACTTCGGCTATATTTCAGTTACTCTCAGCAACAGTTGTGCCAACCTCATGCCGGAACCCTTGAGATGGTTCACTGGAAGAGACTTACAAGAACTGTTACAAGACTGCAAAAACGGAACAGTTATTCAAAAATTATTATGCAACCCCTCCGTGACATATAATATCAGTTTAGTCAATGACATGTTACCCTACTTTTCCGATGTGGGTATCTTTTTTGCTGATGGAATTAACTGCACTGAACTTTTTAACAAATTCATTGAATCAAAAAAGAGCATTTTGTCAAATGCACACGTTAATTATTTTCTAACTAATAGATCAAACTGCAGGTACTATGCTTACTTTACTAACCAAATTATGATTAACGTTGACTTGTACGAAATAAGAAATGGTAGCAGTAGTATTATATCAGGTTATCTGTATACTCCACAAATGGCTGTAATACACATTAGCTTCATACTGAAACACAAATCATGTAGGGAACTATTTTATCAATACGCTTATTTGAAAGTAAAAATGTTTGATGATGAAGCTATTCTTAGTATTGATAATATAAATGCCTTTACTCATGAGCATAATTGTTTAGATGTTCGCTTTCCTTGCGAGTTTCCGTTGAATGATTATTATATAAATCTTAAATCTTATAAATCAGATTCTACAGTAGCATATGTTCAAATGGTAATGTCAGTTGAAGTAACATTAGTAAATAGCGTTTTTCTATTTATATTTCTACAAAAAGAGAACCGAACACCTGTCACAATTCTTCTTTCGTTTCTGGCTGTTTCTGATACTACTACAGTGTTATTGATGACTCTTCCATTGTTTATTTTCTATGAGAGATCGTCTGTTCTATTTCTTGAATTTCCAGAATGTGTAATTTATAGTTTTTCCTCCGATTTAGTATATGTATTCCATTTAACATCAGTCTTAATAACAGCACTTTTATGTCTCCAGAAAACTGTAGCTCTGCTTTTTCCGATGTGGAGTAAACGATCAATGAATAGCAGAGTCAGTTTTATATTTTCAGTTTTTGCCTTTTTTATAAGCGTTTGCATCAATTCACCAAAACTTGTGGAAAATCTTCTCAGCATTACAAATTTCAACGGCAGATGTTGTTCAACTTTTTCTGCCGAAACATTCAATTACCATTTCACTATAATTAGTGCTTGTTACCTTGTATCCTGTTTGGTAGTGACTATATGTACTGTTTATATAATATGCAAATTAACATGCCTGAGGAGAAATCTGCCATGGACCGATAGTCCTGTTGTTCAGAAAAGAAACCGTATCTCAGCAATTACGGTTTTGTCTATTTGTATCATATTTTTATTATCCGAGTCAGTGCTTTTTGTCAATTCTTTCATGTATATGCTTTATCTTTTGGACCCATCTTACTTTGAGATCTCTTATGCACTTAACTCTGCTGTGGGCCCATATAGTGAAATTTTTCTTATTTTCGGATTCTCTCTGAACTTTATAGTTTACATTGTTATGAGTAAGCAGATACGTGATAAATTAGTTATTGGTGTAATAAGGATTGTAAGTCGCTGTAAATGTTGGTGAAGAAGGACAATGTCTGATACTAGTATTGAGAGAGAGAGAGAGAGAGAGAGAGAGAGAGAGAGAGAGAGAGAGAATTCTAAATCAAACATAATGTCCGATCAATCTTTTGTATATATCAGTAAAAGAGTTCCAAAAAACGTAATGTTTGAGAATTTTTTTTTTATACTAATAATACTAGAACACACCCACGAAATCGCGGGCGGTTACAGCTTGTGAGATTTTTTGTCTGGAGAATTTCAGTAAAAGATTTCATATCTGGAGAATTTCAGAAAAGGTATCAAAATTCATAGGTACGTGAAAACAGTTAAAGCCCTCTCCCTCTTCAAAGCCGTGTTTTATTCTGTTAAATTCCATTATTTTCGCGTTTCTGTATACTATAAATAAAGTGTAATTGCTATTAGCTATCAATTTCTTCTCCTAGACGATCGCTGCTACACTATTTGGAGAGTTTCTATCAACGCAATAATCATTGTCCTGTCCCCGAGTACTCCTATGAAATTTATGTGCTAGTTTAAAGCCGGAAGTCCTGTTTGAATTAAAAGCGAAATCGCGGGTATTTTAAGCTTACTTGAAAGTATGTCACTATTTTAGAATGAATTTTGTAAAAGATTGTATGTCTTGAGAATTTAAGAAATGATATCAAAAGTCATATAGGTACATGGAAACAGGATAATAGTCCGTTATTATTTTGTTTTCGTTATATTCCATCATTTTCGTGATTTTCGTGTTTCTGTATACTTTGAACATACGCATCTGTATTATAGATATGTTAAAAAGTGTATTTAATTTTCTATTAACTATCCGTTCAAAGATTCTTCTCCAGGGGGATCACTGCTATATTATGTAGAGAGTCTCTATATATTATAGTAGTATATTATTCATAGAATACATGCAGATAAACGCGAAAATAATTGTCCTGTCCCCGTCCAAATACTTATGAAAAATATGTGTTAGTTAAAACCGAGGTATAATAGTAGTGGTTCTTACGATCTAAAAAAAAGCACGATATGGACAACGCTCTGATTGGCTTATTTATCATTTTTGTTATCTATCATACGATTGGTTCTCAATGTTAAAACCGGTAGTCATGTCTGACTTAAAAGTCGATTTGATGACAAAAACTCAATGCTACATTATATAGAGAGTCTCTATATATTATAGTAGTATATTAGTGTTAATCTAAGTATATATGCAAATAAACGCGAAAATAATAGTCCTTTCCCCGTCCGAGACGGAGTACTTATGAAAATTATGTAGAAGTTAAATCTGAGGTAAATTAGTAATGATTGTTACGATATAATAACCACGATATTGGCTTATTTATTTTTCATTTTTGTTATATATCATACGATTGGTTCTCAATGTTAAAACCGGATGTCATGTCTGACATAAAACTCGGTTTGATAACGGGAACAATATTCGGACACCTTTATTTTCGTTTTTCTCCCAGAATAACCCAAACTGAATGGTCATAAGAATGGATGACAAATGCGGCTATGCAAGGTACATATACGACACAAAGTCATGATGATTAAGTTATTGTGGGAGGAAGAGAAGCGACACACACAATGAGGTCTTCTCGTTTTATAGTATAGATGGGACGTTTTTAACATGATGGTTTTGGATTTGTTTTAAAATTTTCATGGTTTTACTTTGTAAAGTGAATGCACTTAATTTTGGAAATATATTTTGACTCTCAAACATTACTGTGGTTTGTCTATGATTTGGAAAAAAAGTAAGATCATCTCCAGTTTTTGATTGGGTTCCTGTTGCTTATTCTTTAGTTTTCAATGTTGTGTACTGTGTTCTTTTATTTTCCTGTTTAATCTTTTTTCTTCCTTTTAGCTAGGGCGATGTCAGTTTATTTTGAACTGAGTTTGCCTGTCCATTTATCTTTCTGGTGTCATTTATTCGTTCCTTACACGATTTTTTAAACATGTTTTGCGAACACAGAATTATGATTTTTGAAATTTTCGAGTTTGAAAAATTAATATTAAAGCCTATTTTCATTGTTTAAACCAAATTGTTTATCTCAAGTTATTAATTTATTACATGTTCAAGAATTTTATGTGTTTAAATACAGAAACTTTATAAGTCAGTTTTTTTACAAAAGAAATCAATCTAGTCCGAAAGTTATAGTTTCGAATTGTTATAAATTGTCCGGATATTGATGTATGTGAAGTTAGCAGCCGGTTCGTTATTCGATATTCGATGTTCAAAATTAAGTTAAAAATCATGAAAAAAGTAAATACTTGATAACATTAAAAGCATTATTTTCATAGTTAAGAGGACTGACAAGATACGTAGGAAATCGTTTAATAACCTCTTCAAGCTGTCGCAAATTTTCGTTGTCCTCGAATATAAACCCTTTTCTAAATTGCATATACGTTATTAAGATTTTTATCAATAAAGTACATTCATTGATATAGTTTTATATATGATATTTCTTAAAACAAAAAGAAGAATCGATAACTGAAGAAACATTAAGAAATGTAAATAAAAATATTTATGGAGCGCCAAAAAAAGAAATATATAATGAAAACCTACCTGGGACCGCTTAAATGAAGGTGAGCCACCCCTGGTCTTTCAATGTTCATAAAATTCAACTAAATCATAGACTCTGTGTATATAAAGGTTGTGTTAGAAGGATACCCCAGAATAATGTTATCTTTGATGTCTACGGAGGGCTTAGATTGTCACTTTTCAGCTAAAAAATGTCGAAATTTCAGGACAAAGGGCACAGGGCAATGGTAAGAACCCCCAGATCTCTCAATCTTTCTAATATTATGCAGACATCTAGTCAATAGGTAGATACACACGTGACTAAAAGAAATGTGGGTACACTTCCTGTCTTCTATGTTTACGGAGCACCCAAAGTGCCAGTTGGATATTAAAAATATATAGAGAAAACCTACCTGAGACCGCTTAAATGAAGGTGAGACCCCCCTGGTCTTTCAATGTCCATACAATTCAACAAAAACATAGACTATTTATATATAAAGATTGTCTTAGAAGGATTTTCCTGAATAACGTCATCTTCGAAATCTACGGAGGGCTTAGATTGTCACTGATCAGGTAAAATTTGTCTAAATTATAAGACAAAAGGCACAGGGCAATGACGAGAGCCCCTTGATCTCTCAATCTTTCTAACATTATGCAGACATTTAGTTAAGAGGTAGATACAAACGTGACGAAAGGTAATTTTGGTACACTTCCTGTCTTCTAAGTTTATGGAGCACCCAAAGTGCCAGTTGGATATTCAAAATGCATGGAAAACAGGAAGTGTACTCAAATTCCTTTTAGTCACGGGTGTATCTACCTATTGACTAAATGTATGCATAATGTTAGAAAGATTGAGAGAGCAGGGGCTCTTACCATTGCCCTGTGTCCTTTGTCCTGAAATTTCGACAATTTTTAGCTGAAAAGTGACAATCTAAGCCCTCCGTAGATATCGAAGATGACATTATTCTGGGAAATTCTTCTAATACAACCTTTATATACACAGAGTCTATGATTTAGTTGAATTTTACGGACATTGAAACACTAGGGGTGTCTCACCCTCATTTAAGCGGTCCCAGGTAGTTTTTCGCTATATATTTTGAATATCCAACTGGCACTTTGGGCGCTCCGTAAACATGGAAGACAGGAAGTGTACCCAAATTCCTTTTAGTCACGTGTGTATCTACCTATTGACTAGATGTCTGAATAATATTAGAAAGATTGAGAGATCAGGGGGTTCTCATCATTGCCCTGTGCTCTTTGTCCTGAAATTTCTCCTGAAAATATTATTAATTTTAACGATAGAAATCTGACGTTTCAAAATCCTTTTAAACCAACTTTTATTGGCAGGATACATAAAAAGCAATGTGAAAACTAATTGCACACCCTTTTTGTTTTATTTTGGACACATAGTTGTATACCAAAATATCAAGTTGCACTGGCGGTTTTTTTTGACATCTTGATTACAATATAATAAAATCTTTCACATGTGGTCATATATCCATATTTCTAACAAGTTTTAAATCATATTTTTGATGGCTATATTATAAAATCAATATTGATAATATGAGACATCCTATTTTTAAATTTGAAATCTTTAGATCATTTAATTAACTTTATACATTTTAATACTTGTTTAAAGACTCACAACTCATTGTTACAGTACTGTCATCGATGAGTAGAGGTATCTAACCTGTCACATTCTTATTAGTGTGACTGAATTTTCGGAAGTTTTTTTTATTTTTAATCCTAGGCAGAAAATATTTGATCACAATAAAATCCCAAACTTTACATTTAGATTTTGGTTGATTTTTGAACCGACCTGGTGTCAGTGGTTAAGAAAAACATGAAAAAAACGATACGATGATATGAGCAATCGTCCAAATACATGACAAATATACCAGAACTCGGTCACTATAGCTATACAAATGTGTGGGGAGTGAGCATGTTATCACGGACCTTAGTTCTTTGAGTTTAAATATATGTGTACTTTTTACATATACATAATTATGAATTTTCTTTATATTATTATTTTTGTTGTTTTTGCTATTTGCATTAAAGTTTAAATTCTAATAGCCTTTTTATTCTGTGCAAGGAAGTAAATTTAAGACTGTTCGTCTGTTGTTTTTGATCACAAAACGAGTTTACTTACCGTTTGGAAAGTATCAAACATAATGTGAATGATTCATATTGACAACCAGATTCGCATTTCAAATAATAGTCAATCCTAGTAGCCAATTATACTTTGTCAATAAAACTCATCATAGATACAAAGGATAAAATTGTATAGGCTAGACGTGTGTTTCGTCTATAAAACACTCACCAGTGACGCTCGGAAAAAAAACCCACTAAAAAAGGTGAAACATGTATGAAATTGAGAAACATTTATTATATTTCCTAAAGGTGTTGCCTAATACAGCAATGGATCACTTGGAGCAGAAAATCCCTAGTGTTTCGAGAAATTCAAAGTTTTAGTAAACTGTTAACATATAATTTCGACCATATCAATGATAATTCATGTCAACATAGGAATACTGACTAATAGATTGGTGACATCCTCGGGAAAAAATTCAAGCAGAAGATTTATTACGTATGTCAGTCTAATCGTCCAGGCCTCACTTCAAATGGCTTTCTTTAAGTTTACAAAAAATATTTAAAATTCAAAATGAAGTCATAGGTTCAAGTAGGGTATTGCAGCATTGAATTAAGGATCAAATTGAATTATATGTAATAAACTAATGCATAATATCAGGTTTCAAAAATAACGCACCAGTAACGATCGACTCTCGAAGTGTGAAAGATACACAATATCTAGGACCATTAACCGAGAAAATGACTTCTTATAAAGTAAATCTTCAGATTCCTTGCAAAAAGTTAAACTACAAAATACTTAACTCCGAGGAAAATTCAAAACTTAAAGTCCCTAATCAAAAGACAAAATCAAATGATAAAACACAACAAACGAATGGACAACAACTGTCATATACCTGACTTGGTACAGGCATTTTCTTATGTAGAAAATGGTGGATTGAACCCGGTTTTATAGCTAGCTAAACCTCTCACTTGTATGACAGTCGCATCAAATTCCATTACATTGTCAACGATGCGTAAACAAAACAAACAGACACAATAAGTAAAAATGTCAAAAATAGGGGTACAGCAGTCAACATTGTGTAATCATCTTAATCACTATAAAAACAACAAATGCAACGAAGAAGCACAAAAAGGCATACATCAAATTTAACTTCCTCATTGCTTATCTTATACGATTTCATTTATCTTTGTAAAATCTACCCATAAAGGATGGAAGGTTTTCAGTAATGGTGTAAAATTGCGCGTTTGAAATTCGCATAGGTAGACATGAAATAATTTAGTCGTTCAAAGTATGACAGCATACATAAGTTCAGAGTCACGTCAAATGTATATCACAAAAAACCGACTCAACAGAAAAGGTAGTATTGATAAATAAAATAGTTTTGTCTTTCAAAGTATGACAAGATACATAAGTAAAAGTAATATTAATACTTTAATACTTTATTGAAAAGCACTTTACGCCCATATGGGCCAATGGCTTAAAACATTATACATAATATACAGTTAACATATATAAAACAATGAAAATAAACAATGCAGACACTTTGAACTATAATCCTTGTCTTTCTTTAAATCAATATATATATATATATATATATAATGTCTAAAAATAGCAACAATCAACATTCAATCTAATTAAGCGTGGATCAGTTTGTGAAAATAAACTGATACAGTTACTGAATTAAAATTATATAAATGTCTAAGAATATAACTAAAACACACTAATTGATACATTAAAAAGTTCTATTAGATGTTAAATAGAAATACGCAATATTTCGCTAAACAAATTAGCTTCATCAGGCGTGTGCATCTCTCAAGGTGAAATCGGATGCATGACAGAAAAATATTTTTGTAGCTTAATCTATACAAGATTTGAGGGATGGGTGTAACATATTAATTCGGTCATAAAATATGTTTGTAGCTACAACTACATGAAGTTGGAATAAAAGTTTAACACATTTATAGATGTTCGATTAATTGTTTGAATTTTTATAAATTAATTTGTATGATTTCAAGATAACTATGGTTTTGATTTGCTTTGAAATCTTTTTTCGTCTCTCTCATTGAGTCCATCAGGTTCAAGAGTTCGTAACTGGTGCATCCAAAATCTCTCTCTTTTTTGTCTTCCTTGTGTATCCCAATTTTGATTTTTCTCAATGATTTGAAATGTGATGTTTTCAAAATCATGTCCTGCTCTTAAAAGGTGTCTTGTAATTGGGCAGTTCCTTTCTTTTGTATAAAATGACCGATGGTTATTTAGTCGGATGTTAAATGGGGTTTCTGTTTCACCAACATATTGTAATTTGCAAGTTCCACACGTTAGAACATAAATGCAATTTTGCGTTTTGCAATTTGATGTTATAAATATGTTGTAATTTTTCTTTGTGACTGTGCTGATGAACTGGGTTTCTATATTGGCGACTTTGCAGCACTTACAATTGCCCCTTCCGCATTGTTTATAACCTCCGATTGTTGATATCTCCCGTTTAGATCCTTTGGATGATACTAGAATATCTTTGAGGTTTTTTGGTCTGCGGTAAGCCATAACGGGAGGTGATGGAAAAATCTCGGAGGTTATAAACAATGCGGAAGGGGCAATTGTAAGTGCTGCAAAGTCGCCAATATAGAAACCCAGTTCATCAGCACAGTCACAAAGAAAAATTACAACATATTTATAACATCAAATTGCAAAACGCAAAATTGCATTTATGTTCTAACGTGTGGAACTTGCAAATTACAATATGTTGGTGAAACAGAAACCCCATTTAACATCCGACTAAATAACCATCGGTCATTTTATACAAAAGAAAGGAACTGCCCAATTACAAGACACCTTTTAAGAGCAGGACATGATTTTGAAAACATCACATTTCAAATCATTGAGAAAAATCAAAATTGGGATACACAAGGAAGACAAAAAAGAGAGAGATTTTGGATGCACCAGTTACGAACTCTTGAACCTGATGGACTCAATGAGAGAGACGAAAAAAGATTTCAAAGCAAATCAAAACCATAGTTATCTTGAAATCATACAAATTAATTTATAAAAATTCAAACAATCAATCGAACATCTACAAATGTGTTAAACTTTTATTCCAACTTCATGTAGTTGTAGCTACAAACATATTTTATGACCGAATTAATATGTTACACCCATCCCTCAAATCTTGTATAGATTAAGCTACAAAAATATTTTTCTGTCATGCATCCGATTTCACCTTGAGAGATGCACACGCCTGATGAAGCTAATTTGTTTAGCGAAATATTGCGTATTTCTATTTAACATCTAATAGAACTTTTTAATGTATCAATTAGTATGTTTTAGTTATATTCTTAGACATTTATATATATATATATATATATATATATATATATAAGAGATTCAAATTATATCAAGGACTCCCTGCCCTCAGTGACTTTTTTAAAAAGGAGCCTAATTTGCAAGTGTCCTGTTTTGTTTCAGGATTGAAGATATGTTTTAATTTCATTTAAGTTATTATATTTATTTTCATTTAAAAAATTATTTTCCTAATTGTTCAATTATTTTACATTTAAAAAAGAAATGAAACTCATCATCTAGTACATCACAATGTGTACATAGTCTTAAATCTCTGGGAATTTTCCTGTATCTACCAGTTTCTATTAATAAGCAGTGGTCACTTATTCGAAATTTAAAAATTAGTTGTCTATATTCAAAGTTTTGAGAAAGTAGGTATGGTTCAAAGTTATAGCTTTTCTTTATTTTTTTTAAAAAGTTGGAGTTTACTATTCTCTTGTAAATTTAATATTTTATCATTATATAAATTTTCATAGGAGTTTTCTAAATTTTGTTTGTATATTAGCCCTTTTATTTTTATTCTTATTTTGGTTAAAAATTTCTAAATCATTTTGACTTCTGACATGATTTACATAGGAGTACCAGAATAAATACCTGCATTATGTAAAGTGTTTGCCAAATTTAGTGTCTCTTTTAGTAAGGGGCTAGTTTCTTCCCTTAATAGTCTATCATGAAAAAGAAGAGTTTGTCTTTTTATAAAGCAATCAATAGAGTAGCTGCCTAATTCAGATCGAGCAGCTATATTACAAGAGCATCTTTTTACTCCTAAAGTTAACTTATTAAATTTATTTAGTACTTTATCAGGTGGACTTTTGTCAATGAAATTAAGAGTATCTACTTTTTTATTATTTTCATCTCCTTTAATTGAAGCTTTATAAAAGGATGAGTATGCATCCATATACCATATTTCACTGTTATAATGTAATATTGGTCTAACGAGTGAGTTAAATAAACAGTAAAAGTAATATTAATAAAGACAAATAAAAGAATACTATAACACGTTATTAAGATGATAACCAACGTCAGTACGCAAAATCTATACTTCAAGACCATCTTGTATTATTTGTGAAATTGATACAGAATATTTATCAACAAGTTCTTGGTACCTTCCGATGAACTTTTTTAGAAAAAGGACGAGACGTTCTTTGACATACTCCTGGTTCATCAACATTCTGCTCAGACACTGGTGACGTTTTACAAAGTCTGAGTAGGAGCTGCAAGCTCTTGAATACCGAATAAGTTGGGAAATGTATATTCCATGCAGGTGAAGTTGGTATATTGCTACTAAGGTGGGGGAAATTGATAATTAAAAATTAAAATTGTCTCGTTTGTCATAGATTCTGGTACTGAAATGACTGTGTATGTCAAATTCGAGGTTTAAGTCTAAAAATGAGGCGGAGAAAGCCCTGTCGGTTGTCTCTTTAATTTTAAAGGAAGGTAACACCACCATAACCGTGAATGAAATAAGCCCCGCCTCCCTACTAACCTAATATGAAATATACATGATCTCCAGGCGAACGCTTTTAGTCAATCATATTCCTAGAAATGTATAGGAGGTAAGATCAATCTATACATCAGTAACCTACCGGCTGCTGTTTTTTTTTATGAATTGACAGAGTTATTGATGTCTAATTTTGTTTTACTACAGACTGTGTAAACTGCAAAAAAATAAATTTAGTCAATGTATTAGAAAAATACTATTACATACCAGATTCTTTGTTTTTTTTCTGAGCCGGATCACAACTACCAGATTACCCTAGCTTGAGTTTCTGTGTTTTTGCATACTTTTCTCCAATCCACAATAACATATTATTATTTATACGGAAAAGACTATTAATAAAAATTTCTGTAGAAAAAAAAATAAGTGTTTATGCTGGGATTCAAACTCATTAAAGGAGTAGGTCCGGAAAGGACCGATTTTGGCCTCAAATTTCAGGTTCATCTGACGAGATTTTGACCACTTTTTTAAACACTTAAGTGTCTATTTCATTTGAATCAATTAGTTTATGTGGAAGATTTGAACTGATTTAGTCATATAAAACGATCCAATTCAAGCTGAAATATGAAAAATCTACCAAATACGCCGAAAAATGTCACTTTTCAGATGGTTTTTGTCAAAAATGATAGTGGCCGCATCCGGTTTCATCCTCACCCTTTATATATATTATGTTTTATCATAAAATACAACTTACATTTCAATATTAAGGATGAACACGAATGCTGCCACTTTCGTTTTACACGAAAACCGTCTAAAATTTAACTAAAATGCTAGAATTGTGAAGATTTCAGTAATTTAGCATGACTTAATGGTGCTAGTACCCGATATATGTGGATTGTATTGTCAAAAACTGCCCATATTTATGTAGCAGAAGCATTCTACTGTCCAATAAATAACAAAAAGTTTACATTTTAACAATTTTGTAAAACTGCTATATTTTGGGGCCAAAAAGGGGACTTACTGGACCTACTCCTTTATCATATAGACCCACGATTCACATCCCTACTACAGGACGACAAGATATTAACTCACTTTTAATTTCACATATTTAAAAATTGTGTTCGGGGCTCATTATGGATATATACTATATAATGATATATACTAAATATATAATAAGGATTGTGTGGCGTTTCAAACAATATTTCATGAAGAGTAATCTCAAATAGCTGGAATGTAAAATAGTTATCCCATTCCGACTCAAGGGATAACTATTACAGAAAATGGTACAGCTTTAATGTGGATATTTGATGTAACCATATCGTCTTTGCACTACTTTTTCATAGGATTCTTATTTAAAAACTTCTACATCATGTACATAGATTTTTTTCTGTGGACATCGTAATGAAACTATAAATATTCTAAAAGGGGGACGAAAGATACCAGAGGGACCGTCAAACTCTTAAATCTAAAACAAACTGACAACGCCGTGGCTGAAAATGAAAAAAGACAAACAGACAAACAATAGTACACATGATACAACATAGAAAACTAAAGAATAAACAACACGAACCCCACCAAAAACTAGGGGTGATCTCAGGTGCTCCGGAATGGTAAGCAGATCCTGCTCCACATGTGGCACCCGTCGTGTTGCTTATGTGATAACACATCCGGTAAATAGTCTTATTCGGTAGGTCACATTTATGAAAGGGAAGGGGATTGTAGTTACGACGTAAGGAATATATTCGATATTATTTGTGAAACAGTTATTCCATAACGGTCAACCAACTCGTGAAAACGTCCGTAAAATTTACGAATCTTGCGTCCCTCTTTTACGAAGGGATGATTTCAACTTCACCATTTGGAACTCTTGGTTTAATAGTTTCCTTGTGAGCAGCAACCCTCTATCAAGAAAATCATGATAGGAAATGCAAGCACGAGAATATCGTATCAATTGGGAGATATATACCCCGTATGCAGTTGCTGCTGGAATGTTGCTACTTAGAAATGGAAAGTTCACAATTGGAAAGCTGAAATCATCTCTTTTGTTATAAAGTTTTGTTTTCAACCGACCCTCGTTGTCAATTTCTAGATGTAAGTCAAGATATGAAGCCGACTTAACTGTATCTGTAGTATCCTTTATCTCTAGTTCGATGGGATAGATGCGTTCCACATTTTCACCAAATTTTGAATTATTTAGTGAAAGAACATAATCTATATAGCGGAAAGTAGAGTTAAAAGATATTGCTAACTTCTTATCTTTCTTCCTAAGATGTTTCTGCATGAAGTCAGCATCATAATAATAAAGAAACAAGTTGGCAAGTAGAGGGGCAAAAATTATTCCCATTGGAATGCCGACAGTCTGTTGAAAAACACGTCCTCCGAACGTAAGAAGTATGTTGTCAATCAAGAAATCAAACATCTTGATAATATCAGTTTCAAATGTCATGTATGAATTACATGAAAATAATAATTTAGCATTTGAACTAAGCATTTATCTGATAACATTTAATCAATTCAATGTTAGTTTGTTATAAATATTAATTCTGTCAAACATATAACATGTATAAAGTTTCAAATATCACTGTGATTTAGGAGTTCATATTGAGTGTTCAGTCTTGATAAAATGCGTTCAGTCTTTTTCTTTTCAGTCTTTGCAATTTGTAAAGTTTCCAGTTTTATAGATTCAATCAATAAATTTGTTGATGTTTCTTCAGGGCTAACAGCACCAAATTCGTATGATGATGGTTTATATACAGAGCAGATACCAACATACCACTCTGATCACGTGGTATCTTCAGGACGTCATGCTCTTTTAATTCTCGATGAGTGTTATAAAACGCATATTTACAATTTACCTCAGATACTGCACAAATGATCCAGAAATTATTTTTATTTCTTATTGATTTAAAGTTCCTAATTTTTATATAAATGTATACAGAGTTGACCTTCCTGTGTTTTTAGGGCGAATCACAGCAAATAAGTCGGATGCCCTTGGTAAACAGGTTAAGAGAAACAAAAGATTCATATCTGGCTACGGTGTGTATCAAGTGCAAACCGCAAAATCAATAGTTGACGATAGTGTGTAACAAGAATGGACCACCAGATACAACTATGACCATAGTGTATACCCCAAGGGAACCAGCACCGCCAAGCATGGTTATGATTTAAATCTAGAGAGGCCACAAGATACAATTATGACCATAGTGTATAGCCCAAGGGAACCTGCACCGCCAAGCATGGTTAAAATGTAAATATAGAGGGGACCAACAGATTCAACTATTACCATAGTGTATAACCCAAGGGAACCAGCACCGTCAAGTATGGTTATGATGTAAATCTAGAGGGGACCACACGATACAGTTATGACCATAGTGTATACAACAAGGGGACCAGCACCACCAATCATGGTTATGATGTAAATCTAAAGGGGACTACAATATAAAATTATGACCATAGTGTATACCATAAGGAGACCAGCACCACCAAGCATGGTTTTTATGTAAATCTAGAGAAGACCATAATATACAATTATGACCATAGTGTATACCCCAAGGGGACCAGCACCGCCAAGCATGGTTATGATGTAAATCTAGAGGGGACCACAATATACAATCGTGGCCATATTGTATACCATAAGGGAATCGGAACCTCCAAGTATGGTTATGGTGTATATCCAGAGGGGATCACAGAACATGTGTATGATAATGGTGTTACAACAGTCATATATAAGTAAAGATCCTGAGAAGAAAACAAGTAAGTATTGACAGAAAAGGTATTTTCAATTTTCAATATGTGGTATTAGTAAATATCGTATTTTAAAGCCTATTTGTTGATTATGTGAAGCTCCTAACTGTCATTTATCATGGAAACATAAATAAAGATTTTAAAAACGTATCTTCATGCTTTAGAAATAATTTGACATGGTGAAACTTTTGTCTAAAACTATAATTAGAAAATAAAGAATAATAGTATGTAAGAAGATTAGTGTTGTATTTGAATTTTTATGAAATGTATTGTTATTAAAGCTATACATGTGATATATTCCATTCTTTATAGTTCGTAGATCAATTTACCTCAATGTTGTTGTATAGTTTGCCTCTTTGTAATTTGTTCCAAAAAAACTTACTAGCTTTACATTTGATATTTTGTTTAATATTTTCACCTTTAGATGTTTAAATCATGATCTGTGAAGAATGTTTCTCTAAAATGTTTGCTATTTTCACATTTCTTAATCGGAGTGAGACCATTATTTCTCCTTATTAGTGAAATATCTGTTCTCGGCAAATGGTTGGTCATACTTACCCTATGACGTTAATTTTTTTTTGTATCTTCTGTATTCTATTGTGACGTCTTGAAACAAGACGACCATGTCTGTTGACGTCACATATAAAGTAAACAAATTTCTGCAAATCTTTGAAAAGTAAGGATAACAATCATTAGAGAAACAGATTCTATCACAATAACTTACGATTTCACTTCAGCAGTTAAATTTAAATATCAAAATTTAACTGTCTCTAATTGAGAAATGTCGTAACATACTTGTTGCAGTGTTGGAATATATATATAAATACTAAATGTTTTGAAAACATGGAGAAGTATCAATTAAAAAGTATGTGATTTAGTATTTTTTGTTTTCAATTACAGGCTCAAACGAACTTACTCCTATAATTTTGTATAATATGGATCACGTAAAAACTCTATATTTCTTGTTTCGGAGTATTGAATCATAAAAACTTGTAATTTCTTGAGTAGACAATTTGTTAATTTAAACGAAAAAAAAACCCTGAAAAGCACAAAGTACCAAACCACACACTAAGAGCAACACGGATAGATTAACGTTTATTGCGATGCATCTCAGATATCTGATTGCTGAGATAAACAAAATAAAAGCAAAAAAAATGAAAAAAAGGACCAACATCATTTCAGCAATATACTCTTTACAATAATGATTTTTAACATTCTGTGTTTACGTTGTTTTATAATTTTAGGACTTGAGAGATATTGTAGATATAGCCAAGACTTCGAGCAATTTCAACAACAAGACCTAAAC
Organism: Mytilus galloprovincialis; assembly: GCF_965363235.1. NCBI lineage: Eukaryota > Metazoa > Mollusca > Bivalvia > Mytilida > Mytilidae > Mytilus > Mytilus galloprovincialis. The sequence goes on along the minus strand of NC_134848.1, from coordinate 16,968,477 downwards.
GGATTAGTTATGCAAAAGTTATTATACTGCAATCAGCTATTTTACCATACAGATAAAGCTATACGTATAAACGTTAGCTTTATATGTCAATGACCTCAACTCACCTATAAGCCCCGCCTACTTACAACGTCACGTCACAACCATGACAACGTGTAGTAACAATGGTCAAACTTTTATGAATTTAAACCTGTTATGTCTTCAAATTGGTAATTTATATACCATGTTAATCAAATGTTATTAATTAAATTCATTTTCCCTTTCTAATTCCTTAAATTGTCAATGCTTACCGCTTAGACTACGCTCATAGGGAAATACCCCAAAATGGTACCCCAAGGGGGAAATTCCAAACACTTTTTTTTAATAATATTTGTTTCATATTTTTATTATTTTTTTAATTTTTTTATCGATTTCAGTATAAAAACAATATACGTATAGTGTCTTGAAATATGAAATTTATTTGTATTCGGCACGAAACGGGAAAATGCTCGGTAGAACCTCGCATTTTCCCGTTTCTAAGCCTCATACAAATAAATTTCATATTTCAAGACACTATACGTATATTGTCTAATTATGCAACCCCTTCTTAACATACAATATCAATGGCGTTATTCCCTACTTTTACCATGTGCGTATATTCTAAGCTGATGATACTAAAAACTGCAAGGACCTTCTAAACAAATTTATTGAATCAAAAAATAACGTAGTATCAAACGCGGACATTTACAATTCTCTAACAAATGATTCTACCTGCTTGGAATATGCTTTTTTCAACGACTAACGTATCTTTCTAAAGAAATATCGAGAAAAAATAGCATGTGCATTGGATTTTTATTTCCGTATAAAGCACACGCTTTACATATTTATGTCATATTGAAACAACAATCATGTTGGGAAGATTTCTATCAATACGTTTATTTAAATGGCATTGGATATTCGGATATTTTTTTCGATCTCAGTATTGATAATATAATTGACTTTTCTAAAGAAAATAATTGTTTAGATGTTCACTTTTCATGCGACCGTAAGATTCAGTTATATGATAGATTTATACATGTACCAGGTTCTACAAATGCATATGTACAAATCGGAATGGCAGTTGAAATTACTATCGTAAATGTTTTTGCTTTATTTATATTTCTGCAAAAAGAGAACCGTACACCTGTCACCATTCTGCTTTCATTTTTGGCTGTGTCGGATATTGCTACTGTGCTGTCGATGACTGTTCCATTGTGTACCACCCATGAAATACAACTGAACAGCCCTGAAGAATTGACTGTTCCGCTTTTTTACTTTCCAGAATGTTTAATTTATAATTTTTTTGAAGAGTTAACGTCGGTTTTTCATTTAAAATCTGTGCTTTTAACAACCCTGTTATGTCTCCAGAAAACTGCAGCTCTTCTTTTACCAATGTGGAGCAAACGACGTTTGAAACAGAGTCAGTATAATATGTTGTATTATTGCCTTTTTCAGTAGCGTTTGTATAAATTTACCACCACTCTTTGAAACACTTCTCAGCTTTAGGAATTTCAACGGCAGATGTTGTTCAACTTATTCAAATGATACGCACAGTTACCATTACACTATTATCAACATTTGTTACTTTGTATCCTGTTTGGTAGTGACTTTATGTACTGTTTATATAATATGCAAATTAACATGCCTTAGACGAAATCTCCCGTGGACCGATAGTCCTGCTGTTCAGAAAAGAAACCGTATCTCAGCAGTTACGGTTGTGTCCATTTGTTTAATATTTTTGTTTTCTGAGTCAGCGTTTATTGTCCACATTGTCACGTATACACTATATGTTTTTGACTCATCGTACAAGGAGATTTATGCTGCTATTGGCACTGCCGTGAGACAATATACGACCATCAGTCTTATGTTTGGATTCTTTCTGAACTTCATAGTTTACATTGTCATGAGCAAGCAACTCCGTGAAAAATTAGTTATAGGTATTGTTAATATTGCAAGACGCTGTAAATGTTGGTAAAGAATGACAATATCTTGTTACAAATGTGAATTATTCATTCATTTTATTTCACGCATACAAAGAGAGAGAGAGAGAGAGAGAGAGAGAGAGAGAGAGAGAGAGAGAGAGTGTTGAGGGTTGACAAAGTTATCATAATTTGAAGATGGCATGAATTTTCTTATCAGTGGTACATTTTCCGAACCATAAACCTTCTTCAACCATACACTGTCATTAGAAATACCTATTTTTGAGCAAAACAGTTACCTACAATTGATTTTGTTCCATTTAATACTTAAATTGATTGCTCAAAAAAGTGTTCAATTTATGGACATTGCGTTCATTTGTAAATACAGATGTCAATCTTTGTTATTGATATGTGGTGGAATCTTTACAAAAAGGGAGTTCTCTTTAAGATCTATAAACAAATGTTTGAGTTTTATATTTTTTAATCATATTTTTATCATGCTAATTAGATTTTATAATTTTTATAACCTTGATTTGCATAAAAATGAAGGTATTTCATTGCTAAGTACTGACTTAGTATAAGCGAAACCTTTTTTAACTGTATTCAATACATAGCAACACTCCAGAACGAGGCTATCTTTTTAACTTTTTCTATCGCTAAACAAATTATGCGTGGATTTGAGCATGTGAGAAAGGATTTCTTCTTCACGTTTTATTATATATTTGTACAAGTTACATAGACATAATTATATTTGATCTTTCTATTGTTATTGTTGTTGTTTCTATTCATATTAAAGTTTTGATTCTTGGAAAAAAATTGTTGTTCTATGTAAAGAAGTAAAAGATTGGCCATGGGTAATGATGGTTTTCGACGGCAGATGTTGTTCAACTTTTTCTTCTGATACATTCAATTACCATTACAGTTTAATTAACGCTTGTTACCTTGTATCTTGTTTGATAGTGGTTATATGTACTATTTATATAATATGCAAATTAACATGCCTGAGAAGAAATCTACCGTGGATCATAATCCTGTTGTTCAGAAAAGAAACCGTATATCAGCAACTACGGTTATGTCTATGTGTATCATATTTTTATTATCTGAGTCCTCGTTATTGTTACCGATTTCAAGTATATGCTTTATCGTTTTCGCCCATCTTACTCGGAGATTTTATTATCATATTTACTCTGTAGTGAAACCATATACCGACATTAGTCTTATTTTCGGATTCTCTCTGAACTTCATAGTTTACATTGTAATGAGTAAGCAGCTCCGTGATAAATTAGTTATTGGCGTTATAAGGAATGCAAGACGCTGTAAATGTTGGTGAAGAATACGAATATCTAAGGACAAATAATAAGATTTGAATTGTTTATTAAATTTACAGGCAAGCTATCATAATTTGAAGACGAAATTAATTTTCATGATTTATTTTTCGAACCTAATCCTTGTTCCACCATCAACTGTCAGTAGAAAATATCCACGTTAAGGCAAAACGGTAGCAGTTATCTTCAATTGATATGTTCTTACATAAATATTTGAACCAATTCCTCAAAAAGGGAAACATTTATGGACATTGCATTCATTTGGAATACAGGTGTCATTTTTAATACGTAGATTTTTAACAAAAAGAATGATAAAATTTTGAAATTCTTGAAAAGCATTTTTATTCTATATAAGAAGTAAAAATTTGGTCTAAAATAAAATCCCTTTGATCCTTTTAGATTAAGACAGTTTTGACGTGACTGTTAGTTAGTGATTAATGATAATGTTAACAAAACGCAATGACAAACAGTGGACATATATATATCAATGTATAGATGATTCCTTCTGAATTTCATATTGATATGTCAAATTATGTCAAAGTCGACCTGTCTTAGCCACATTTATAGAGGTTTCTATACGTCTTATTATTATCAAACGTTCAAGCTGAAGTGAAATGTTCAAGTAAACTTGTTAAAATCGTAACATATTAAAGGGTTTGTTAAATTTAATTGTAAAGGTAAGACGATAACATTAATTCATATATAATAAAAAGTAAAATCACAAAAATACCGAATACCGAGTAACATTCAAAGCGGAAAGTCCCTGATCAAATGGCAAATTCAAAACCTCAAACACATCAAACGAATAGATAACAACTGACATATGCATAATATTATTTCAAACAACACAATGCTTGTTCCAATAATAACTCATCAGGTACGATCGACTGTCGAACTGTGGAAAGTACACACTATTTTGGATCATAAGAAAATCTTAGCGAATGATTTCTTTTGATTTGTAAAATGAATCTGCAGTCCTTGTCTTATGTAATTACAAATCAAATACTGTTTTAATCTGTATCATTTATGATCGATACTAAACACATTATGTATGTAATGCAATCCGTTAACACAATTTATTTTGTGCTGTAAAGCGATCAAAACGTAAAATATTTTTTTCTTACAATGGGAACATCCATACAAAATAACAAAACATACGTGCAATAATGTAAAGAAATCTAAGTATCAGTATAAAAGATTGGGAATATTGGATATAACAATGAGGAATATTGCAAAGAACTATCGTTTCGGTTGTCTTGTTTAAATATAACATTAAGCAATATCAACAACTAACAGGGTGATTAGTTTGCCATAACTAGTTTTGATCTGTAACGGCCATGTTGAGTTGAACTGCTCCTAAAACACTGAAAAATAATAAGCCATGTTCTTTCTTTCGGTCCATATTCTAAGTAATCCACTGCGGTAAAAAACAGTTCAGACAGTTTACTACAATCAATTTAAATCTGTTCAATTTATGTTCAGATTATTCTTATTAAGTATTACGCATGAAAACATATGAAAACATAGTCTTGTATGTTTTTAAATTTTAGTTCTCTTATATGTTTTGGAGTTTAGTATGACGTCCATTTTCACTGCACTAATACACATTTTTATTTAGGGACCAGTTGAGGCTCAACTCCTGGTGTCGGATATTCTCGCTGCGTGGATGACCGATTGGTGGCCGTCGGCTGCTATCTGCTCTTTGGTCGGGTCGTCTATTTGACATATTCCCCATTTCAATTCTCAATTCTCAATTGTCTGAGAAGCTACTGATAAATACTCCAATGCCTTCAAGCTAGTTTACTGAACAGTACTTAATTCACCACAGTGAATATGACTGCATGATAACTAGAAAGGGAACATGACATAATAATTCATTGTTCATACTAAGTGGTGAAGCTGAAATCAACCCTTGAAACGTTTACGGACTCCATCACGAGATTGTTGTCGGATAGTGGTCGGTTACGGAATATCTGTTTCACAGATGACGACGGATATGATCTAATTGTCTTAATCATAATCCCATCCAGATCGTTTTTCAGAATGTGACTTCCGAATAAAAATTATCACCGTGTTTATAAAAACATGAGCAACAGGACGAGTGCCACATGTAGAGAAATAATAAAACTGAAAACAAACAATACCATCAATTCGATAAATACTTCACACTATTTAAAGGAGCGTGGTGATACATCACCTTCTTCACTACAGGTTCTTAAATTGTAAGGAGTATATAACCTCTGACATACCATACCTATAATTACTCATTTGGAACAGGATCTGCTTCCCTTGCTTACCCTTCCGGAGCACCTGAGATCACATGCAGTTCTTGGTGGGGTTCATGTTGCTTAGTCTTTAATTTTCTATGTTGTGTCTTATGTACTTGTAGTTGTCTGTTTATCTTTTTCTTTTTTAGCCATGGCGTTGTCAGTTTTTCTAACTATGAGTTTGACTGTCCCTCTGGTATTTTTCGTCCCTCTTTTACTCAACTTCGTTTTCTTGCTTCTTGACCAATCGTTTGCTTTTTTTTAAAAGAAAATAACTAGTATTTAAAAACTTTTTATCTTAGATTTACACAGATTTAACTTAGTTGTTACAAGTACCTATTGTTATTTTTCAATATTTAACTTAGCCTTCCCTGCATCGGTAGTTAGATATAAGAAGATGTGACAGCCAATGAGACAACTCTCCATCAAAGTCATAATTTGTAAAAGTAATCCATTGTAGGTCAAAGTACGGTCTTCAACACGGAGCCTTGGCTCACACCATACAGCAAGCTATTAAAGGCCCCCAAAAATGACTCGTGTAAAACCATTCAAACGGGAAAAAACAATGGTCTAATCTATATAAAAAACGAGAAACGAGAAACATTTCTGAACCACATTAACAAACGACAACCACTGAACATGAAGTTCCTGACTTAAGACAGGTGCAAATAAATACAGCGGGTTTAAACGTTTAAAAAGGTACCAACTTTCATCCTTATCTGGAAAAATAGTGTAACATCACAACATAGAAAGACATACTATAAAATATCAATTGAAATGGCTTAATTCAATCAAAAGACATATGAAAACAAACAAAGTGAATAAACACTGAACGAATAAATTTGATCTATGACACAATGTAAATACAAAATCAATAAAAAAATAAGGGTCGAGATAATAAACAATTTCAGAAAGTCAACCATATCCTTGAACAAAATGCCGCCATAAACATGATGTAACGATGTAAACCTTGAACAAAATGCTACCAATTAAATCATTTGCACAGGTAGCAGAAAATAATTTTGTAGAGTAATGGAGAAAGGAAATGTGTTTATTTTAGTGATATGTAACACAGTTTATTTTCTATCTATGAGTTTGAGTGTTCCTCTGGTATCTTTCGCCCCTCTTTTATGGAGTTGTAATGAACATTGATCATTACACTTGACTTTTATTTTATTCTAATGTTTGTCATGTAAAAAGCTAAAAAGCTAAATGTTTGTATTGTCGTTTTTCGACGATTCATTTGTTTATGCTTTTCTATGATGAGGGCGTCAAGAAAGATAAGTTATAAAGCTAACTGTTTAACCATATTAAAAAAAAAGTATTGTTGTTGTTGTTGTTGTGGCTATAAAGCACTAACATGTGGATAAACGACAATGAGCCAACAACTACGTCAAAGATAGCCGGAGTACATTTAGACAACAAACAAATGGACGTCAATTTGCAAACATTAAAAACAGAGGTCGATTAGATGGGCATATACTTAGGTTTTGAATCTTATTTTATTATAACATCCGAATCGGACATCGACTTGTGAAACGTACGTCGCATAGAGACCGGAAGTCGATATGAATCTCACATATATACCACAACTTTCCTTATTTAGACAGTGTTTATATAGCATGTGTGTAAATATTGGAAGCAAAAAATTGGTGAGAAAGGTAAAGATTTTTTTAAAGCTGTATGCTTCTATCTTCTGAATATTAAATGGTGTTTTTTCAATCGTTACCTGTAACGAATGATACGATGCTTTTTGTCCGCAATTTGCTTTTTGTCCGCTTTTGCTTTTAGTCCGATAATTTTGCTTTTTGTCCGATACTTTTGCTTTTTGTCCGTTGCTTTTTGTCCGTTTTGCTCTTTGTCCGATAATTTTGCTTTTTGTCCGACACTTTTGCTTTTTGTCCGTCGCTTTTGGTCCGTTTCGCTTTTTGTCCAATACTTTTGCTTTTTGTCCGACACTTTTGCTTTTTGTCCGACACTTTTGCTTTTTGTCCGTTGCTTTTTGTCCGTTTTGCTTTTTTGTCCGCTGATTTTGCTTTATGTCCGGTATAAAAACATATTTAATTTCGCTGGTTTTATTTTGAAATTCGAAAAGTTATCATTAGGGTATCTTATTTAAAAAAAAATGTCTGATTACCTCGCCTACCAACGAAGATAACCAACATGACTGAACATACGGGGTAAATTTAAAATTTTGTCTATTATTTGAAAACCATTAAAAGGAGAAAAAATCTGACAACAGCCGAATGTTGAGCTCTACCAATTGTCAAAATGGTCAGATGACGTTCAAAATCGGTTTCCATTCTCTCCCTATAGTTCGCCCCAACGCAATGTTATGAAACTTAAACATAATGCTTATAACCACATATCCCAGATCAAGTTTGAATTTTGATGGCGTCACGTTTACTGCTCTAGAGTTTTGGAAATGGAAAAACTGCTGAACTTTTTATATCCGTTCTTTAACTGTAGTTTGCCTTAACAATGACTGATATGAATCTGATATGGATGAGTATACCACAAAACACAGGTCAAGTATGAAGTTTGGTACCCTCACTTTTCCTCTTCTCCCTATATAAATGGGTAAAATACTGACTTTATTGTTTGTGTTTCTTAACTTAATATAAAAAGAAGAAGATGTGGTATGATTGCCAATGAGGAAACTCTCCACATGAGACTGAATGACACAGAAAGTAACAACAAAAGGTCACCGTACGGCCTTCAACAGTGAGCGAAATGACAATGTGAAACAATTCAAACGGGAAAACTAACGGCCTCAAGCAAATTTTATGAAACTTATACACAATGCTTATTACAACAGAAGTTATATCAAGTACAATTGTGGGTAATGTCACTTTGTCGTTATCAAGTTATGTTCCTTTCTACAGTTATATGCAAGCGGGGGCATTATTTGTGTCCCATGGACTCATTTCCTATTTTAATATAGGATTAATTGCTTTAAAATGTCAAACTTTTTTGCCTACTATCTTGAAAATTATAATAGATACAGACAACTTAATGGTTATCAGCAAGATCTGTTACGCAAATGAGACAACATGATCAAAAACGTTAATCGACTCCTTATTACAGATAATGACAACTGATGATGATTTTGACCATTTTTTTGGGGGGGGGCCTTTTTTACCTTATATCTTAAGTCTACAATAAAGACAATATGAAGGCGACTACTTATTGGAGTTATTGGCCTTTAAGTGTAGTGTCTTTCGCATTCTTGGATTGTAAAAAACAAGAAAACCTAAGGTCTAATTCATAATCATTCAATTTGTAGCAAGATTTAATGCAGAAATGCAAATAACTAATGTGAGTTTTCATTTAAAAAACAATTTTATAAGAATTGAACTGATAAATAGTAATATTTTTACAAGCGTAGATTTTAGTTGTTTGATTTTTAATGTTTTTAAATTGGCATTTTAGGTGAGATAGTGCATTTTCTGAACGAATCTACATGAACTTTTGCTATATTAAATGTTAGCAGGGGAAAAAAACGAACGGTGACCCTATTGTATCTATTGATATTCTCAAAGCATTTTCCTAAAGCCATCTTCTTTCATTTTGTTTTCAGTTCTATAATGTAGATTAGCTTCTGATCACATAATGCTGCCAGTTCCCCCCCCGTATAATCCATACAAATACCGGGCTGAAGTACGTCCATTATTCATTTTCCATCATTCAAAATTCAATTATGCATAATGAAATAATTTATTATTCACTATTCAACGTTAAGTGATGATTAATGAACAATAAAATACATGTAGTTTATATTTCAGTATTCAAGCTGAAAAGTGGATAATGAAATAGAATAATATTTATTTACCGTGACACTATATCCCGTATTTCATGATTCGTCATTTTCGTATAATCTAACAAATTTTCAAATTAATATACAATTTTGTAAGAAAACAATCAAATCACTATTTGATATAGTGATCTTAATTTATTTATTTAGTTTCGGAGGATAAACTAGTGGGGTTTCCTAACTATTTTTAACAGAAGTTCCTTGGTTTGATGTATGGACGACATGAATACCAAAACACATATAAAAATTAAAACACTGATTTAACATTGTCCTTTTTCTTTGTTATTCTTAATCCTCTGATTATATACATAACATGTCGATTGTGCCGCAATGACCATTAAAGGGGTTACGAAGGACTTAAATGTCAAAATACGCATGAAAATTAAGAAATAACCAATTTTGAATAATGAAATGTTCCGCAGCGCTTATTAGAGGAGTAAGTCGAAATACGCGTGAACATAAAGAAATAGCTTATTTTGAATAATGGAATGGACTGCTATTACCCGTCAGCTCCTAATTACAGAAAACTTTATACACCATTTAAAAGCCTATAGAGATGGAGGAATAAAATGGTTATAAACAATATGTCCCGCAATGACTGTTAGTGGGGTTACGGTGGACCTTAATGCTAAAATACGCGTGAAAATATAGTAATAGTTAATTTTGAATAATGAAATAGATATTTTGAATAATGGAATGGACAGGCTACGATCCTTCAGCCACTTATTACAGATATGCATTAGGTAGCAATAAAAAGTTAATAAAACAATCTATAAATTTACTCTCATTAATTTTACCATCCCCTTTAAATTGATTTCTTGCAAATAAAGCTTACTATTTGTGTCATACATTTGCAAATGCATTGAAGATGGCACATATTCTCCCAAACTTTGGCCAGAAGTAATACCTTTTTGAAACTGTTAACATATATCTACTATATAGTATCAAGAAATCAAATAAAAATCATATGTCTTTCATCTAATTTTTTTGTAAAATTGCGTAAAAAAAGCGTTTGTAAACATTTATTTACATTAATTTCCGGACCTATAACTAGTCTAACTATGAATATACGGAGAGTCAAACAGAAAATAGGCCATAAAACATGTAAAAAATAATCTTCATGTTCTCATAAACCGTCTTTGAAGTCTAAATTAGTACTCAGCTGTCAAAAAATGAATTTTATTGCACTATAACTTCATATTTGAAAAATCCGCCAAAAAACGAAACCAAACTCCTTACTGTGTACTGCTACCTTATACGTCATTCAAAAGCGTACCAACAGGTTAACAAGATGTTTATAGCCTATAGCTATACAAAGAGGAATACAATGGTTAAAAACAATATGTCCCGCAATGACCATTAGAGGGGCAAAAATACACAATGTAAAAAACAATTTTGTTATTCTATCAATAAGCTTTCAAGAAGGGTATTAAGTTTTTTTTTAATGAGAGTCTGACTGGTTGCAGCAGTCCATCCCATTATTCAAAATAAGCTATGTCGCGTAATACTCGCATGTATTTCGATATTGAGGTCCTTCGTTTCTCCTCTAATAGGCGATGCGGAACATAGTTACTACATACCTTTTGCTCCTCTATTAATAAGCTTTCAAATGAGATATAAGGTATATCTGTAAAAAAGGCTTAGGGGCCGAAGCAGGATTTTCCATTATTCAAATATCCATTGCATTATTTAAAATTGGCCATTTCTTAATTTTCAGACGTATTTTTGGCATTTAGGTCCTCCGTAATGGTCATTGCTGTACAATTGGCTTGTCATATCTATAATCAAGGAATGAGGAATAGCAAAGGTTCAGTGAAAATATTAAAAGACAACGTAAAGTATTTGAATTTTTATACATGTATGGTATTCAGGTTGTCCATACATTAAACCAAGAAATTAATGTTAAATATTGTTAGGAAAACTCTCTAAGTAAAAATTTTCCTCCGAAACTAGATAAATAAACAAAGTTAAAGATTTCAGACTGTTTTTTTTTTTTTGTCTGATATCAATTTGAATATTTGTTAGATAACACCAAAATTACGAATTCAGTAATACGAGATATCGTGTCACAGTCCAAAAAATATTATTCTATTTCATTATTCACTTGCAACTTGAATACTGAAATATTAACTATTTCATTATTCATTATTCATCACTTAACGTTGGATCGTGAATAATGAACTATTTCATTATTCATTATTGAATTTTGAATAATGGAAAATGGATAATGGACGTACTTCAACGCGGTCTTATTGTGTCATTTTGTCACATCCTGTAGCTTGCGAAAAATGCTCAATGACCTAACATATTTTTATTTTTAATTTTTGAACATTTCACAATATATATTACGTTTTGACAAATTCTAGACTTTTTAATCTAAAGTTCCATACGTCCTTATAGAAGATTTCACCTATCTTTTTTTCTCTTAGTTTTATCATATTATAGAAAATTATAATAGATTAGATTAAGATACACTTGAAATCACAAAAATAATCAGCAAGTCAAGATCTACTATCATGTCAAATGTTGTCGACAAAGTTAAGTGGACTGTGAATCTTTATAGAAGTAATTGCCCTTCAATGAGGATTTTGTTGTCCTCTTTTGTGTTTTGAGCAAAACTAAACAAGATAGAAGGAATGCAAACAGCACATGCTCAGCAATACAAGATCAACAAAACAGATTGTGTCATGAACTATTTTCTTGTGTACAATTATGGAGAGTGTCCTTTGTTGAATATGGACATAGACCAGGTGATCACAATGGCTATTTAGAGCCTCTAGTTTATTATTATTAGAACTATGCATAATTGGTTAGAAATGGTTGTTAAGACTATAATGTCAAATTATTTCCGCTGATAGATTTTTGGAACAGATGTGAAGTACAGGATTATTTGAACGAACGTAATTCGAGTTCGAACGTTTTCTAACTCAAGTATGACTTTTTTCTTGCTTTTACTTTCGACATGTAAAGTTTAGCTTATGTCATGAATGTTACGCCCTTGTTGTAAAGAAACTTCAATTAACAGCAGACTATATGCCAGGTCTTTCTATTAACAACTAGTGACACACATTTTGTGGTGTAATTTAAGAAGTTAGCAATATCCTTTAACTCTACTTTCCGCTATATAGATAATGTTCTTGCACTAAATAATTCAAAATTTGGTGACTATGTGGAACGCATCTATCCCATTAAACTAGAGATAAAGGATACAACAGATACAGTTAAGTCGGCCTCATATCTTGACTTACATGTAGAAATTGACAATGAGGGTTGATTGAAAACAAAACTTTACGACAAAAGAGATGATTTCAGCTTTCCAATTGTGAACTTTACATTTCTAGGTAGCAACATTCCAGCAGCACCTGCAGACGGTGTATATATCTCCCAATTGATACGATATTCCCGTGCTTCCATTTCCTATCATGATTTTCTTGATAGAGGTTTGTTGCTCACAAGGAAGTTATTAACTCAAGAGTTCCAAATGGTGAAGTTGAAATCATCCCTTCGTAAATTTTACGGACGCCATCACGAGTTGGTTGACCGTTATGGAATAACCGTTTCACAAATGATATCGGATATTTTCCTTACGTCGTAACTACAATTCCCTTCCCTTTCATAAATGTGATTTACCGAATTAGACTATTTACCGGAGTTGTTATCTCATAAGCAACACGATGCGTGCCACATGTGGAGCATGATCTGCTTACCCTTCCGGAGCACACGAGATCAACCCTAGTCTTTGGTGCGGTTCGTGTTGTGTATTCTTGAGTTTTCTATGCTGTGTCATGATGTGAACTATTTTTTGTCTGTTTGTCCTTTTTATTTTTAGTCATGGCGTTGTCAGTTTATTTTCGATTTATGAGTTTGACTGTCCCTCAGATATCTTTCGTCCCTCTTTTAAGGAGGCTTTTCCGATGATGCATTTACTTGTAGACTTTATATTCATCCTCTACAGTAAAACAAATAATCCACAAATCCTCAAAAGGGACCTTTTAATGATAGGCCATGTCAAGGGAGATATAAAGCAACAAACGCCTATAGCTAGCAGGATCGATAAATTTGTCTTAAACATCTCCGTTATTGATTCCGCGTGGCTTTCAAATTGACACGAGTATCCATTTGGTGTTCATGGTAAATTCTTTGGGGCTATATTAGTTTCATGGAAATTAACAAAGAGCATGGCAACCTTTCCTTGGGGATCTTTAAATGGCTGTCCGACGAAAAAATATATCTGTTCACCAACAAAATATCTTATGTGTACCAAAAGCCGTCAGTGATATCGATCTATTGTTTGAATTGTAAATGTTCATATTCATAATTTGTTTAACGGATTATCATTTTTAATATAGACTTTGATATTTTTTAAGTGTGCTTATCTGAGACCAGGAGTGCATTCCAGCGGATTTCTTTCGTTTACTTTTGCGTACATTTTATACAGACCAGTATTTTTTCAATTGTGTTACTAGTATTTTAGCTGCATGCAACATCTTGAATACTCAGAACAGCGAGAAAAACAATTTAGATTTCAGAAATAAATAGCATTTAGCCATCATGCAACGAATTCCATTATTTTTGTGCAATTTTAAGTCTTAACGCCAAAAAAAAAAGATAAACAGAACAATACGTAAATCATCCAGTATCACCTATAGTATTTTACAACCTTCATTGGTGGTAGTTCATATATGTTTCTGATATTTTTTTTTTATATTAGAATTTGTCCTGAATAATCATCTTTATGCGTTCACAAGTGCGTTTTTCCGCATGTGTTTCAGTTTTTATCATGAAATTTCTTCTGTTACCAAGACAAAACTTTAAATTCGGCCGTTATAAATGTTTTCGTCAGAATTCCATGCTTTATTATCTTATAGCATCAAATTTAATCATTATATTATTATCAAATATCACGTAAAAATTGTGTATTTACAATAAGTAGTTTTTAAGTAAACAAGTCAAGTGGTTTAAACGAGTAAGTTTAGTCGTTAAAACAAGTTAGCTGTGTTGATATTTAAGTCGTTAAAACAAGTTAGCTGTGTTGATAGTTAAGTCGTTATAACAAGTAAGCTTACTCGTTATAACGACTTTAAAATAAAACTCCAATCAAATTTAAACTAAAAAATGCATCTTAGAATTTAAATATCAGGGTCAGCAACCCCAAAACGCGTTGTCTATTGTAACTGAAAATCTTAGACAGATAGATCTTGACATGATAAATATTTTTATCCCAGACTCTAAATGCTTAAGTTTAAGATATATAAGCAAAAATCTACATTTTACCACAATGTTCTATTTTTAGACATGGCGGCTATCTTGGTCATTTGGCAGGGTAATTGGATACTTTTTTGAAACTAGATACCCTAAGGATGATTGTGGCCAAATTTGCTTTAATTTTGCCATTAGTTTAAGATTTTCTGAAAATTAGCGACGACGACGGATGCCAAGTGATGAAAAAAGCTCACTTTACCCTCTGGTCCAGGTGAGCTAAAAAGGCAAAACGGACAAAAAGCAACGGACAAAGAGCAAAAGTGTCGGACAAAAAGCAAAATTATCGGACAAAAAGCAAAACGGACAAAAAGCAACGGACAAAAAGCAAAAGTGTCGGACAAAAAGCAAAATTATCGGACAAAAAGCGAAACGGACATAAAGCAACGGACAAAAAGCAAAAGTGTCGGACAAAAAGCAAAATTATCGGACAAAAAGCAAAAGCGGACAAAAAGCAAATTGCGGACAAAAAGCACCGTATCAAACGAAAATTTTGTTATGAAAGATGTTAAAGGAAGCATGGTTGTCCAATAATCTGTAGATATTGGTTGAATAGCTTATTTATATAATATTTATGACAGTATTTTGGTATGATCCTGAACAGGAATGATGCATGTTTCTTGCTTTTGATATGATAATTTAAATATGGTGATAGATATGATTTTCGTGACTCTGGAAATATTTGAAAGATTTGTCGCTAGTTTTCAAACAACAGAAATCAATCATGAGTGACATTTGAATAATAATAATAATAATAATAATAATAATAATAATAATAATAATAATAATAATAATAATAAAATTAATAATAATGATAATAATTATAATAATAATAATAAATAACATTGAACTATCCATAAACCAGTCCATAGTATATAACCTACAGTTTTGGCATGTCTTATCTTTATCTATTTATTACAAATAGGTTTCATTAAGTGCATTACTTTGATAACTAGACAATCTGTTCACGTCTTGTTGCTTTAGCATGTTTAGTATCAGCACAGAATGAGAGCATGTAAGTTTTATTCGTTTCCATATATAAATATAAGAACAATGTATCCTGTTTATACATTATGATAATCACAATCTATGAAATGTAACTTTTTATCATTATAATATCAGAGCTTAGATGACAAAAAAGAAAAAAGAAATAACATAGGTTTACCTTTGATGACGTAACACAATCAGATAATATTAACCAGTTTTTATACGAAACTTACATGAACTCTTTTTAAAAGTAGCGAAATGTACAATATACGTCAATCTCTTTACAGCTATTACTTATTTTGACAGTTAAGAACTTTGTTAATCTAACACGAACAATTGTCGTTTTTGGCTTTGATCAGTCATAACACTACAAACTAGTAAAAGTCTGAAATGGACTATATCTGTACTGGACTGTACTGATTTTTTACTCGACCAGTCTGAATTGGTCTGACTTTTACTTGACATTACTCGACCCCAGTCTGAACCATACTCGACTGTACTGAATCGTACTAGACCCTCATCTTTGCAATGGAAATTCTGAACTACTACTCGACCATTATGAAACAGTCTTAACCCATTCTCGACCTGTACTCGACCTATTTTTCCAGTCTAAACCATACTTAACCAAAGGTCTGAAAAATATTTGACCAGTCTTAACCATACTGGACCATATAACCTCTACTTTTTAACTGTTAAAATAAATTTCTTTTTAACTGACATATATAACAACAGCCAACGCAATCAATGAATTGTTTAATCTTATATTAAAAATATATCTATTATTATAATTTGGGATATTTTTTTTTATATTAAATATAATTTCGATTAAAAAGAGATAAAATTAAAGAAATTAATAAAATTGTTCTTCGGGTTAGTGGTGAAGTATATAGTGTTACCTCTGCTTGGGTCAAACTCGTTGATAAGATCACACCTTGTCAGAGGTATTAAATTCTAAATAACATTTATCCAAAATTGCAACATCCTATTTAACCTAAATAACAAGGTCTTTCGAACATACTAGATAAGTCATATACGCGTTTAGGAAAATAGGGCTTTCTTTTTACTTGTAAAACACACATGTACTGAGGTAATTTACCATATTAAAGTGTTTTTTTGTATGTTTTAATTTGACAAAACCTACTTAAATTCAAATGAAAGAAATTGTTACTGTTACTTTTGAACACATTCCCTTTTTCAAAAAGGTTATCAAGGATTGCTAGGGAAATTCTATTATCATGATCATATTAAATTCTTGGTTTAACAAAACTAAACAAAGGTCTCATTTTTTTAAAATGTTTTTAGTAGCTTTATATACATTTTTGTATAAATATTAATAAAAAAACATATTCACTAAACTCAACTGACACAGTTATTTTATACTAGGCTTAAGTTAATGGTGAAAATAGTCCAGTTAACATAAAATACTTCTGAAACTTTCAAAATGTTTTGAATATCATTAAAAATATTAAGGAAAGTAAACAAGATGGCCGCCAGTGTAGTTGTGAGCTAAACTAGCTCTGCAGTTTTGGCAGTGTTTATAGTGATTTTTGATATTTTCATGAGATAAAATTTATACCAGAGTGTTCAACTTTTGGAATACAACCTGGTTTTGGGCTTATTTATGGACATAATTTCAATTTGTGAAAGATACAGTTTATAGAAACTTTATTCTATAGTGAAAACAGTTTTGAGTGATTACTATTCAGTGTATTGAAAGTGAAAACCTAAACATGCCACCACCTCTGGTCAATAAGATAAACATCAAGGACAATAAGAAAATTAAGAACAAAGATGGAAATAAAACAGTTCAGTCTTTATTAGGACCAAAGAAAGATCAACAAATAGCTAATCAAGGAAATCCACCACCAAAGCGTGACAAAAGAACTTTCTCAGATGTGTCAGAGGAGAGCCTTGAGGGTTTGGATTTAATTAGTATTCATTCAGATTTAAAGGACATAAAAAAAAAGCCTTCAAGATACTGTTAAAAAATCTGACCTGAATAATCTTGTCAAACAAAAGGACTTAAAAGATCTTGTGACAAAGCTTTTGTCTACACTGAAGGAGTCAATCACTGAGGAATTTAACACCAAATTGAGGGAAAGAACTGGAAAGTTGAAAGATGAGATAGATGCTCTTTATATAGACAATGAGAACTTCAAAAAGAGACTTAGAACAAAAGATAGGCAAATAGAAGAGCTTCGGGAAAAAGGGGAAGATTGCAACCATAGGTCCATAGATGCACTTAAATCTGCAAACTATAATGAACAGTACTCCAGGAAACATAATATAAGAATGGTGAATTTTCCAAAAAAGAGAAATGAGAACTTACGAGATGTTTTCGTAAAAATGGTGAAGAAAGAAGGTAACATCAAACCTGTGATAGCAAAGGTCCGTATCACAGAAATTAAAATCAAGATAATGAGAAATAAGAAGGGTTTGAAGAATGACATTAAATTTCATAACGATATAACCCGAAGAAATCTTGGACTATTAGCTAGACTAAATACAAATGTGATGCTTAATAATGCCTGGTTTTACAACTGTAGTGTATATGGTAAATTGAAGTATTGTACTGCTTTTGCTGTCTGATTGAACATATTACTTAATGAGTATTGATAATAATATTACAGTTTTATCTATGAATGTGAGGGGCATATTTTCGAGCAAGAAAATGAATTGGGTAATACATGAATTTTCAGTCACTGCAACAATAAAAGTGCTGGTGTTAGTGTGATGTTTAACAAAGGTCTAGATTTTAAAATTCTTGATTCTAAGATAGACCAGAAAGGTCGTTTTATTGTTTTAGACTTATCATTATATGAACAAAGGCTAACCTTTGTTACTGTTTATGGATTTAATACTGATGAACCATCATTGTTTAGTGACATTTTACATAACATCTCTTGCTATACTAATACTAGTATCTTGATGTGTGGTGACTGGAATGTTGTACAAGATTTTCATATGGACACTTATAATATTCTGCACAATAGACATGATAGAAATTTGAAATCTCGTAATAAGATTGAAGAAATTCCACAACCTTTTGAACTTTTAGATCCATGGAGAACCTGTCATCAAGATGACAAAAAGTTTACTTGGCGTCAAACCTCCCCTATCAAGCAGAGTCGATTAGATTATTTTTTAGTGAGCGAAGACTCATTTTCACTTATGAAAATGCAAAAATTATACCTGGATACAAAACCGATCACTCAGTCATTGTTTTCACATTTTCTGCCAGTCTTGATAAAAGGGATAAGGGATATTAGAAGTTCAATTCACAGTTGTTGAGAGATACAGTATATGTTGAAAAGATAAAGATGTGTATTAAGGATACTGTTTCTGAGTTCTATCTTTCAGACAGTAGAGATGACCTATTTCATGTACAATTTTTTTGTTACGATCAATTTTTTCTTGAAGTACTGAAGATGAAAATCCGATCCTTGTTCTTAACACACAGTATACTGTAAACCAACTTATTTTCGCGAGCGATTTATTTTCGCGACTTTCGCGAATTGAAAACCAACGCGAATATAAATCGTCGCGAATATGTAAACCTTGGATCTTTCCTTATTAAACTGCATCAAGTAAATCAGAAAATCGCGAAATTAAATAGCCGCAAAGTGGTCAAGAAAGGGTAAAACGCGAAATAAAGTATCCGCGAAAATAAGTTGGTTTACAGTATCTAAATCAAAAGAAGAAAAAAGAGCTACTCTGAAACTTGAAGAAGATATACAAAATTTAGATATTATTATGAATACAGCCCCTACTGAAGCTGTACAGACCAATTTAAATGATAAAAAAGTAGAGTTAGAATCCATGCGAAAGCAGAAGTTAGAGGGTTAACTTTAAAGGTCCCGGGAAAACTGGCATGAAAATGGTGAAAATGTTCCCAATACTTTTTAAAATTAGAAAATAGAAATTTCATAAAAAAGACAATGGTTGAAATGATTGGTGATCAGGGTAATCATATATCTGACCAGTCCACGATTCTCTCAGAACAAAATAATTTTTATAAAAAAAATATTCAAAGAGAAAAATTGATTGTTCGAGTGAAAGCTTTTTTTCTCATGATGTTGCCATTACCCAGGAACAACATTACCTGTGTGAGGGTAACTTGATATACGAGGAATGTACTTTAGCATTGAGTAAGATGAAAAATGGGAAATTCCCAGGAAGCGATTGATTTACTGTCGATTTTTACAAATCCTTTTGGAGAGATCTTGGACCATTTGTTTATCGATCATTATTCTATGGATATGAATCTGGACTTTTTTTCAGATTTTGAATATCAAAGTGTCATAACTTGTATACCAAAAGAAGGAAAAGATAGGCGATATATTGGTAATTGGCGACCTATCAGCCTATTAAATACAGACATTAAGATAGCTTATGCCGCTATAGCAAACAGAGTTAAGTCTGTATTACCATTTATTATAAGTGACACTCAAAAGGGATTTATCAAGGGGAGATTCATTGGAGAGAATACTAGATTATTGTATGATTTGATGCATTATCTTGAAGATCACAGCATGAGCGCCTTACTTTTATTAGTTGAAAAGGCATTTGACTCTGTTGACTGGGTATTTTTACAAAAAGCATTTAAAAGTTTAATTTTGGTCCTTCGATGTGCAGATGGTTTGAGACTCTCTACAAAAGTGCTAAAAGTTGTGTCATCAACAACGGCATTTTTTTTCCAATCTTGAGAGAGGTTGCATACAAGGTGACACGCTCTCCTCTTATTTGTTTGTTATTGGTGTAGAGTTATTATCGTTGAAACCTAAGTCAAACCCCAATTTAGGATTGGTAACAAAAAATATTCTGATCAAATATTGTGTCCTAATTACAATCTTATGTGGTCACACACAAACTTTAGACTTTTAGGAATAGATTTTTCGCTCGATTTAAAAAGAATTCTTGATATTAATTTTAGAAAAAAGATTAAAGAGGTTTCAGCTTAACTAAAAAGCTTGAAACATAGAAAATTAACATTACTAGGTAAAATTACTGTAATTAAGACTCTGGCATTGCCAAGACTGATTCATTTGTTGACTCAGCCCTGCCGAATTTACCTCACTAACAATTAAATAAGCTGAGTGCTATGTTTTTTAATTTCATTTGGAATGGTAAGACTGATAGAGTAAAGCGTATTACTCTTATTGCAGATTTTTCACAGGGAGGATTAATTATGGTGCATTTGTACATATCTTAAATTATCTTGGGTAAAGAGATTTTTATCAAATTTAGAATGTTCTTGGCAGAATTTATTACTAGCAGAACTAAAACAGTTAGGTGGTGACAGAGTCTTTACATTACAAATGGATAAGATTAAAGAAATTTCTAATTGTGTAAAAAATCCATTTTGGAAAGTCATATTTGAATGTCTACACATGGCAAAGTCTTATACAAAGTTATGTGTTCCAGAAATTTTGTCATTGGATATTTTAAACTTTATACCACTATCTGAATACCCAGTTTATATGAAATGGAAATTATATGGTATACAGTTTATAAGGGACATTGTAGATAGTCAATGTAAATCACTACTAACATTCCAAAATGTAAGGCAAAAACTTAATTTGGAAATTTTTTTGAGATACTATAGTTTATTATCTAACGTTCCAAAATATATCAAAAATACATCAAAGATTATTGTGATTTGAACTTAGAAAATTTTGTTCCTGTTGATGCATTTTCTAAAAGGATCTTGGAAAAAAAGAAGTTAAAATGTGTATACAGAGATCTTGTAGATAAAGTATGCATACTCCCATATGAGATTTTTTTAAAATGGGAGGATGTAACAAATTCTGAAATCTCAGAATGGTCTAAGTATTTTTCTCTTTTGAAAAGATGATGTAGGGATACATATTTAAAGAACTTTCAATATAAAATATTACATAGAATTATACCTACCAATACATTTTCTTTTTTGAGATTATCAGCTGTTTTTTAATGTATTTTAAAGATGATATCCATAATTAAGTTAGTGTTGATAAATATTGTGTTGAAGTTATATTATGATTGATTATTGTGAAACTATAATGTCAATACTATATATATTGAGTAAATTTTTGATTTCAAGTTGTTGTTCAAATTTCATGTTTTTCAAAAACATTTCATTAATTGATAAAATTCAGTTGGTAGATTAGGTCTAGGTTGATTAAGACTTGGTCGAGTAAGGTTCAGACTAGGTCGAGTATGCTTCAGACTAAGTTGAGGTTGCATTTCTGTTAATATTGACAGTGCAATTTCCAATAGGATCTTCCTTTACGGCTAAAACTGTACAACTTTTACTATGAAGTTTTGAATTTTTTTTTTCAAAAGTTCAAATGCACCACAATTTTTTTCCAAGGTCAAAACATAGGGCTGTGCGGCATATTTTCAACGTTTACATGCCCTGAACTTTTCAAGTTTAAACTAAAACTAATTTTCATAAATACCCCTACCTCGCATGAAAGGTTACCACAGACTTCAAAAAATCAATATACACATATAAATTTACTGGTAACATTTCCAAGCTATGTTTCTGTGAGATGGAACACAGAGAGCATAGCTGGAAGCCAGTATGTATTTCTATGATTATTCAAGATCTCCCCAAAAGAGATGTGTTTTGAGAGACAGCTGTTTTTACAAATTGCAACTTTGAGTATGGTTCAGACTAGGTCGGACATGGTTCAGACTCGTATAAAATGATTAAATACTGGCCGAGTACAAGTTCAGACTGTTTTGTATTGTTCAAACTTCAGTCGAGTATTATCAACTAAATTTCAAGTCGAGTACAGATAAAGGCCATTTTAGACATTAGTCATGATTAGAATATACTTTTATGAATATAAATAAAAAAAATAAAAATTGATAGTCTTGTATGTACTTTCAATGTTTACCCAAAAAACCATAGTCAGGTGGTGATTGTAGGGGTATTGTTAAATCCTGACTATTGAAAAACAAATAAAAGATAAAAAAAAAAACATTAAAAATATTTATCACAATTCTTTTTTGATTGATTGATTGATTGTTGGTTGCTTAACGTCCAGTGGCAAATATTTCATGCATATTCAGGACGAGAACAAGTTCACAACAAATACAAAGGGTAGGTTGATACGATAGAGGCCATCTGGGATGATGGTCGGGTTTTCGACTGCCACTGAAAAATGAGGTATCTTGGATAGGGACCGAAATTTTGCCTTGCAATAGGCCACCTACGGACCCCTCAAAAGAGTTGTTGCAAGGGTTCTTAACGTGCAAAGAGCGTGCTACTCTCTTTACACGAGGCATCGGATTTATCATCCCCTTCTGACCGGACGTGACTGAGAACTTGATACATCCTGCGCAGCCAAACGGACGCCCCACTTCCGCAAGCGTTTTACTGCCGGTCGGTAGAAGACCAAGTGACCATATTTCTATACCCCAGTCACCCTTGCTCATTCTACTGAAGTCATATATGACGCTTCAAAATGATGCAATAGAGCCATCAGTAGATAGCCGAATAGGAAATACATATCAAGGTAGAAAAACTAAAACTGTGGGAATCAAAGTAAAGAGGACCGCGACAGGGTAAATATCTCCTGTTTTGCATCACCGCCATGCACATTGGTCCACACAATAATGACGTCTATTCTGTTTTCTTGAAAAATCTTCCTGAAATCTCAAACAAATGTCGCTTAGGCCACACCAATTTAATTTCTTGTTCTACGGATTTTTGGACTCCAAAATTTGGGGCGAGCGAGCGATTTGAAAATTTTAATAAAAAAATATTTATTTTGCAAATTTTTGAGGCGAAGCTTGAAAAGTAAAGGCGAGCGATTATATATTTTTTTTGTAAACATAAAATAGTAGGTTTTGACAATATTAAAACTTGATTTATCACTTGTACTTTGACATTTCTTTAATTTCTGAAGTTTTTTTTTCCTGTTCACCAAGATATACTTAAATCTGGTCTATGTATGTGTGACTGACAATGAGACAATTCTCCATCCAAGTCGTAATCAGTTTGGGGGCAACCCCTTAATGATATAAATATCCCTTTTACATGTTTTATGAGGGATCAATAGAAGTTATAATATATTTGTTTGTATAAAAGGGCTCATATTTTCTCAAAGAACTATATACATGTATCTATCTGGTATTGAATGGTCAAAACATGTCCAAGAATTTTGTAATATTCCTGGACTCTAACCATGTTAAATTAACACATTTACTTTAACAGTTTAATATTATTCAAAATAAGTGGACCTCTCTTTTAGAAAAAGTTGTTTTAAATATGATGCAACTCTCCTCTTTTTGAGTACAAAATTCAAAGTTTTCAAAGGTTTTGTATAGAAGAACTATACAAATCCTTGGTATTTCTATTTTCTTTTCTACATCAGTAAAATGACCCCTTGTCTGAGGGAGGGTTGTTCTCAACCTGATAATAACAAACACAGGTCAAAGTACGGCCTTTTACACAGGGCTTTGATACAGACCAAACAGCAAGCTATAAAGGATCCCAAAATTATTAGCGTACACAATTCAAACAGGAAAACCAACGATCTAATTTATATATCCAAACGGGAAAATACCAATGAACAACATCAACAAACGATAACTGCTGAACGACAGGCTCCTATATCAATCAGGACAGGTGCATAAACATGCAGCGGCTATAGATAGTTTTGTTTCGCCAGCATACAATATAATTGCAGTTGAAGGCAAATTCTTCAGAAGTTCTTTGTACTTTATCCTCTAACAACAAACATATTTTGATAGGGAATATAAGTAAGGGGGAACGAAACCAATTTGTTGTTCTTTACAGGTATTTCCGCTGTTATAAATTTATCGGAGCATAATATTTACAAAAATAAAGGTGCGAGAAATGGACATGATTACATTTCCGGATGCGGGAAGCGGGAATATAAAAAAAAATAAAAAATTCTGTTTTGAAAAAAATAGGTGCGGGCGGGTCCGTCGAACAAGGAATCAAATTGGTGTGGCCTTAACAAACACAAAAACACATCATAAGTCAACGAATATGTGATACTAATTGTGTAACTGATGTGGTGTATATGCATGTCTTTTTCCCACTTAATTTTGTGAGTCTTACTGATCATGCGTACTACATACAACCACCCTCAACGAAAAAATCTTATGTTTGTATGCACAAATCGTTCCTTGTCGGAAACGCTTAATCACAAACCACGGTAGTGGTAAATATATCTGATTTTTTTCTTTTCTTTTACAGCAAAAGGTTTGATGCTAGGCGGTGTGATACTGCTGTCGATACTAGCGAACATTATAAGTAAATATAAATAGTTACTTTCTATTAAAAAAACTGCCTGTGAATTAATACCAAAATTCAAAAGGTATATTTAGAATTAAAAGTAAAAAATTGCTAACAACGCTATAGCAAAACATCAAGAAGAAAAATAGATGAAAAGACACAAAAAACCTGCAAAATCGAAAAAAAAAAGACTATGCATCACGAACCCTATCAAAACCAGGAATGATCGCTTGTTTTCAAGAAGGGGTAATCAGATCCTGCTCCACATATTGCACCAGTCGTGTTGCTAATATAAGTACAAACCTTGTAATAAGTGTATGTTAGTCCTCATTTGAGAAAGAGAAGGTCAATAGCTGTCAACCAACTCGTAATGGTCTTGAAGCCGCAATCCTCTTTCAAAGAAACTATTATATAAAATGCAATATCTAGAATATCGTATCAACTGTGAATTATATACTCCATATGCAAGTACTGTAGAGATGGTGCTACATAGACATTGAGAAGCTGGAATTTTTTTGGTATTCAACCGACACTTATTGACAGTGCTATTATAACATAACGCAAGCCTTTTCCCCATAAGAGGTACCACTTAAAAAGAAATATATTGCAAATCTGGTTAAATATTCAATACTTGTTAGATAGAAAAAAAAAATACATCTAATTTGAATTTTGTTTATACACGGTAAAACATATTTGTTTTAAATATATGTTGAGTTTGCGGAATTTACAATCTAGGTGAGTAATCTAACTGATAACATCGCACCGCTCATGCAACATATCTCAAGACTTGTATTTGTCGTGATAATTAACACAACTATTGAGGGGAAATTTTCCCGAACTTGATTTCAGATTATGTGTGTATGTGTGTGTGGATTCCTTTTTCTTTAGGTTGTTGGAGGTTCTTGTTTCTTTAACTTTTTCTTTACATGAAGATATACATTAACTTATCATACTTAGATATTCAGCTGAAAATAGAAGATATATACATGTTAAACAAGTTATTGTTTCTAATTTGTCAATTTATAGTTAACATTACACATATCTTTAAACTCACGACTCCGGCTGGTCCACTAAGCTGTTGTCATTTCTTTAATGTATACAACCTACTCTGTCAACATCTTTCGACTTGCTAATATATGATTTCCAATACGGTAACGATTCAATAGTTTTATAATAAATGTCGAGTTATAAAATACATTGACTTGTTTTTAAGACAGCGAACGAATATGTTTTTCATGCACCGGAATGAGACCAGATGAAAAATGTCAACATGCTATCAGTTGTGATAAGGATGAGGTAATTATTTAGTGAAGTAGCAAGAACATTAATTGATATCATACAATCATGTATCTTACTATGTATCAATTTCTGAATATTTCTAAGTAACAAAGAGAGTTTATAATATAATATAGAATAATCTTATGAATTGATTATTAACAGTAAGTAAATAAGTGTAAAAAAAATGCGATGATACTTCAATCAGGATTAAAAGTTATCTAAATCAAGCCAGATCTAGTGGTTGTTTTTAAGATCAAATAAAATAACACAAATATTGGTTATAATTTTAGTTGCAATACAGAATGAAATTAAAGCTTCTCATTTTAATAATGATTTTATCTCTTCGAACCTGACTTTTAAAGTGTTTAAGAACAAAGGTTTCTTGACATTCATCTTTTTATTATCCCTAAAGAAGATAAGCAATGTTTTGGAAACACTATGTTTAGAGAAGTTCGTCCTACATGTAGCTATAATTTTATGTTTTTACTTTGACACAATTCAAAATTAAGGAATACAAGAACATCCTCGCAAAATCGCGGGCCTTTAGAGCGTATGTGTAGTGTTGTAGGATATTTTTTAGTAAAAGAATTACAGAAATGGTATCAAA
Organism: Mytilus galloprovincialis; assembly: GCF_965363235.1. Taxonomy (NCBI): domain Eukaryota; kingdom Metazoa; phylum Mollusca; class Bivalvia; order Mytilida; family Mytilidae; genus Mytilus; species Mytilus galloprovincialis. The sequence goes on along the minus strand of NC_134848.1, from coordinate 16,941,750 downwards.
AGTGATAGGTTCTTAAGCACAGCACAATTGTTTTAGCTCTAGCTCTATATCTTTTTATTTTGTGTTTCCCCCATTTTAACGTTTGTATAAGGTTTTGTTTTCTAAAACAATTTGAAGTCCGACACCAAAAGAGGAATCTGGTGTAAATAATTAGGTACCGTGTCTTAATTTTTTTCTCCACATAACGTTAGGAATGTTGAATGAATGAATCTAAGAAAAAAAAAAACAGTTATTAAATCTAAAAGTAGTAAAAGCGTAAACTCAAGTTGTGAATATTTTCTTTAAAATGAATTTTGTGGAATAAACCGCTCCTCTGTATCTATATTGATCAGAAATGTCAAACCATATCATAATAAAATAGGATAATTAAGACTTCGCGAATGCGCGAAATGCTTATCATTAGATAGTATGTATTTATCTTAATTAATACGTAACGCTCGTGCACTAGATAAGCTTTATCAACAAAGATGTGATCAAAGCAAAAACTATTATAAACTGTACAAAGTAATAAGGAGAACAGATAAAACCTATATATACATTTATCATATGTTTAGTGGTCATCATCATGAATTGGATGTCCAATGAGATGTGTCTCAAACGTTTTTTGGTTCTAAGATTATTTTTTTATGTAGTTATCAATCAGAATGGTCGTCTGATATCTGGAATTGTCGATAGTGACATTTTGGGTACTGATTCATTTAGCACTTGATGCATATAAATAAGAAACGCTAATCCTTTATCTTTATAATACGAACAGTTTGCAAGGTCTATAATTTGGTTTCATTTCAGTCCAGGCTTATTAGGTCTTTCCTCTTTTCCGTGGATAAACATATCTATTGCGTTTCTTCTGATTATTTTGTTTTGTCCGCCTAACTTTTTTCCTTCGCTTTATAGATGTTTTGCAATATGATGCTTAGATATTTGAAATATGATATCGCACAGTTTGTACGCTTTTGTAACTAACATTGCGTTACCGAATACTTTTCCATGTAATGGTTATCTCCGCGAAAACTGTTTTCCTTGTTATTTCTAAATTCCTCAACCGTATAAGGAAACCACAATTTTTTTTTCTGAATATATTCTCAGGATGTTTCGTTTAATTTTGACCGAAACTGTATAACTATTCCATATAAGAGATATTTCCCCTGTTGTATTTGATATAACTGAAATGTATTTGTAACTAGAAAAAATAAGTGATAGAGGTCTGGGGTCTCTGGATTTGAGGTCCTTCGTCTAAAAAATTGAAAAGAAGTCAAGGTCAAAGGTCAAGGTCATGTTCAAAATTTTGATTTTGACTTGTTATCACTTATTTTTAGAAATCTTATAAGATATCGATAAAATATTTTCACAGATTTGTTAGTTGTGACATGTCGTAGCATGTAAATTTGATTTGAAAGGGTACGTAGACATTTAATGGGAGCTTTTCCCCTTTTATATATAATATTAGTGTATGGTAATATAACTCATTAACAATTTATAGTAGAGGACTTTTAATTTGAGACCATTGTTTCATGACCTTTAAATCGTGGTCAAGATCAAAACTTGATTTGACGTTCTAGATTTTGACCTTTACTTTAATTTTTAATTGATGCATAATAAACCTATTGGACTTTGTGCATTAAGTTGCAAACATATGACCTAGAAGACATCAACTGGAAATGACCTTTTGTACACCGGAAGTAGCCATTTTTTTTCGATTTTGTAATGTAATAGTAAATAGAACCATATATTTTTAGAATCAGTGTCGAGTAAACTATCAAATGAAACCGAAATTGTCATAAATCAAACCGGAAGTAACAACTTATTTCCCCTATTTCAGACAAAAATATGTAGAAACCATATATTTTTTAGTTCAACGTACAAAAGGTTATCATTTGGCACTGAAAATTACATTTCTAACTGAGTTTTATTATTTTAACATCAAATATATGGTATCGGGTGGAAAGACTTCAATTGTTCTCTGAATTTGATCTTGTTATTAAAATTTCATTTCACTGCATGAATAATGAGTGTCTTTGTTAAACACGATGCTTTACCCTATAATCTGCACATTCAGAATGAAACCTATACACGTGAGAAAAATCGACGAAAATCCACACTTCAGACCACAACTCACAATATACAAAAATATTCAAAATTAGCCATACTAATCCAACTCTAAACTGGATATATTTTGTGGATTATATGCTGTTACCAAACATATTGTTTCTGAAAAAGGGAGAAGGTTTGGTACCATTAAAACGTTTAATCCCGTTGCAAATGTTTGCACCTGTCCTGAGTCAGGAATCTGATGAACAGTAGTTGTCGTTTGTTTATGTAATTTATACGTGTTTCTCATTTCTCGTGTTTTATATATATTAGACAGTTAGTTTTCCCGTTTGATTGTTTTTTTTTATTACACTAGTAATGTTGGTGCCCTTTAAAGCTTGTTGTTCGGTGTGAGCAAAGGCTCCGTGTTGAAGGCCGTACATTGACCTATAATGGTTTACTTTTATAAATTGTTATTTGGATGGAGAGTTGTCTCATTGGCATTCACAACACATCTTGTTACCAAACATAAATGTTGTTCAAATGTAGTTATTTAAGTTATCCTTCAATTTTAATTTTCAGATTTGTTTTGTTCAGAAATACTACACACATGGAAATGGAACTAAATACGATGTTGGTTGTACATTTCAGGAGGTAATAAAACCTTGGTATTGTTGGACATCTTGTTTTTATCAACATAACTGCAATTGGTGGCATAGTAGAGACACTGTGACCGAAATATGGTTACAATCAAAAAAAATATCATATTAGTCGTGGCAATCAAACAAATCAAAAATGGAAACAATATCAGAATATTTTTCAACCTCAACATAAGTATAATATTTAGTATATAATTGCTGGACTGGTAAATAGATTCAAATAGATAGGCAATAGATACTAGAGGGACATTCATACTCAAGACAAAAATAAACTGACACCGCCATGGTCTAAAAACGAAAACGAACAACAGACAAACAAATGTACACAACATAGAAAAAGAAATCTGAGCAACACAGACCCCAACACAAAGCTAGCGTTGATCTTAGGTTCTCAGGAAGTGTACGTTTAACATCTTTTCTCTTGCTTGATTTGGTAATTCTATACTACTTTAATATTCTGCATTTCTTTTATAAATTATTTTTTTAGATGTGCCAAAAGGATGTTGCTGGACATATAGTAGGAAAGAGAAATGAACACGCCCATATCCTATGCCAGAAATGCTGTAATGATTCTAATGTCTGCAACGATGATCTTTCATGTCAAAATACAATGTTAGGTATGCAATTCCGTCATTTTGAAACTGTTGGTCTTAAGCAATAATGCATAAATTCTAAGACCGTGCGTATTTTGAACGAGGAAATAGAACCAGATTTAAATAAATAAGGTAATGGTTTTGTGGTACATTGCATACTTAAGGTGGTATAGGAGTCGTAATTAAAATGATAGAATTTGTTCCTACTTTGCCAAAACGTAATATATTTATATATGTTCGAAAATATTATAAAAATATAATGACAACGCGCATTTTCTCAAGCTGCAGGTTGTGACAAAATAACTCATTTTGTATGGATTATACAGGAAAAAAAGTTATGTGATCAGAATCTTAACTAAATGAAAGAGTGTGAAGATAAAATACGAGAAGATAGCTTTTTGAAATTTTTTTGAGAATATCAAAAGAAAGGTAGGGTCACCGTACGTTTTCCAGCTAAAATACAAAATAGGAAATTCCATCTAGTCTTTTTCAGAAAAAAACATTATATCAGAGTTATCTCTTCTTAAAATGCTAATTCAAAATCATTACAAATCAAGCAAAACAAATTACATTTGTAAAAATATTAATAGTATAGTAATTTGTCCTTTTTAATAAAAAAAATCGCTTTTGTTATCTGCATTCCTGCATCAAAATTTGCTAACTTAATTGACAATCTGGATCACAGATTCTATGTTTGAAGCAATCAAAGATGGCGAAAAACACACATAGCACCACAATATGATATTTTTTTTCCATTTTCAGTTGTTGGACAGAAGTGTCTATCCTGTGATAATATTGACAATCCGAAAGTCTGTAATAGTTCAATGACATGTACAAAAGACGAGGTATATCAGACTGAAAATCAAATTAATCTATTCTCATAGTATTGATAATGATATCATCAGCACATCTTTAGATTTTATGTTTACAATAATGAAAAGCCATACGTGTCAATCTTGTATGCAAATGTTACACATAACGATTACCAATTGGCCAGCAATATTCAAATGAAAGAAATAAGATTATATTTGTACACATACTGCAAGTATACAAAGGTGAAACATGTGGATTCATGGGGTATTATAGGGTACTATTACATGTACTTTAAGATAATGATCCGTTGGTCACTTACAGTATAACTGTGTATTTAAAATGTCGGAACTGAATTTGTGTGCCGTATTTTATTTTGTTACAGGTTTGTTTTCTCCATAAATATACAACTGAAACACAGCATGTGACGTATGATCTCGGATGCAAACACTCAACGGTATGTTCAAGTTCATAGGAAAAGTCATATTAGTAATGGAATGATTTGCAAATAGGAAAACATGCTCGTTCCTTACCAAGAAAAAAGAAAATAACAAAACATACGGAACTCCAAATTTCACTTTGTATACCAACATTCCCCATGTGAAATTATTTTTATTTAAATTTACTTTAAACGGTAAAAAAATGATATTTTTTTTCCCTGTGTGACGTTTAAAGTTAATGACGTCAAATACACGAAGCAATGAAAATGAATGTTAAAATTTCTATGGTACATATTTGTTTATTTTGAGATTGTGACACGGTGATGACTGCTGTACTCATATTTTTACGATTTCTGTTTTGTTCACGTATCGTATATATATATAAATATAAGTTAGTTTCATGCGACTGTCATACAAATGAGAGGTTAAGCGCTATAAAACCAGGTTCAATCCACCATTTTTCTCCATTTTAAAATACCCGTTCCAAGTCAGGAATATGACAGTTTTTGTCCATTCGTTTGATGTGTTTTATCATTTGATTTTGCCTTTTGATTTAGGACTTTCAGTTTTGAATTTTCCCCGGAGTTCAGTATTTTTGTGATTTTACTTTTTACTTGCGGTTTGTTCAAAGTCAATATAACAACTAAATACCAATTCTTGTATCAAACATTAGATAATCAGTCAGTACGCATTTAATTTGTTGTTTTGTTTTTCTTGCTATTGGCTAAACTTTAGCAACATTTAATAAATCAATGTAACCTTAGTGAAAATCATCGGTATTATATATGCAGCATTTAATTGTATGTGACCAGCTTGCCTTATCTTATGATTAGTGACGATATAATTAAGAAAGTACTTTTCCATGATGTCGGTAGTGGGCCAGTATTTTCGCTGGAATTCAGGATTTACACTTACCGAAACTTGTAACTAAATGATTTCTTTTTCGGGCGTTTTATTTTTTGGGGAATTTGAGTCGAAACTTCCTCGTATAGCACTCACTAAACTGTCTGCTACTTTGCAGTTGTGTCTCCATGGTTTAAACACTAATATATTTGGTCGCCGATCATCTGCTGGCAGACATTTAACATGCGACAAATGTTGTGGTAGAACAGAGCATTGTAATATTGACCTGCAATGTGGACATCAAGAGCGTAAGTACTCAACTTAGAAACCTAAACAAATAAGACAATGTGATGCCTCAAATATCATAATGAGTTTTGATTTCAATTATACATGAAATATTAAAGAAGAAATAATTTAACTTCAAATCATAAGCTGTTATAACACAATTTAGCCTTCAACTTGATTTTAAAGCTGAAATAAATGTATGATAAAGTAAAGCGTTAACGGTGTCTAGAACTTTTGATTGATGTTATATATTGAAATTAGTATACATACGTTTAACACGGTTTTTGTCGAGCTTGCAAATTTCGTCGCAGAAAGCTCGACATAGGAATAGTGATCCGGCAGCTACGGAGGCGGCAGCGTTAGATAAGTTCTTAAAAGCTTTATATTTAGAAACTGGAAGACCTGGATGCATCATACTTTGTATATAGATGCCTTATGTTACGAAGTTTCCGTTTGTGACATGTCCAAAAAAGTTACGTCTTCTTGAAATGTTAAATTCTCTCTTATTATAAGTAATAGGATAACAATATTTTGTATGTGCGTACCTTGTAAGGTTTTTATGTCCGTCAAATATTTTCCACTTGATCTCGACCTTATTTCATGGATCAGTGAAGAAGGTTAAATGTTGGTGCTCAAGTCCATATCGCAGATACTTTAACATGTATAAGCAATATGTCTAGTTTATTCCGTGTATTGAACGACTGTAAGATGTACATGTCAAACTGGCAGTTGTCATATGACCTTGATCTCATTTTCATGGTACAGTGGTTATAGTTAAATTTGTTGTGTTTTTGGTCTGTTTATCTTATACTGTATGCAAAAGGTCTATCATATTTGGATTTTGGAATGATTGTAAGGTGTACATGTCTAGCTTTCATGTGTCATCTGACCTTGACCTCATTTTTCTGGTTCAGAAGTCAAAGTTAAGTTTTTGATTTTGTTCTTTTTTACTCATACTATAACTATAAGCAATAGGTCAATTCTATTTTTTGTATGGAAGAATAGTTAGCTGTACATGTCTGCCTGGCATAGTCATCTCACTTTGGCCTCATTTTCATGGATTATTGGTCAATGTTTAGTTTTTTGGTTAATGTTAAGTTAATTCGACAGTTGTAATAAAGCTTGATATTAAAATTATCAACATAATATCAATGATCATAAGCAAAAAGGCGAGACATTTCAGTGTGTGCACTCTTGTTGTATATAGAAAAGACAATGAATGCGTCATGCAGATTTACGAATGATTGCGACAGTAACCTCGTTTGTTTATCGGGAAGCTGTCAATGTGCTTCAGAAAAGTACTTTTGGGACAATATTGCCTGCATGAAAAGTAAGTTTGTAAAAAATTATGAAATCGTATTACGTAATTCAATATGATATGTCAATACACAAGAAAAATGCTGTTTTTCTGGAGCTGGTCATTTTAGGTTCCCGTTTCAAAATGTTTTCTAAGCGTCTTATACAATAGTGTTTCAGTGCAAACATTTGAATCAATAGCCAAGATCTTAGAGTGTTGTTCTACATGTTCAATACAAGCGTATCGCATTACAAGGATACTTTCATTTGAACACCCAATGGTGTTCAGCTTTTTTGCGTGTTAAATCCAATTAGTTACAAACATGATTCACTTCTTATATTGCGATCGTCTTTGAAATTTCGCACTCTGTAGATATAAGATAGAGATTTTCTATTAAGTATTCCAGACAAATGGTTACCTTTTTCCTTCAAAATGTCATTTCATGAGTTCTTATCAATATATGCAAAGACCTTTCAAACATATCACAATAGATAAAGTGTCCAAATTTTAGTTGGATATTTTGAGTTATTTTAATTAAAAGAAGGCTAAAGAAAATAACTCTTCATTGCTGAAAATAATGGAGAGTTAAAAAAAACAGATTCACTTCAAAAGTGTGTTCTTCAATTCCTGTTTAAAAAAACTTAGCTTATTGTTAAAACACTTTGCTTAAAAAAGATGATGTTAAGTTTTAAATGCACTATACTTTTATATGCTCAAATTATATTTTGTTCATGACATGATACATGAAAAATACACAGGAAATTAAAAAAATAAATCATCTTTATAAATTAGGGTCAACTTTCTAATATATATATAGTTTAATGTTAAAATGTTCCCACAGTAATTTTGAAATGAATTTGTGATTATAATTCTTAGAGAAATCAGACAGCGAGATATGTAATGATACTAGAGAGTGTTATGATCCGTTGCACTGCACACATTATACGTGTAGCTGTCCTTTAAAACAATATTGGAATGGAACAGCTTGTCTTCCAAGTAAGATTTAGAACATTTTTGATTTCATATACTTTGCAATCCCTCCTTCTTTGTATTAATATGTATCCAGTAATTGAAACCTCAACAGATTTAATTCAATTTTCAGTTATATCAAATATTTCAGACTCAAAATTTAAACGATTGAAATGAAATGAAACGAATTAATCAACAAACATTAAGTTCATCATCAAAATCAAAGAAATTCGTTCAATGGAAAACAAGAATGATATATTGGAAGCTCACATTAATAATATATATAAAAATATATATTATTAGGACGCTAGATTAAAACTGACGATGGAAGGTAACAACCGGTCCGCGAAAGCGTTATTATTGTAAAGCCTGCAGTGGGTGGCCGAGTAGTCTATCGCGACGGATACAGTGCAAGGCGATTTGATGCTACGATGTCTCTGTAGCTAGAGTTAGAATCTCAGCGAGGGAAGTTCAATACACTTGCGAAAGCAAATTTACAGATCTAACATTGTTGGGCAGATGTTAAGACGAATTATATTATATATATTTTTTTTCAACGACACGCTTTAAATGACACAAAACAGAATTTCTGTCTAAAAAATCTATCCACATTGTTGAAATATGACAATCATTCAGGGTTTATTCTAAAATTTTGCTCATAAAATTTCAATTTAAGATGGCTTTGGTGTCCTCCTCATATTGGATTTTAAAGAAGCAGATAACTTTGGTCTAGATATTTGATGAAATGTGCAAATTTTGAGAGTTGTATGTAATTAATGTAAAAAACTTTTGATATAAATATAGAAAATTGTGTATCTTATATTTGTTTGATTTGATTTTTTGCAACTTAATAAGGGGAGTTAACTGAGATAAAGTAATTTTTATAATAGAAAGTGTTATAAACGTACCTATTTTGATATGTAGCATGAAAACAAGTTCAGTGACCCCATTTTTTCCTTTTCTTATCTGAAAGCATGTTATAAGAGCAATTTTCTCACATTTTATCTTAAAGATATGATAGCACGTTTTCTTTTTATCACACAAAATTAGATTTTCCATGCATAATCTATACAAAATCAGACAATTTTGCACAACTTGTAGCTTGAAAAAAAGTCCAGGGACCCATACTTTTTAATATATTTTTGAAAGAAGCATGATAAAAACTTCATTTTGACAAGTTATCAACAAATTCTATCAATGTTAATTAAGACGCCCTAGCCATCTAAATTTAATATGTATTTTGAAGTAGAGCCTCTATTCATAAATATTGTAAAATATGTTTATAAAATCTACTTCAAAAATGTGATTATGACGTCAAAGTGACATAAATATTTGTCTTAACTGAAGTGTCAAGATTATATCATAAATAAAATCATTTATCACTTATTATATAATCTTTTACAAATTGGAAAACAAATGAAGAATTGTAATTTTTCAGTGTCTAAATAATGGCTCTACCTGTGACATTATACTGAAACACGCAAAATGTCGAATAACAGTTATTTAAATGTACCTATTTCAATTCTTTTATTACAGAGAAAAGCATAAACAACCACTGTTATACTTCTTTTGAATGTCTAGAAAGCTTGTTTTGTATACATGGGCAATGTAAATGTGATCATGAGTTTGATTACTGGAAAGGTTCAGCATGCATAAAAAGTACGTATACAATTGTTTGAGCAATAACCAGTAAGGAACAATTAGTAACATCTAATCATATGGTTGATAAAACGATTCTATTTTTGGACATCGCGTTCGAATTTTATATATGCCAGAGTCAAGATTATTAAAATGTGAAGCCAGTATATTGAAAATGGTTCTTAAAAGAAATCTTCATCAATCTTCACTTGAGTCCAATCAACAAAAAGTAATACAAGACAAGGACAATCTTATTTTTCATATTAAATGGTAGTTACTTAAAAAAATAAAGTAATACAACTCGAATACTATTTTTATAATATATTTCTACACGTCTCTTTTTAAAAGCGCTATTATGATACCAACTCAATTATGGTTGTTGGGAAATTTTGAAATCTTACTACTCAGACAACCAGACTTAATTAAAAATGATTAATAAATGTATAAGAATTATACTATATGACTCCGATTGAAAATACTATTACAAACTTGTCAACTTTTTTCTGATTCAATATCTGACAGTTAACCACTGCGAAATAGCTGTTCTTAAAGTTCAATTCTGACGTAGGCCATAAAAAACAATGTAGGATTATCTTTCAAATTGTAGGGAAACAATTCAATTCTACTTGTAATTTAACCGAGGAATGTGAAACAAATTTTCGATGCACAAATAGCAAATGTGCCTGCGCATCAATATTAGAATATTGGTCAGGATCAAAGTGCTCAAAAAGTGAGTATCATTCATGAGTTTGTAGTGGTTATGTTATTACGTAAGTCAGTACTTAAACGGTGATAATAAATGTCTTTGTCTCAGTTTCTCTTAATAAACTTTTTTTTATATAAACATGATATCAACATCACTTTTGAAAAATTCAAATGGTTTTTATTTTGTCGATATCAGTGCTCTCCAACGTCGGTTTTCATTTTGGTTTCTTTAAAATTACATTCAGAGCGTCGCTGGTGAAATAGTATTTTGATGACGAAATTCGCGTTAGGTGTTTATATTAATATATCTGGCATATTCGATGAGATCTATGGAACGCCAAAACTGTCTTGTTATGACCATTTTCTTTTATGTGATGTGCATTTACCATTATATGACGTGCACTTGTTATTATATGTTGTGTATTTAACTTTATATGATATGCACTTGTCATTATATGATGTGCAAACACCTTTATATGACGTTCAAATATGCTTATATTATGTGCAAGTATCTTTACATTATGTCCAAACATCTTATTATGATGTGCAAATATACTTATATGATGTGCATAAATACTTATGTAATATGCAAATGTATTTATATGATGTGCAAACATACTTATGTAATGTGCAAACATTCTTATATGATGTGCAAAAATCCTTATATGATGTACAAATATACTTATATGATGTGCAAATGTACTTATATGATGTGCAAATATACGTTTATGCTGTGCAAAGATCCTTATATGATGTGCAAAGATCCTTATATGATGCACAAAGATCCTTATATGATGTGCAAAGATCCTTAGATGACGTGCATTTGCCCTTACATCATGTGCAAACATCTTTATATGATGTGATTGTGTCATTATATTATGTGTTTGTAATCTTATATCATGTTGTTTGGTTAACTTCATTATATGATGTCGAAACGTCATTATATGATGTGCTTTCGTTATGGTCAATCAACATGATAACGATTAGAATGATTGCTGACTACGTCATAACTGATTCAGACCTGCTTTTTCAGAATTAATGTAAACTCAGATCAAATCTGTAGCCATCGTTTGGGAAATGGTTGAGATGAAAAGAGAAAAAAATCCCATGGTTGTTCCACGATTTAAGATGAAAATTTGACACCAGATATTATTGGAATATTGTCAAATTATCAATTGCAAAGTTAAGTTTTAAACGATGGGTCTACAATAATGAACTTACGAAGTCTACAATAATGGGCATACAGTTAAAGTTATTAAATTAAAGAAAGGATTCTTTTATGCCATGCTCTATGCTCATTGTACTAGGCTTATAATTCACAATATTTTTATACCTAGCATTAGTGGCTCTTTTTTAAAGACGTAAATGCAAGATTTTCCAGTATGTTCATTTTGTGTAAAGTTTGCTTTACTGATTATTTTAGCTGTAGAAATTTCTCTTCATATATCACTTTTCTCAAGAAAGACAAAAAAAAGGACAAAAACCGGACATTGATAGGGTAATGACTAATACTAAGGACAGGTTATTTGCAACCCACACAAAAAGGGGATACGAAGAAATTAAGGGAGCCTTTAATTTTGATTTTTTTTTTAGATAGAATGGTGTTATTCAATTGTTATAGATTTGCCACCGTATAATGTTTAGGTAATGTGTTCGTTGTCCATAAATACTTTGTTGCAAGACAAAAACTTTTTAGAAATTAGGGGCCAAAACAGGACTAAAACAATTCTTGGGGTTTGACTCTCATCGTACTCTTCCCCTACTCCAGTAAAAAATAATAGTTTTGCCTCGAATGTTAAAATCTAATTCCTTTTTTTCAACAAATAATTTCTTCTAGCAAAGTATGGTTTCATGTGAAACTTGAAATATTGAATGAAGATGTAATAAATATCAATGAGACCATAACCGGCATATCCAAATTTAGTTCAAAGTCGCAAACAACTTCCACGATTTAAGTTCTAGATCCACTATAATAATTGACGTGCTATTTTAATAAACTTATATAATGCAAAAGAAATGCAATGTTTTGGTTTTTTTTTGTTATTACGGACAAAAGTATTGAAAAAATTGTGTGTAATTGTTCTCTTGTGTTTTTTTAGGGGGGAGGGGGAGTTTAGGTCTATGGAAAAGGGTCTTGATTGGTTTTTTCCCTATGTCAAGGAGATGACTTGGTAAAAATAGAACAATTTCTATCTTTCCTACCGCGTCCCCACCATCAATAGCAAAAATGACAACAATTAGAAAAGGCTTCTCTATAGATAAGTATCAAGAAAATAGGGATTCAAACAACAAAACTCATAAGAGCCAAAATTGCCCAAAATGAGACCTTAAAATTTACTATAGAATTTATTTAGACACATTGCACTAGTTTTCAATCTATTGTAGTTTTATAGATAAATGCTAAATATTTAAAGTCACTGCCGTAAATCTTCACTTAGAACAATATAAACACAACTCCCTATCTATCAGAGACCACGAGGCCTCAGTAAATAAGAAATAAATGCAGTGTTTTATGTTCATTAAGACACCAATATAATTAAATTACAGATATTGTGTGTTTAAGCTATGCTTACACGGATCTGAAAACGCTCCATTCTATTTTCTGTTTAAAGACCATTGGGTTTCTTGGTTTTGTCGGATTTATATACACCTTCAAAAATGTGAAGGCTGAATTTAATTGGCTGATGTAATATCTATCAGAACAGAAAGTATCAAAGGAATGAAATAATAAACATCGGATGACCGCAAGTTCTCGTGAATGGTCAAACGCACAAAAATCACATCTCTATACCTGAAAGTTAGGTTAATTTACAGAGATATACAGTTTCCGAGACAAGTTCGTGTGTGTATGATGAATAAATGACAGGGAATTCAACTTCACCGTAATCACAATTATATAGATCAGTATACTCTGGTTTGTTGTTATATATTGTATTAATATTTGTATTTAACAGTCGCATGAATATATAATTTTCATCCATTTGTATAGCATTCTACAGTGAAAGTGCATGGTGAAAACTCTTCTGTAATAATTCGGATTTTCTAATAGATTTGATTTAAGTAGGCATTCTTTTTTCCCCGCAAAAACGTTCTTAAGATATTTTCCGCTTGCGTTGACCCAATTTTTCTGTCCGTGTGCATAGATAATAATGAATATTTACTTACAAATGTATATATAAATTTCTAACGACAAGATTTGTTCATATCATTAATTTAACATGTTCAAACATGTCAAAATAAAGATGTTTTAATGAGTATTCCTTAAAGCGAAAAGGAATGTAATTTTGCACTCGATAGTGTTTGCGATCGGTTACAAGTCAAAAACGAAAGTCAAATCTCTGATGCGACAATACAACGGTCATCGTGATGTAAACATGAAGTGTTGTCAGATCCTTAAAATCAAAGCTTAGACAGATTAGCTGTACATGTATCTGAATCAGTTAAGCACCGACTCTTCATCTTGTGTGGCAAGGAGCACGTGTGCTTTCTTGATTCAGGACAAACATAGTTTTCGACTTCAATGAAAAACACACATTTTTTTTTATAATATGTTTTTTTTTTAATTTCATTATTGTTTTATTTTTTTTTTTATCTCATTTTCAATTTAAATATTTATTTTGATTCCCTTCTAGAAAAGATAAAATATCTTTCAAAACTTGCCCCCCTTCCCCCGCAATCGCCATAAAAAAATTAATGGTCAGTATGCTAGCCCTGTTTACGGAGTTGTATATCTGAACGGCTTTCCTTTTATATTACGGGTAACTGTCTAGTGCCGATGCTTTCATGGTAGCATGTAAGCCTCTAGTGATGCTGGTCGTAGGTTCGAATATCGTCCGGTTCAAAACCAAATCATTGAAATTTGGTATTTGCTGATTTCCTGCTAAATTAAAGAAATAAAATCAAAGACAATCGGCTCGGAATCAGAATTCTGTGTCCGGGTAAGGTGAAATGGCTTTCTGTGAACTAGCATGTTAAAACTCAGACTAAGGGTCTCGGTCTAGCACCATACAGGGTTAATATTAATTTCAGATTAATATTCTCTCGTACGATTATGCATTTGTCCCAAGTTAGGAGCCTGTATTTCAGTGGTTGTCGTCTGTTGATGTGTAATATACCGGTATGGGTTTTTCGTTCAATTTTTGTATAAAAATTATCACGTAAGTTTTCATGTTGAAATGTTTTACATTTCTCATTTCTGTGCCTTTTGTAGGTTGTTCTTTGTAAATACAGCTGTTTCTGAAAACACGCCTCTTTTGGGGAGAAATTGAATATTCATAGAAAATTAATTTTACATATTGGTTCCTAGTTATGCTCTCTGCGTTCCATATCGCAGAGACAGAACTTGGGAATGTTACCAGTAAATAAACACGTGCATATTGTTTAAATTGAAATCTGTGGTAACCATTCATTCGAGGTAGGGGTAGTTAAGAAAATTAGTGTAGGTTTAAACTCTGAAAAAGTTCAGGGCATATAAACGTTGATTAATATGCCGCACAGCCCTATATTTTGACCTTTGAAAAAAATTGTGGTGCAAATGAACTTTCAATTCTAGGACACGATTTTTTTTCAAAACTTCATAGCAAAAGTGGTACAGTTTTAGCCGTAAAATGAGTTCTAATGGGAAATTGCATTGTCAATATTTACAGAAATGCAACCTATATACCTATAAACACTATAAAATATCTCCATTTTGATTTTTATCATACTATATCCTCTGGTTAAAATATAATTAGCAATATAAATAACCAGTAATCACCTTCAAATAGATGAAAAATCTAGAGAATTCCTATCTGCATCACCCCTTGAAAAATTTAAATGCCAGGATGTCCGGATCTGAGAATTCACCTCTATACTCAAAATAGTAACAACACAACAAGTAGAAAAAATTTGAAAAATATTCACAAAAAGATTTGAAAGATGCTGACAAAGCTGTAGAAGCTTTTACCTCAATTCTATATGAAAATGCTAAAAAATTCAGCTAAATTGGTTAAAAGTTTTCCAAAAAAACAAAAAAAAAAAAAAAGAGGTCTAACCGAAAACCTTGGTTTTCAGAATCTTGTAAAGAGCTTCGCACTTCAGTGAAAAATTATGAAAAACTTGTAAATAAATTTCCTGAAAATGCAGAGTACAGGAAAAAAGTTTTATTCATTCCGGTCAAAACTTAGACGACTTTGTAAATATAAAGAAAAAACATATAAGAGAAAAATATGCTCAGAACTAAGTAACACATGTGAGAAGAATCCCAAGGTTTTCTGGAAGGTTTTGAACAAACTTAGTCAGCAATCAGAATTAAAAGATTAATTAAACCTTATGTAAGAATCCGGGGTTTTGATTGGTTAATAGCCAGTGTATTTTTCACCAATTTACTGTTATCAAATGAATATCGTTCATTTTTAACGCCGCCGGGGTATTTGCTAAAAGGATATGCCTTTTTTACCCTCTCTGCCGTGGTATTTGCCAAAAAATACTCTATCCGACTGGACGCTTGTAACGTCACGATCATCAATGCGTTTTAGTACATTAACATTCGGTGTAATTAAACAGATATATCATGTTATTGAGGGTTATTTGCGAAAAATACCAGTCTTGAGAATGAATTTCCCTCGCCTTACGGCTCGTGAAATTTAACATTCTCTCGACTGGTATTTTTCGCAAATACCCCTCCTTAACATGATATATCTGTTCAAAATCTGCTAATGATATTCCCCCCAAAAAAATTATAAAATTTTATGAAAATCTTAATAAGTCTGATATGATCTCAAATGAAATGCTGAAAAATATTGTACCAATTATAATTAAACCACTTCATAAATTATTTAATTTTATTTTTACTAGTGGAAAATTTCCAAAGACCTGGAATGAAAGTTTTCTAGTTCTTCTCCACAAAAAGGGAAACAAATTTGACCCTGGAAATTGTAGGGGCATATCCTTCAGCTCCATCAGCTCCAACCTTCGCAAGCTGTTTAATAAAGTTATCTATAACAGACTTATGAACTTCATCAATAGTAAAAACTTAATCAACAAAAACCAAATTGGTTTTAAAGAAAAAAATCGCACTGCTGATCACATATTTAAACTAAAATCAGTAATTGATCATTATAAACAAAAAAAAACAAAAAAATGTATTTGCAGCGTTCATTGATCTTAAAAAATCCTTTGATACAGTTTGGCGAATAGAACTATTTTATAAACTTTTGATACATGATATTCCAAATAGAATTTTTAAATTGTTTATTCAATGTATACTGACTCAGTATGCAGAATCAAGTTTTCAAATGGACTCAGTTTAACATTTTTTTTATCTGAGTGAGGAGGAAACAAGGAGATGTACTGAGCCCTGTACTTTTTAATTATTATATTAATGACCTCACTAATGCTTTAGTCAATTGTAATTCTGATCCAGTTGTAATTGGGGACTTTTCTTTAAATATTCTTCTTTATGCAGATGATATTGTTTTATTGTCTCAAAGTAAAAAAGGACTACAAAACAGTCTTAATGCTTTATATGATTATTGTGATTGTTGGAAACTACAAGTTAACACAGATAAGTCTAAAGTTATTGAATTTAATTCAAATGGTAAAACATTTTTGGACGAATTTACTTATAATGATTCTTGTATTGAAACTGTCATTATTCTTATTTAGGGATTGTAATAAAATGTAATGGTAATTTCAATTTAGCCATTAATACTCTTATAGAAAAGGCAAGATAGGCCTATTTTAAAATTAAGAAAACTGTATCTCTGAATAATCCATGTAGACTACTTGAAAAATTCGATACATCAATATTACCTAAAAAGTATACTGATGTACTGTTCTGACATTTGGGGTGTAAACTCATCACTAATGGACTCTGAACCCTTTGAAAAATTACACATTAAATTTATTAAAGAAGCATTTGGTGTTCATTGCAAGGCTTCAAATGATGCTTGTCGTGCTGAGCTTGGTAGAATTTCACTCAAAAATAAAATTGTATTTTCAAGCATAAATTTTCTAGAGCATATACTTACATTTGAAAATACACTTGTAAATCAAATTTTCTGTGCAACAAGATTTTTAAACCCCTGGATCCTAAAAACTCAGTGCATTTTACAAAAATTAGGATATTCATATCTTGTTGAAAAAGTTGTCTAACAAAGCAGCACTTGGGACAAGTCAAACAGAGAATTTATGATCAGTACTTACAAAATCAAAATGCAAACATACAGGAGTCTTCTAAGCTCAGTTTCTGTCGTCAAGTCTACAAAATGGATCAAAAACCATCATATGTTGATTCACTAAACAATTTAAATGATAAAGTAGCAATATGCAAAATACGCATAAGTGCACATCCTTTAATGATTGAAAGGGGAAGACATCTTATGTGACCTACGTATTAGACTATATACCGGATTTGTAATCACATAAGCAACACGACGGGTGCCACATGTGGAGCAGGATCTGCTTACCCTTCCGGAGCACCTGAGATCACCCCTAGTTTTTGGTGGGGTTCGTGTTGTTTATTCTTTAGTTTTCTATGTTGTGTCATGTGTACTATTGTTTTTCTGTTTGTCTTTTTCATTTTTACCCATGGCGTTGTCAGTTTGTTTTAGATTTATGAGTTTGACTGTCCCTTTGGTATCTTTCGTCCCTCTTTTAATATTCCTGGAAAGAAAAGATACTATCCTGTCTGTAAAGATGGGGAAATTGAGGATGAACAACATTTCTTATTAAAATGTCATAGATATACATCAAAGCGAGAAATATTAGAAAATAAGATAAATGTTATATTTCAAATACAGCGTAACATTACCGTTGATAACAAAAATATCTCCATTGGTCAATAATAACTCTGCATTATTACTTAGACTGTCTTCTTCTTTCACTTCAGAGTGTCTAAATATAAGAAATAGTGAACTTATATGATACATCATTTTGTAACTTTTCATAATTTAGCATGATATGTTATCATGGAACCTTTCATTCTACCATGTCAATTAGTATAGCTGTATGTAATGACATATGTCTTAACCATTTATTGTTAATGAGTTTGTGCCAATAAAAATATTTGTATTTGTATTGTTTCACCAACATAGTTTAATTTGACAGTTCCACACTTTAGAACATGAATGCAGTTTTGCATTTTGCAATTTGATGTTATAAATATGTTGTATTTTTTCCTTGTGACTGTGCTGACGAATTGAGTTTCGATGATGGCGACTTTGCAGCACTTACACTTGCCCCTTCCGCATGATTTATAACCTTCGATTGTTGATTTCTCCTGTTTAGATACTTTGGATGTTACTAGAATATCTTTGAGGTTTTCGGGTCTGCGGTATGCCATAACGGGAGGTGATGGAAAAATTTCTTTTAAGGAAGGATCATTTTCAATATGACGCCAGTGGTTGTGGACAATTGATGAAAGATTTGTCAGGTGAGGATGAAAGCTAACACCAAACGGGATTTTATTTGTCTGGGCCGTCTTTTCTTTGTATTCAAGCAGGTTTGTTCGGTCTTTGTCTTTTGCTTTATCGAGAGCTTCTCAAATATTTTTGTTCTTATAACCTCTTGATTTGAGTTGCTGTCTGAGTTGCCCCAAACGATAGTTTGATTTTGATTCCGATGAACAAATCCGTTTTAACCTGATGGCTTGGCTGTACGGAATGCTTTGGTGTGAAGGTCGGTTGTCATGACTCCGTTTTCTAAAGTTATGGTGGTGTTGAGAAAAGCAATTTTCTCATTTGTGTAGCATGGGTGCGAATTCCTGCGAGGGAGGATAAGAAAATTTACGAAAGCAAATTTACAGAACTTACATTGTTGTGTTGATGGTTAGACGAGTAGTAAATACATAATGTAAACAGCCATGTATCACTATCATTGCTGGTGATCCGATGGATAAATCTGTTGTAGAGTTGTCACTGACACCGACGTTCTTATATATATAAATATATATATATATATAAAAAAAGTCTTAATTGAAAACAACGTTCAAACCTATGACTGCGTTGGATGAAAACTGCAATTTATATACGTGTGCATGTGACAAATTTAGTTGTAGAAGGTTCTAAATACAGCACTTACAACATTTTCAAACATACCAAAAGAGTGAAAAAATTATATTTTAACAAAACACATTTATATATAAATAGATCAATTTTCCGAAAGGACGCCAAGCATACATTAATAATTATAAAAGTGAAGCTGTGCAATAAATGCATGAAAATATAATAAAAAGATGCAGGCAAAAGTCATGCACCGAGTTGAAGGTCATCCCATATCTCTATAAATTCATTTTTTAGGGTTGGGGTGGGGGAAATCGGTAGGCGAGTGGTCCAAGTATCTTGCCTTTCAACACTTATGTCGTGAGTTCAAATCCCACACGTTGAAAGTTAGCTCGACTCCAATATTAATTGCATAGAATGATTAGTTTTTCTTACCGAAAGTCGGTCGTTCTTTCCGGGGACTTCGGCTTCCTCTATCAATATAAACACACCTGTCATGAATTAGCATGATAGCGAAAGTGTCGTTATATACTAATCAATCAACAAATAATCAACCAATCATCCATACCGGTATAATTATATATGCAAGATAAGATGATTTTGTAGCTACATGTATCGCTATAACATATTTCTAAAATTGACTTAGAGTTCATTTGTGTCTTTTGCAATGAATAGTAGTAAGAAGATATCATATGAGTGCTAATGAGACAACTCTGCATCTAGCTTATAATGTGTAAAAAGTAAACGAGTGTATGTCAAATTACGACCTTCAAAACGGAACCTTTGCTCAAACCGAAAAGCAAGCTATAAATAAAAGCTCCAAAGTTTGTATTTTCTTCAACTAGTTCCTGTATTAATTGATTTTAATCTTCCTCCGAAAATTTTTGAAACGTTTCCTTTTGTTAAAATGCGCTATCTGACTTTATCTAAAAAGTGCACTTTTGCTTAAACGAAAAAAAGATATATTTCTAAAAATTAACAACATTAACTGTATGCTCATTATTGTAGATCTCGTATGTTTGACAATATTCCCACAAAATTTTGTGTGATTTGTTTCATCTTAAATTCGAGAAACAAACAGGTCAATGTTTTTTTTTTATTTAAAGCTACAGCTTTGAGCCGGGTTTATGTTTAATAAGCAGAAGCAGACCGGAATCAGTTATGACGTAGACAGTAATTATTCTAATCGTATTCATATTCATTGACCATAACGACGATGACAGCACATCATATAATGACGTTTCGACATCATATAATGAAGTTAACCGAACCACATGATATAAGATTACAAGCACATAATATTATGACACACCCACATTATAAAAGATGTTTCCACATAATATAAGGGAAAATAAACATCATATAAAGTTATTTGCGCATCATATAAGTATATTTGCACATCATATAAGTATATTTGCACGTCATATAAGGACATTTGCACATCACATAAGGACATTTGCACATCATAACAGAACATTTGCAAATCATATTAGTACATGTGTACATCATATAAGTATGTATTCACATCATGTAAGTGTATTTGTACATCATATAAAGATGTTTGGACATCATATAATGAAATGTGCACTTCACATAAAGGTTAAAGCACATGATATAATGACAAGTGCACATCATATAAAGGTAAGTGCACATCATATTATGAAAATTGTCATAACAAGACAGTTTTGGCGTTCCATAGAGATCGGTATTATAATATTAGGGTGTCCTAATAAGATCGGTCTTTGGGTAAGGAAAATAACACACGGCTTTAATTGTTTTGCATCGAATATAGGCAAACAACCCTCATTGGAATATTGGTTAAAAATCAAATCTAGAATTTCTAGGGAAATGAGACACATTTAAATATATATACAATATATATTACAAGTGGTGAAGCTTACATCCTCCCATCGAATACTCAACGCCTGGAAAACACAATTCCGTCCTATTTTCGTTTTGCATTTTACCAATATCATACAGAGTAAAACATTACAATGTATATACTTGTATCGAACTAATACAAAAGCTAACCATACCACATCTTCTTTTTTATATGGTATACAACACTCAATTCAAAAGTGACAGTCTAATCAGTTACTCGATTCAATGATTGAATATCAAAATTTTAGTTCAAACAAAACATGATACGTCAGTCTTGGCCACGTAATGTGATACAACAAAACCAAAAATGTCAGACATAAACTAACGACAACAACTGAATAACAGAATCATGACTAGGGATAGGCACATTAAAAATGTGGCTTTGTTAAACATGTTTGTAAGCGCTCAACACTCCCTTAATATAGCACAGTGGTGTAAGAACACAACATAAAAACAAACTATAAAAATCAGTTAACAAAGGCTTACTAATCAGATCGATGCAAAGAAAAAATAATCAAAAACACAGACAGAACGTGGTAGGCTATCCATTATCTCTAACAACAACAACGACATTAAGTACAGATCTAGAAGTTCTCGCAGTTAACGAAAGCTAGCAAAAAACAAATAACATCTAAAAATAAATCATGTATCCAAGTTTGTCAAAGATTCGAAAGCAAAAGATGTGTAAATATTATTTATCAAAGAGTGAAATTCAGTGCAAACAAATCGGAACAGACTTTTTAGCAGAAAATGATTGATTAGCCAGTGGTTTCATTATTAATTACTCTAACATACAAAATACAACATGATAAAACGAGAACAAGCTTACACAAAATCCTTAGATAATGGTTTAATTTAGTAATGTACATTGTTGATATTCGTATCAAATATTTTAAAGAAAATTTTACTCGTTACATTAACCATATGATAATAGTCCTTTTTCTCGTATCAAAAATAACTCGAAAAGGAATTTGTTTTTGTCCTAGCTAATAAGGCTACTTATCATATCATTATTGTTTGACGTAAATTTTACATCGAGATTCTGCATAAGAGAATCACGAATTCATCAACATTCCAAATAAACTCACATGCAGACTTCTTATACGTACAGGTATTTCACATCCAATCTTTTATGGTAGTATTCTTTATAAAGCACAAAAATGTCAGTAGCTATCAAAACGATTAAATCGACTTATTAAGAAGGAATAAAGTTACGATAATGTTGTCAAGTCGTTAAAGATTGCATATTTTGGCTTTATTATTGATTCACTTATAGGGTCTTTGCATCTGAACTAAACATATTTATCTAAAAACAAGTTGTTAGCATGACACGGGTTATGTTCCTCTCATATATGTTATGATGGTATGAAACTAAACCCCTAACGGGAGGGATTATGCCTGATACTCATATGATGACGACATAAACTTTCAATCAGTTTAATTGAAGTCTGGAGCTGGCATGTCAGTTATAAACTGCATTTGTTACATCTTCTGACATCAAACTCGGACTTCTTTTGAACTGAATTTTAATTTACGTATTTTTTAGGCGTTTACTTTTCAACATTGCTTAGAGGTATAGGATGAGGATTGGGATCTCATAAACATGTTTAATCCAGTCGCATTTTCCCGCCTGTCCCAAGTCAGGAGCCGCTGGCCTTTGTTAGTTTTATATTATTTTTAATTTTAGTTTCTTGTGTATAATTTGGAGTTAAGTATGGCGTTCATAATCACTTAACTAGTATATATATTTGTTAAGGGGGCAGCCGAAGGACGCCTCCGGTTGCGGGAATGTCTCGCTGCATTGAAGACCTATTGGTGACCTTCTGTTGTTGTCTGTTCTGTGGTCTGGTTGTTGTCTCTTTGACACATTCCCAATTTCCATTCTCAATTTTATTCATCATAGATTCCAGGATTGAATTTTATATTTACGTCAGACGCGCGTTTTGTCTACAAAAGACTCATCGGTGACGCTCGAATCCTAAAAGGTTAAAAAGGCCAAATTAAAATACGAAGTTAAAAAGAATTGAGAACCAACATTCCTAAAAGTTTTGCCAAATATAGTTAAGATAATATTCCTAAGGTAGAAAATCCTTAGTTTTTTCAAAAATTGAAAAGTTTGCTAAACAGTTAAATTTATAAATATAACCATATCAATGATAATTCATGTCACACGAAGTGCTGACTACTGGGCTGGTGATACCCTCGGTGAAATAAAACTCCACCAGCAGTGGCAAGGACCCTGTGGTTGTAAATAAACTTATCATAGATATTAGGATTAAATCTTATGTTTACGCCAGACGCGCGTTTCGCTACAAAAGACTAATCAGTGACGCTCAAATCCAAAAAAAAAAAAATAAAAGGCCAAAAAATAATACGAAGTTAAATAGCATTGCCTCCATTTTTGGAAAAATGACATCTGTAACAAACACAAATTTTTAGCTACCTCTTAACAAATAGAACTAAATACAGTAAAGGATCCAACTACTATACATAGGCTTCCGAAGCCGCACAAAATACCATACAAATATAGTTTTCTTTCGTCTTCAAGCCTTTTTTTTACACTACTACATAAAATGATCATACTGGTGATTTCGAATCTTGATATGCCCAATATACCACTTTGCCGCATAAATCTTTTTAAGAAAAACATCCCACACGTAATAAAGTGGTTATTCTTAAAGCCGGAATGTGAATACAGTAACACCTGTCCAAACCGAACACCTACGGGACTTTGCGTTTTGTTCGGTTTCACAGGTGTTCGGATTAAAGAGGTAAACGGAAGTCGACACCAAAATAATTTTGGAACTTATACTGACAAGGCACGATAGGTGAGTGACACAACAGACGGCAATTTATTTTCAAAATGATTTAGATGATTATGTAAAAATCTAGGTAAATGAAGATATACGTATTTTTTCTTTTTTGATATAAATCAAACGCCACTCTGTATATCACAATCCTCGTTGTGTAAAGGTATAAATCATTCAATGATGTCCGACATGGAGCAATTTTGCTTTTTTATAATTAATTTCTAGTCCGTTAATTCAGCGACCAATTCCGACTCTCAGTCACTGTCAACAGACGATTCCGTAGATTTCAATTATCTGTGTGTGTGTACACACGAGTTCTTGGACTTAACTGTTCACCTGCTGATCGATACTTTTTCACAAGATAAGAGTGAAACAACAGCAGGGGTCCAGTTTATTCTCGGAGTTTATCGTTGACAAATTGATAACGAAGGAGAAGCATCTGAATTATATATATAGGGCCTCAAAAGGGAATCCGTCATCCCGTAAATATAATTCGAAAGTCATTGACCTTGTGTTGCACGACTTCTTAATCTTGTAAAACGCTTTAAACTATTATTTAATTATAAAATACTCTAAAAATTGTTCGGTTTCAACTGAAATTCGGTTTTATCAAGGTTCGGTTTACCCAGGTTTCACTGTAAATATGTTCAAACTCTTTAATATGTTTTTTAGAAACAACAAATAAAAGAACTTTGTCAATTGGACCTGCTTTGATACGATACCTGCCCTTGATTTTTTACTATATATTATATCTGTTCCCTATGGTGATTCCATACATCGTCGAGTTATTAGAATTTAAATGGGGACTAACTGTGCACCACTTATTGCGGACCTGTTTCTGTATTTTTATGAGTAACATTTATGATTAAAATCACCAAGGACTAATCGAAACAACATTTGAAGAAAAAAATAATACTACTTTTAGATATATCGCCTTCTCACATTTAAGGTGTTTTTTAATCTCAACTTGTTTGATTCACTCTTTTATGTAACAATGTATATATTTGTATTACTGAAAACTTACATTACAGTTGTTTGTTAACACAAACTTGTCAAAACATTTACTAAATTTTATCATTGGTACAAGGACAGTATTCGTAAATATAAATAAACATGCAGATATCTTGTATGCTAAATTAACTTTTCAAAGCATAAAAGTGTCGGCATTAACCTCGAAAGCTAACGTAGCCTCTAAACATACTTATTAAGAATGGATGTAGTTAAGATACTATTGTCAGGTCATTACATATGGCATATTTTGGTAGTAATATTGATTCTCTCATTGGGTCTTTGCATCGGAATTAAACACATTTATTCTAAAGCCAGTTGTTAGCATGATGCAAGTTATGTTCTTCTCATTAGTTTTATGATGGTAGGATACTAAACCCCTAACGGAAGGAATTGTGCTTGCATATGAAACATACATGATCTTTCAATCAGTTTAACTGGTGTCTTGATCTAGCATGTCAGTAACTGTTAGTAGACCTTTGTACATTTATGTATCATTGTCATTTATTTTAGTTTCCTTTGTTTCCTATTCTGACACCGGATTCATACTTCTTTTAAAGTCAGTTTTACTGTGCATATTGCTGTGTGTTTGTTTATTCTACATTGGCTAGAGGTATAAGTGGAGGGTTGAGATCTAACAAAACATGTGTAACCCCGATGCATGTTTGCACCTGTATGAAGTCAGTAGCCTCTGCTCTTTGTTAGTCTTGTATGTTTTTTTATGTTTCAGTTCATTAATATGTTTTTGGCTTTTGTGTGACGTCCATTTTCACTAAACTAGTACACAATTTTGTTAAGGGGGCCAGCTAAAGCCAACTTCCTGCTGTGTTGAACACCCATTAGCCGCCTTCGGTTGTTTTCTGATCCTTGTTTGGGTTGTTGTTTCTTTGGCTCATTCTATATTTCTACTCTAAATATTTAATAACGTAAGGGAATGAATTGTATGCAGGAAATAGAAGTGAACATAAATGGTGGTTTTAACAAGGGAAAACAATACAAACAGAGGGAACTCAATATTTTTATATAGTATATATATAAGATAGCAGATACATCATAAAAAATATTATATAGATTGCACATACTACACGTATGCTTTGTCCAAACTAAATCTCGAAAGGGAGCAATTAAGTTTATTTCGCTTTTGTGAACGACAAAACATGTTAAACAAGAGTTATATACAAAAAAAGAAACAAGAATGTGTCCAAAGTACACGGATGCCCCATCCTCACTATCATTTTCTATGTTCAATGGACTTTGAAAATGGCGGAAAATCTCTAATTTGGCATAAAAAATTAGAAAATCATATCTTAGGAACATGTGTATTAAGTTTCAAGTAGATGAGACTTCAACTTCATCAAAAACGACCTCGACCAAAAACTTTAACCTGAAGCGGGACAGACGGACAGAATAACGATCAGACAAACGGACGAACGAACAGATAGACGATCAGACCAGAAAACATCATGTCCTTACATGGGACATAATAATGCCCATAAATGGGGCATAAAAACAAACATGCATAGCCCTGGTATTAAAATATAAAACAACGTACGTAAAAATCCGGATTTGCTGGAATTTAACAGGCGTGTGACGTACATTTACCTGTAAAGCAGGTATTATTCATACCCCTTTAAGGCATTTTTTTTATATCCATGCCCGTTTCACGTGTGTTTCACATGCGTTATACATACACTACAAACCATTAAAAGTCTGAAATTGCCTATATCTGTACTCTACTGTACTGATTTTTACTCGACCAGTCTGAATTCGTCTGAAATTTACTTGATAATACTCGACTGTAGTCTGAACCATACCTAACAGTCTGAATGTGTACTTGACCAGTACTTAACCATGTTATACTAGTCTGAACCGTACTCGACCTAGTCTGAACCATACTCGACCAAGTCTTAACCAACCTAGACCTATTTTTTGTATCTATCAACTGAATTTTATCAATTTAGGACTTTTTCTAATAAAATTGAAATTAAAAAATTATTAAAAATGTATTCAATACAGTATTGAAATTAAAATTTCACAATAATCAATCATAACTTCAACACAATTTTAATCAACACTTATGTAATAATATATATCAACTTTTAAAATATAAATAAAACAAGCTGATCAAATAATCTAAAGAAATGACTAATATTTGCAATATTTATTAAAAATTTTATGAATATTGTGGAAGTCTTTTATGGTTACTGGACTATTTGACCATTAACTTAAGGCCTAGTATAGATTTAGTTGAGTTTAATTAAAAATGCAGTGAATGTTTTTTTTATTAATATATAAATATAACATAGAATATAAAACAACTTAATAAATTTAAAAAAATGAGAGCTTAATTGTTTTGTTTTATTAAACCCAGAATTTAATGTAATCATCAGATAATAGAATTTCCATAGGAATCCTTGATAACCTTTTTAACAAAAAGGAAATATATTCCAAAGTAACAGTAAAAATTCATTTCAATTAAATTTAAGTAATTTTTTTGTCAAATTAACATGACATACATAAAGCACTTTAATATGTTTTAATTACCTCAGTACATGTGTGTTTTACAGGTAAAAAGAAAGCCCTTTTTTCTTAAATTGGTGTATTAATTATCTAGTACATACATGTATATTCGAAAGGCCTTGTTATTTAACTTAAACAGGATGTTGCAATTTTGAATCAATGTTATTTAGAATTTAATACCTCTGACCAGGGGTGATCTTATTTATGAGTTTGCCCCCAAGCAGAGGTTATTCTATATATTTCACCACTAATCAGAAAAACAAATTTATTTATTTATTTAATATTATCCCTTTTTGATATAAGTTATATATAGTAGATTTTTTTTATCCTTAATATAATATAATCATAGATATATTTCTAATATAAGGCTAATTTTTTTTATAAATTTTGTTGGCTGTTGTTATATATGTCAGTTAAAAAGTAATTTATTTTAACAGCTAAAAAAGTAGAGTTCTTTTGTTCTAGTATGGTTCAGACTGGTCGAGTACTGTTCAGACCTTTGGCTAAGTATGGTTTAGACTGGAAAAATATGTCGAGAATGGGTTAAGACTGTTTCAGACTGGTCGAGTAATATATCAGACTATTTTCAACGGAAAAGATAAGGGTCAAGTACGATTCAGTACAATCAAGTATGGTTCAGACTGGGGTCGAGTAATGTCAAGTAAAAGTCAGACCAATTCAGACTGGTCGAGTAAAAATCAGTACAGTCGAGTACAGATATAGGCCATTTCAGACTTGAATGGTTTGTAGTGATATGTATTTACAGACGTGTTACATGATTCTTCCGCACTATGCGGTTTATGTATGTTATGTAGATAGTTTACTGCTCGATCATCTTTATATTTGTGAGGAAATGATTAATTATATGTGTTCTTCAGCTGAAGAATGTGAAACACGTTTTCAGTGCACTAGTGAGAAATAAGCCTGTGCATTAATGTCAGTGTTTAATAATTGAGTTTCCTATAAATGTATGAGTTTGCAGTGTTCATGCTACTGCTTTCAGCGCGTCTGTGGTGACATGAAATTGTATGCCTGTTTTTATGTCATATTTTGTAAATTTCCTTTCTTAAATATTACATTATCATGATTATTTGCCAACGTACAGTTTTTGGGATGTGTTTTTTTTTTAATTCAAATGCTATTTAATGCCGGTTTTCATTTTCGGTTTCTTTTAATTAATTTTCGAGCGGCTCTGATGAGTTATTTGTAAACGACATTTCACATATTTTACATGTTTTCTACTCGGTATTCTATTTATATGTCTAAACTTTCCAACATACTGTCGCTTTTTGTTGCTAATTTTCGCAAATAGTTTAGAAACAAAACGTTACGTTGTTTTTCTGCTTATGTTACACTAACACTATCGAAATTATTTTTCTCTGAAAAGAAAGACGATATGAAGCGTGCAATAACACTTGATATGTTATTAATAATAGGAATGTTTCTATCATCTTTGAAATGTTTCAATTCATATCGAGATATTTTATGATTTCTTTTTATTTAGAATATAAAAAAGGATCAGAAGATGACTAGGGGTATGAATCACTTTTTACGATCAATGTTCTATTGTCCAATACTAAAAACAACAATTATTGACAAAACGGCTCTTAATTGACTTATTCTATTTTACAGAAGGCAGAGAATGTGATGACCTAGACATTACAAATGATGGTATATACACAATATATCCAAATGATATTTTTCAACCAATTCTTGTTTACTGTATTGTACGTCAATACGAAAAATGGACTGTAAGTTTTAAATAAAGTAAACAAAAAAAGTACACACAGTACAGAGTTCTTAACGTCAATGATCATGAAAAATAGAACCAGCATTTAATATTAAGACTGCAATCATATCCATGAATATGAGCTTCTTTCACCCCTTTACAATAGATAAACATTATAAGTCATATATTAAATCATTGTAAATGAATATCGAAAGGCAGCATGAGTGACTTTGAATCGATTGTTTTAGTTATTTTTTTTCTTTTTATTACTCTAGATTCGTCTAAAAGTCTCATATGTTATGAAACTCTCGATATCAACATTTGCTTTGTATTAATTGGATGTTTCTATTGTCTTTTCTTTCATTTTTTTCGTTCAAACTGTTAAATAGCGTTTTGCCTGCTTGTTTTATAAAATATGCACTCAATTTAGTCTCTCTTAAGCTGACAACGTGAATTTTGGTTAATTTCATCACGAATTATAACAAATACTACAGTCATGAATTATTCTGTATTCTGAATTTATCTTTATTATACTTTTCAATTTGGAAGTTTCATAATGGCATATAGACAAGTACATATCAATTTGTATCATTTTAGTCTTTTGTGGATAGTTGTCTCATTGGCAATCATACCAAATCTTCTTTTTCACAGTTATATTATGTGAATTTGTTTTGCAATGTATTTATTTTACTTTCTATTTTCTTATTTGTATCAAGAATATAAATCTTCAATTAAAAGGTAATACAGACAAGGGTAAATGGTTCTGTGGATTTTTATCGAACTTGGAAAGAATACAAGCATGGTTTTGGGTCAGCTTATGGAGAATATTGGTTAGGTATTTTAACTACTTTTTGTACTTCTATTTACATTTGTTAAAAAAGGGATAAAAATACCAGAGAGACAGACAAACCAAAAGTCCCATCAGTATAAAATTATATACATTTCCTTACAAGAGTTCTGTCTGGCACCCTAAAGAACCCTGTCCATGTAAACAAACTCGACGCAAAAAACCTTTAAGGATCAACATTAACATTTTGTTTATTATCAAACTATGAAATAGAACCTATACAATTTTTTTTTAACTCCTTCTGAAAATGATCATGATGATAGTCCATAATTTATTTAAGAGAGCCGAAACATAACAAAGGGACATTCAAACTCATAAGTCAAACAAAAAAACTGACAACGCAATGGCTAAAATAAACAGACCGAAAAAAAGTACACAAAACACAACATAGAAAACTATAAACTGAGCTACACGAACCCCACCAAAAGCAGGAAGGATAAGCAGGTGCTGCTCCCAGTTTGGACCAGCCGTGTTGGTCATGTAAGTACAAATATGACTGTTTTAAACATTTCGATTTTTTGTTTACCTTTCAAAATAGACAGACATTGTTAAGTCAAAATGTAAGTTATACTAAATACAGAAAAAAATCTAGAACATCAAATTAATCTATGACTTTGAGATCAATTTCAAGGTTATAAACCAAGAACATTAGATAAAAAGACCATAAGTCTTAATTATATTTGGTTAATGAGTTACATCTCAATACAAGTATTTTTGAATACAAAAGGGAAGAAAACTCCATTGTACGTTCAAAGTACCCTTGCAATCAAAATGTACGTATTAAGACATTTCGCAACTAACAATTAAGTAAAAATAATTTGTCGATATCTTAAAAGGTTTTTGGATATAAGTGAAAATAAGCCAAAATCAAAATTAAGAATATGACCTTGACCTTTGACCTTGACCTAATTTTATTTTTTGTTGGACCAAGAACCTCAAATCAAAATATCACAGGTCTCTATCACAAATGGTTTACATGATAGTATAAAAAAAGAAGATATTGTATGATTGCCAATGAGACAACTATCCACAAAAGACCAAAATGACACAAACAACTATAGGTCACCGTACGGACTTCAACAATTTATGATAGGAATACATATCACTTATAACAAATGCATAAGGGGAAATAACTCTCATATGGAGTGTTCATATCGCTTCGGTCAAAATAGAACAAATCATGCGAAGGATATAAAAGAAGTTTGTCCCTTTATTTCACGGTAACGGAGGAGATGCGCTCACAAGGAAAACAGTGTTTGGGAGAAAACTCCTACAAAGAAAATTATTTCGTTACGCAGGGTAAATTTCAATGGCGCATAAACTGTTCGATATCATATACCAAATATCTAAGCGACATATTGCGAAACAAATATTTATCGCAGGAACAAAATTAGGTGGACAAAAAAATAAAAACCAATTATTCAGAGAACAATTGAAGGTCTTTCTACATGAAGGAAAATTTTAAAGAAGCTAGTTACTATATACTGATATGATACATACATGGTTTAGATATACTTTTGAGTAAAAGAAGGGAGATAATATGCTACTTCCGGTGAAGCAAATGTGTCTTCCGGTCTCATATAAAAGCTTCTTTCACACTGATTCCAAAAATCTATAGTTTCTATATACTGTTTCCTTCAAACAAGGAGATAATTGACTACTTCCAGTTGATCGAAAGTCATTTCTTGTTTTGAGTGATGAGTTAATGTATCTAAATTCCAAAATATATGGATTCCGAGTACTTTTTCATGAAAAAAGTGCAAAAGTTACCTCTTCTGGTTGTCTCAAGGTCACTTCCGGTTGTGATTTTTCAAGGTCATATGTCACCCAACCTTTCGTAAAAGTTCATATGGCTTTATAATGAAACAAGTTGAAGATTGTTTCAGATCAAATGTAACAAAACTTCATTACAATTTAACAAACATTTTGCACTTGTTCTTTTATATATTCCTGTAAAGGTGTTTGAGAAAATGCAAAAATAAGCGAAAGACCAAATTTAGAATTTTACCTTGAATTTTGACCTTTGACCTTGACCTCATTTTCTAAGTAAGGACCTAGGGATCTCAAATAAAAAGGTTCCAGGGTTATACGGTGAAAGATTTATAAGTTAAAAAAGCATACAGACAAATTCATTTCGTAAAGGTAGATATTTCCTATATAATTTCATCGAATCGCTTCGATCCAAATTAGCAAAAAATTCCTGAGAATGTAACAAACAATTTAGAAAAATAATTTTGTCGTTATCTTTTATTGTTATAAAGGAGATGCACACATATGAAAAACAGTGAATAGGGAGATAACTCTTACAAAGAAAATTGTTCGGCTAAGCAGGGTCAAATTTAAAAGCGCATTCACTGTATGATACAATATATGAAATATCAAAGCAACATATTGCGAAACAAATATTTATCACAAGAACAAATAAAAAAAAAATACAAAACCAATTGTTCAGAGAACAATTGAAGGTCTTTCCACCAAAAATCATGTTTTTTAATATGAAAATAGTAGAATAAGGTTTAAAAAGTCATTTTAATTGTCAGACAATAGCTTATTGTACGCTGATTCCAAAAATATATGGATTCTATACAACAACAAAAATCAGGGAGAGAATTTGTTATTTCCGGTTTGTAAAATAAAACTTCCGATGATATTGACTATTTACTTGACACTGATTCCCAAAATATCTGGTTCTATATACTTTTATAGAAATAAAGTACAAAAAAATAGCTACTTCCGGTTAACACCAGGTCACTTTTGGTTGTTTTTTTCAAGGTTAAATGGTTTGATACAAACTTTTTTGCGAAAAGTCTCATGGCCTTATCATGTATACATATGAGGTAAAAGTAAAGATCAAAATCTAGATCGTCCAGTTAAGCTATGACCTTGAGATCAATTTCAAGGTCATTAACCAAGGACCTTTAATCAAAAGACCATAGGTCTTAATTATATTTGGTTAATGAGTTATATCACCATACACATATTTTTAAATATAATACGGCAGAAAACTCCCTTTTACGTTCAATGTACCCGTGCAATCAAAATTAATGACCTTTGACCTTGACCTAATTTTCATTTTTTTGGACCATGGACCTCAAATCAAAAGATCCTCGGTCTTTATCATTTATGGTTTACAAGATAGAAATGCATATCACTTATATCAAATGCATAATGGGAAAATTTGTTGTAATCTTTTACGGTTGCGAAGGAGTAGTCCACACCAGGAAAATATTGTTTGTGGAAATAACTCCTACAAAGAAAAGTATTCGGTTACGCAGGGTAAATTTCAAATAATGTTCGATATCATTAACCAAATATCTTAGCGACATATTGCAAAACAAATATTTATCGCAAGAATAAAATTAGGCGGAAGAAACATATTTAAACAAAAAATCAGAAGAAAAAGTGGAAAGACCTAAATATAATCAGAAGAAAAACAATAGGTCTTTCCAGAAAAGTGGAAAGACCTTATAATTTAAAACCAATTGTTCATAGAACAGTTGAAGGTCTTTGGAAATCACTTTTCAAAGTTTAAATTGGCATCCAATCATCAGTTTCTTCATACTGATGCGATAAATAAGTGGTTCCTATATACTGTTTAGTGAATTAAGGGAGATAATGTGCTTCTTCCGGTGAAGCGAATGTCACTTCCGGTCTCATATGATAGTTTCTGTCACACTGATTCCAAAAAAATATAGTTTCTATATACTTGTGCATGTAAAGAAGGATATGATTGACACTTCCGGTTTATCAAAAGTGATGTATAGTCTTTAGTGATAAGTATATGTATTTGAATTATAAATATATGAATTCTGCATACTTTTTCATTAAGAAAGTGCAAAAATGGCTACTACCGATTTTCTCAAGGTCACTTCCGAATGTCATTTTTCAAGGTCATATGTCACCCATTATTATGTAAAGGTCATATGGCTTTATAATGAACCAAATTGAAGAAATAAACAATTAACCTTATAATAAGACATTTCAGGGACACTAACTCCTATAAGATGCAATTAGATTGTTTCAGAACAAGTGTAACATATCTCGATCACAATAAAGTAAACATTTTGCACTTGTTTTTTTTTTTATATATATCTTTAAAAGTGTTGGAGAAAATGCAAATATAAGCAAAAGTCAAAATTTAGAACTTTAAAAGGCTAAAACAAGGAAAAATCGAAATCGAAAATTTGACCTTGACCTCATTTCTTAGTTAGGAGCTATGGGCCTCAAATAAAAACATTTAAGGGTTATAATGTTAACGGTTATACTGTTAACGGTTCATGAGTTAAACAAACTTAATTTATTAGGTAATGGTAGATAACTCCTATAAAATGTCATCGCATCGCTTCGATCCAAATTAGTCAAAAAAACCTGAGGATGTAATAAAAAATTTGTACAAAGAATGTTGTCGATATTTTATTTTTTTGTTACGAAGAAGATGTACACACTTAATAAGCAGTGAATAGGGAGATTACTCTTACAAAGAAATTTGTTCGTCCTACCAGAGTGAAATTTAAAAGCGCATAAATACACAAATAACCGCAATAAACAGATATCTAATACAGGTAGAACCACAATTAACAGATAATACACGTAGAACCACAATAAACATATATTACATGAAGAATCTCAATAAACAGAAAATATATGAAGACCCCCAATAACCAGATAAAACACGAAGAACCCAAATAAATAGATAATACACGAAGAACCCCAATAAACATAGGAAACACGAAAAAACACAATAAACAGATAATACAAAAAGAACCACAATAAACAGATCATGCATGAAGAACCACAATAAACAGATAATACCCGAGGAACCTCACTAAACAGATAATACTCGAGGAACCTATATGAACAGATAATACACGAAGAACTACAATAAATAGATAATACATGAAGAACCACAATAAAAAGTTAATACACGAAAAAACACAATACACAGATTATACATGAAGAACCACAGTATATAGATAATACACGAAAAAAAAAACAAAAACAGATAATACACGAAGAACCACAATAAACAGATATTACACGAAGAAACACAATAAACAGATAATGTATGAAGAAATACAATAAACAAATTATACATGAGAAACTATAAAAAAAAACCAGATAATACATAACGAAACACAATATAAAGAACATAATATGTGAATACTTTCAAATAGCTGCAAAAAATTACGATTGAACAGTGTGTGCAATGTAACCGTCGATATAGAAGGAATAGTACAGTTGTTTCTTTATAGTAAGAGTTTTAAAGCGTATTAAAACAGCCAGCATGTTAAATTTAGTATACAAATCTGCTCTATTTTTTAATTTGAAGTCAATGTATTTCCTTTTTTATGATAACTATAACAATAAAGTTCTTCTATTTCAGTTTGTGCTCAAACAATAATAAGAACCTAATATTTTCAAGATGTACTCTATATATTGTAAGAAATAGCTTCAAGATACCATAGGACATTTCAAACTTTTCCATCGAGAAAAACTGACAATGCCATTATAAATAATGAACAAAAAATATCAAACAGAATTTTCTCCAGATAAATAATATTTTTTTCTTTTAAGGAAATGATAATATTCATCTCATATCTACATATGGTGATCACGAATTAAGTATTTATATGGAAAACACAGTCGGAATTCACCACACTGCCAACTATTCCACATTCAATGTCAGTGATGAACAATCCTTATATATTCTTACAGCAACAGGTTATAGCGGCGATACCAAATGTAAGTTTGTTGGAAAAAAAGCAGACACGTAATCTCTTTAATCTATTTTGTAATAAAGCAAAACACAATTTTAATTAAAGTGTATTGCAAAATAAAAACAAATGCAAAAAGATAAATTGTGAACTTACTTTTAAATAACATGAATAAGGTAAATAGTACGTCTTTAAAAGGCCTGCGTTTGTCTGTCTAAAGTTAGAAGACTGTATTTCAGTGGTTATTATGTGTTGCTGGCTCCGGTAATTACTTCGGTTCTCACTTGGTTTGTAATTTTAACATTTCATAATATTTGTTTGTAGGTTCAGATTTTTTTAAGAAAGTATGGTTTCAACTCTCTCAAACAACGTTAAAGAGCTATAGCATCTAAAAAAGAGATAAAAAGTTAGCCAAATTCATCTCAAGTCAATTTTGACCGAGGGAGTTTCTTCAGAATTCTTGACTTTCAAATATTCGGCATTGGGCTTTCCTGATGACACAGAATCAAGAAAAAGCTTTGGACGCGTAACATTCATAGAGTTTTTTTTCTTCATTTTTTTTGTCATATGTGATTTTCGTAAATGAAGGCAACAGTAGCATACCGATGTATAATAGTCAAAAGCGAAAACAAATCCGGGTAACAAACTAAATTCAGGAGCCTGTAATTCAGTGGTTGTCTTTTGTTTAATGTGTTACCTATTTGTTTTTCGTTAATTTTTTTTTTACATAAATAAGGCCGTTAGTTTTCTCGTTTGAATTGTTTTACATTGTCTTATCGGGGCCTTTTATAGCTGACTATGCGGTATGGGCTTTGCTCATTGTTGAAGGCCGTACGGTGACCTATAGTTGTAAATGTTTGTGTCATTTTGGTCTTTTGTAGATAGTTGTCTCATTGGCAATCATTCCACATCTTCTTTTTTATAAAACCGAGGAAAACACATCAAGTATAAGAAGAATTAAAACAATTGAACAACATATACCTTTAATTATCTCTTTCCACCATTTTTAACATTTGAAATGTCTGTACCAAGTCAGGAATACGATAGTTTTTGTTCATTCGTTTTTTATGCGTTTTGTATTTGATTTTGCCATGTATTTTCCGAATTGATTTTCCTCTTAGTGCAGTATTTTTGTGATTTTACTTTTTCAGTAGTTTCATATTTCGTCTATAATCATGATAATAGCCTATTATTTTGTTTTGGTTAGCTCTCATTTAAATACCGTGCAAAGTTTTTTTGTTGTTTACATCTTAGTCTGTTGGTCTGTGGTGATATTTGAGATTTATATCTTATTAAAAAAATAGAAAATAACACGTTTTATAATTTATTGCGTCCGAAGCGCTTTTCTGGATTTACCTTCATCAGGAACGCTCAAAGCAACACATTTGAAATCCGAAATTTGTAAACGGACAATTTTAGTAAAGTTATTAAGACATGTCAGTACAGAAGTCTTGACTCCTGAGCTGATGATACCATCGGGACTGATAGTCCACCAGCAGAGGTATCGACCCAGTGATGTCAAAAATTGATAAACAACACGTTTAATAATTTCTTGCGTCCGAAGCGCTTTTCTGGATTTACCTTCATTAGGAACGCTAGAGCCAAACATTTGAAATACGAAAAAGTTCCAAAACGTTTAAGAGCTATATGTAACATGTGTAAAAAAAAACATAAAAAAATAGCCAAATTCATCTAAAGGCAACTTTGTCTGAGGTAGTTGAAACCTTAGTTTCTTTATGACTTATGAATTTATAAACGGACAGTTTTAGTAAAGTTTGTTAAATCATGCCAGTACAAAAGTCATGACTACTGAGCTGATGATACCCTCGGGGATTGATGGTCCACCAGGAGAAGTATCGACCAAATTGTTTTGAAAAAATTTGAAAAATGATATGATAAAACAAATTAGAGCTAACAGTACTTAATCGGTATTAAATCTGGAAAAAAAAAGAATTTTTAATATTAATGGAAACCAGTTCAAGGTGCATAAACATATTGCTTATTTTGAAAAAACGTGGAGATCTCAGAATGATACTTCAAAATTCAATCGATGTTAAAACATTCAGTGAATAATATTGATTAAAATAAAATAAAAAATACTAAAACATCTTATTTTCTAGAAAGCAGTAAATGTATTAGAGAATTGCACAATTTAAACAGAAGAAATTTTAGATATGAAATCTTATTTATGTTGCAATAAGATCTTCATACATAATACAATTACGATTGTTTGCTGCAGGTATTATGATAGTTTCGTAACCATATCGTTCTTGTTTGATTTTTTTGTTCCGTTTGATTATCTATGTATATTTATTTGTATCACTTTCAAAATGATTTGTAGATGATTGCATAGATCCTGCTAATGATGACAGCAGATCTAACGGTAAACCTTTTACAACTAAAGACAGGGACAATGACAAATATAATGGTAATTTGGCAGAACTTTATCAGAGTGGGTGGTGGTATAGTAAGAATATGTATTCAGACCTGAATAAACACATTACAGATTATCATGGGAAAATGTATTGGGCGTCTTGGAGTGCTTCTATATCGAAAAGTATATTAATGATTAAACCAACATATTAAATATTCTTTTGGAGTGTTGTTTAATTTTAATTTCAAACCTTATCTTATTGAGAGCATTCGATCTGATTGTCTGAACATTTCCTTGTCATCACAGATTGCATAAAAGAAATCAAACCTTAAGAATAAACAAAAGTATCATACATCTACAGTTTGAATAAAAAAGAAATCAACACTGAAAGTGCTTCATACATATTTTCATTATACTCAAAACCGTAAATCGATATGTATAAAAAGTTAAATAACAAACAAACGCACTCTACGGAAATTTAAAAACGGAAAGTCCCTGATCAAATGGCAAAACCAAAAACTCAAACACATCAAACAAATGGAAAACAACTGTCATATGACTTATTACAGACATTACCTTATGTAGAAAATATTGTATCAAATCTGTTTTAATAGCTAGACAAATTTCTTCCTTGTAAGATCGACGTATGAATTTCCATTATATTAATAACAATGTGTGAAGGAAACAAACACAGTAGTTGCAAATGTAAGAAAAAAAAAAGGTTACAATAGTCAACCTTGTGTTACAATTTAATCTTCATTCAAACACAAAATATTTCATCAAAGAAAAACACAATAACATGTAGACAAAGCACATAAACAGGAATGGAAGCCACGAATAGAAAATATGATCATAGCACAATAGCACAATGTCGGGATGTATAAGTAACGAACCACACCAAAAGCATATTCCCAAATATTGACTAAACAGTAAAGGTGTATAATTTACAAATTCAAATGATGCTTCAAGCTCCTGATGAAACACTAACACTAGATAATTTGACAAACTTTATTACATTATTTCACAATGTATGTGAGAGACACCGTGCGTATAGTGGCATCGGAGAAGTCGCTCCTCGTTAGAAAAACGACACAGTTTATATATCTTAACATTCGGCTGACCTCAGCAACATGTGTTGCGCTTTATTGTTTCCCAACACAAATCCTCGATGTAAGTTCATAAGTATAAGTCCATATTAACGGACATCAATCACTGGACGTGCGTTCTACTGTTTCTTAACGTAAATCCTAGATGTAAGTCTATATGAGTAGATATTAATTACTGGACGTATTATAATTCGCTGACTCATATAATGTTGATCCAAGTAACTTTGTTACATTCCTCCAATGATAAGACAAGAAAGTTTCTACACATAGAAATTTTCTTTAAAGTTCGATTTTAATAACAATGTCCTCGTGAATTATATTTATATATCTTAATAAAAAGTTTTTATGGAAATAAAATGTTTATGCGAAATGTTCCAAGGTAAGTCCAACATGACGTTGTCTGGTTCCTTCATATTAGAGTTTATGTTATCTATACTTAAACATATGTACTCCTGGTATAATGTTTCTTCACTTTTCCCTTGCTATAGAGTTCCCACAGTAATAATATATAATTATTATCACAACAAAATTCATGTTATATAATAGTATTTAACTATACAAGTTATTGTGTAACGAAATTCATGTTATATAATAGTATTTAACTATACAAATTAGTGCTCAGATTCCACTTCTTGAATCGACTCGGGAATATTTCCGAGGGTTGACATTCGGCTTATCCTCAGCAACCGATTTTCTAATGAAAGTTCTTCAGGTTTCTTGTTACATATATATGTATGCTGAGGTGTTCGATTTAACACCGAAGTGTATATTTTCCGTTTCGACTTCTGTCTCAAGCCCTTTATAAATGATAGTGGCTTAGATTGTTCATCTTCATTCGCGGTGACCACGCTCCGAGTTTCATCTGTGAAACCCACCACTTCTTCATCAGGCTTTGTCAAATTCTGTCTTGCCCTAATGAAAGTTTTGGCTAATCAGTGTTTTAAATTTTTCCCAACCCCGTAGGCAATAATTAATATGGCCACAGTAAGGACAATATAGACCCATATTGGGAATGTAGACTCTCTCTTTTACAAGTCCGGCATCTTATTAGTTTTTGAACCAAGGATCCATTGAAAGAGTTTCAATTCCTTTTAACGCTTTTAACAGCGGGCGCGATTGCTTTTCCGGGATAATATCGTATAAATGTTTCCACATATTAACATATGTATTATTATAATTTTTCATAAACCTGGCGAATGGTTCATCAATATTTAGTTTAGATTCCAGTTGATAGTAGGGTAGTAAAGTAAGCTGATCGTTATTAGCTGAGCAACCGACTTCGAGAGTTAATAAATCGATAGGCGGTTTCATTATTTTTTTTACGGCCCGAATGTTAGGTCCACAGTTAATTGACATACGCAACGGCTTGGCTGTTACCATTATCCACGTTCCCGACGATAAGTATTGTATTTATTTTAATGGTGTTATGACAATTATTTTCAATCAATGTTACATCATTCCTAAAAAGAGCAACGATACAAAACTTACTTAAATTTCTTCGATAGACTGGACAAAAATTTCTTATCGGATGAATACATTTATTTAGTTCATCATTATTTAGAAGAATATATTCTTCTAAATAGCATTTACACCTAACGCCTTAGCTTCAAGATTAGAGTACGCTAGCATAGACTTTGTACTGTCCACTTGCAGATTTAAGTTTATTGGAATAGGTAAATTAAATGGTTTAAAAATCTCAAAATTACTATTATAATCTATCAATGGTACCGACAAGACAACGAAGATACGATTATTATTCAATACGGTGTGACAGCTTAATATTTGATAGTAATCCCATAATTTAGTAATTGGATCACTCGGTGGCAATTTTGAATTAATCCCTATTAACAGTTTTCTTAAATTTTTCGGAGAAATCACGCTTGGTGACAAATGACCTAACGACAGCATATTCAGCTGCATTTGTAGGTGAGAAATATAAAATTGAGCCTGCGTTACAAGACGCGATAACCCTTCAGTTATCGAATTTATCATTACATGTCTCTCAATTTGAAAAATTCTTTCTTTCACAGCTTTAGTGAAATTTTTAAAATCAACATACAATTCGTTAAACGCAACAAACA
Source organism: Mytilus galloprovincialis (assembly GCF_965363235.1). Classification (NCBI taxonomy): domain Eukaryota; kingdom Metazoa; phylum Mollusca; class Bivalvia; order Mytilida; family Mytilidae; genus Mytilus; species Mytilus galloprovincialis. The sequence goes on along the minus strand of NC_134848.1, from coordinate 16,900,432 downwards.
AGTCATTTATTGAATTTCTATTTTCCGCGATATCCGAACGAGATATATTTAGAATAGTTAAACTTTCTTTTAAAACATGTACCATCTTTTGTTGGTTCTTAGCCAACATATTCACATTACTGCGTATAGAATCCAAATCTTGTTCGGATACGGTTCCGAAGAGAAAACCTAAACTTTTTCCTACTACCGGAATGATTGATCGTTTCGACTTTTTTAATAACGATCGGCATTCTTGAAACATGTCGGTAATTGTATTATGTGTAACATTTAACTTAATCAACTCTTGTTTTAGGTTGGTTAATGACTTGACCCAACGTTTAGGTGCATTTACTCGTACAATTTGCGCCAGAGTTATTGCCGATTGAATATCACACGAAAGAACCCTTAAAAATGTCTGATATATGTCTAGATCGATCACAAAAGTGACGAGCCATTTTGAACGCGTCGTTGTAATTTCCCCTATTTTATCAAAGATCACGTTATGTTGACTACAAACAACACTGTTTAAGCACAAAAAAATCAATAGTTGACAATTAATCTTTGTTAAGTTTTATATCTACAAAACAAAATACCCTAATAGTATTTATATACAATTTATAATCCCGTGCAATAAATATCAACATATTGTGAAGCCTTACAACATGTTAGAAATTTACGCCAACAATTCTTTTACTTTAACATTTTTATCTTTACATATATTTGACGGCAACGTTCGCCTATCTTTTCTCGTTTTGAGTTTTGTCTCGATAATCTCGTTTACAGACATTGATTGAATCACTGTCATAATTTTCCTCTCTTTCTTTTTCTTTTAAGAGTTTACTCCATAAGAGGAATTGATTCTTCAACCGAACTATTTGTTCGTTCTTTTCGATATTTCTTTGCAAGAGTAGCAAGAGGTTCATTAAAATCAGAGTCCGAGTCAGTGTCAACCTCCATGTCTGAACTACTTTCATCAGGAGATGCAACGTACGCCGCTTTTCTTAACTGTTTACCCTTATTTTTAGGAATATCCCATTCATCTATTTTAGCTATTCGCAGATGTTCGGCATGTGCTTTTCGTACAACTCCAGTCAATTGATCCTTGATCATGAATGATACTGGCGAGGTTTGATCAACAATACGGAAATATGGTGTCCATCGATTATCTAATTTATTTTTCTTCAAATGATTTTTACAATAAACAGGATCCCCTATCTTAAATCCTTCATCTACACAGTTTTTTTTTTTATATTTTAACTGTCGTTTTTGAGCTTGTTTTGTGGACCTATGTACCAGCACGAATGCTTTATGTTGTTGATTTAGCATTATTTGATGCAAATCTTCGCCCATATATTTCCTATGAGGTTTCATTATGTTATCAACGGATAGAACGGCATCTCTGGTGTATAACAAATAGAATGGTGAAAATTTAGAAGACTCACTTATGTTAAACCTAATAGCAGCCAAAGCTTGATTTAAAAACAAATCCCACGTTGATGTGTCGTCTTTCTTTGGTTTCGATAAGACATCATGGAGAGTACGATGGAACCTTTCGATTCGTCCGTTACTTTGCGGATGGTAAAACGAAGTAGTAATATGATTTATATTCAGAGTTTCGCATGTTTCCTTCATAATTTTATTTACATTTTTAGATCCGTTATCACTTAAAATTTGTAATGGGACTGAATGTCTTGGAATAATCTCCTCGATAACCAAATGAGCAATTGTTTCTGCTTTTTTATCTTTTACGGCAAAAGCTTCAGGAAATCCCGAATAAAGATCAATGAACCCAATTATGTATTTGTTCCCAGACAATGTTTCTGGATAGGGTCCCGATAAATCTAATGCTATTTTAGCAAACGGATAAGATGGTATCTCTACTTCTTGAACAGGAGGATTTACTTTTCTTAAATTTCTAGTTTGACATGTTACACACATGGTTACATAAGCATATATTTTCTTGTATAACCCTGACCAATAATACCGTAGCTTTATACTGTCATACGTTTTATCAATACCTAAATGACCATTATTATCATGATATTGAACGATAATATCTTCCCTTAAATGTTCTGGGACGTATAATCGGATTAGAGGATCAATATCAGGTTGTGACAGAAAATAAACAACATCTTCAATAATCATGAATTGACTTTGTGTAGAGCTACTCGCTGTTCCTGTTTCAATTTCCTTCTTAACCTTAACAATGTTCAAATCTTTTGCTTGTTCTAATTTCATATCTAAATCTTCATTTTGAAAAGTCTCCTTTCTAGGTAAATCTGGTTGTTCTACAGTGCAAGTGTCTCTAATTTATTTGAATTAATTGTATTAATTTCATAGGTATTATCATTTATATCGAGATCGACAGTTTCATTACTTATTCCCTTATCTTCATCACGTTGCGGAGTTCTTGACAAAAGATCTGCACAATAGTTCGATTCTCCTGCAATGTACTCAATCTTACAATTGTATCCAGATATCCATAAGGACCACATTTGTAGCTTTTTGTTTTTCATCGGTGAATCTAGTAAATATTTCAAAGGTTTATGATCCGTTTTGATGATAAAGTTTGCTCCGTGCAAATAAAAATCTAGTTTCTGTAGTGCATAATGAATCGCAAACGCTTCTTTTTCAACAGTTGACCACCGAGTCTGAGTCTCGCTTAATTTATGCGATAGAAAGTAAATAAGTTTTTCAACTGCATTTTGTTCTTCAGTTATCTGTGTCAAGCATTCACCAACACATGTATCACTTGAATCAGTGTACAAAACATAAGGCAAATAATGGTTTGGATATGCAAGTAGGGGTACCACTGTTAAACTATCTTTTAAGTAATTAAAGCCTACGTCACAACCCTCTGACCAATGATATTTCGCATGTTTTTTCGTTAAATTGACAAGAGGTTCCGCTATTTTGGAAAAAATCGGAATGAATTTTCTGTAGTAACTACACATACCAATAAATCCTCTAACTTCTTTCACAGTTTTGGGTATCGGAATCGTTTGAATAGCTTTGACTTTATTTTGATCTGGTCTAACACCTTCACGCGTTATAACAAAACCCAAATACTTAGTTTCTTCTTTAATAAAACTACATTTTTTTAATTTCAATTTCAAATTATGTTGTCTCAACCTATCAAACACTGTCTTAATGTGACGTAAATGTTCTTCAATTGTTTCAGAAAAGATTAAAATATCATCCAAATAGGCGACCGAAAATTTGTCTAACCCTTGCATTGCAATAGATATGAGTTGGCTAAAAATACTAGGCGCGTTAACAAGTCCAAAAGGCATAACATTGAATTCAAAAAGACCCCTATGACAAGAGAATGCAGTCTTTTCCTTGTCACTTTCTTTCATGTTTATTTGCCAGTACCCACTTTTTTAGTCCAAGCTTGTAAAATACCTTGCTTTATCTAATTGTGCCAAAATATCGTCTATCAATGGTAAAGGATAAGAGATAACTTTCGTTATACGGTTCAATAAACAAAAATCAATACAAAATCTTTGAGATCCATCCTTTTTATCAACAACAACAATTGGAAATGACCATGGTGACCTAGACCTTCTTATAATATTTGCTTCCAGCATTTCATCAATTGCTTTATCAACTATTGGCCTTTTATGTATAGGAGTTCTATATGGTTTTAATTTAATAGGGTGATGATTTCCCGTGTCAATAAACATTTTAACGGTGTCAGTTCCCCCTAAATCTTTGTCACTATCAGCGAATATGTCCTCATTTGCGTTTACAAGAGATCGTACTACTTCTAGATAATCTTGAGGAACTTCAATTTTCTGATTTGATATATCTATTGACTCAATTGTTTGACCATCTTTTGTTACACATGAAACGTCATTTGTATTGAGGTCACTAACTTTACCTACTACACATCCCCTATTTAAACAAATAGTTTTATTGGTGTTGTTTAACATTAAAACAGGAATCTTGTTCACTTTATGTATTTTAGTAACCGAGTTACTTACTAATAGTCCTGCTTCCGAATTTATATAGCCCGAATCCACGGCTGACACTTGTAACAATTCAGAGTTTAAAAAACATGAATGATTCTTGATCTTTCCTATACAAATGTTTACACTTTGAGGTTTTAAAAGTGTCCTCTCAGCAATTCTTACTATCGAGGCAATATGGATGTCATTTTCAAGAGGCACGTAAACTTTTCCAATTCTTATACAGTTTAAGTAAAAATAGACACGTACACCTTGCTGTTGTAGAAAATCTCTTCCTAAAATTATATTTCTATTCATATCCGACACTACATGAAAAACATGATTTATTTTTGATCCCCAATAGCAAATGTGAAATTTGCGCTACCTTCTACTAATAAAGACTCACCGTTTACCGCTTCAAGAGAGACTTTACTTTTAATTAACTTAGGTGGTCCTTTCATAGCTTGATAAACTCTTTTATGTAATAAAGAGCAACTTGCCCCGGAATCAATTAGAGCTCTGTATTTATTTTTTTCAATTTTAATTAAACACGAATTTGGAGAATTTGTTGAATTTATTTCAAATGCTTTATTTAAATTAATTGTTTTAGTTTTGTTACCATAATTTTTACTTTGATGTTTAAATATTTTATTTTTACTAGTTCTCTCTTCATTGGCTTCGTTATGAAGAGAACTTTAGTTTCCCTGTCGATTTCGTTGTGGACAATATCTTTGAAAGTGTCCCTTTCCGCGACAAAATAGCAGACAACCTCTGCCAGACTTCTCTGTTGTACCAAATTTACTCGGTGCGTCTCCGGGTATTTACGTGGAGGATTACTCCTACAATCTTTTGCATAGTGACCTAATTTTCCGCATTAATTTTATGACATCGTCTTGTCGAACGATAGTGGTCAACCTCCATAGGTTGATGACTCGCGCCTACTTGATCATCCCTATTTAAACGAACGTTGGACCCTTTCGTTCTAAGCCCAAAACGCGTGATTAAATTTTGCTCTGTCATTGCCAAAGTAATTGCGGCCTCAAGAGTAGCCGGATTATCTCGCATGATTTTCATTTTAAGTTTGTCGAGCAACAAACCATCCACGAAGAAACCGATAATTTGTCTCTCCACGGGTTCGACGTCCCGTGGCTGGCCTATATACGCTTCTTCGACTAAAGCCATCAAGCGTTCGGCGAACACTTGAACCGTTTCGTTTGTCTTTTGTTTAACTTGACGAAGAAGAGAAAACGCATGTTGCGGGTCGGTAACCTCTGAAAATCTTGCCGTTAATTGAGTTTTACATTCGTCCCACGTTGCCTGATCATTCGCGGTCAGGTATCTCTTAATATAATCGCTCACAGCCCCTTTACTGGACTGGTACGCAATTAATTTAACGCGATCCACGTTCCCTATCGCATGCGTTAAGACAGCATATTTTTCGACGGCCTTCATCCATTCCTGAAACTCTTTTGGATTCCCCCAAAAGATGGAATAACTTGTGAAACACTTTGCGTGCCCACGGTATTTGATAAAAGCTCGACTTGAGCCGAGAAAGCCTGCTGGTTATGACCTTGATTCCCAATAGAATCTGACAACTGCCCCAAGGTGTGGGCCAAAGCCTGCAAAATTTCCCCCACTTGCTGGTCAGCCATTTTTTTCACCAAAACAATTCAAAATAAAGACATGCCTTCAAAATTGGTGGCAGACGTCGTTGACGAATACTGGTCACGGCACCAAAAATTACTAGTGTAACACTAACACTAGATAATTTGACAAACTTTATTACATTATTGTACAATGTATGTGAGAGACACCGTGCGTATAGTGGCATCGGAGAAGTTGCTCCTCCATAGAAAAACGACACAGTTTATATATCTTAACATTCGGCTGACCTCAGCAACATGTGTTGCGCTTTATTGTTTCCCAACACAAATCCTCGATGTAAGTTCATAAGTATAAGTCCATATTAACGGACATCAATCACTGGACGTGCGTTCTACTGTTTCTTAACGTAAATCCTAGATGTAAGTCTATATGAGTAGATATTAATTACTGGACGTATTATAATTCGCTGACTCATATAATGTTGATCCAAGTAACTTTGTTACACTGATTACCAAATGAGTTAGGAATTATATATCCCATATACAGGTGGAGTTGGTAAATTGCTACTAATGTAAATTGTTTGTATCAGCTACGGTCTTGTTCGCGTATTCAATTTACCTTAGTTCCCATGTTTTCAGAGCTGTAACAACTGTGTAATGTTTTTGAAACTTACTGTTGATTGGGAACATTAAGAAAATGTTTCATAAAAACAGTACGATAACTTCAAACTAGTGTTGTCAAATCGTACACTTTTGACTAACCGGTTACTCGGATAATCGTTCGACCGATTAACCGGTTAACCGGTAATTTAAGTTGGTGTTTGAAAGCCTTATCAATAGAACCCTACATATAGATATAAGATGTGGTATGAGTGTCAATTTGACAACCTTCCATCCAAGTCATAAATACGCTTTTAGAATTGAAGTTTTTTCTTTAGCATTATAAGGCTTGTCTGTGGGGATTCCTGGCGAAGTTTGAATTTTAATAATCAAATACACCGTATCAACTATAGCGTTTGTACCAAATTCTCCAGATTAAAGAATAAAAAAAAATCTTAATCTCGTTGTATTGAATATGTCATATGTCTGAAACCTATTATTCTCTCCTTTTCTCTTGTTGCCTCCGAAAATAATGGGGTGTGTTTCAATTGGAAATTATTAATTATATAACAGAAGATGTGGTATGATTGCCAATGAGACAATTCTTCACAAGAGACCAAAATGAGACAGAAATTAACAACTATTATAATAGGTCATTGTACATGCTGTACGACCTGTTTCTTCACTGTGTTTGATTTTTTCTTTAAGCTCGTACTTTCACATATACATTGAGTACATTCACATTGGTTTGCATTTCACAATTTTTGAATTTAAAGTAAGACTAACCCTTGCACTACCGAGGTTGCACATTTAAATGTAGGTTTACACAATATTAGATCGAAAACGAAATAATGAAGTAATTAGTAAAATTAAATCTCATTACTGATTTAAAGTTACTGTTAAAAAAACATGTTTACTAATTATGTTTCTTAAAGATCCTGCTCCGAAATTCTAATTAATTTTATGTTTTTAGGTTTAACAATAGCAATCAATATACTGGACAATTGATCTGTCGAACTAATTACCACGTCGAAAATTTTTAAATAAAACATAACTATTTAATGATTTGATTTTCAACACAAATTTTTAACAATTCTATCGAAATAGAAAAAATTCCGGTTAACCGGTTAGCGTTTTTGGTATTCGGTATTCGGTCGTTCGACCGATTAACCGGTTAACCGGTTAACCGTTGACAACACTACTTCAAACAAAATATTTATCTCAATTTTGCAAGGTTTAGTTGGTAAAAACTTCTATACCGAATTCAAAAAGGGGAAGCAAAGACAAAATCAAACGTTCTACTTAATGAATTGTATATAAACTGTGAAAAGATATCGTATCACACAAGATGTAGAGGTATAATTGTATGTTAAGTTTATACACAGACTTGAAAATGTGCAGTGAATGGACATATTTACAGAGTAACTGTTGCAGTTTATATAAAGCGTTAAAAATATAGATTATATGCAGTTTTAAAGATGAACAGCTTATACACAGCTTTACAGCTGTACAGTGTAGGTACAGCTTTACATATGTACTTTTGATATGTTCTCGACACTTTTACTAAAGTAGCTGTGTAACAAACACATGTCTTTGTCAAAATCTATGTATTTCTCTTTCCTAATTATTATTTCGTTTATTTGGACTATATATCTGTCACGTTCTTTTGTCATTTGTAAGGTATTTTTTCATAGCAATTTCAGCGGAAGGTTTGGCTAATATGTTCAATCTACTATTTGTTTTAAACATGTTCTCTACAAATTCAGGAATACGACAGCTGTTATCAGATAGGCAGTTTCTATGTATGTCTGCGTTTGATCTTGTTGCAAGTCAGTGTTTCTGTTAATCCGTTGTTTTCCTCTTACATTTTGTACTTTTCAATTAGTAACACTAATTTGATTTTGCCTTATCTACTAGTATTTATGAATATTGAACAGATGTATACTACTGTTGCCAATATTATCCAAATAGCTTTAGTTAGTTGTTTGGAATACAATTCAAAACCCAAATTGACAAAGTCTTGGCTAAAATTGAAAAAGACAAACAGACAAATAATAGTACACAATACACAACATAGAAAACTAAAGACTTATCAACACGAAACCTGGGAATTATCTCATATGCTCCAGGAGGTTATGCAGATCCTGCTCAACATGTGGCACCCGTCGTGTTGCTCATGTTATTACAAACCGTAAATAGTCAAAATCAGTAAGTCACATTTATAAAAAGAGACCGGGATTGTAGTTACGACGTACGGATCATATCCGATATCATCTGTGAAACTGTTATTCCATAACGATCACTCAACTCGTGATTGCGTCCGTAACATTTACGAATGGATGATGTCAACTTCGCCATCTCAACTTGTAAGAGAGGATTATGTTGATTTTTACGAGTAAATGCACTACAGTCATATAGATAAACAAAACTCAAATAGCAGGTCGTTTCTTTCTGTTTTTCTATTCATCAATGTATATTCAATGTGATACATTTACATTCGCTACCAATTAGCTTCAAGTTCAGTACGGCTAACAGCAGTTTGCTTTTAGAAAATAATTATGCCTGTTTAGATCAAATCGAAACGAATCTAAATGCATATTAACATATGGTCTTCTGTAAAAGAGTGACGAAAGATACCAGAGGGACAGTCAAACTCATAAATCGAAAATAAACTGACAATGCCTGGCTAAAAATGAAAAAGACAAACAGACAAAACAATAGAACTCATGACACAACATAGAAAACTAAGGAACAAGCAACACGAACCTTACAAAAAAACTAGGAGAGATCTTAGGTACTCTGGAAGGGTAAGCAGATGCTGCGCCACATGTGGCACCCATTGTGTTGCTTATGTTATAACAAATCTGGTAAATAGCCTAATTCGGTAGGTCACATTCATGAAAGGGAAGTGGATTGTAGTTACGACGTAAGGAACATATCCGATATCATTTGTGAAACGGTTATTCCATAACAGTTAACAAACTCGTGATGGCGTCCGTAGAATTTACGAATGGGTGATTTCAACTTCACCATTTGGAACTCTTGGTTTTAAAGCTTCATTGTGAGCAGCAACCCTCTATCAAGAAAATCATGATAGGAAATGCAAGCACGGGAATATCGTATCAATTTGGAGATATGTACCCCGTAGGCAGGTGCTGCTGGAATGTTTCTACTTAGAAATGGAAAGTTCACAATTTGAAAGCTGAAAGTATCTCTTTTTTCGTAAAGTTTTGTTTTGTAAATCAACATTGTATGATTGTAGTCTAATATTTCGATACAATACACATGACGACATTTGTATACGCCCCTTTGTATCTCTTCTGTCTTTATAATGCAATACAAGTTGTAAATATAATAAAATTACAAAATGAAGAGAAATTAGTCAAATTTTCCTTAAAAAATATTGTTTAAGTGTCTCAGTTAATATCTTATTGACTAAAGCAAAAATAACAGTAATGTAAAACATTCCGTGTATTAAGCTGAATTTTTTCACTGTTTCAGTTCAAGTTGTTTGCTTTCAACCGTTATATCATTAGGTGCACCATCCCAAAATCTACATAATCAAACAACTGTTTTGCAGAGTTTTAATCTTGGTTTGCAACTTGCAGACTCTTTCGAAATTTTCTCTCTTTACTCCATTTTTTTTTCGTTTAAGACTGGCTTTTTGGCTCTGATGTTCTCTTCTCCATTTGTGTAGCTGCTTCAATTCAAAATCATATCCTTGAATTTCTTTCCTTGTTTCAAACTCTAGGTCTCTCCTCTGCTGTTCTAGTGTACGACATTGGTTTGTTACACGGTCTAAATCAGACTGTATATCTATAACCTCCTTCTTCTTCTTCGTCAATTAGCCGTTTCAGAATCTGAATGACTGTGGGTATTCTCATTATTCGTACACCAAAATGAAAATAACGTCACGTCATTGGTTGAATTTCCACTGTTAATGACATTTTAATCCATCACGACGTTTTGGTGTACACTTTTGAAATATTACCCAGAATGTATTAGATTCTGAAACCGCGAATTGTAAATCGATCTTTGTCATATCGTTTTTTTTTTGTTCCTGTAGACGATTCCTAATTGTATCATTGCTCTTAATTTTGCTGTTAGTTTGGTTAATCTGATTCTTAATTTCGTTCTCCTTAGAATTATATCCTCAATTATTTCATCATAAATAGGTTATTTGACATTGAAACTCCGGAGTCATGGCTATCAACCGAAACGCTGTCGTCGCCAGAAACGTCAAAATCATCACCAAATTCTTTCTCGTCGTCATCTTTGTTATTATATTGCTGAAGATTGTCGGTTTCAATCAAAGCGTAATAAGCCTTTCTAGCTTGGAAGGCTTCTTCGATAATTTTATTGGTAAAATGACGACCGTTGTTATCTTTTACTATATCTACAATCACTTTCAATAATTCAGTGACCATTTGATTCTTAGCTTTTCCAGTTGTCGTGTTGTCCATTGCAAAATAACGATCTTTGCATTTTCGTATAAAATCAGTCAAAGGTGACCCTGTTTCCTCGATAAAAGATTTGATGCTTTTCCCTGCTCTCTTCAACTCATCTGATCTCGTAAAAACTATCAAAGAATACTTCCCAATGGACGTACCAAAAGTTTCGAACAATTGTTCTAAAGCATCGGTTTCCTCTGCTGTTAACCTTGTTATCTGAAGCACGATCATAAAAACATGTGGGCCAGGTAAGGACATATCGGCGCAGCGAATTATTTCGTTTTTGACGATGTCTTATGATAAGGTTGTGTCAAACAAACCTGGTGTATCAATTACCACAAAATTTCTGCCTTTGGATCTGACGTCAAATTTTTCACATTTTTTAGTTACGGACTTTCCACTTATATCTGATTTTTCCTACGATGGAATTTCCTGTAGCACTCTTTCCTGATCCTGTTTTCCCCAGCAAAATGATTCTAATTTCATCTTCGTTTTCTATATTAAAAAAAATATTATTTATACTGAACGCAGACGACAATTTCATTATTTTGTTTTATTGGTATTAGAATTGTACAAGATTAATACGTTTTTATGATGTCATAAAAAAAAACCGTAATAAAATGTTAACGAACATTTAGGATATTTTGTTTCATAGCGTCTTGTGTCCATCAAACATCACCCAGTGTAAAGTTAGTTTGTATTACCTCGGTCACCTTTGCTCGATCATAACAGCGGAGTTCAGACTATTGATAGGAAAATAAAACATCATGTAAAAGAGGGACGAAAGATATCGAAGGGACAGTCAAACTCACAAATCGTAAATAAACTGACAACGCCATGGCTAAAAATGAAAAAGACAAACAGACAAACAATAGTACACATGACACAACATAGAAAACTAAAGAATAAACAACACGAACCCCACCAAAAACTAGGGGTGATCTCAGGTGCTCCGGAAGGGTACGCAGGGTAAGGCATGGAAGTTTATATATGTGTTTAGGTCAAAGAATTTGTTGTTAAACTATTGGCCATCATGCTCATTAAAATGTGTTTCTTTGTATTATTTTCGTTTTAATCGATTAGTCAAATCATTACTTTTGCAAATTGTGACAAGTATAGTGAGTAGTTTCATTGGCACTCTCACCAAATCTTCTTATATCTAATTACTTGGTCTTTCATACGAGTTCTTCAATAATGCTTATTCGAATCTAAATTAAAAGTGTAAAATATCCAGAAAACAAATAAAGAAAATTTTTACCAGCATTATAAGTTTGATCTTCTTTCTTGAATGATAAGTATCTATTGGTAGTGTCTGTAAGAAAAAGTTGGAATTTCTTAAGAAATCTATTAAACTCATTTCAAATAAGATGAGCAGTTCCAATATATCTGCTCCAGATGATCATTTTGGCTAATATTGTAGAATCGAAGACATTCTAGATTTACAATTTAAACACAAAAGTCAAAGAGCATTTAAAACTTAAACGGATAAAAGTGATATAAATCTGAAAGATTCCTTGAACAAGTAATGCGAATAGATATACGAACTGCAATGAACTGAAAATTTCAGAGAGGCAATACAAGGCAGGTAAATTCAAAAAGCCAATTTTGAATAATGAAATGGATATTTTGAATAATGGAATGGACTGGTTTGACCCTTCATTTCAAATAAGATGAGCAGTTCCAATATATCTGCACCAGATGATCATTTTGGCTAATATTGTAGAATCGAAGACATTCTAGATTCAGAATTTAAACACAAAAGTCAAAGAGCATTTAAAACTTAAACGGATAAAAGTGATATAAATCTGAAAGATTCCTTGAACAAGTAATGCGAATAGATATACGAACTGCAATGAACTGAAAATTTCAGAGAGGCAATACAAGGCAGGTAAATTCAAAAAGCCAATTTTGAATAATGAAATGGATATTTTGAATAATGGAATGGACTGGTTTGACCCTTCATTTCAAATAAGATGAGCAGTTCCAATATATCTGCACCAGATGATCATTTTGGCTAATATTGTAGAATCGAAGACATTCTAGATTCAGAATTTAAACACAAAAGTCAAAGAGCATTTAAAACTTAAACGGATAAAAGTGATATAAATCTGAAAGATTCCTTGAACAAGTAATGCGAATAGATATACGAACTGCAATGAACTGAAAATTTCAGAGAGGCAATACAAGGCAGGTAAATTCAAAAAGCCAATTTTGAATAATGCAATGGATATTTTGAATAATGGAATGGACTGGTTTGACCCTTCAGCCCCTAATCACAGATATAAATTATACCTCAATCGAAAGCTTATCAAAAGAGGAACAAAATGTATATAGTCAATTTGTTCCGCAACAGATATTACAGGAGTAACGAAGGACTTAAATATCGAATTACGCGTGAACATTGAGAAATAGCCAATTTTGAATAATGGAATGGACTGGTAGGACCCTTCAGACCCTAATCACCGATACATATTATACCTCAATCGAAAGCTTTTCAAGAGAAGAACAAAAGGTACATAGTCAATATTTTCCGCAACGCATATTAGAGGAGTAACGAATGAGTTAGATATCGAAATACGTGTGAACATTGAGAAATAGCCAATTTTGAATAATGAAATGGATATTTTGAATAATGGAATGGACTGGTAGGACCCTTCAGCCCCTAATTACAGATATATATTGTACCTCAATCGAAAGCTTTTCAAGAGAAAAACAAAAAGTATATAGTCAATATGTTCCGCAACGCATTTTAGAGGAGTGACGAAGGACTTAAATATCGAAATACGCATGAACATTGAGAAAGAGCCAATTTTAAATAATGAAATGGATATTTTGAATAATGGAATGGACTGCTTTGACCCTTCAGCCTCTAATTACAGATATGTATTTTACCTCAATCGAAAGCTTATCAAGAGAGGAACAAAAGGTATATCGTCAATATGTTCCGCAACGCATATTAGAGGAGTAACGAAGGACTTAAATATCGAAATACGCCTGAACAATGAGAAATAGCCAATTTTGAATAATGAAATGGATATTTTGAATAATGAAATGGACTGGTAGGACCTTTCAGCCCCTAATCACAGATATATATTATACCTCAATCGAAAGCTTTTCAAGAGAGGAACAAAAGGTACATTGTCAATGTTTTCCGCAACGCATATTAGAGGAGTAACAAAGGAGTTAAATATCGAAATACGCCTGAACATTGAAAAATAGCCAATTTTGAATAATGAAATGGATATTTTGAATAATGGAATGGACTGGTAGGACCCTTCAGCCCCTAATTACAGATATATATTATACCTCAATCGAAAGCTTTTCAAGAGAGGAGCAGACGGTACATAGTCAATACTTTCCGCAACGCATATTGCAGGAGTAACGAAGGAGTTAAATATCAAAATACGCGTGAACATTGAGAAAAAGCCAATTTTATATAATGAAATGGATATTTTGAACAATGGAATGCAATGGTAGGACCCTTCAGCCCCTAAATACAGATATATATTATACCTCAATCGAAAGCTTTTCAAGAAAGGAACAAAAGGTTTATAGTCAATATGTGCCGCAACGCATATTAGAGGAGTAACGAAGGACTTAAATATCGAAATACGCGTGAACATTGAGAAACAGCTAATTTTGAATAATGAAATGGATATTTCGAATAATGGAATGGACTGCTTTGACCCTTCAGCCTCTTATTTCAGATATATATTATACCTCAATCGAAAGCTTACCAAGAGAGGAACAAAAGGTATATAGTCAATATGTTCCGCAACGCATATTAGAGGAGTAACGAAGGACTTTAATATCGAAATACGCGTGAACATTGAGAAACAGCTAATTTTGAATAATGAAATGGATATTTTGAATAATGGAATGGAGTGGTAGGACCCTTCAGCCCCAAATAAAAAATATATATTATACCTCAACCGAAAGCTTATCATAAGAGGAACAAAATGTATATAGTCAATATGTTCCGCAACGCATATTAGAGGAGTAACGAAGGACTTACATATCGAATTACACGTGAACATTGAGAAATAGCCAATTTTGAATAATGAAATGGATATTTTGAATAATGGAATGGACTGGTTTGACCCTTCAGCCCCTAATCACAGATATAAATTATACCTCAATCGAAAGCTTATCAAAAGAGGAACAAAATGTATATAGTCAATTTGTTCCGCAACAGATATTACAGGAGTAACGAAGGACTTAAATATCGAATTACGCGTGAACATTGAGAAATAGCCAATTTTGAATAATGGAATGGACTGGTAGGACCCTTCAGACCCTAATCACCGATACATATTATACCTCAATCGAAAGCTTTTCAAGAGAAGAACAAAAGGTACATAGTCAATATTTTCCGCAACGCATATTAGAGGAGTAACGAATGAGTTAGATATCGAAATACGTGTGAACATTGAGAAATAGCCAATTTTGAATAATGAAATGGATATTTTGAATAATGGAATGGACTGGTAGGACCCTTCAGCCCCTAATTACAGATATATATTGTACCTCAATCGAAAGCTTTTCAAGAGAAAAACAAAAAGTATATAGTCAATATGTTCCGCAACGCATTTTAGAGGAGTGACGAAGGACTTAAATATCGAAATACGCATGAACATTGAGAAAGAGCCAATTTTAAATAATGAAATGGATATTTTGAATAATGGAATGGACTGCTTTGACCCTTCAGCCTCTAATTACAGATATGTATTTTACCTCAATCGAAAGCTTATCAAGAGAGGAACAAAAGGTATATCGTCAATATGTTCCGCAACGCATATTAGAGGAGTAACGAAGGACTTAAATATCGAAATACGCCTGAACAATGAGAAATAGCCAATTTTGAATAATGAAATGGATATTTTGAATAATGAAATGGAGTGGTAGGACCCTTCAGCCCCTACAGCCCCTAATTACAGACATATATTAAACCTCAATCGAAAGTTTATCAAGAGAGGAACAAAATGTATATAGTCAATTTGTTCCGCAACAGATATTACAGGAGTAATGAAGGACTTAAATATCGAATTAGGCGTGAACATTGAGAAATAGCCAATTTTGAATAATGCAATGGATATTTTGAATAATGAAATGGACTGGTAGGACCTTTCAGCCCCTAATCACAGATATATATTATACCTCAATCGAAAGCTTTTCAAGAGAGGAACAAAAGGTACATTGTCAATGTTTTCCGCAACGCATATTAGAGGAGTAACAAAGGAGTTAAATATCGAAATACGCCTGAACATTGAAAAATAGCCAATTTTGAATAATGAAATGGATATTTTGAATAATGGAATGGACTGGTAGGACCCTTCAGCCCCTAATTACAGATATATATTATACCTCAATCGAAAGCTTTTCAAGAGAGGAGCAGACGGTACATAGTCAATACTTTCCGCAACGCATATTGCAGGAGTAACGAAGGAGTTAAATATCAAAATACGCGTGAACATTGAGAAAAAGCCAATTTTATATAATGAAATGGATATTTTGAACAATGGAATGCAATGGTAGGACCCTTCAGCCCCTAAATACAGATATATATTATACCTCAATCGAAAGCTTTTCAAGAAAGGAACAAAAGGTTTATAGTCAATATGTGCCGCAACGCATATTAGAGGAGTAACGAAGGACTTAAATATCGAAATACGCGTGAACATTGAGAAACAGCTAATTTTGAATAATGAAATGGATATTTCGAATAATGGAATGGACTGCTTTGACCCTTCAGCCTCTTATTTCAGATATATATTATACCTCAATCGAAAGCTTACCAAGAGAGGAACAAAAGGTATATAGTCAATATGTTCCGCAACGCATATTAGAGGAGTAAAGAAGGACTTTAATATCGAAATACGCGTGAACATTGAGAAACAGCTAATTTTGAATAATGAAATGGATATTTTGAATAATGGAATGGAGTGGTAGGACCCTTCAGCCCCAAATAAAAAATATATATTATACCTCAACCGAAAGCTTATCATAAGAGGAACAAAATGTATATAGTCAATATGTTCCGCAACGCATATTAGAGGAGTAACGAAGGACTTACATATCGAATTACACGTGAACATTGAGAAATAGCCAATTTTGAATAATGAAATGGATATTTTGAATAATGGAATGGACTGGTTTGACCCTTCAGCCCCTAATCACAGATATAAATTATACCTCAATCGAAAGCTTATCAAAAGAGGAACAAAATGTATATAGTCAATTTGTTCCGCAACAGATATTACAGGAGTAACGAAGGACTTAAATATCGAATTACGCGTGAACATTGAGAAATAGCCAATTTTGAATAATGGAATGGACTGGTAGGACCCTTCAGACCCTAATCACCGATACATATTATACCTCAATCGAAAGCTTTTCAAGAGAAGAACAAAAGGTACATAGTCAATATTTTCCGCAACGCATATTAGAGGAGTAACGAATGAGTTAGATATCGAAATACGTGTGAACATTGAGAAATAGCCAATTTTGAATAATGAAATGGATATTTTGAATAATGGAATGGACTGGTAGGACCCTTCAGCCCCTAATTACAGATATATATTGTACCTCAATCGAAAGCTTTTCAAGAGAAAAACAAAAAGTATATAGTCAATATGTTCCGCAACGCATTTTAGAGGAGTGACGAAGGACTTAAATATCGAAATACGCATGAACATTGAGAAAGAGCCAATTTTAAATAATGAAATGGATATTTTGAATAATGGAATGGACTGCTTTGACCCTTCAGCCTCTAATTACAGATATGTATTTTACCTCAATCGAAAGCTTATCAAGAGAGGAACAAAAGGTATATCGTCAATATGTTCCGCAACGCATATTAGAGGAGTAACGAAGGACTTAAATATCGAAATACGCCTGAACAATGAGAAATAGCCAATTTTGAATAATGAAATGGATATTTTGAATAATGAAATGGAGTGGTAGGACCCTTCAGCCCCTACAGCCCCTAATTACAGACATATATTAAACCTCAATCGAAAGTTTATCAAGAGAGGAACAAAATGTATATAGTCAATTTGTTCCGCAACAGATATTACAGGAGTAATGAAGGACTTAAATATCGAATTAGGCGTGAACATTGAGAAATAGCCAATTTTGAATAATGCAATGGATATTTTGAATAATGAAATGGACTGGTAGGACCTTTCAGCCCCTAATCACAGATATATATTATACCTCAATCGAAAGCTTTTCAAGAGAGGAACAAAAGGTACATTGTCAATGTTTTCCGCAACGCATATTAGAGGAGTAACAAAGGAGTTAAATATCGAAATACGCCTGAACATTGAAAAATAGCCAATTTTGAATAATGAAATGGATATTTTGAATAATGGAATGGACTGGTAGGACCCTTCAGCCCCTAATTACAGATATATATTATACCTCAATCGAAAGCTTTTCAAGAGAGGAGCAGACGGTACATAGTCAATACTTTCCGCAACGCATATTGCAGGAGTAACGAAGGAGTTAAATATCAAAATACGCGTGAACATTGAGAAATAGCCAATTTTATATAATGAAATGGATATTTTGAACAATGGAATGCAATGGTAGGACCCTTCAGCCCCTAAATACAGATATATATTATACCTCAATCGAAAGCTTTTCAAGAAAGGAACAAAAGGTTTATAGTCAATATGTGCCGCAACGCATATTAGAGGAGTAACGAAGGACTTAAATATCGAAATACGCGTGAACATTGAGAAACAGCTAATTTTGAATAATGAAATGGATATTTCGAATAATGGAATGGACTGCTTTGACCCTTCAGCCTCTTATTTCAGATATATATTATACCTCAATCGAAAGCTTACCAAGAGAGGAACAAAAGGTATATAGTCAATATGTTCCGCAACGCATATTAGAGGAGTAACGAAGGACTTTAATATCGAAATACGCGTGAACATTGAGAAACAGCTAATTTTGAATAATGAAATGGATATTTTGAATAATGGAATGGAGTGGTAGGACCCTTCAGCCCCAAATAAAAAATATATATTATACCTCAACCGAAAGCTTATCATAAGAGGAACAAAATGTATATAGTCAATATGTTCCGCAACGCATATTAGAGGAGTAACGAAGGACTTACATATCGAATTACACGTGAACATTGAGAAATAGCCAATTTTGAATAATGAAATGGATATTTTGAATAATGGAATGGACTGGTTTGACCCTTCAGCCCCTAATCACAGATATAAATTATACCTCAATCGAAAGCTTATCAAAAGAGGAACAAAATGTATATAGTCAATTTGTTCCGCAACAGATATTACAGGAGTAACGAAGGACTTAAATATCGAATTACGCGTGAACATTGAGAAATAGCCAATTTTGAATAATGGAATGGACTGGTAGGACCCTTCAGACCCTAATCACCGATACATATTATACCTCAATCGAAAGCTTTTCAAGAGAAGAACAAAAGGTACATAGTCAATATTTTCCGCAACGCATATTAGAGGAGTAACGAATGAGTTAGATATCGAAATACGTGTGAACATTGAGAAATAGCCAATTTTGAATAATGAAATGGATATTTTGAATAATGGAATGGACTGGTAGGACCCTTCAGCCCCTAATTACAGATATATATTGTACCTCAATCGAAAGCTTTTCAAGAGAAAAACAAAAAGTATATAGTCAATATGTTCCGCAACGCATTTTAGAGGAGTGACGAAGGACTTAAATATCGAAATACGCATGAACATTGAGAAAGAGCCAATTTTAAATAATGAAATGGATATTTTGAATAATGGAATGGACTGCTTTGACCCTTCAGCCTCTAATTACAGATATGTATTTTACCTCAATCGAAAGCTTATCAAGAGAGGAACAAAAGGTATATCGTCAATATGTTCCGCAACGCATATTAGAGGAGTAACGAAGGACTTAAATATCGAAATACGCCTGAACAATGAGAAATAGCCAATTTTGAATAATGAAATGGATATTTTGAATAATGAAATGGAGTGGTAGGACCCTTCAGCCCCTACAGCCCCTAATTACAGACATATATTAAACCTCAATCGAAAGTTTATCAAGAGAGGAACAAAATGTATATAGTCAATTTGTTCCGCAACAGATATTACAGGAGTAATGAAGGACTTAAATATCGAATTAGGCGTGAACATTGAGAAATAGCCAATTTTGAATAATGCAATGGATATTTTGAATAATGAAATGGACTGGTAGGACCTTTCAGCCCCTAATCACAGATATATATTATACCTCAATCGAAAGCTTTTCAAGAGAGGAACAAAAGGTACATTGTCAATGTTTTCCGCAACGCATATTAGAGGAGTAACAAAGGAGTTAAATATCGAAATACGCCTGAACATTGAAAAATAGCCAATTTTGAATAATGAAATGGATATTTTGAATAATGGAATGGACTGGTAGGACCCTTCAGCCCCTAATTACAGATATATATTATACCTCAATCGAAAGCTTTTCAAGAGAGGAGCAGACGGTACATAGTCAATACTTTCCGCAACGCATATTGCAGGAGTAACGAAGGAGTTAAATATCAAAATACGCGTGAACATTGAGAAAAAGCCAATTTTATATAATGAAATGGATATTTTGAACAATGGAATGCAATGGTAGGACCCTTCAGCCCCTAAATACAGATATATATTATACCTCAATCGAAAGCTTTTCAAGAAAGGAACAAAAGGTTTATAGTCAATATGTGCCGCAACGCATATTAGAGGAGTAACGAAGGACTTAAATATCGAAATACGCGTGAACATTGAGAAACAGCTAATTTTGAATAATGAAATGGATATTTCGAATAATGGAATGGACTGCTTTGACCCTTCAGCCTCTTATTTCAGATATATATTATACCTCAATCGAAAGCTTACCAAGAGAGGAACAAAAGTTTTATAGTCAATATGTTCCGCAACGCATATTAGAGGAGTAACGAAGGACTTTAATATCGAAATACGCGTGAACATTGAGAAACAGCTAATTTTGAATAATGAAATGGATATTTTGAATAATGGAATGGAGTGGTAGGACCCTTCAGCCCCAAATAAAAAATATATATTATACCTCAACCGAAAGCTTATCATAAGAGGAACAAAATGTATATAGTCAATATGTTCCGCAACGCATATTAGAGGAGTAACGAAGGACTTACATATCGAATTACACGTGAACATTGAGAAATAGCCAATTTTGAATAATGAAATGGATATTTTGAATAATGGAATGGACTGGTAGGACCGTTCAGCCCCTAATTACAGATATATATTATACCTCAATCGAAAGCTCTTCAAGAGAGGAACAAAAGGTATTTAATCAATATGTTCCGCAACGCATATTAGAGGAGTAACGAAGGACTTAAATATCAAAATACGCGTGAACATTGAGAAATAGCCAATTTTGAATATTGAAATGGTTATTTGGAATAATGGAATGGACTGCTTTGACCCCTCAGCCTCTAATTACAGATATATATCATACCTCAACCGAAAACTTATCAAGAGAGGAACAAAAGGTATATAGTCAATATGTTCCGCAACGCATATTAGAGGAGTAACGAAGGACTTAAATATCGAAATACGCATGAACATTGAGAAAAAGCCAATTTTATATAATGAAATGGATATTTTGAATAATGGAATGGACCGGTAGGACCTTTCAGCCCCTAATCACAGATATATTATACCTCAATCGAAAGCTTTTCAAGAGAGGAACAAAAGGTACATAGTCATGGTTTTCTGCAACACATATTAGAGGAGTAACGAAGGAGTTAAATATCGAAATACGCCTGAACATTGAGAAATAGCCAATTTTGAATAATGAAATGGATATTTTGAATAATGGAATGGACTGGTAGGACCCTTCAGCCCCTAAATACAGATATATATTATACCTCAATCGAAATCTTTTCAAGAAAGGAACAAAAGGTATATAGTCAATATGTTCCGCAACGCATATTAGAGGAGTAACGAAGGACTTAAATATCGAAATACGCGTGAACATTGAGAAACAGCTAATTTTGAATAATGAAATGGATATTTTGAATAATGGAATGGACTGCTTTGACCCTTCAGCCTCTTATTTCAGATATATATATTATACCTCAATCGAAAGCTTACCAAGAGAGGAACAAAAGGTATATAGTCAATATGTTCCGCAACGCATATTAGAGGAGTAACGAAGGACTTTAATATCGAAATACGCGTGAATGGACTGGTAGGACCCTTCCAGTTTTGAATAATGAAATGGATATTTTGAATAATGGAATGGAGTGGTAGGACCCTTCAGCCCCAAATAAAAAATATATATTATACCTCAACCGAAAGCTTATCAAGAGAGGAACAAAATGTATATAGTCAATATGTTCCGCAACGCATATCAGAGGAGTAACGAAGGACTTACATATCGAATTACACGTGAACATTGAGAAATAGCCAATTTTGAATAATGAAATGGATATTTTGAATAATGGAATGGACTGGTAGGACCGTTCAGCCCCTAATTACAGATATATATTATACCTCAATCGAAAGCTCTTCAAGAGAGGAACAAAAGGTATTTAGTCAATATGTTCCGCAACGTATATTAGAGGAGTAACGAAGGACTTAAATATCAAAATACGCGTGAACATTGAGAAATAGCCAATTTTGAATAATGAAATGGTTATTTGGAATAATGGAATGGACTGCTTTGACCCCTCAGCCTCTAATTACAGATATATATTATACCTCAATCGAAAACTTATCAAGAGAGGAACAAAAGGTATATAGTCAATATGTTCCGCAACGCATATTAGAGGAGTA
This sequence comes from Mytilus galloprovincialis, assembly GCF_965363235.1. NCBI lineage: Eukaryota > Metazoa > Mollusca > Bivalvia > Mytilida > Mytilidae > Mytilus > Mytilus galloprovincialis. The sequence goes on along the minus strand of NC_134848.1, from coordinate 16,878,011 downwards.
ACGAAGGACTTAAATATCGAAATACGCGTGAACATTGAGAAAAAGCCAATTTTATATAATGAAATGGATATTTTGAATAATGGAATGGACTGGGAGGACCTTTCAGCCCCTAATCACATATATATTATACCTCAATCGAAAGCTTTTCAAGAGAGAAACAAAAGGTACATAGTCAAGGTTTTCCGCAACGCATATTAGAGGAGTAACGAAGGAGTTAAATATCGAAAAACGCCTGAACATTGAGAAATAGCCAATTTTGAATAATGAAATGGATGTTTTGAATAATGGAATGGACTGGTAGGACCCTTCAGCCCCTAAATACAGATATATATTATACCTCAATCGAAATCTTTTCAAGAAAGGAACAAAAGGTATATAGTCAATATGTTCCGCAACGCATATTAGAGGAGTAACGAAGGACTTAAATATCGAAATACGCGTGAACATTGAGAAACAGCCAATTTTGAATAATGAAATGGATATTTTGAATAATGGAATAGACTGCTTTGACCCTTCAGCCTCTTATTACAGATATATATTATACCTCAATCGAAAGCTTACCAAGAGAGGAACAAAAGTTATATAGTCAATATGTTCCGCAGCGCATATTAGAGGAGTAACGAAGGACTTTAATATCGAAATGCGCGTGAACATTGAGAAACAGCCAATTTTGAATAATGAAATGGATATTTTGAATAATGGAATGGAGTGGTAGGACCCTTCAGCCCCAAACAACAGATATATATTATACCTCAATCGAAATCTTTTCAAGAAAGGAACAAAAGGTATATAGTCAATATGTTCCGCAACGCATATTAGAGGAGTAACGAAGGACTTAAATATCAAAATACGCGTGAACATTGAGAAATAGCCAATTTTGAATAATGAAATGATTATTTGGAATAATGGAATGGACTGCTTTGACCCCTCAGCCTCTAATTACAGATATATATTATATCTCAATCGAAAACTTATCAAGAGAGGAACAAAAGGTATATAGTCAATATGTTCCGCAACGCATATTAGAGGAGTAACGAAGGACTTAAATATCGAAATACGCGTGAACATTGAGAAAAAGCCAATTTTATATAATGAAATGGATATTTTGAATAATGGAATGGACTGGGAGGACCTTTCAGCCTCTAATCACAGATATATTCTACCTCAATCGAAAGCTTTTCAAGAGAGGAACAAAAGGTACATAGTCAAGGTTTTCCGCAACGCATATTAGAGGAGTAACGAAGGAGTTAAATATCGAAATACGCCTGAACATTGAGAAACAGCCAATTTTGAATAATGAAATGGATATTTTGAATAATGGAATGGAGTGGTAGGACCCTTCAGCCCCAAATAACAGATATATATTATACCTCAACCGAAAGTTTATCAAGAGAGGAACAAAATGTATATAGTCAATATGTTCTGCAACGCATATTAGAGGAGTAACGAAGGACTTACATATCGAATTACGCGTGACAATTGAGAAATAGCCAATTTTCAATGATGAAATGGATATTTTGAATAATGGAATGGAATGGTAGGACCCTTCAGCCCCTACAGCCCCTAATTTAAGATATATATTATACCTCAATCGAAAGCTTATCATGAGAGGAACAAAATGTATATAGTCAATTTGTTCCGCAACAGATATTACAGGAGTAACGAAGGACTTAAATATCGAATTAGCGTGAACATTGAGAAATAGCCAATTTTGAATAATGAAATGGATATTTTGAATAATGGAATGGACTGGTAGGACCTTTCAGCCCCTAATCACAGATATATTATACCTCAATCGAAAGCTTTTCAAGAGAGGAACAAAAGGTACATAGTCAATGTTTTCCGCAACGCATATTAGAGGAGTAACGAAGGAGTTAAATATCGAAATACGCATGAACATTGAGAAATAGCCAATTTTGAATCATGAAATGGATATTTTGAATAATGGAATGGACTGGTAGGACCCTTCAGCCCCTAATTACAGATATATATTATACCTCAATCGAAAGCTTTCCAAGAGAGGAGCAGAAGGTACATAGTCAATATTTTCCGCAACGCATATTAGAGGAGTAACGAAGGAGTTAAATATCGAAATACGCGTGAACATTGAGAAAAAGCCAATTTTATATAATGAAATGGATATTTTGAATAATGGAATGGACTGCTTTGACCCTTCAGCCTCTTATTACAGATATATATTATACCTCAATCGAAAGCTTACCAAGAGAGGAACAAAAGGTATATAATCAATATGTTCCGCAACGCATATTAGAGGAGTAACGAAGGACTTAAATATCGAAATACGCGTGAACATTGAGAAATAGCCAATTTTGAATAATGAAATGGATATTTTGAATAATGGAATGGACTGGTAGGACCTTTCAGCCCCTAATCACAGATATATTATACCTCAATCGAAAGCTTTTCAAGAGAGGAACAAAAGGTACATAGTCAATGTTTTCCGCAACGCATATCAGAGGAGTAACGAAGGAGTTAAATATCGAAATACGCCTGAACATTGAGAAATAGCCAATTTTGAATAATGAAATGGATATTTTGAATAATGGAATGGACTGGTAGGACCCTTCAGCCCCTAATTACAGATATATATTATACCTCAATCGAAAGCTTACCAAGACAGGAACAAAAGTTATATAGTCAATATGTTCCACAGCGCATATTAGAGGAGTAACAAAGGACTTTAATATCGAAATACGCGTGAACATTGAGAAACAGCCAATTTTGAATAATGAAATGGATATTTTGAATAATGGAAGGGAGTGGTAGGACCCTTCAACCCCAAATAACAGATATATATTATACCTCAACCGAAAGTTTATCAAGAGAGGAACAAAATGTATATAGTCAATATGTTCCGCAACGCATATTAGAGGAGTAACGAAGGACTTACATATCGAATTACGCGTGACAATTGAGAAATAGCCAATTTTCAATGATGAAATGGATATTTTGAAAAATGGAATGGAATGGTAGGACCCTTCAGCCCCTACAGCCCCTAATTACAGATATATATTATACCTCAATCGAAAGCTTATCAAGAGAGGAACAAAATGTATATAGTCAGTTTGTTCCGCAACAGATATTACAGGAGTAACGAAGGACTTAAATATCGAATTAGCGTGAACATTGAGAAATAGCCAATTTTGAATAATGAAATGGATATTTTGAATAATGGAATGGACTGGTAGGACCTTTCAGCCCCTAATCACAGATATATTATACCTTAATCGAAAGCTTTTCAAGAGAGGAACAAAAGGTACATAGTCAATGTTTTCCGCAACGCATATTAGAGGAGTAACGAAGGAGTTAAATATCGAAATACGCATGAACATTGAGAAATAGCCAATTTTGAATAATGAAATGGATATTTTGAATAATGGAATGGACTGGTAGGACCCTTCAGCCCCTAATTACAGATATAAATTATACCTCAATCGAAAGCTTTTCAAGAGAGGAGCAGAAGGTACATAGTCAATATTTTCCGCAACGCATATTAGAGGAGTAACGAAGGAGTTAAATATCGAAATACGCGTGAACATTGAGAAAAAGCCAATTTTATATAATGAAATGGATATTTTGAATAATGGAATGGACTGCTTTGACCCTTCAGCCTCTTATTACAGATATATATTATACCTCAATCGAAAGCTTACCAAGAGAGGAACAAAAGGTATATAATCAATATGTTCCGCAACGCATATTAGAGGAGTAACAAAGGACTTAAATATCGAAATACGCGTGAACATTGAGAAATAGCCAATTATGAATAATCAAATGGATATTTTGAATAATGGAATGGACTGCTTTGACCCTTCAGCCTCTTATTACAGATATATATTATATCTCAATCGAAAGGGTACCAAGAGAGGAACAAAATGTATATAGTCAATTTGTTCCGCAACAGATATTACAGGAGTAACGAAGGACTTAAATATCGAATTAGCGTGAACATTGAGAAATAGCCAATTTTGAATAATGAAATGGATATTTTGAATAATGAAATGGACTGGTAGGACCTTTCAGCCCCTAATCACAGATATATTATACCTCAATCGAAAGCTTTTCAAGAGAGGAACAAAAGGTACATAGTCAATGTTTTCCGCAACGCATATCAGAGGAGTAACGAAGGAGTTAAATATCGAAATACGCCTGAACATTGAGAAATAGCCAATTTTGAATAATGAAATGGATATTTTGAATAATGGAATGGACTGGTAGGACCCTTCAGCCCCTAATTACAGATATATATTATACCTCAATCGAAAGCTTACCAAGAGAGGAACAAAAGTTATATAGTCAATATGTTCCACAGCGCATATTAGAGGAGTAACAAAGGACTTTAATATCGAAATACGCGTGAACATTGAGAAACAGCCAATTTTGAATAATGAAATGGATATTTTGAATAATGGAAGGGAGTGGTAGGACCCCTCAGCCCCAAATAACAGATATATATTATACCTCAACCGAAAGTTTATCAAGAGAGGAACAAAATGTATATAGTCAATATGTTCCGCAACGCATATTAGAGGAGTAACGAAGGACTTACATATCGAATTACGCGTGACAATTGAGAAATAGCCAATTTTCAATGATGAAATAGATATTTTGAATAATGGAATGGAATGGTAGGACCCTTCAGCCCCTACAGCCCCTAATTACAGATATATGTTATACCTCAATCGAAAGCTTATCAAGAGAGGAACAAAATGTATATAGTCAGTTTGTTCCGCAACAGATATTACAGGAGTAACGAAGGACTTAAATATCGAATTAGCGTGAACATTGAGAAATAGCCAATTTTGAATAATGAAATGGATATTTTGAATAATAGAATGGACTGGTAGGACCTTTCAGCCCCTAATCACAGATATATTATACCTCAATCGAAAGCTTTTCAAGAGAGGAACAAAAGGTACATAGTCAATGTTTTCCGCAACGCATATTAGAGGAGTAACGAAGGAGTTAAATATCGAAATACGCATGAACATTGAGAAATAGCCAATTTTGAATAATGAAATGGATATTTTGAATAATGGAATGGACTGGTAGGACCCTTCAGCCCCTAATTACAGATATATATTATACCTCAATCGAAAGCTTTTCAAGAGAGGAGCAGAAGGTACATAGTCAATATTTTCCGCAACGCATATTAGAGGAGTAACGAAGGAGTTAAATATCGAAATACGCGTGAACATTGAGAAAAAGCCAATTTTATATAATGAAATGGATATTTTGAATAATGGAATGGACTGCTTTGACCCTTCAGCCTCTTATTACAGATATATATTATACCTCAATCGAAAGCTTACCAAGAGAGGAACAAAAGGTATATAATCAATATGTTCCGCAACGCATATTAGAGGAGTAACGAAGGACTTAAATATCGAAATACGCGTGAACATTGAGAAATAGCCAATTATGAATAATCAAATGGATATTTTGAATAATGGAATGGACTGCTTTGACCCTTCAGCCTCTTATTACAGATATATATTATATCTCAATCGAAAGGGTACCAAGAGAGGAACAAAATATATATAGTCAATTTGTTCCGCAACAGATATTACAGGAGTAACGAAGGACTTAAATATCGAATTAGCGTGAACATTGAGAAATAGCCAATTTTGAATAATGAAATGGATATTTTGAATAATGGAATGGACTGGTAGGACCTTTCAGCCCCTAATCACAGATATATTATACCTCAATCGAAAGCTTTTCAAGAGAGGAACAAAAGGTACATAGTCAATGTTTTCCGCAACGCATATTAGAGGAGTAACGAAGGAGTTAAATATCGAAATACGCCTGAACATTGAGAAATAGCCAATTTTGAATAATGAAATGGATATTTTGAATAATGGAATGGACTGGTAGGACCCTTCAGCCCCTAATTACAGATATATATTATACCTCAATCGAAAGCTTTTCAAGAGAGGAGCAGAAGGTACATAGTCAATATTTTCCTTAACGCATATTAGAGGAGTAACGAAGGAGTTAAATATCGAAATACGCGTGAACATTGAGAAAAAGCCAATTTTATATAATGAAATGGATGTTTTGAATAATGGAATGGACTTGTAGGACCCTTCAGCCCCTAAACACAGGTATATATTATACCTCAATCGAACGCTTTTCAAGAAAGGAACAAAAGGTATATAGTCAATATGTTCCGCAACGCATATTAGAGGAGTAACGAAGGACTTAAATATCGAAATACGCGTGAACATTGAGAAACAGCCAATTTTGAATAATGAAATGGATATTTTGAAGAATGGAATGGAGTGGTAGGACCCTTCATCCCCAAAAAACAGATCTGTATTATACCTCAACCGAAAGCTTATCAAGAGAGAAACAAAATGTATATAGTCAATATGTTCCGCAACGCATATTAGAGGAGTAACGAAGGACTTACATATCGAATTACACGTGAACATTGAGAAATAGCCAATTTTGAATAATGAAATGGATATTTTGAATAATGGAATGGACTGGTAGGACCGTTCAGCCCCTAATTACAGATATATATTATACCTCAATCGAAAGCTTTTCAAAAGAGGAACAAAATGTATATAGTCAAGATGTTCCGCAACGCATATTAGAGGAGTAACGAAGGGCTTAAATATCGAAATACGCGTGAACATTGAGAAACAGCCAATTTTGAATAATGAAATGGTTATTTGGAATAATGGAATGGACTGCTTTGACCCCTCAACCTCTAATTACAGATATATATTATACCTCAATCGAAAACTTAACAGCTTCAATCATTTCATCACACCTCCAGTAAGTATATCTAGCAAATTTACCTGCTTTCACTGAGTTGCAGCAGATATATTTGCATTCAGATTTACCAAACGACCATTTAATTAAATAGGAAAACTTTTGTTTAATAAGATAGTGTGTAAGTGTAGTGTAAAGAGTAGAAAAATCAACAGATTCAAAAGGACCAAAAGGGCTGGCACTGTTGCAGGAAGGTCTGCAATCTTTTTGGTGATATGTGAAGCTGCCTATCCTGAGCCACAACCACAGGCTTGAACACCTTGTAAAGGTCCCGGCTAAGTTCAATCTTGTCGAGGCGATGCTGCATATTACTGGCTTAAATCTTCCGTTTTGTGTCTGTCAACTCCCTGGAAAGTGCCTATCTTAGGGTCGATAATCTTGATAAACGTCATTTATCTAATAGGATCGAATACTGTTGAACGCTCATAAGCGTTGGTGTGAACGCCTCTAATCTATGAGTTGCACATGAAGGTATAACACGGCTGATACGGATCCCTTTTCTTCGAAAGATTCAAGTGTCATGGGTATGTGCACTGGTGGTTTCGAATGTCTCGACAGGGCATTGGGGTTGAGAAAATCGACCCACCTTACCATAAGGGTGGAGTTCCATGCGTTGAAATCACCTCCACCGGTTTAGATCGGGTGAAGGATCACGCAATCGCATTTTCAACATATGCTCCTCGTATCGACTGGATCCCACTCAAAATTGCATTTGCAGGACCATTCGAACTTGCAGGGCTGGGGTTCCTCTGTGTCAAGATATTCTTCATACTTCAGTTCCATAAAGAAATCTTCGGGCTGATCCATTCTTTATCTTATACCTCATAGTACTCATTTAATTTGCATCGATATTTTCCCTTTGTCTTGGTGCTTGGTGCTCGATGGTTACAAATCCATAGGGTTGGACCAGCAATGATTACACAGAGCGTCAAACTGTTCCTTGATGAGATTGTAGCAGTGATGGCGTCGGATGTGGTCGATATTCTTAGCGTTCTGCTGGAAGAGGCAGGGGAAGTTGGCATTCTCCCGGATCGACTGGCGGCGCAGTGTGAAATAGTTCTCGCACTGGTAAAAACAATCGACGTTGTCTTCACACGTGTTCTATTTTCTCAGCATCAAGTCGTCAGACACCACGAGGTTCACCATGAGGTTCTTGCAGCTGGGATCAAGTTTTCGGGGTCTGGTACATCGTTCCCTTGCTCGAAGAAAAAAGTGTCGATACCACTCGTGTGTCGTGGTGGTGGTTAGGTGTTGACCACATCGATTAACGAGTAGGGTGACTTTCCCTTGCACTGTAGGAGGTCTCGGATATCTTCTTTAGGGAAGCTTTTTTCCAGCGCTTGCTTTAACAGCTGGTAGATAGGTTGGTGAAACGATTATTCGAAGACGTACAATCGATTGTAGTCGGAGCCATCCATCGTGCAGGAACAGATTGTTCAGCAGCGTCGTTTTACCACAGTCCGACTTCTCTATGATCAACCGTCTTATCGATCGCTAAGGTAGGATGTAGTGATTACTCCTCGTTGGGGCGTTGGCACTGTAGGAAATGTCTTCAACGTTCATTTATTAAAATAAAATAGCGATGATTTTCTGGGTGAAATTCGTAGGAAGACGGACACAATTAACACCAGCGAGGTAATGACCAGCAACGTGAGAAAGGTTGGAAACTACAAGATGTGCGATGCCAAAAAGTCTCAGTGTATTGCTACAACCGGTACAGGGTTCACGAACAAACTAATCAATCAATTACCCATGCATCTACCCGGACACAACGTCACCGGGCCAGGGACTAAACTTAGCAAGCGACTACTTCCCGATGGCACCCCGAAGGCTTAATCAAAACCCATTAAACAACTTGACCAGACAGCATATCAACCCGATCTTTGTTATGCCCAGCACAAGAATGCAACCTCACGCAACTCCATATGTGACCAAGCTATGCTAGCCTCGCTTAACACCATTCCCAACTCTACAACACGCGAACGCTTGAACTGCAGCATCGTCGGATACATCATCGGTACCAAAGTTCGATTCGGTCTGTGTGTCTGTGGACTGATGAGATAGCTGAGGAGTTGCACAAACCAGTTCGACGCTAGTTTCATAAATGCTGTGTAGCGGTGGGTGGTGTGGATGAGACCTGAGCGGCCGACCTCGTTGATATGAGTGACTCACTAGTAACCCGAATTTAACTTGAACGGACAAAAACGTGTTAACGCTATTTAAATGAGATTGATCGTTATTTGATAAAGATTGACAAAAATTAAAAATTATATTTAATTCATATCAATTCATATCAATTCATTTTAACGCCAGTCAAATAGATTTCTCTGCGGTGAATCAATTGAAATCAAGTTGCTGGTTAGTTGCGTTAAACTAATAGGCCACGCCCCCGTTAAACTATTTCAAACATGCATTAATTCGTTTTAAACATGGATGAGACCCGAGCTTTTTACAGGTAAATCACCCAAGCAAAACGATCGTTTTTTGTTTCAAACCTTAAAAATGCGTATAGTCTTATTAAAGTCACATGCTTCACAATTTAAAACGTTGAAACGAATGAATAATACACGTATCATGTTCATATGTAAGGAATTAAAATAAAAACATTAAAATATATATGCACACGCGGTTTAAAAATGCAAAACTTGTGAATCTGTTGAAAAAAAATAGTTAAATATATAACATGATGGTTTTCTATATTGTACTCGTATTCAAATGTAGACACGGAAAACTATGTACACAAAAATTATTTATTGTGTACATAATTTAAATCGATGTATTTCATATTTTCGGCATTGACTGTAAAAAGTGCTTAAGTCCTTTATGAGTAAAATACAGAATTAAAAATAACTCTACCTTTTTTTATATTTCTTTATTTTAGAGGTAAGCTTCTGGCCAAGTGTCACTGATTCTGTCGCAAATCATTTACTTCAATAACCAATCAATTGTATTCTGAAAGAAGTTGATTTGTTTTCTGTACGAATACATGAAATATTTCTCACTGAACGTTATGTTTGCAATCGATGTTCAAATACAAATCTACAGTATCTATATGAAAGAGACTTAATAATATATTTTTTTTATTATTATTCTACACATGCATATTTGAAGGATCGAAATAATCAGTTCTACAATGGGTGTTATTTTTAAAGACTTGAAACTTTACAATTATCAAGTGAATCCATGAAATTTTTATCGACGCACCAAACTTTCATCGTGCATAGCTCATTTTCCGATTTAACGATCTTCTTACATGTTCATTACATTCTAAAATTAAAATCCTTCACAAATTGCTAAAACTTGTATTCTCCGGCTAGACTGCGTAAAAGATAAATCTTGCTTTGTTTGTGTATACACAATGTTTTGAAGGCCGATATCCAGTTTAGCTAAAAAAAGAATTAATTTGCACCACAAGTTAATTACGCGAATTCTTTTTTTTGCATAACTTTATCATAAAGACTGCAACATTCATTAGCGCCAATAAAACAATCATTTAATTGCGCAAATATTATAGACTTCTTTTCAAATGTTTCTTCTTAGTGCACTGAGGAGGTCCTTTTAGGTATTTTCATGTAGGTACAGAAATCGCAAACTGAAAGGGCCTCCTTAGTGCACTTAGACTGACAAAAAAAGTGCACTATGGACCTGATGGAAAGATAGAATTGACACAAAAAACATAGCATACGGAAGGAGAAGTACATAATTTTGAATTTTAGTAATTATAAAGTTATTCAACAGTTGAAGTAGGTATTCTAATGTTACATGTACGTGTAAATAGGTTAATAGTTTCGAGATAAATATGACACAATTAATAAAATTGAGAATGGAAATGGGGAATGTGTCAAGTTTCATTTATTGGCGCAATTCATATAATAAAAAAAAGAGATGAGCGCGATTCAAAACTTAACAATATCACGGCCGACACTCGGCTAACCGAGAGATTGGTCGGTTAATCTATATTGAGTATGCGGCTATATCGGCAGTGGGTCTGTTAATCGGGTTGGCTAAAGTCTGTTAATCAGGTGTTATCGAGAAAATCATTGAAAACTCAGAATGTTTCATTGTATAACCTTTTAAATATATGTTTATCATAAAAAATATTTATGTCTGACAAAACTATTCAATGTACTGAATCCAGTGGTGTAATTATTATTTTTCTAGCTTCTATGTACGATCTATAAAATGAAAAGGCAAATTACTCATCAGTAAATTTATACACATTTTACACACACAAAATGTACACAAAATGACACTTGGGTTGAATTCACTTGCATGCACTATTTTGAACATCGAAAAAAGACAGGCATTATGAGTGTTAACCAAATTGATATCATTTTGTGAAAAATCTACACGAAAATCTGTATTTTGGTGACATAAATCAATCTTTATTAAAAACCTGGTCTGTTAATGGGTCGGATGTATAAAACCCGGTCTGTTAATAAGTCTGTTAAGAGTTATGAATGACAATAAAAGTATAATTTTATTACTTTATGGTGTGTTCATTTGGTAGGCTCAAGACGAGCGGCTAAAATATACGGAAACAACACTTGAGCAATGGAACATAAAATATATACGGAAACAAAACATGACCAATGGAATATAAAATATACGGAACAAAACACATGAACAATAACAATGTAGGCAATGGATATTGAAAATTGTTAAAAAATGGTTTCAAAAAGTGTAAAATTAATTTAAACTTGATTTTATCCGAGAATGGTCGCATATATCATGTGGATTCTGTTTAATTGTCATGAATGACACCAATTTGTCATCTACATTGGTAACCAGTATATAAATCAGAGATTAACGTCGTAATGTAACTAAACATCAGTATATTGGGATGCCTAAATATAAAGAATAGAGAAAGAATAATGGGTAAGATAAATAAAATGTAGAGAAAAGTAACATAACCATTTAAAGAATACAGAAATAAACAACACCCCCAATCCGTACCCTCATGGTATACACGAGAATCTGGATGGAGATACAGAATACAAAATAAAAGATAAGGACAGTAGAGAGTGATGCATTGCTAAAAAAGAGAAGAAAACAAATTGTTTAAGAATAAAGACATGAAACCCCTCTGGGTGTTGAAACAGTAACGGATTGCGATGTACTCATATTGGTGACAAATGCTTGACGTTTACATGTGGACACCTGCAGTTCTCCTCTGCACATATGTAGAAAAGGAACTAAACGGAATAAAATGAATTAAATTTTAATACAACCAAATGTAGCTGCATTCGCTCCTTTCCATTTACTTCTTTAGAATGGTTTGTGAACAACAGATGATTAAGTAGTACAAGAAAAAAAAAACAATTGGATGATGCTAAGGAATTAGGATTAAGGTGGTACCGAACACTTTCACTAAAATCAATGTGGTTCGTTTAAATAGGATAAAATTTTGACAAAGTTTTTAATTTGAACCTTTAACAGAAATATAAAAATTTCAAAAAATTTGAACCAACCGTTTTGTCAGAAAAATTAACTGGTTATATAGCAGTTTGACAAACACCAATTTTGATCTTCGAGAAGCTTATTATTCCCTTTACAACACAACGTAATTAAAACGTATCACTGACTTTACAGAGTTATCTCCCTGTAGTGTTGGGTACCACCTAAACGTCCAGTGACAAATGTCATGTGCATATGAAAACGACAACACGTTATATATGTACCCTGTGTTGTATTAGAAAGACACGTTCAATCGGATTTGAGAACATGCTACTTTGAGCAGACACAAAAATTAAGGCTGATTGAAATCGTTAATAATAAATTCATGCATATTCCAGCGACCAACCCAGATCACGCTATATTGAAGTGACACACTCTTGAGTAAAATGCAAAGAAAGTCAAAATAAAAATGCTTTTACTGGAAGGATAGTGTTGCATCGTATTATTATTTTTTGTCGAGCCTTCGACTTTAGTCGAAAAAGCGAGACTAAGCGATCCTACATTCCGTCGTCGTCGGTGTCGTCGTCGTCGGCGGCGTCCACAAATATTCACTCTGTGGTTAAAGTTTTTGAAATTTTAATAACTTTCTTGAACTATACTGGATTTCTAACAACCTTGGACAGAAGCTTGTTTATGATCATATTTTAGATAGTATCCAGAAGTAAATTTTGTAAAAATAAAATTCCATTTTTTCCGTATTTTACTTATAAATCATGGACTTAGTTTGTTCTGCGGGGAAACATTACATTCACTCTGTGGTTAAAGTTTTTAAAGTTTTAATAACTTTCTTAAACTATCCTTAGTTTGTACCAAACATGGACAGAAGTTTGTTTATGATCATAAGATAGTATCGAGAAGTAAATTTTGTAATTAAGTAAATCCATTTTTTTCCGTATTTTACTTTTGAATGGACTTAGTTTTTCTGCGGGGAAACATTACATTCACTCTGTGGTTAAAGTTTTTAAAAATTGAATAACTTTCTTAAACTATCCTGGGTTTGTACCAAACTTGGACAGAAGCTTATTTATGATCATAAGATAGTATCCAGAAGTAAATATTGTAAAAAGATAACTCCATTTATTCTGTATTTTACTTTTAAATGGACTTAGATTTTCTTCCAGTTAACATTACATACAGTCTGCAGTTAAAGTTTTCAAAACATTTATTAGATTTATTCACTATCCTAAATTTTTACTAAACTTGGACAGAAGCTTCTTACAATCATAAGATAGTATCAAGAGGAATATTTTTATTGATTTTTTTCCACATTTTTGTTGAGCCTGCGATTTACAGCAAAAGTAGGCTAGACACTGGGTTCCGCGGAACCCTTACAATATATTTTTTACTCAAGATCATCTCATTTTTAACATTTTCAATGGGAAGATATAAAGGTAGCACAACTATTTTCGTGGCTAAATAACTCTTAACTGACACAATTTCAATTGTCCAACCCATTAACAGACTTTATTCACATAATTTTCACTAAAACGTGGTATTACTCACGTTATATTACAATTATGAAATATTTACTAATGTCAATTTATATTTAAGAACCAAAGTAGTATTTTGTGTCTTTTAAATGATATCTAAAATTGTTTGTTTCGCCTTTTATTAAAAAATTGCTATGCGTGTAATCATAAATACTACATACTTGCGCGACGCCTTTTACTTTTACTGAAAACTACGCAGACTATGAAATGTTTTTAAAGGTGGAAAATGTTCTTTGATAGATATCATTTTGTCAGACACTTTTCTTTTTTTGATTTAATTCTTATAATATGCCAAAAATCTGTATATTTGATCGAGTTTAACATTAAATTGTGCGTTTTACTCTTAACAGACGTATAGCCAACCCGATTAACAGACCCACTGCCGATATAGCCGCATACTCAATATAGATTAACCGACCAATCTCTCGGTTAGCCGAGTGTCGGCCGTGAATATGACAAGTTACACCTAACCGTTTTGACAAATCAGTAAATTCTTCGCCCGGGGATATACACCTGCCAGTAATCTACCTTCAGTAACTTTACAATACCCAGCCGTGTCATTTCCGTATATTGTACATGTAGATAGCAAGTGTGATACATGTATATACACCAGAAATACCCATTCAAGTGATTTTTAATTTCAGAAGAACTCCATATCGGGTACATAAACATAAAATTACAATAATATGAAAAAATGTATTAATAAGTTCAAATGTTGTTTTGGTAAATGCACCTAGGTATGTATTTGTAAACTTATGTTAATTCGTTATTTCATGTCTCTTTCTTTTTTTTTGCTTCAATTAATTTTTTGTATCTTATAGACTTATTCGTAAATCGAAAAAACTCACAAATCTGAATAGAATCATATGGCAATGAACATGTTGAATGATTTCTCTAACTCAAAACTAGTTATACATGTACATGTAGATGCCTCTAAAATTATATTTTTTCTCGTTGGGTTGCTTGTTCATTAATTGACGTTTACGATATATTCTAATGTTCAGTATTTGTGAAAACCGCTCATTTATCAATTTTACAAGAAATATAATACTTGTAAGTCATGAACATTGAAGTTTAACTTTCTATCATTTTTTCGTATACGCACAAACATACAATAAAATGAAACACTTTAAATCGGTTTAAATTATGCAATGCATTTTGAAAATATAGTTTTGAAAAACCGGATATTTTTGATTCATACTTTTTCAATCCCTTTTCTTAAAAATTAGGACACGTGTCACTGGTTAATATAGAATACAATTAACGGTACCAATTTTCTTGTACTAGATGCGCATTTCGAAAATACATGTCTCTTCAGTGATGCTCGAGGTCAAAATATATGAAATCAAAAGCAAATTTAATATAAAAGACGAAGAGCTATAATCCAAAAGGTCCAAAAGTATAGCCAAATTCGTGAAAGGAATACTAGTGAACCATGAATAATCCCAAACAACAAATTTGTGATTCAATTTGGTTTGTCACACTTGCTTATATTATCAATATTATGTATTGTTTTCGGCTGAGACGACTACATGTATAAAATTTATAGTAGCCTCAGTTTTCGGCAATATTGAAACAAATTGAATATCCTTTGAATTGCTTCTTAAGTTATTTTAATATATATACTGAGCCAAAAAAGTTTAGCAACAAAATTGTGAAATTTTGTTTTATTACAAAATCATAAAATTTAAACATATAATTTTAATAACACAAAAATGGAATTATGTCAGAAGCAACATGAATGTTTATCACTCACATTAATTAGGATTTTCTTTGTATGGAGCGCGGGAGGGGCAAAATGCTTAAATGAGTATAGTGTTTCTCAAAATCAATTTCTCAGCCATGCCCTTAGTGCACCAATGAAGGATTGACAGGAACACCAGCAACTCCCCTTAGTCAATGCAGTACTTTTTTAGCCGAAAAAAAAAACTTGTCACGTGTTGACGTAAAGCGAAGGAAGCGCTCCTCCCTTGACGATAGTTTTTTCTTGTCTACGAGATATCGACCTATCCTATGCAGTTGTAATTTGTCGATATCTGTTTGTTAGTCTCTGAACTGTTGACTAGTGCACATTAAATCGAGCCATGATGTCAACAACCCTCATTCTGGCATCAACCGTTTCAAGACCTTTCTGACTGTCATTTTCGGGGTGGCCTGGTTGACGCCCCAAGCAAATTTTTCAACGGTGTTTGTGTTTTTCTTACTAATGGTGTGTTTCTGAACGTTAGTGAAAAAGAATTTTTTAATATCGTTTTAAAATTACAGGTACAGAAGGTAAAACATCATTGACACGTGCAAAGCTGAAATGGCGCGAAATCAATCAGCAGGAAAAAAGTACGACTGTTACAGGTAAAACTAAGGATTATATCAATGATGTTTAAATATTTTTTTCCAAAAACAACGAAAAAAAAGTTATAAAAAAAAAAGTGTTGCTAAACCTTTTTGGCTCAGTATATATACGGAAAAACAATGTGGATAATTAATCATCGGCTCTCGTGAAGTTTTCTTGTAGGTTAAAAGAAGGGGACAGTATCCCTCTAAGTAATAAAACTTTAAGATTTGTATTCTTTAAATTGTATAACGTCTTAGTCTGGCTTTCTCTTCAATTTTTAGATTATATTCAGAATCACGTTTTTATGCCAGATCTTTTATCATTTGTTAAATCAAAGACATGTAGTAGATGTATTTTTTTTAGACCAAAAAAACTATCATACGGTATTCCACATGTACGGTGAATTAAATTATTGACAAGCATACCACATCTTCTTATATTCATTTGTTATTTGATGAAGATCTTCAACAAGCCTTAAAGGGATAATTCGCGATTTTTCACTTTAAATAAATGATTTTGAAAATGAACTTATTGATAACTATACACTTTTTAATTCTAAATAATTATGTTTATCCAGAGACATATAATTGTATTATATGTCTCTGGAACAAGCATGTGCATACAATAATGCATGTATGTATACGCATGAGTTTCTCGCTACATTAAAGACCCGTAATTTAGGCCTTCCTCTTTTGTCTGCTCTATAGTCGGGTTTTTGTCTCTTTTACACATTCCTCATTTTCATTCTCAATTTTTGTAATATACGACGGTATATTGTTCCTGTATCAAATACCATGTACATGTACATATATGAGGCTATGAAAGTAAGTTTACAGAAATAAAGATGATAGTGGGATAAGCACTTTAAATTACAGAATAAAGAGATGAAAATATAAAGAATAGATTAAATGATTCATGATTGCTTAACGCCCAGTTACAAATATTACACTCTACCCCTCCATCTTTTTGTCCATCCTATTTAAAATGATTCTTATAGGAGGGTCTGAATTGGGGGGAGGGGGGGGGCTGTTTTTCTGTAAACATTTAATTTTCACCCCTTTTTTTCTAATCTTCAAAAAATAAGTCTATTCTTTAAAAGTAATTTTTTACGCATTATTCTCTAATTTTTCCCCAGTTTTCTTTAATCTTTAAAAAAAAAAAGTAAAAATCATTCTTTTAAATGAATGAGAACGGTGATTTCCAAACAACAGCAAGGCTTTCATTTGTTTCTCAACAATGACGTGTTGGTGTGTATTGTTCTGCATGATTTAAGTGCTAGTTCTATGAAGTAACAAGTCCAAGTTTTCATCAGTTATTTCCAGTGATTTTGACTACACATAAGAAGATGCCAATGAGACAACTCTTCGAAGAGACCAAATGACACAGAAATTAACAACTATAGGTCACTGTACGGCATGCAACAATGAGCTAAAGCCAACCGCATAGTCAGATATAAACAGGGGCGGATTCAGGCTTTTTGAAAGAGGAGCTGTAGTTTTGTAACGAGGGGAGCGATGCGAATTTTTTTTTTTGCCCCTTTTTAGGACTTAAAACATAAAATAAGTTAAATATGCACTTTTTAAACGGTTCCTGGCGTGGGGCATGCATATTTTGTAGTTGCTGGTAAGGTGTAAGGGTTGGACATTTTAGATGCTGCATCTCCCTATTAATTCACGAAGTCTAGTCTGATTAATCATTTAAAAAAAAAGTCCAAGCAAAAGGGGAGGTGTACGCCCTCTACGCCCCCTCTGGATCCGCCACTGAATTTAAAGCCCGAGTAGAAGTATCGGAAACCAGTTCATATTGACTGAATCCTATAGTCTGTTACCACGAAACCAAAAAAGGTTTACCAAGTTTGTTTTCACTTTTATCATATTTTTACAATGATAACTTTGATAATTTTCTTTAAATTTTAAGAAGAGAAAATTCTGTTACCAGATAATGTTTAGCATTTTCTTTTATTAATCATTCAATAAAATTCAGGTATCTTTTAGCGTTTTCTTTTATTGATCATTCAATGTTCATTATATTTTTAGACCACGCATTTCTCTAATCTTTATTTTTTATGCCCATTATTCTCTAATCTTCATTTTTCAAGGGCATTATTCTCTAATCATTGAACCCCATCCAAACCCTCTTTTTTTATTATGTTGTACATGTACTGTTATACCACTGATCGAGACTAGGGTAAGGATAGGGAGCCCGCTAACAATTTTAACCTCGCCACATTATTTATGTATGCGCCTGTCCCAAGTCAGGAGCCTGCAATTCAGTAGTTGTCGTTTGTTTATGTTTTACATATTTATTTTTCATTATTTTTTTTTTGTTATATAAATAAGGCGGTTCGTTTTCTTGTTTGAATTGTTTTACATTGTCATATCAGGGCCTTTTATAGCTGACCATGCGGTATGGGCATTACTCATTGTTGAAGGCCGTACGGTGATCTATATTTGTTAATGTCTCTGTCATTTTGGTCTCTTGTGGACTGTTGTCTAATTGGAAATCATACCACATCTTCTTTTTTTATATTCCTGTCCTTTTAAAATGCCCATTATAGACATATAATAATACATTAGGCTTAACATTTCAATTTATAAATATCAAATAGCGAATAATTTATATATTTATTCAATAACGACAATGTTGCTGCAATAGATGCCAAAAACATCAACAATATTTTATTGAAAAGAAACGGCATTTTATTTCACTTGTTCTTAAATAAAAAGATGTTTCATTTCATTTGTTATATACGGACACTGTAAATTTTGAATGTAAATGAGTAAAAATTTGTTTATATTTATATATTGTGTCTTATACGCGTCTCATTTATCTTTTTAAAGATTGATGCACACAATGCAAATGTTTAAATGTTTTGTTTAGTTCTGTGATTCTCATTTTATGTTTGTATGTGGTGAGACTTTAAAAAATAATAATAATGATAAAATATTGAATCTAAAAATATTCAGAAACTATTAACTTTTCTTAAATTTATACTTGAGTCAGAAAATTAAAACCAGCAGTGTCAAACATGTTTAACACTCAGCAGGCATTCGATATCATTGACATACTATATAGCACTAATCGCAATATGTATACATGTACATATATTTTGGGCATCTTATCAGTAATCTCTCTATTGAAGATGTTGAAATATATGTATTATAATTATTCGCTTATTAGGCAAATTCATATTCTACAAAGATATTTTCAAACATTTTAGTTTTGATAAATACCATTACAAATAACTTATTTTGTCTAGTTTCCTGTGTGAGGATATTTGATTGATAAAATTCAATAAACAATTTAAGGTTGTCGGGTAAATGTGGATTACGGATTAAGATGTTAGATGTCAAACTTGAATTAACAAACTAAGGTGAATTTAACCCGAATATGTAGTTTCTCTTCAACAGTGTTTTAATTCCAATTTCCTTATTTTCATTTAAACTAAATTAATTAGAATGAAAGAAAGATTCGAAACTAAAGATAGTCACAATTAAAAATATGTATTTTGAAAAAAAGACAAAAACCGCCAGATCATATCTGATTTAAATCCAGGGTCCGTATATGCATCTTCTGACTTCAGACTCAGACTTCTCTTGAACTGAATCTTAATGTGCGTATTGTTATGCGTTTACTTTTCTACATTGGCTAGAGGTATAGGGGGAGGTTGAGATCATAAACATGTTTGCGCATGTTCCAAGTCAGGAGTCTCTGGCCTTTGTTAGTCTTGTATTATTTTAATTTTGGTTTCTTGTGTACAATTTGGAAATTAGTATGGCGTTCATTATCACTGGACTATATATATATATATATATATATATATATATAGTATATATTTGTTAAGGGGCCAACTGAAGGACACCTCCGGGTGCGGGAATTTCTCGCTACATTGAAGACCTGTTGGTGACCTTCTGCTCAGTGTTGGTTTTTTTCTTTGGTCGGGTTGTTGTCTCTTTGACACATTCCTCATTTTCCATTCTCAATTTTACAATGGTACGTAAATTAAGATTTTATCCGAAAAGACGGATTTTTCTACATGTTCTACATGTACCAAAAAAAATGTACAACTATTGAATATTGTAAATGTTTAATGATGATACATGTCCAGATCTAGATCGAACTGCTTTGCTTCGTCGAAAGTACGAATATAGAAAAATCACAGATTTGTATTACAACTAGAAAGTCCTAGAACAGTTGAAGAAATCATCAGAATTTGTTTATTGTAAGTTATTTTGTACATGTATAACTATAATGCGAACCCGAAGTTGTGAAATCGCAACTAAGCGTACTTTGGAAAAGCGACGGTTCTATGAAAACCTATTGTCAAGTTCAAGTTCTGTTTCGACATCATTGTAATATATGTCACTGAACGTTAAAATTCAATCCTTTATTTCGTCTTCGTCTTCGTCAAATAGTGCTGTTGGTTTCTTTTTATTATTATTACATACTAGTATACACGAATACACCACAAGTTATTCCTATGTAATCTCATTTAGATATTTAGTAGTTTAAACATATTTTATTGTTCTAAACAAATGGATTAGAAATTTAGTGCATGCAAAGTAAATTTTAAAGATGACAATGATTGCAGTATCTGTGTGAATCTACTTCTCAATCACGCTTCATAAAGATATTACAGAATATTCAAGATTTACAACTTTTCGTGAATATGATTGCCAATGGAATAAACCGTGCAGCAGATTTCAAAATAACCATATTAATTTGTGTCTGAATTATAACAACTGAAACTGTAATTCTGCTGTAGTGCACCTTTAGAACTTGTATTTCAGATAATTTGACCACGTGACAAGAAATTATACAATAAACATTGGTCACGCACGATAGGTTCTGATGTAAGACACGTACCGTTACAATACCCAGTTTACACGCATCAGCGCACACAGGTTTCTCGAATGGGGCAGTTGATTGGAGGAAATAAAATTGAGAATGGAAATGGGGAATGTGTCAAAGAGACAACAACCCGACCAAATAAAAAACAACAGCAGAAGGTCACCAACAGGTCTTCAATGTAGCGAGAAATTCCCGCACCCGGAGGCGTCCTTCAGCTGGCCCCTAAACAAATATATATACTAGTTCAGTGATAATGAACGCCATACTAATTTCCAAATTGTACACAAGAAACTAAAATTAAAATAATACAAGACTAACAAAGGCCAGAGGCTCCTGACTTGGGACAGGCGCAAAATTGCGGCGGGGTTAAACATGTTTGTGAGATCTCAACCCTCCCCCTATACCTCTAACCAATGTAGAAAAGTAAACGCATAACAATACGCACATTAAAATTCAGTTCAAGAGAAGTCCGAGTCTGATGTCAGAAGATGTAATCAAAGAAAATAAACAAAATGACAATAATACATAAATAACAACAGACTACTAGCAGTTAACTGACATGCCAGCTCCAGACTTCAATTAAACTGACTGAAAGATTATGATTTCATCATATGTACATCAGGCACAATCCTTCCCGTTAGGGGTTTAGTATCATACCATCATAACATATATGAGAAGAACATAACCCGTGTCATGCCAACAACTGTTTTTAGAATAAATGTGTTTAGTTCCGACGCAAAGACCTTATCAGTGACTCAATATTAACGCCAAAATATGCAATCTTTAATGACTTGACAACAGTATCGTAATTATATCCCTTCTTAATAAGTCTATTCAAAGGTTTTTTAAGTTTCTGAGGTGAATACTGACACCTTTGTGCTTTATAAAGAGTATTTCCATAAAAAAATGGATGTGAAATACCTGAACGTATAAGAAGTCTGCATGTTGAGCTATATTTACGAATGATGTCTTTATACCGATGATAAAATTTAGTAAATGGTTTGACTAGTTTGTGATATCGAAAACCCTGGTGTAATAATTTTCCAGTAATACATAAATTTCTCTCGTTAAAATCTAAAACATTGTTACATACACGAGCGAATCGTACAAGTTGAGATATATAAACACCGTAAGATGGTGACAAGGGAACGTCACCATTTAAAAACGGATAATTAACGACAGGAAATGAAAAATCATCCCTTTTATCATAAATTTTAGAATTCAGCTTTCCGTTAGTGATATAGATATCAAGATCGAGGAAAGGGCAGTGGTCATTGATAGTATTAGCTTTATTTAAAGTAAGTTCAGCAGGATAAGTTTCATTAATATACATACTGAAGTCGTCATTATTGAGAGCCAAAATATCATCCAAATATCTAAAAGTATTATTAAATTTGTTTATCAGATGTTATTTTGATGGGTCTTTGCTTATTTTTGTCATAAATTGTAACTCATAACAATACAAAAAGAGGTCCGCAATAAGTGGTGCACAGTTAGTCCCCATTGGAATTCCGATAATCTGACGATATACGGAATCCCCAAAGCGACCAAAAATGTTATCTAGTAAAAATTCAAGGGCATATATACATGTAGTATCAAAGCATGTCCAATTAACATAGTTTTTTTGTTTATTGCTACTAAAAAATGACCTAAAAGAGTTTGAACATATATATTCACATTCTGATTTTTTGAATGCCCATTTAATTAGGTGTGTGAATTTTTTCTTAATGAGAATGTGAGGCAATGTGGTATACAGGGTAGAAAAATCAAAACTTTGAATAGATTCAAAATCACCAATATAAGCATGCAATTTATCAAGTACTTCCAACGAGTTCTTGACACTCCAAAAGTAATTTATTCCACTATTTTCGAAGGCCTTATTTGAACAATTTATTATAAGGTTTTTAATTGTACCAAGTGTGCTGGTAAGAAGAATAGACAATTTAGTAGTTGAACAATGGCTTGAAGACGAAATAAATCTATATTTGTAAGGGGTTTTGTGTAGCTTCGGAAGCCAATACATTGTTGGGACTTTCATTGTATTTGGCTCTGCTTGTAAAGCGGTGGCTAAAAGTTTATGTTTGTTACAGATTTCGTTTTCTGAAAATGGAGTCAATTGGAATGTTGGTGAATTGGTGATTTCCTTTTTCAGAACCTCAATGTAAAATTTACGTCAAACAATAATAATATTATTAGCAGCTTTATCGGCCGGGACAAAAACAAATTCCTTGGCTAATTCTTTTAGTTTATGTTTGATACGAGAAATAGGTTTATTTTGGTTATTGTTAATAGTAAAATGTTCTTTAAAATGTTGAATACGTATATCAACTATCTTCATTACTGAATTAAAAAAAGAGTCCAAAGATTTTTTGTCAGCTTTTTCCCGTTTTATCCATTTTATACAGTAAGTATGGAGTGAGTCGTGGATGATATTACGACACTCATTCCAATTAATAATTGACGGGGGACGATATTTAGGTCCTTTACTGAGGAATGATTTTAACTCTCGGTCTTGAACGATGTTAAGATCTCCTGTTATAACATGGGAAATGGGTCCATAAATATATTCGGAATTACTGCAATTACATGAAGTAGGTGTATTTTCACTGATATTAACATCTTTACACAATTGACTATAATTAAACACAAATTTCCGGGTAGATTTCTTGTAAATATAACAAATAAGAGGTAGCTCAGTATTGTCAAAATATCCAGGAATTTGTTCTTTAACAGAATGGTCGTTAAATATACCGGCAATATTTACAAAATAAAAGCCTTTATTGACATACTTAATTTTAATAAAATGCTTTTTATGATCTTCAGGGCGATCAATTTTGGGAAATAATTTAGAATAACAATATGCCATAATAATTTGAACAATTTCATACTTAGGACTGCTATATGAAATTGTGTTGCAATCCTCCAAAATTTTATTTAACTTATTAACCGGTAACGAACAGAGTTTTGTTAACAGATAATGTCTGCCGTTGTTTTTTGAAATAGAAATTAGGTCCGAAATATTGGTATGATTGGCCCGAAATTTTCTTTGATTGCGATTTGTTCTACGACCGCGAGAACGGTTTTTACGAACAGTTTTAGAAACTATAGGAAGTTACCAAAAACCACGCCTACCTTTACCTATTATCCAATCAAACGCCTTTGACATAAACATAGATAATACATGAGTAATATTACAGAGATTTTGAAAAAAGTTGAGACTCTAAATTCTAACTTAAAATTATAAATTTATGCTCGTAATGCATTTTCGCAATTTACAATAAATGTTATACATACTTTCACCTATCTAGTGAGGAAAAAATAGAAATTAAAAAAAATTGCAATTTACAACTATTTCGAATTATAGTGCACAGCAAGGACGTATATTTGTTTTCCGTCCTTGTGCACAGTTTGTGATAAATGGGTGTCAAAATGTATTAAACAGAAACCCAAAGACCAGTTTCAAGAAGAATTCTTTGCTTTTATGCAGAATCGCATAAAACATAATGCTGTCATATTTTCAAAAAGAATTATCAATTAGAAAACTCCTTTTTACATTTCTAAATTCATATATTACGCAGATATAGATGTGGTAGTTGCCGATTGAGTCCAGAAGGTGTCAGGATTTACACAGAGAAGACAGAATGTGTCGTCTCTGTGACACAAACAACATTGATGATGAGTACCATTACATTATGAATTGTAGAACATATAAACTATAGAAAAAGAAGGAAATGTTTAAGGAACTACTGTTAGTCAAACCCTTATATCTTTAAAGCTGATCAACAGTTAAACTCATCAAATATTGTAATATTAGAAAACTTTGTTAAAGTTATAAATGTGAAAGTCAGTCCTCCAAGCTAATTTAATTGTATCGTTTACACATGCATGTACTAATTTTACCTTATAGTTATGTGTATGTATGTTCTTGATAACTAGTAATTGAAGTTTTATGAGAAATAAAGTATTCGTATTCCTTTAAACATGTAAACCATAAATTGCAGTACACGAAGACAGCCTACGGGTAAAGTACAAGTGAATATATCACAAAAAGATTATATTTAATCCTCATCCGTACGCGTCCTTGTAAATGCCGAAAACTCTGGATTTTCTTTGAAAATTACCTGAGAGGTTATAAAAGATCTAGAAAAGACCAAAAATGAATTGAAATAAAAGATTTTTGTGTAGACGAGTTACAACATTGCATAAGCATGATTAGGAAATTTGAACAAAAAAAGTTCGTGCTCATCTTTGTAGTGGCGAAAAACACGCATATCGAGTTACGTAGACGAAAAAGAATAATTACATTCATAATAATTATGATGTAAATTCACGAAATTAAAAGGTTATAATTAGAAAACAATCTAAAACACGATTCGTCATTCCCCATGTATAATTATAGATTAAAACAAAATTATAATTTTAATTCTGAAATTCAAAAGGCATGTTTCTGATACGTGACAGTTCAGCGAACACTATTACATGAAATGCACGATGATATTGACCGAAAACAAAGGTGAAAGATTCAAATTGTAAAATCATTCGCTGAACGGTAGAATTTCTATCAATCATTCAACGATAAAAAAAGACTTTTGAGTGTAAAAGTAAGATAGAAATACTTTTAATTTATTGAAATGCCTGTTATATTGTTCCAGTCATTGGTTACTAGTGCATGATTGTCAGTCCATTTCGATATTTCATAGCACTTTTACAAATTCTGAAAAAAAAGAAAAGAAAAAACTAATATTCCCATGGGAAAAATATATCTTCCCATGAGAAGAAAATTGTCCCGCAAAGTGTTCAACTCCCACAAAAGGGAATCTAACCAACTAAGAAATGCATAATCATCTGTAGATTGATTTTTATATATGAAACGATGTGTATTGATTTTACTTGGTTCAATGTTCAGTGGCAAGTATTTTATATATGCGCAGGTCCTTAGACAGATAATCAAATTATCAGATTGCGGGATGACGGACAGGAAGACTCCAAACGTAACAGTGTGAACTAGCTGTCAGAAACTTAAGTACTCTCAGATTCTTTCATCGTTGAAGACCCTCTAGCGACTATAAAGATGAACAGGAATAAAAACGCTGACCATTGATAATTTGTATTTTTGTTAAGCTCTGACTTTGTGTTCGATTAGGTCCCGTGTATGTTTACCCCATATTCCTTTATTTTCTATAAAGGCGTCTGTCTTGACAGTAAGTTGACACGACTTAATCATGTTAATACAAGTTAAACCCTTAAATGTAAGACACCAGATGGAAATACTCAAAAAGGAGAGCCAGTTTGGTTCTCTTAAATGTTAGAGTTCAAATCTTCATGAAGAAACGACTATATGTTTTCTGTATTCAGCATAGAATAATATCTTCTAAATTATATTTTTTCGCACAATGTCTGGATATTGGTGGACATGCATTATTGCGAAACCAGACATTTACAAATGAAAATTAACACTTAGACTATAGACATTTAGTAGGGAAGTAAATGAACAAAAGACAAGTAATTCAGAAACATAAAATTGAGAATGGAAATAGGGAATGCATGGATCACGCAAAATTAAGCAGGGGCGACACCGGAGTAATGGGAGTTTGCTTCTTGTAAGACATTCGCCGTGAAAACAATTTGATATGAAGACAAGCCTTTGTATTGTGACTTTGTTTTAGAATTTCAAACATGAGGCTGTTACGGCCCTGGTCAATGTTTTTAAGCAATACATAGTTTCCTTTCATTTTGTTGTTGGCTTTGTGAAATAAATGTTTACATATTATAGACTATTATGATTCTTTTTTTTCAATTTCAGTTAAACACTATGTCTGATTTGCTTTTTCAGAAACTTTAGCATGTTTAAATGTCTTTTTCTTTTTCTTCATCTTTTTGAAACCCTAGTTTTGTATTACCACTGACCAGTTCAGTAACAAAACAGCTGCTTCATGTTTGTATAAATGTGTTGTAACCTTTCTAACATGCTATTATTTTCCGTTATTTTTTATTCCGTGTCTATAGATAGTCTTGATCGGAGAGTCAAGATTTATTTTGTCTGTTGGTTGCTTGGCTAGCGTAAGCTAATCGATTTACCTCACATTTTGAAGTTGGATGGAGATTGTTTTTAAATAAATGCCGTACCTTTGTACTTTGGTTTCCTGTCGGTTTTTTCTCAATTTTAAATTGGGAAGTTTTATCATTTGTTTTGCATGATTATTAATTTTGACTTGCAAATGAACAATTAATAAATCTAGTCCCATGTGTGCTAGCGAAATGTCTTTAGTGTAATCTCGGAGTGTAATTTTTATTTCAACTTTTACGTTTGCTTCAGCACAACCTAAAACACGAAAACTTTCATTTTCTTGTAAGAATGAGATTCGTTACTTCAAACAAAAATCGCTTTTATCTTTTTTTTTTTTTTTTTTTTTTTGCAGTAAAAGACCGGTTTCTTAAAAAAAACTTTCATACAATCGACTAAACGAAGTATAAGCTTCGGGAAGGTCAAGGATTATAACATATTTTTCGTAATTTTGCAAAAATCGAAAATTTACGGTAATTAATGGTCGAATTGAAGCTTAATACCTACCAAAAAATCTCAATGAGCGAAAAGACTTTCATTTTAGTCATCTCTGGTGTATTTATGATGGCTTGGTTTGAAGCGAGAACAGACGAACTATGCTTACTAGTGTTGCATAAAAAAACATGAGGATATGGTTTGTCCTTTATGAATCTATATTGCAAATTTGACTCATATAAGGATAATGTTTGTCTCATAGAAAAATCGGTAGTTTTAACCGATAATTTATTTTTCGATTTTTATCGGATATAGTAGTTATTTGGAAAAATACAAACCGTATAATTAATTATTAAAGTTTCGTATGCATCATAAATCAACCGGCTCCGGCAACTTTTGACTTGTTCTAATATCAATAGTAAGCGGAGAAAAAGATAGATATTTTGGTCGTGGTTGAAAGAATCGTAAAAGTGTTATTTTTCTAAATTCTGTTTGTTTAATCGGACAAAGTAGAGTCTTAATTTGATTTTTTTTTTGCCGAACTGGACTCTATATTGTGTATTGAATTGAAAGTTTGCAAACGTTCCGACCAATGAAATTCATTTTAATATGTAACGCGAACTTCAACGAGAGCACCTGGATGAAATATTTTATCTATACTAAAATCAGTTTTAACTTATAAATTTCCGCTCAAATATATAGGAAATAAAATTATATGAAAACAACAATGCAGAATGTTTCTTTTCCATTTTTTAACAATGTTTATGTTCATTTCAATTTGGTAAGTAGACTTATATTTAATGCCCAAAACGTAAATATATGTTTTCTTTTAAAACATTAAAAAACGTGAGAGTATGCCGATAAATAGCCAGTCTAGGTCGTTAAACTTAAATCAACTTACCCATCGTTATCGCAGACTAAAATTTATCTCATATATATATGTTCATTTATTACAAGAACGGCAGGGTGCATGACAGCACAATAATCTTTTTACAGAATCGTAAGAACAATATTTTTGTTTGCTATTTGCTTCTCTTCCACAATTAACGCCCGATTTGGCCAGTGACCGGTATTACAATTTAACACAGTTTTAAAAGTTCAGTGGGCTGCTACTTCATTTATAATTTTGGGTATGACTTTCTGTTTATCATATTCAACATACGTCAACATTGTCTTCATCAATTTTATTATTCAATTCATCAAAACCTTGTTTTTCATTACAAGCTTTTCCGTATATCAATATACGGCAAGAGAATGAATATTTGTTGCTTACCGGAAATATAAGATACATCGATTTAAATTATGTACACAATAAATAATTGCTGTGTAGTTTCCATGTCTACATTTGATTTACGAGTACAATATAGTAAACATAAAAAGAGAAAAGAGAAACGGTAAATATACAGGAATACATAAAGTTTCGTAAATAGTTGCAAAGGACCACATGTTACTTACATGCCATGAGGTTTCATAGCATTCAGTAATTTTTGAAACGCACATATATATGTGCGATAAAGATCTAGTGCATTTGAGCAAATTAAATTTATGTTATCCATCTAACTATTTTATTTTCAACAGATTCCCTAGTTTGACATTTTTAAACCACGCGTGCATATATATTTCAATGTTTTTATTTAAATGCCTTATATATGAAAATGTCACGTGTATTATACGTTCGTTTAATTAAATTGTGGAGCATGTGACTTAATAAGACTACGCATTTAAAGTCTGAAACAAAAAACGATAGATACATCGAGGTCGTTTTGCTTGGGTGATTTACCTGTAAAAAGCTCGGGTCTCATCCATGTTTAAAACGAATTATAGTGCCTAACAAGATTTTGTGAGGTAGACGAAATTGACTTTAAAACGATCGTATTGACTTTTGATGTGCAGAAATAGGCAGATCGGACATATTTTGACTTTAGTTACTTACTTCTTAAGTTTGGGATTAATTGTAATCAACATATTCCAATGAGACTGAAACATGCTTTTTTTTATTATGATAAATAATAATTTTACCTGCCGTAGTCGTGCGTAAAATATATTTCGGTATTTCTCTTACGAAAATGACTTGTTTAATGGAACAAAACGTATTATTTGTAAACTTTCTCTTTACTCTTCACAATAGGCTTTTAAAAAATAACCTTTCCAACTGTATATTCTGAAAATTTTGTGAAAATCGAATAAGTGGCAATTCTTACCTTTCATACCTTAACTTTCATTGATAAAACATAATATTGACTCGTCCAGTGTCCAGTTTGAAGGTCATTTTAGTTACCGGTCACATTCATGCACGTTCTAATTAATCAATAGTCATGTATGAAAAGCATAAACAAGTTTGAAGGTAAACTAATAACAACTTAATCCAATCAAATTGCCTACGATTCAATACCAATGACCAGTCCACATCATAAAAATGTATAGGGGTAAACTGGGTAGGGAGAAAATGTCAGATATATTAAGTTCACTATTTTGCAATAACGAGTAAAAATTTGTTAACCAATAGATTTGTTATAATTTCATAATCATGTCGTTATGTATTGGTATAGTTTTTGGATCTTTCATTAGCGTATTTAAGGCTGTAGAAAGTTTGGCCTTCAAAAGTCAACATAATCATTGACTTTATAAAGAAAATTCGCCTTTTTAAAACATTGAATGTTTCACAAATAATACGCGACAACAAAGCAAAATCATTTCTTAAAACACTGCAAAAAAAATAATTCTGATTGATGCAGTGGTATTGTCATAAATTGCACTGAAGTGAACAGTGGTACATCAAACGTCGAATTCCCTCACACAATGTTATCACACACTATAATGGATGTTTGAAATAGTTTAACGGGGGCGTGGCCTATTAGTTTAATTAACGCAACTAACCAGCAACTTGATTTCAATTGATTCACCGCAGAGAAATCTATTTGACTGGCGTTAAAATGAATTGATATGAATTGATATGAATTAAATATAATTTTTAATTTTTGTCAATCTTTATCAATAAACGATCAATCTCATTTAAATAGCGTTAACACGTTTTTGTCCGTTCAAGTTAAATTCGGGTTACTAGTGACTGCTCCAAGGACAACAAATGAAATAAATTTATCCTGAGCATTATCGATGTCTTCTCCAAATATGGCTGGCTGATATCACTCAAGAACAAGAAGGGGGTGACGGTGCGGGATGCCTTTCAAGCGGCGTGCCCAAGAAGCTATGGACAGACAAAGGCACTGAGTTTTACAACAAACATGTAAATCAGCTGCTTCAAAAGCATGGTATCGATCTCTACTCCACCGGGAACAAAGAGAAGTCGAGTATTTTCAATCGTTGGAACCGCACATATATCACTCATATCAAAGAGAAAATGTTCAAATATTTTTCAGCCAACTCCACACGCACCTATATCGATGTCCTGGACTATCTTATTCGCCAGTACAAAACCACCAAACACCGCTTTCAAGATGGCCCCTGTTGCCGCAGGTCATAAGAAGCATTGTATTGGAACCTTTACGGCAGCATACCTCCCATGAAACCACCGCGATTTTCCGAATCACCAAGAAGAAAGATACATTCGAGAAGGTATACACTCCGGCTGGACCGAGGAAGTATTCACCATTTCCCTAGTTTTGTCAGAGGTCCACTGGGAAATCTTTTCTACGATCTTTTCATCCATCTCCTTAAGGATTTTAACCAAGTCCCTAGTGAAAGTATCCCTCGTTCAATCCCAATCTTCTATAAGTTCCACCCCTGACATCCGAGAGACCTCAAGGGAGGTCTGCACATCCATGCCAGTAATGAGGGTCATATTCCAGGTTGTAAATACAAATTTAACGGCTTTCTTCGGCGAATGTTCCTCAATTTCTATCCCCAATGGCTTTCCTATCTTCCCAAACCCTTTCCTGCACCTTCTTTAGCAGTCGATCTATCGACAGCCTGCAAACCTCTTTCAACTTTTTGATAATCTCCTTCCTCATGTAGGGTTTTGGACGACGATAAAATTTAAGATCTGTCTTCGTTTCTATCAACTCTCGAGGAACTGATCTTCCTTAAACCGGGAGTACCCTCGAAGGTGGTTCATTTTGGCTATACCTCTCAGGACTTTGACGTTTCCAACTACTAACTCCATGTTCACTATTGGATCCATGTCTTTATCCTAACAATAAAAAAAAATCAATTTAGGTCACCCCAAAACCACCATCCCCAAATCACTGGTTTTAAGACCCAGAATTCGGGCCTACAATATTAAAACATATCCTAACAATTCCTATTCTACAATCCTTATTAAAAATAAGTCGTGAAACGTAACCGGTGCGTCTGGATTTTTTTTTAATCCCATAGCTAACAATTTACACAGCTCCATCGGTCTCTCTCTTTTCCAAGACGGTAGTCAGCTGCTTGTTTAATCTCTCACATCCCCATGTGAGAAAAGGTTCCCCTTTCCAGAAGAAGGTTATAATTTTGCAGACCTTTACTTCGTGTCAACATCTTTAATGTCTTTGACAATCCAGGGTGAGTCATGCCCTTCTTTTCGCCATTTGAGAATTTCCTCATCATTGCAGGGCTGTTCTCGATTGGCCTTAACAGCGGCCAATTTTTTCTTCAGAATTTTTACCTCTTGCGTCGTATTCTATACTATCTGTGATCAGACATATTTGTAATCTTAAAATCCGTTGTGTTTTTTCTATCTGTGAATTTTTACTTTTTGTGTGTGTGTTTCTTTCTTCCACAAAGACACATTTTCCCTCGACCCCAACCTCAAAATGGGGGTGTGGCAGAACTCTCATAATCATACTACTGTTCCTCTACTAATAAGCTTTCAAATAATTAGGGGCTAATGGGTCACAACAGTTCATTCCATTATTCAAAATATCTATTTCATTATTCAAAATTGGCTATTTCTTAATTTTCACACGTATCTTGGCATTTAGGTCCGCCGTAACCCCTCTAATGCTCATTGTGGCACATATCGTTTATACTCAGTTTATTCCTCTATCAAAAAGCTTTAATTTGGTGTATAAAGTTTGCCTTGAATATGGACTGAAAGGTTGCAGCAGTCCATTCCATTATTCAAAATAAGCTATTTCTCAATGTTCACGCGTATTTCAACATTTAAATCCTTCGTTACTCCTCTAATATTCGTCACGGAACATATTGACTATATACATTTGTTCCTCTCTTGATAAGCTTTCGATTGAAGTTAAATATATATCTGTAATCAGGGACTGAAGGGTTATAGCAGTTCATTCCATTATTCAAAATATCCATTTCATTATTCAAAATTGGCTATTTTTCAATGTTCACGCGTATTTTTATATTTAAGTCCTTCGTTATTCCTCTAATATGCGTTGCGGAACATATTGACTATATACCTTTTGTTCCTCTCTTGATAAGCTTTCGATTGAGGTATAATATATATCTGGAATCAGGTGATGAACTGTCCTACCAGTTCATTCCATTATTCAAAATATCAATTTCATTATTCAAAATTGGCTATTTCTCAATGTTCACGTGTATTTCGATATTTAAGTCCTTCGTTT
This sequence comes from Mytilus galloprovincialis, assembly GCF_965363235.1. Classification (NCBI taxonomy): domain Eukaryota; kingdom Metazoa; phylum Mollusca; class Bivalvia; order Mytilida; family Mytilidae; genus Mytilus; species Mytilus galloprovincialis. The sequence goes on along the minus strand of NC_134848.1, from coordinate 16,845,047 downwards.
CTCCTTTAACATGCGTTGCGGAACATTTTAACTATAAACCTTTTGTTCCTCTCTTGAAATTGATAAGCTTTCGATTGAGGTATAATATATATCAGTGATTAGGGACTGAAGGGTCAAAACAGTCCATTCCATTATTCAAAATAGGCTATTTTTCAATGATCACACGTATTTTGATATTTAAGTCCTTCGTTATTCCTCTAATATGCGTTGTGGAACAAATTGACTATATAAGCTTTCGATTGAGGTATAATACATATCTGGAATCAGGGGATGAAGGGTCCTACTATCCATTCCATTATTCAAAATTGGCTATTTCTCAATGTTCACGCGTATTTCGATATTTAAGTCCTTCGTTATTCCTCTAATATGCGTTGTGGAACAAATTGACTATATACATTTTAATCCTCTCTTGATAAGCTTTCGATTGAGGGTTAATATATATCTGTAATCAGAGACTGAAGGGTAATCGCAGTTCATTCCATTATTCAAAATATCCATTTCATTATTTAAAATTGGCTATTTCTCAATGTTCACGCGTATTTCGATATTTAAGTCCTTCGTTTCTCCTCTAACATGCGTTGCGGAACATTTCGACTATAAACCTTTTGTTTCTCACTTGAAATTGATAAGTGTTCGATTGAGGTATAATATATATCAGTAATTAGGGGCTGAAGGGTCAAAACAGTCCATTCTATTATTCAAAATATCCATTTCATTAATCAAAATTGACTATTTTTCAATGTTCACGCGTATTTTGATATTTAAAACCTTCGTTATACCTCTAATATGCGTTGCGGAACATATTGACTATATACCTTTTGTTCCTCTCTTGATAAGCTTTCGATTGGGGTATCATATATATCTGTAAATTGGGGCTGAAGGGTCATAACAGTCCATTCATTCATTCAAAATATCCATTTCATTACTCAAAATTGGCTATTACTCAATGTTCACGCGTATTTCGATATTTAAGTCCTTCGTTTCTCCTCTAATATGCGTTGCGGAACATTTTGACTATAGACCTTTTGTTCCTCTCTTGATCCTCTTCTAATTGAGGTATAATATATACCTGTTATATGGGGCTGAAGGGTCCTACCAGTCCATTCCATTATTCAAAATATCCATTTCATTATTCAAAATTGGCTATTTCTCAATATTCAGGCGTATTTCGATATGCAAGTCCTTCGTTATTCCTCTAATATGCGTTGCGGAACATATTAACTATATACCTTTTGTTCCTGTCTTGATACGCTTTCGATTGAGGTATACTATATATCTGTAATTAGGGGCTGAAGGGTCATAGCAGTCCATTCCATTATTCAAAATATCCATTTCATTATTCTAAATTGGCTATTTTTCAATGTTCACGCGTATTTCGATATCTAAGTCCGTCGTTACTCCTCTTATATGCGTTGCTGAACATATTGACTATATATCCTTTGTTCCTCTCTTGATAAGCTTTCGATTGAGGTATAATACATATCTGTAATATGGGGCTGAAGGGCCATTGCCGTCCATTCCATTATTCAAAATATCCATTTCATTGTTCAAAATTGGCTATTTCTCAAAATTCAGGCGTATTTCGATATGTAAGTCCTTCGTTACTCCTCTAATATGCGTTGCGGAACATATTGACTATATACCCTTTGTTCCTCTCTAGATAAGCTTTCGATTGAGGTATAATATATATCTTTAATATGGGACTGAAGGGTCATAACAGTCCATTCCATTATTCAAAATATCCATTTCATTATTCAAAATTGGCTATTTCTCAATGTTCACGCGTATTTCGATATTTAAGTTCCTCGTTACTCCTCTTATATGCGTTGCGGAACATCTTGACTATATACCTTTTGTTCCTCTCTTGATAAGCTTTCGATTGAGGTTTACTATATATCTGTAATATGGGGCTGAAGGGTCCTACCAGTCCATTTCATTATTCAAAATTTCCATTTCATTATTCAAAATTGGCTATTTCTCAATGTTAATGCGTATTTCGATATGTAAGTCCTTCGTTACTCCTCCAATATAAGTTGCGGAACATATTGACTATATACCTTTTGTTCCTCTCTTGATAAGCTTTCGATTGAGGTTTACTATATATCTGTAATATGGGGCTGAAGGGTCCTACCAGTCCATTCCATTATTCAAAATTTCCATTTCATTATTCAAAATTGGCTATTTCTCAATATTAATGCGTATTTCGATATGTAAGTCCTTCGTTACTCCTCCAATATAAGTTGCGGAACATATTGACTATATACCTTTTGTTCCTCTCTTGATAAGCTTTCGATTGAGGTATAATATATATCTGTAATTAGGGGCTGAAGAGTCCTACCAGTTCATTCCACTATTCAAAATATCCATTTCGTTATTCAAAATTGGCTATTTCTCAATGTTCACGCGTAATTCGATATTTAAGTCCTTCGTTACTCCTGTAATATCAGTTGCTGAACAAATTGACTTGATACCTTTTGTTCTTCTCTTGAGAAGCTTTCGATTGAGGTATAATATGTATCTGTGATCAGGGGCTGAAGGGTCATTGCAGTCCATTCCATTATTCAAAATATCCATTTCATTATTCAAAATTGGCTATTTCTCAATGTTCACGCGTATTTCGATATTAAAGTCCTTCGTTACTCCTCTAATATGCGTTGCGGAACATTTTGACTATAGACCTTTTGTTCCTCTCTTGATCCTCTTCTAATTGAGGTATAATATATACCTGTTATATGGGGCTGAAGGGTCCTACCAGTCCATTCCATTATTCAAAATATCCATTTCATTATTCAAAATTGGCTATTTCTCAATATTCAGGCGTATTTCGATATGCAAGTCCTTCGTTATTCCTCTAATATGCGTTGCGGAACATATTAACTATATACCTTTTGTTCCTCTCTTGATACGCTTTCGATTGAGGTATACTATATATCTGTAATTAGGGGCTGAAGGGTCATAGCAGTCCATTCCATTATTCAAAATATCCATTTCATTATTCTAAATTGGCTATTTTTCAATGTTCACGCGTATTTCGATATCTAAGTCCGTCGTTACTCCTCTTATATGCGTTGCTGAACATATTGACTATATATCCTTTGTTCCTCTCTTGATAAGCTTTCGATTGAGGTATAATACATATCTGTAATATGGGGCTGAAGGGCCATTGCCGTCCATTCCATTATTCAAAATATCCATTTCATTGTTCAAAATTGGCTATTTCTCAAAATTCAGGCGTATTTCGATATGTAAGTCCTTCGTTACTCCTCTAATATGCGTTGCGGAACATATTGACTATATACCCTTTGTTCCTCTCTAGATAAGCTTTCGATTGAGGTATAATATATATCTTTAATATGGGACTGAAGGGTCATAACAGTCCATTCCATTATTCAAAATATCCATTTCATTATTCAAAATTGGCTATTTCTCAATGTTCACGCGTATTTCGATATTTAAGTTCCTCGTTACTCCTCTTATATGCGTTGCGGAACATCTTGACTATATACCTTTTGTTCCTCTCTCGATAAGCTTTCGATTGAGGTTTACTATATATCTGTAATATGGGGCTGAAGGGTCCTACCAGTCCATTTCATTATTCAAAATTTCCATTTCATTATTCAAAATTGGCTATTTCTCAATGTTAATGCGTATTTCGATATGTAAGTCCTTCGTTACTCCTCCAATATAAGTTGCGGAACATATTGACTATATACCTTTTGTTCCTCTCTTGATAAGCTTTCGATTGAGGTTTACTATATATCTGTAATATGGGGCTGAAGGGTCCTACCAGTCCATTCCATTATTCAAAATTTCCATTTCATTATTCAAAATTGGCTATTTCTCAATATTAATGCGTATTTCGATATGTAAGTCCTTCGTTACTCCTCCAATATAAGTTGCGGAACATATTGACTATATACCTTTTGTTCCTCTCTTGATAAGCTTTCGATTGAGGTATAATATATATCTGTAATTAGGGGCTGAAGAGTCCTACCAGTTCATTCCACTATTCAAAATATCCATTTCGTTATTCAAAATTGGCTATTTCTCAATGTTCACGCGTAATTCGATATTTAAGTCCTTCGTTACTCCTGTAATATCAGTTGCTGAACAAATTGACTTGATACCTTTTGTTCTTCTCTTGAGAAGCTTTCGATTGAGGTATAATATGTATCTGTGATCAGGGGCTGAAGGGTCATTGCAGTCCATTCCATTATTCAAAATATCCATTTCATTATTCAAAATTGGCTATTTCTCAATGTTCACGCGTATTTCGATATTAAAGTCCTTCGTTACTCCTCTTATATGCGTTGCGGAACATCTTGACTATGTACTTTTTGTTCCTCTTTTGATAAGCTTTAGATTGAGGTATACTATATATCTGTAATATGGGGCTGAAGGGTCCTACCAATCCATTCCATTATTCAAAATATCCATTTCATTATTCAAAATTGGCTATTTCTCAATGTTCAGGCGTATTTCGATATGTAAGTCCGTCGTTACTCCTTTAATATGCGTTGCAGAACATATTGACTATATATCCTTTGTTCCTCTCTTGATAAGCTTTCGATTGGGGTATAATATATATCTGTAATTAGGGGCTGAAGGGTCATAGCAGTCCATTCCATTATTCAAAATATCCATTTCATTATTCAAAATTAGCTATTTCTCAATGTTTACGCGTATTTCGATATTTAAGTCCTTCGTTATACCTCTAATATGCGTTGCGGAACATATTGACTATATATCCTTTGTTCCTCTCTTGATAAGCTTTCGATTGGGGTATAATATATATCTGTAATTAGGGACTAAAGGGTCATAGCAGTCCATTCCATTATTCAAAATATCCATTTTATTATTCAAAATTGGCTATTTCTCAATGTTCACGCGGATTTCGATATTTAAGTCCTTCGTTACTCCTGTAATATGCGTTGCGCAACATATTGACTATATACATTTTGTTCCTCTCTTGATAAGCTTTCGATTGAGGTATAATATATATCTGTAATTAGGGGCTGAAGGTCTGTACCAGTCCATTCCATTATTCAAAATATCCATTTCATTATTCAAAATTGGCTATTTCCTCATTTTTACGCATATTGTGGCATTTAGGTCCTCCGTAAACCCTGTGATGGGCATTGCGAATCAGGATATAGCTATAGTGTCACAGTCTATTCTTTTTATATTTATTTCACTATTCAACGCTTGAATTTGAATAATGAAACATAAACTATTTCATTATTCATTATTCATTTTTGAATATTGAAAAGTGAATAGTGAACTATTCCATTATTCATTATTGAATAATGAATAATGAACTATGAATAATGGACGTACTTCAGCGCGGTCTTGAAAAGATAATCAGAATAATCAGCTAAAAGCCTATCGAGTATGGTCTCGTTTGTTTGAACAACCAATGATGAGGTAATTTTTAATTCAGCCTTATCTCAGTGATTTAGAATAATAAAATCCTAGATAACATATGCCAATGGCTAGTTTAATTTAATTATAGTCATAACTGTTTGAAGCACCTTTTAAAAACTAAAATACATCTATATATATAACTGTCAGTTGGTCAAAGATTTTTTTAGGGGGGGGGGCGGTAGTTGGCACACATGTACATATGAAAAAAGAGATGTAAGGTATTGTACTAAACTTTTGAGAAAGTTGTATATACTCGATAACAATAAAACACAACAAATCTAGATATTCCAATTTCTATATCATTAGTTAAAAAAAAAATTTCCAAAGTGGTGAAGAACAAAAGATCTGTCATTAACCATGCATGTTAAAACCGAATTCTTCAAAAAAAGAAACACATTGACAGATATGCCATCCACCATTACTTTAGTTGTATGTTGGGAAGACACTAGGCACTTTTTGTTACTCAGGGACACACATTAACTTCAAATTTAAAAGATTTTTTTTTTCAATTACATACAATGTACAGGAAAAACCTATTCTTTAAATCAACACTGTTTTAATGCAATATAATTTGACCATGTTGACCCCTTTTCTAGATTTTTTTTCTGAAGAGATGTTTATTGTAGATCATGTTGATGGTACAACCATATTTTAAATTCAATAAACAGATGACTACATGAAGAAATTAAAAAAAATCAGCGTTAAGAACATGAAGAAACTCACTGTCTTTTCATCATATAAAAGAATGTGAAACTGTTGTCAAGAGAGGCTGTCCATTTTATTTTGTATATTACCATACCCTTTTCATTAAATTGCTATATTAAAATATTTTAATATTTCATATTTTTAATTAAATTAGATTAATCATGTGGTCTTTGCTGGAAAGAATTTGTACTCATATATGCCAATATTTAAAGTTAAAAGTTTTAAGCAAAGATTTACAATATGCATAAAATTGAGAATAGAAATGGGGAATGTGTCAAAGAGACAACAACCCGCCCAAATAAAAAACAACAGCAGAGGGTCACCAACAGGTCTTCAATGTAGCGAGAAATTCCCGCACCCGGAGGCGTCCTTTAGCTGGCCCCTAAACAAATATATACTAGTCCAGTGATAATGAACGCCATACTAATTTCCAAATTGTACAGAAGAAACTAAAATTGAAATAATACAAGACTAACAAAGGCCAGAGGCTCCTGACTTGGGACAGGCGCAAAAATGCGGCGGGGTTAAACATGTTTGTGAGATCTCAACCCTCCCCCTATACCTCTGACCAATGTAGTAAAGTAAACGCATAACAATACGCACATTAAAATTCAGTTCAAGAGAAATCCGAGTCTGATGTCAGAAGATGTAACCAAAGAAAATAAACAAAATGACAATAATACATAAATAACAACAGACTACTAGCAGTTAACTGACATGCCAGCTCCAGACTTCAACTAAACTGACTGAAAGATTATGATTTCATCATATGAACATCAGGCACAATCCTTCCCGTTAGGGGTTTAGTATCATACCATCATAACATATATGAGAAGAACATAACCCGTGTCATGCCAACAACTGTTTTTAGAATAAATGTGTTTAGTTCCGATGCAAAGACCTTATCAATGACTCAATATTAACGCCAAAATATGCAATCTTTAATGACTTGACAACAGTATCGTAATTATATCCCTTCTTAATAAGTCTATTCAAAGGTTTTGTAAGTTTCTGAGGTGAATACTGACACCTTTGTGCTTTATAAAGAATATTACCATAAAAAATTGGATGTGAAATACCTGAACGTATTAAAAGTCTGCATGTTGAGCTATATTTACGAATAATGTCTTTATACCGATGATAAAATTTAGTAAATGTTTTGACTAGTTTGTGATATCGAAAACCCTGGTGTAATAATTTTCCAGTAATACATAAATTTCTCTCGTTAAAATCTAAAACATTGTTACATACACGAGCGAATCGTACAAGTTGAGATATATAAACACCGTAAGATGGTGACAAGGGAACGTCACCATCTAAAAACGGATAATTAACGATAGGAAATGAAAAATCATCCCTTTTATCATAAATTTTAGTACATCAAATGTACATTTGCCATGATCTGGCATGTAGAATGTTTAAAGCAAGTAAAAGAATAGACCACTTTCGAGTTCATCCGTCACCGGTAAAAACTCGTCAATTATACACGCCTTTATGACATCGTTTACCAGATTGAGGGAGTCACCTGTATCCCTGCACTATTTACGTTCATCAAGCGTCTTAGTGATCGTCAATGTGCAAGATAAACTAGAAATAATGGTTGTTTTGTAGGTACTAAATAACAATTCCCTAATGACAGCAGTGCCGATTTTCAATTTTGAGAATTCAATTTGCCGAATAATTTGTACAATATAGAATTATAAATTTCCAACCACTCGCTCAACATTGGAATGGATGTAACGACGCCCCTAAACGCACAAATGACGTTCACTAAAACCAGAGTTTTTGACGGAAATGCATGGAACTCGAAAGTTGTCTATTGACTTTATATGTGCAATATCTATAATAATTTATTTACAACACATGAGATTTACAACTATTTAATACATAAATCAGATGAGTTGAGCATGATACACAAATGACTTTCTCATGTACTTAGCATTCATGCATAAAACATGCGTTTACAATATATGTGATACACGCATGTATTTATTACGTGCTAAAACCGCATGTGAAGATCATGCATTTAACGCATTCTTCAGATACCGCATGATTTTCGCACGATTCACACATGATTTACGCATGTAATAGCCTTTATGCGTAAATCATGCGATACACGCATGTTTTAAACGTGCGAAAACCGTATGTGAAGATTATGCGATTTACGCATACTTAATATTTCGCATGATTCACGCATGATCCACGCATGACTTTCGCATGTAATGGCCATCATGCGTAAATCATGCTAGGCACTTTTGCCTGTGTAGTCTAACTCTCCATAATGCTTTATAAATCCGTCTAAGGTCTTTGCATCTGAAAATACAGGGATACAGGTGTTCACAAAATTAATACAATTGCATATCTCATATTGGAAGTTGTACTGCCTAATAAATTTGTATTTGTTTTTTTCTTATAGTGATTAAGATTATATTACATTGTCGACTGCTGTACCCCAATTTTCTGCTTTTTAACCTATTATGTCCGCACGCTTTGCACACACATTGTTGTCAAAATAATGAAACTCAACTGTCATAGAAGTGAGAGGTTAAGCTAGATATAACATATAAAAAGTTTAATCCACCATTTTCTACAGAAGAAGGTGCCAGTACCAAGTCAGGAATATTATTGTTGTTATCCAGTCTTTAAATGTGTTAGATATTTGATTTTGCCATTTTATAAAAGATTTTCCGTTTTGATTTTTCCTTGCAGTTTGGTATTTTTTGTTATTTTACTGTTTCCGTAAATAAACTGCATCCATAGTTCCATGGGCAATAGTTAGAAAAAAACAGTATATCGATGCAATTAGATAATAAATATACTTTGGATTCCAGTCATCGATAAATTCATCGATAAATCAGCAACAAAAGCATCAGAATCCTATTCATCTATTAATTCTTGTTATCATAATCATCATAAATAAGAAGAGCAATAAAGGTTTAATGATGTGTGTAACTGTATCTATCATTATCACCAAAAACAAAAAAAGATATATTTACCTAGTATATAACAGACCAAATTAATGCTTTGTAGGAATAGATATATCCATTTCTATTTCATATTCCAAACCTCCACTTTTCTGAATCAAAATACGTCCTCATAAATTAGACAGGAAACTGGATGTTGTCTACCATTTAACAAAAGATTTATTGTTATCAACAATAGGAAAGGGTAGACAAGTTTATATCATTTTACAGTTTGTAATATTAGGTAGATATACCTGTGGAAAAAGTATGTTTATGTTGCAATTTAAAAATATATAGTTTCCTTTGGTTTTTTTTTAATTACATGTGGGAAACAATGGCGGTAATCTACTTATAGATGTCAAGTTACCTTCAATAGGAATTTTCTTTAGTAAATACGAGTTGCTTGAATAAAAGTCGAATGGAAATTGTTATAATCATTGTGTAACATTTAATCGTGGTTAAATATTTTATCATATATACCAAAATTTATTAGTATGATAAAGTGTTGTTCAAAACAATAATGACATCAAATACAACATGAAGCGTAGTAGTAGTAACCCGTACCACCTTGCGTTGTATCGACTGCGTTAAGAACATTTTTAACAAAAAAGTGTTGTTATTATTGTAAGCTTTGGAAATTTATAGGTTTTATCGATAGTGCGAGACCTTCATGGTGAAACACTGAATTAGGAATAATCAAATCAAACGCTATTACTGTAAAATTTATATATCATAATGAGTTTTTTTAATAATTGCAATGGACTAGGTGAGTAATGCAACCGAAATATAGACCTTTAAGCAGTTATTCGGAAAAAAATTTAATTAACTTGCATTTTTATCCATTTTTTTTTAATTGCAATAATAAATTCACGAAATAATTTCTGCATTTACAGTATCCATATATTTATAGGAAAAGTTATTCTTTCTAAAATAATGGTATTAACTGGGAAATGATTATTGTTATCGTTATGTTACCATGGCGTTGTCATTTCTGTCTTGAGTTCTTTGTCATTTTTCAGTCAAACAGCTGTCTTCTGAAAATTCTATTTTCAATTATATCATTCAACTAAACATGCTAAACGCTTCATCGTTCCTCTCAACTAACTCAGATGCCCTTAGATAGAATAGATAATGATGAACAAAAAATAAAATAAAGGGAAACTGGAGAACAAAATAATGAATGCAGAAAATTTACCAGGGAAAAAATAATAAAACAGAAATGAGCCCTCCCTTTCCCACCCATAGGTTATAGTGGATGATACCAGCTTCGCAAAAAACATTTACCCTCTCATCGTATCTGGTATTGCAATTGTTTCTTTTGGAGTTGGATGTAATATTTTTTATTGTGTGTTACCTTCATTTGTATCTTCTTAACCGCTGTATGATACTTTTTAGCTCTTTTTGTGGGTTTTTACATGGTTAACTTTCCAATTTTATAATGATGAAATCTCGGTTATAAACTTAATAGCAGTTCAATTTATATTTAGGTACATATTGTTATTTTTATATGTTTCTTAACTTTAAAAAGTACTTAAAAATCTGTGTTAAATGTACCGTTAACAATCCTCCAATCGATACTATAGGAATGCGTGTTGAGAAATTAAATTAAAATCAATGGTGAGGCATGAACAGTAAGTTTGATTTTGTCATATCTTTTTGATGTTTTTTTTTTTTTTGGTGTAGGGGGTTCGTTTTTATCAATATTTTGCATTTTGGATGTTCAGACTAGTTTATACTTCTGGCGAGCTAGATATTGTTATATTGTAAAGACACCTGTTTAATTATTGTTGAGGACTGCATAGTTCATTGTTGATGATCAAACTCCTATATTAGACTATATCACAGCGTGGGGTGTTTTTTTTTTGTATTTTATTTAAAGATAAGTACTCATCTACCTTGAACAGAGGTAATCATGAACTTTCTCTTTTCTACAAAAAAAGCGATGCATTTAGATACATTATATATTATATCGAATAATAAGTCGAATAGAGACGGATAACAGATCGATATTGAGAATAAACCAGAGGCTCTCAATAGCCTGTGTCGCTCACCTGTATTTACTGATGCTTTGTAAATCATGTGAAATTAGGTTCAAACATAATTAATAGTATTATATTTTAGATATTATCAGATAATATAAGAATATCTAAGATAATAACCAAAAACCTGCAAAAATGCCTGAAAATAATCAATTCAGGGACAGCAACCCAACAACGGGTTGTTAGTTGTGTCTGAAATTTTGTTGGCAGATAAATCTTAATCTGATGAACATTTTTATGTCGTGTCAGATTTGCTCTAAATGCCTTAGTTTCAGAGATATAAGCCGAAAAATGCATTTTACCCCTATGTTCTGTTTTTAGTCATGTCGGCAATCTTGGTTTACAGGCGGGGTCATCGGAAACACTTTTGAAACTAGATACCCTAGTGATGATTGTGGCAAAGTTTGGTTAAATTTGGTCTAGTAGTTTCAGAGGAGAAGATTTGTGTAAAAGATTACAAAATTTTCGAAAAATTGTTAAAAAATGACTATAAAGAGCAATAACTCCTGAAGGAGTCGACTGACAATTTTGATCATTTGACTTATTTGTAGATCTTACATTGCTGAACATTAGTGTGGTTTACAGTTTATCTCTATCTATGATAATATTCAATATAATAACCCAAAACGGCAAAATTTCCTTAAACTTACTATTTCATGGCCAACACCCTAACCACGGGTTGTCCGATTCATCTGAAACTTTCAGGACAGATAGATGTTGACCTGATAAACAATTTTAATCATGTCAAATTTGCTCTAAATGCCTCGGTTTCAGAGATATAGACCAACATCTACATTTTACCCCTATGTTCTATTTTAGCCATGGCGGCCATCTTGGTTGGTTGCCCGGGTCATCGGACACATTTTTTGAACTAAATACCCCAGTGATGATTGTGGCCAAGTTTTGTGAAATTTGGCCTTGTTGTTTCAGGGGAGAAGATTTTTGTAAAAGTTAACGACGACGGACGACCATGGACGCCGGACGCCAAGAGATGAGAAAAACTCATTTGGCCTTTTAGGCGAGATGACATAAAAATTAAAACAAAACTACAGTTTACAAATACAAAACTTGCCTCATCTAATGGGTGTTGTGCATGTCAATTAAATGAAAATAATGTTTGTTTATATTTACAATAATTTCAGTCGTCAGAAATGTTATTAGATGTAGTTGATGAACAAACGAATACCACTGAATTATAGGCTTCTGACTTAGGACAGGAACATACAAAATTTAGCGGGATTGAATATGTCAGGGAGTACCAAACCCCTCAACGTAAACTAGGAAACAGTATCATAAAGACGTAGGTCTTGTGTGGACAAAATACACTTCTGGCGTATTAAAATTTTGAACTTGTTGCCTTTTGTTGGCTGTTGTTCGTGTGATTCTTTGTCAATTGTGTTCTCCAATTTATTTATATTGTAGTTTTGTGTTGTCATTTTGATGTTATATTTCACATTGTCATAAAAGTGCGAGGTTTGGCATGCCACAAAACCAGGTTCAACCCACCATTTTTTCCTTTAAAAATGCCCTGTACCAAGTCAGGAATATGGCCATTGTTATATTATAGTTCGTTTCTGTGTGTATTACATTATAACGTTGTGTCGTTTGTTTTCTCTTATTTTTGAGTGTAAATTCACATTGCGATAAGACGTGTCACGGTACTTGTCTATCCCAAATTCGTGTATTTGGTTTTGATGTTATATATATATGTTATATTTGTTATTCTCGTGGGATTTTGTCTATGTGTGTTACATTTTAGTGTTATGTCGTTGTTCTCCTCTTATATTTAATGCGTTTCCCTCGGTTTTAGTTTGTTACCCCGATTTTGTTTTTTGTCCATGGATTTATGAGTTTTGAACAGCGGTATTTACTGTTGCCTTTATTTACTTCACTACGTCTCAAATTTTCCATAACTCGTGCTAATCCTTGAAATAAAGTAAGTAGCTGCTATTGATACAATAAATAAGCTCATCATTGATCCAGAATTGAAAGGCCAAATTAAGTACAACGTTGAAGAGCATAAGGTAAATGATATTTTTAAAATGATTATAAAATTGCTATATAATTAATCTCAGGTGACTAGTGTTAACAATGCAATGTATTCTATGAAACAATAATAAATAGTTAATTTCAAATATACTGTGTTACACTGACAGAAAACGTATTTTAGCATATACAAAAATCACATTAAGAATGTTTGCTGTTTTTGTTTATATAAATAAATGAATTAAATTATTGGTGTACTTGGATATGCTGAATCTAACCGTGTATTTAGATTTTGGATCATAAAATCTGATTTCAATTTTTTTCAGTTTTTTTTTACCACATTTATTTTTTGACAGAAATGTAAAAAATGTTATCTGAATCCATATTCAGGGCTGTTATAAGCTTGAATATAGTGTAAAACTGTTCAGAATTTCAGAACGTCTGCGGTTGTATTTGAATTCGCCCTTCGGAACATTTGATTTACTTTTGCTTTGTCAGTTTCTCTTCGCATTATTTGTATTAAATGTTCCTTGATATATTTCACCTCTTTAAAAAAATGTGACCGCTTTACCTCCCTAACCTGTAATCAAAATAAAATTAAACTGTCTCCAAGTCATTTCTTCACACATTTATCTGGGGAAGTCGACTTAAATAACCTCGTCAACTGGACTTTAGAACGGCAGAAATGAGCCTCCATTGGATTCACTATGTTAACATATCGTTCGTTATTGTTAATGGAAATTTATGAAGGGGCAATCAGAAGAAGGCGCTCATTTATATGTCAAATCATATGGCTTATGATTTATCATGGTCCATATGTTTTAAGTATCACTCGTCTCAATTTGTCATTTCTTTTTATTTAGGTATAGAAATTGCATGATGCAGACGCATTTGATATTGGCTGTTAGTGTCACACCACCAAATCAATATCTCCCATTATAACCTTTGTTAAAGTAGTCCTACTCTGACACAAAATAGGGATTTTTGTGTTATAGTTTACTGAAACTAACAAACAAATTTGGAGAAATTAAACTTTTGGTGAAAGAGAAGTATGATTTTGAGCCAAATTTTACTTTTCTATGAGTTAATTAAAATAAATGATGATCAATGCGCTCCAAAGTATACTTATTTAAGATTTCCTGAAAACCAGGAGCTATTTTACCTAACCCCTTTGCTCAGCAAGAGTTTTGCAGTTTACTTTTTTGTTTTGAATTAAGTGGTTCCTGTTTTCTAGAAGAAAAATCATCATAATCTTACAAAAAACTAAATGTCAGATGAAAAATAAAATACAATTTCCTATGGCTATATCATGTATATTCAATCTTTTTCTTATGGAGGTGATATTCTTTATAAACTTTTCCTACCCTCAGTGAAAAAGAAAATGTCAATTAAATATATAAATGGGAACGTCATATCACCACAAAAAGATTGAACACGGTAAAATTAGTTAGAGATAACCCCTATATCTTACCTGTATGAGTTGTGGTCTAGCTCATACTCGGACTCCGAGTCAGACAGTAATTATTAAACTATATTTAGGGATTCCCTATTAATGCAGTATTTTCTATTTTGAAGTGATAGAAAAATTAATATCTTCAAAACTTTAAAAAAAGATGAAAATGACATTTTACACTACAGTCTACAGAGTCGCAAAGTCGAATCGTTTTTCATAAGTGTTTGGGTTTTTGAATTTTTTAGAGTTAAATAGCAACATACGTTAACTATAATAAAATTGGGAATAAAAATGGGGAATGTGTCAAAGAGATAACAACGCGTCTAAAGACTAGACAACAGCGGAATGGGTCATCGATGCAATGAGAAACTCCCGCTCCCGGAGGCGTGCTGCAGGTGGCCCATAAACAAAAATGTAGACTAGTGATAAAGGACGTAATACTTATTTCTGAAATATACACAAGAAAATAAAATTAAGAATACTTTAAGTATTTGTGAATGTGAATACATTCATAAATTACTCGGTTTTGAAGCCAATCAAAAAAATAGGATTCGTCCTTGTAAAAGTAGAAAAAAAGTAAATGTGCTCGTGAGGTGTTAACTTCGTCATCATGAAATAAGAAGGTAAGTTTACTATATAGCTTTAATCGCATAAATATACACTGCCAATTAGTATACAATTATCTGACCACATTCCCATGTACATGCGGAATGATAAGGTAATCACATAACCTTAGCATAACTTCGTTCCCAAAATTAACTATTCCAAGGCTAACAGTGTGCTTTATCTTGATCTTGTTGCAATTGTTATTCGTAATTTGATCTGCAGTGCTGTTCTTATTAAATATTTGAAATCAAACTAAATTTCACACATAATTTCTATTGAAAACTAAAAATCAAAGGTGCAATGATAATAATGCCTACCCACGCCATATCAAACACAAAATCAAATTTGGATTAACCTATGGAATTGATCAGGTTCAGATTCTGAGACATTTTCCTTAAAATAATATGCGAGGTTAAGGAGAAGTTGTGGATAAAACTGATTACCAAATAAAACAACGACAGAGTCCGGCCATGATTCGCTTAACGACATGAAATGTATTATTTGGTTCAAAAACAAGATTTGAGTTCACATCGGCAAACTTTCTATAAATTTTAACAAGTGGATGAGAAGGAATTGCAGATACAAAATGGGTACCCTTTCCAGATCAAGCGATGACAAATTCATAAAGGAAACTTTGAAAGAGTTTGTTTCAAACGCAAGTACAGAGAACCACAGTGGCTTTTTGCAGTGGAAACTCTAAAAGGTTTCATTTAGTTCTGATAAAACATTTAGGAGGAAAAGCTGATATTTTTTATCAAGTCTGGGGGTTTTCACAAATTGTTCATGTTGTTGTCAGTATAATGGAATTTTATGCGATTCTTATACCAGTGAGAGTTTTAGCTAGATATAAAACTAGGTTTAATACACAATTTTCTACATTAGTCTGACCAAAAGTTTAGAAGGAAAAGCTGATATTTTTTAAAGAAAATGATTGTACCAAATCAGGAATATCACAGTTGTTATCCATTTGCTATTTTACCATTTGATTTGAGACTTTCCTTTTTGAATTTTACTCGTAGTTCAGTATTTTTCAAAATTCTACTTTTTATTATAGGAACGCAAAAACAGTTTGCGGTCGTAAAAAACGATAGACGACGAAAAAAATACAAGTTCATGTTGATGAAACACTAAATAGAAAAGAGAGAGAAACATATACAATGTGCAAATATGATAAACATGATAAAGGTTTTGTTATTCTAAACTAAATGCTAAAATCTACTAACTATCACTTTGTACCACCAGCTTTAGAGAGCAAGACAGGAAGTTAATATAAACTAAAAACCTTAGTCTTCAAAGTCATTCTCAAATAAGCATATTTACAGTATGGATTAAATTCACTTTTGATATGTAATCATGGACGCATTGCACCGAAGTCGTAACCTTAACTTGAAACACCTGTTGATTTTCTCTCATAAATAATGCATACGATTGTTTATCAGCAGACATAAACTCCTTTATAAGTCCAACTAAAGGTCTTCCAATTTGGAGAGAAAAATGAACATCAACACTGTTATATTTATTGTCATAATATATGGCACCGGTTGCAGTGAGTATTGATTTACGCATAGGGATACACGAATAGATTTATCATTTCTTTTTACTTTAATCAAAATAATTTGGTTAAGTGATTCCAGTATTTACCAATTCCTTAATGTAAATAAATAACATTCGGCAAAAATAATAACATTATACATTTATAAAAAAATCACCATGAATGATAACAAATAGAATTATAAAAACAAAACTATGTTTTTAATTGATGTTTTACTTCATATTTATGTTAAAACATTCAATCTGATGATTTCACATAAAATCGGAGAGTAAGTATCTCCATTCACAACTTTTCTATTCGAACTCCGCTTTTTTTTAAACAAATGTCATATCCAATCAATCATGATATTTTTTTTTTAAATGAATCGTTTTTTGGTAAGAAATAACAATAACGATGGAAGTGATGTTTTAATAAGAAACGTTTAAATTATTCATTTGATTTTTGCAAGGCTACTTAATTTAGTCTCTAGTGTATAGCTATAGTTTATTGACAATCATACCACATTTTTTCATTATTTTGATTTATTATAAAAAAAAAATGTTCTTTTACCTGTGACTTTTTAGATTGATTGAAGCATGGCATTAATTTTCTGATTATAAAGAATGTAAACGTTTCTTTGTGATTCACTTTATTCGTCTAATTGTAATAGATATTGATTAAAAATTGGCTAAAATTAACCCATAGAGACAAAATATATGCATGGTCTAGGTCGAAATAACTCCTATGGGATAGCACATAATTATGCACAGCAAAAAACGCTTATCTGGGGTCTGTATTCGCAACGTTTGAAAGTTATAAAGTACTGTAGGTTATTTTATTGCGTGGTATCTATTTTAAAAAATGTTAAGAATCAAAAGACATTGTCAAAGCATTCAATTCATAAGGGATGACTGTTTTCAATGAATGTTTCCTCTGTTTCAACCTTGCGTTGCACTGAACAACTAATCACAACACATTTAAAACAGAGGATATTTCGATCATTCTGATTCAAACAAAAAGTCCTCTGAAACTGACATTATCAAGATGCTGGATGTTTTGATTGACAACATATGTGTTACGTTCGGAGGACGTGTTTTTCAACAGACTCAGCATTCCAATGGGAACCAATTGTGCCCCTCTCTTTGCCGACTTGTTTCTTTATTAATGAGGCTGATTTCATACAGGAACTACTTAGGAAGAAAGATAAGAAGTTAGCAATAACCTTTAACTCTACTTTCCGCTATATAGATTACGATCTTTTGCTAAATAATTCAAAATTTGGTGACTATGTTGAACGTATCTATCCCATCAAACTAGAGATAAAAGAAACAACAAACACAGTTAAGTCTGCCTCATATCTTGACTTACATCTAGAAATTGACAATGAGGGTCGGTTGAAAACAAAACTTTACGACAAAAGAGATGATTTCAGCTTTCCAAGTGTGAACTTTTCATTCCTATGTAGCAACATTCCAGCAGAACCTACATGCGGGGTATATATCTCCTAATTGATACGATATTCCCGTGATTGCATTTCCTATCAAGATGTTCTTGATAGAGGGTTGTTGCTCACAAGGAACTATTAAACCAAAAGTTCAAAATGGTGAATTTGAAGTCATCCCTTCGTAAATTTTACGGATGTCATCACGATTCGGTTGACCGTAATGGAAAGGAATGATTTCGGATATGTTCATTACGTCGTTATTATATACCCCTTCCCTCTTATAAATGTGACCTACCTAATTAGACTATTTACCGGATTTGTTATAACATAAACAACACGACAGGTGCCACATGTGAAGCATGATCTGCCTACCATACCGGAGCACATGAGATCACCCTAGTTTTAGTGGGGTTCGTGTTGCTTATTCTTTAGTTTTCTATGTTGTGTCATGTGTTCTATAGTTTATCTGTTTGTCTTCTTTCATTTTTAGCCAGGCGTTGTCAGTTTTTTTTTCAATTTATGAGTTTGACTGTCCCTCTGGTATCTTTCTTCCCTCTTTTACATTTATATATAAAATTTGTAATATGAAATTATGCATGCATTTTGATAGTCATTTCGAAAATGGGAGTCAAAGAGTAATTTATTACACCGGGGATCAATTCCGAATGGCAAATGATACATACCATTGTTTCAATATTCGTTAAATACTGACAAAAAAAGATGAGTCTCAAGTTTTGTCCACCAATGGGTCTTCCAAAAATCCGGCACACGGAAGCGTGCTTAGACTGGCACTAAATGAAATTGTGAATTAACCTAAAATGTCCGTATCGTACTTATATATAAACAATTCGTGTAACCCAATCATAATCTTTCATGTTCATATTTCTCAGTATATCGAATGGCAGCCGTGCAGAGGTATTTGTGTTTCAGTCGGTTCATCGAAAATATAGCCATGAACATCTAAAGAGTACAAACCTTTTTTTCATGTGAAACAATTTTTACGGACTCTTAGTTTTGACTTTTTAATCAATAGTAATTTGTGTAACAATGATTTTTTTTTATGTTTTGCAATTTAAGACGGGAATGCATTGCAAAATACAGATAGAAAAATTCGACAAGTGGTGAAGAATACAAGCACACGATTGACGACTCTCAATGGTATATAGGTTATATATATTTTTTTTATTCTTTCGGTTTAGAAAATTGTTAGAAATGAAGTTGCAATGTAAGATATTTGATGCAAAGGTAAAATACAATATGCAGAAAAATCAGGACCAAACATGTAATTGGTTTATAGTTCAATTATTTCACTGAAAAAAAGATATAACGGAAAATAGAGATAACAGCCACCAAGTGGCTAATTTGTTTCTTATAGATGTATAATATTCATAGATTTATAATTTGAATTTTAATTAAGATTGGTAATAACTAAAAGATATGAGAGATTGTGCTATGCATACATGACATAGTAATAGTTCCCAACATCGATATATATATATCATTTGGTATCAGATGTATCCGCGAGTAAAATAATTACGTCAATATGTATAACTTAGATCTCCTTTGGAACAAAACAACAACTTAGGAAAACAAATTGTCGACCGCTAAATGGGGTGGATAAGGTTAATCGCGAAAAAACATATCTTCGAAAAAAAAATTAATTTACAGTATTCAAACAATTCTTTATGTATGTTTACTTTCGTCATTATTTTTTCTTCATACACGATAAGAATCACAGAACTGAACCATGTCGAACATGAACTAAACTATGATACTTCTGAATCAAACAGTGACACTTAACTGTCAGTAATCGTAAATTGTGTGCAAAGGAAGCTATTTTTTTCGGGAAAATTGGCGGCATTTATATTCTATATTAAATAATTTGATGGTACAGACAGTAAACAAATCCTTTTTGATTACTTTTAAATTTTGATTTTTCATATTTCAAATGAAACTATATCTTAGGAAAATGAAGTATTATTGTGAATCAAAACAATGCATATGTAATACACATTCAAATTTATTAATACATTAACTATTAACAAAGATACATACCAACTAGAATGCATGTTCAGAAGTTCCTTTAGCAAACAATGATAATGTTAATATTGTATCATTGTTTTTCATTGAAAACATTTAACACAATCATGACCAACTGAACCAAACTATAACAAATTGATTACTTTGATAAAGGCTTATCGATATCACAAAGTTATTACACGTAAGAATAATAACACAAAAAACACGACAGTATTACCAGTGAGAATAATTGCACACAACACTATAACTGATTGTACATATTCAAACTTTTCATAGTTACAGATCTGATAAGGACTCACCTTTTTTCTGCTGCTAATTAAATTTGATCACAACCGTCGATTGGTGGAACACATTCTAATAGATATCCCTTATGACGTCATTGATATTTATTTCAAATAATGAAATCAGATGTAAGATTATAGTTACTGTTCTGATAGCCTAAGTAAAAAATAAGTGGAAACAGTATAAACCTTTTCGATTATTTGCAGGGGACAGCGATGAAACTTATAAGTATTTTCGTTTATTTCCGAACTTTAAATTATGTAAAGTACAATAAAGATTGTCACGACACAAATTTTCATTTTAGATTTCAACAACACAAGGAAGAGATTGCTTATAGGGTTACAGTTCGCAAATGGAAGTTCAGCTGAGCCAGGTTTTTATCATCCAACATAACATTTCATTTTCGATATTAAGAATTGATATCATATATCATAATTATACAAGTAGGGTGTATGTAATGATTTACGGTTTTCTAAATTTTACAAGGGACGCTAACACCGAAACATTTAAAGGCCAGGGATGTATTAAAATAGTTCAAAAGCCTACATTAAGTAATTTAGCGCTGATACTAGCGCTTAACAGATTATCCGTTTTCTGTCAGAGATATAATTATAATCAAAATGGATGCTTAATATTAATGTATTAATTCTGACTAAATCTTACCAATTTTTATTTTAGTAATTATGAAAGCTGACATGACTCTAGCATTACAGTCAGAAATTGTTAAGTATGCAGTTGAAGCAGTCGACAATGGCGCCGACCACGCAGCTACCTATATTTGTAACAAGTTGGAGAGCATTCATAGTGGGACTTGGAATTGTATTGCAGGCACTTCATTTTATTCATTTGTTCACCATGCTGACAGATACTACTTTCTTTTCAAATTGAAATCTACCTACTATGTGGTTTATCGAACCTAAAAACATATTTGAATTAATAAATAAAATAATTGGTATAAAGGATGTTTTAATCTAACACGCAGCTGACCCGGAAGAAGTCCGCAGTTATGAAATTAACCAATTTTGGATTTTCGGAAACTGCCTTAGTTTTTTAAACAATTAACCTAAGAAAAATGTTTGAGGCTGTTCCAAATGGCTTATTGATTAACCTAGTTGGATGCTTTTAGAACAGATTCATTATAAACATATGCTCATAATATCGAGTGTAATTGCATTATTTATCTCATCAAGAATTCATCTTATCAATGAAATGTCATGAATGCAATCCTGTTAAGCACATTGTTAAGGGGCCTTGGTAGCCGAAAGTTCTAAGTAATCGAACTACTGTATCACTAGCTTATCAATACTGAGGTTATCATTTCGAATCCCGCACGTTGCAGATGCGCTCGATCCTAATCCTAAAGAAGTGGATTGTGATTTTCCCTGCCGCAGGCTTTGATTCCCTCCAGTGCATTCTGGCTTCTTTCAACTTAAATAGTTTCTGCCTCAAAAAAGCACAATAGTGCGGAAAGTAATCAATCAATCGAATTAAGGGCAAGTATTTGTAATATCTACATGTTTGTCGTCAGAAAACAAAATCAATAAATAATTGTGAAGGTGTCAGCGGGTAAATTCTCTAATTTGAAGATGTATACGATACAAAGGTCAATTGGTAGAAAAGCATGCCAGTTTTGTTACATCCTATATCTCTAATTACTAGGAGCTTGTAGTGATTACATAACTGATTACGATCAATTTGTACGGTTAACTGTTGAATAGTACCTGAAATTAGATTAATTTGTTTTGTAAAAACTTCGGGTTCTGATAAATAATAGCTGTATCCATAATGTGAATCAGAATCTTTATTACTAGTAATCAGTTTACCCTTATATGTTTTAATTTTCTAATCCAGTTTTCAAATGTTTTTTTTTTTTATTTGAATGGTGAAGTTCATTTGGCATCGGCTTACAGTGTTTATATATCAAAACTCGTCCGCTATGTCTGTGTCTATTGTAACGTTTTCGATTTTGATTACAATGTACAAATGTATGACTGGAAAAAGAAGGGCGAAACGGGTATATTATAAAATCGGAGATTTCGTTACCACTAATTACTTAAAACATTTACTAAAATACAAAAAAGAAGATGTGGTATGATTGCCATGAGGCAACTCTCCACAAGAGACCAAATGACACAGAAATTAACAACTATAGGTCTCAGTACGGCCTTCAACACTAAAATCTTCCAAAGATAAGAAAATTGGGTTTTGAAGTTTGCTTGTACCTGAAGAAAACTTACTTAAAACGAGATTGCACATCCTCATTTTTCCGGAGATGTTGTTTGTCGTGCCCTGCAATTTAGAAACGACTCACGTAAACTTATATATCCTTCAAATAAACTAATTCTAAAACACTACCCATTCAACACTGTATTTACACCTCTGAATATTTGAAGTTTTCGTTTGTTATAATATTAATTTATTATCAATAAATAATTTATTATTGTTATACACACTATGGATATGTAATCTGTCATGGCATTCCAGAAGGTCATGTTTTTCTCTCACTCTTAATGACGTCTTTACACTGAATCCAACAGATGTTGGATGTGAAATTATTGATAATTTAGTCTTAGATGCATATTTTTTTATATTTTGTTTTTTACTTATTTTGAACTATTTTTAGTAACTTCGAGTACTATCAGATTTGTTGTTAATGTCTTTTTGTTGTTGGGATGTACAAGTATCTGGCAACATTCACTCTGATTTGTTTGTTAGATGTATTTCTATATATATCCATCTGATGAGTTAAGCCTTTTTTCAGCTGTTGTAATTTATAGTCCGTAACACCACGGTCTAAGGTTAAGGGTGGTCCCGCTTACACGTTTAACGCCACCACATTCTGTATGTATGTGCCTGTCCCAAGTCAGGAGCATTACTTGAGTGGTTGTCGTCTGTTGAGGTGTTACATATTTGTTTTTCGTTCCTTTTTGTACATTAATTAGGCCGTTAGTTTTCTCGTTTGAATTGTTTCACATTAGTCATTTCTGGGCGTTTTAATTGCATATATTGTTAATTTGTTACATCTAAAATAATGACATATTCAAACTGGATATTAAAGAAACAATGAACTAGTTAATTGAATTACATTACACACTTTAACAGCTGAATAACGTTCTGCGTGAGTCAGAGAAAATTTAACTTCTTTTTATAATGATAAAAACCATGTAAAAGAACGTTTTTGTTCATCATGTTGATGCATGCAATTAAAAAGAAATAAATGTACACATAACTGCCATTAGTGTCCTTGTGCTATAATTGCTCTATGCCTGTTGTCTCTTTAATAAATTTACCTTTACATTCTCAATTTTATCATATCACACTTCCTAGATGAATAATTTTAAACGTCAAATTCCTTTCACTTAAATAACTTGTCGTTAAAGGTAAATGGGTGAAACTGTCATACAAGTGAGAGGTTTAACTAGCTATAAAACCAGGTTCAATCAAACATTTACTACAAACGAAAAGACTGTACCAAGTCAGGAATATGACAGTTATTTGTTTGATGTGTTATAGCTTTAGCTTTTGATTTTGTTCTTTTTTATTAATTTTTTTTTAGACGTCGTACATCATGAAATATTTTCTCTTTGCCAATGAAAAACATAAAATCACAAAAGTACTGAACTCCGAGGAAAACTCAAAATGGAAAGTCCCAAATCAAAAGGCACGTGAGAAAATTCTGTCTACGAGATGATAGAAAAAACACTATCATCCAAACAAAAGACGCGTGACATCCAATATGAAACTATACTTACATGCATTTTTACACTTGGAACTTCCGTCATTGGACTTTCCAATACACACCATTCCACTTCCGCAATTATGATCTGCACGAGCCTTAAATATATTTTCAAAATCGAATGAGTATGATATGAACGTAAATGTATAGAAATGAGGTTTATACGTATTTTATGGAAATTCATATTAAGGGAGTTCACTTCTCAGTTTCAAAATAATTAACTTTTCGAAACACTAGTTTATAGTAATAGGAAATTAATAAAGAAATTAAAAGAGCAAAAAAAATATGTATGTCAATGTGGTTGCTTTTCGAGATATTAGCCATTGAAATTTTGGCTTGAAAATATTATCTCTTGACTTTTCATTGCTTTAGATTGACAAGTTAAAGTTCTCAAAAGCTATTAAAAAATAATCTAAATTTCATAAGACTTTTACAGATGGCTTATCATTATACATGTAAAAGATTTATAAAAGAAAAAAGGGGGTCAATGGGCATTTTTTTAAGGGAATCAAATAGACTAAACCAAAGGATTCCAAAAATTTGACAAACATTACAAAACATGACAAGCGAAATTCCTTAAGTCAAACCGAATTGCATTTAGCGATTATTTCAAAAACCATGTTCACATGCAGAAGAAATCACAACAACATGAACACAGCACTATTAAGTGTCTACAATTTGTACACAGGTTGACAACCATTTTGTCTTTTGTCGGATAGTTAATTTTATTGGTAATAAGACCATTTTTATTATTTAAATGTCCACATGCAATAATGGTAAAACTCTAGTAGTCAACTCTTTGGGTACTGTCATTAATATTATTACAATTGAAATATATTCTAACCATAATGTGTTTTTATTTCACCATGCACAACAAGCGAAATTTAAATCATTCGACAGTTTGAATTCAACCAGTATACACGTTTAATTTTCATTATTGATAAGGTTTTTTCAAACATGTTTAAGTCCAACAATGTTTTGCTGCTTGCAATAATACTGTTAGATTGGTGATTCTGTGAATATGCCAATAGTTACCGGGTACCAGGGTTATAATTTAGTATGCCAGACGCGTGTTTCGTCTACATAAGACTCACCAGTGACGCTCAGATAAAAAAGTTATAAAACCGATCAAGTACAAAGTTGAAGAGCACTGAGGAACCAAATTTCCAAAACGTTGTGACAATATGACTTTCTGTCTGCTTTAAAAAAGTTTGTTTATGTACGTATGAACATTTTTGTAAGTAAAATCATCTCCTCGCATCCTTTTTAATAAATTTATTTGAAAGAGGCTACGGTGATCGAGTTTTCCTCATTATCTCAAGTGTTTGATTACTAGTAAATTAACACCGAGATTGGAACTTCGACCACAACTCGTTGCGAGATGGTATCTATTCTGGACCGTATTGCAATTATTTTCAGATTTCTTAAAAAGGTACTTCAGCACCGACTACCAAAACGTGTCACTATGATATAACCAAGATAACATCGTATTAATTGTACAATTGATGATATCATATCTTTATTATTAAAAACAAATGATAATCACCATTGATTGTGTTATCTGGAATAAATCACATTTGGTAAAGTACATTATAATTTCCAGTGATTATGACACAATGTTGACATGTGCCCTTATTTCTAATATCTTTACCATTATATGTGTGTGTTTAGCTGATTAATTGTTCTCGATGTAATGTAGTTGATGCAACTCCTGTACAAATTAAACGTTTTACTTGCTTTGAACATGGTTTGATCACCTATAAAAGGCCCCGAAGTGACAACTGTTATGAGTCCGTATTAAGTCCTGTTTCATTGTAAAATATTTAATCAATTTTCTTTTAATTTATACATAACTAATCAATATCATCTTTTTGTTACATTTATCATACAATTACTGAAAACATGAATTTTTATTTCAGGATATGTCGCTTTCCCCGAAAAAGGTCTGTAAAATTCTAGACAATTGTACACACTGTGGTGAAAAGTTTCCTGACGGAGGTATGACTGTGATAATAACCTTCATTGAATAAATGTATTGAAAAGGAGGGACGAAAGATAGTCAAACTGATAAATCAAAAATAAACTGACAACGCAATGGCTAAATGAAAAAGACAAACGGACAAACAATAGTACACATGACACAACATAGAAAACTAAAGAATAAGCAACACGAACCCCACCAAAACTTAAGGGTGTTCTCAGGTGCACCGGAAGGGTGAAAGTGCATACTTTATAAATATTCGGGATAATGTTGATAAAATTGATCTCAGTTCAAACATCATGTTTTAATTACATTATTACAATCGTCATTTAAATAAAAAAAAGTGTTGCAAAAGATAAATCAGCGATACTTAGGGAAGATTCTAACTGATCACTGGAAAACAAACTGACAATGCCATGACAAAAAAACAAACAGAAACAAAGTGTACAAAACACAGCATCAACAACGAAAGACTGAACAGCACAAAACCCTATGATACCCGGGGTTATATCAGATGCTCGTGACACTAGTCAAATTCAATCAGTACGCATATACAGGAAATATACAATCAATGATGTTCTTATAGTTTCGTTGGTAATATATATCTTGTGTTCGAAAACGTGTCTTAAATATACTTTCAATTGATGATATATGCTGAAATATAATTAGTGAGTGAAGCTCACAGAAAATCTGATGAGTTTTGAGGTTTCATTCCTATTTCTTACAGTTGTAGCAGAGAGAAAAAAGAAAATTGAACCGCCACCTGCGATACATGTTTGTTCAGAAAAATCTACCACTAAAAAATACAAAATGAAACGCTCCGTCTCTCTTTATAGTACAACGTCTGGAAAGCCGAAAACAGGAACAACCAAACACGATGGTAACATACATTATTTCACACCCTCAACCTTCAACCAAAAGAACAGTCGCTTTCTCGATTTTGAAAATTATCGCATTTGTTTTAGCAATTAGTTATTTTTCAATTCATGTAATTAATCAATAAAAAACTTATATTGCTTTAGAAATCAGTGTAACATTTTTAAACGGACAGATACTCATTTCGACAATAAATGTGTCTTTAATTAATTTTATAATGTTAAATGACAATATCATAAACTGATTTGAAGAGCTGTTATATTAATGAACAAAATGAGACGTTAAAACAATAATTTGACACGGAACCTGTATTAGGAATCATTATATTCTTGCCATATCTAGAAATTATTTTGTATAATTTATGGCCGCTAAATTTATAAAAAAAAAGAAAGTCAACCAGAAGATGTTTATCGAGTCAGTTTACATAATACAATTTTAGTTAGTCAATATCACTACATTTTCATCTTCAAAAGTTTTGTTTTGTAACCAGTTATATGAGTTGGGGAAACATTATTGTAACATTTCCATTGTCAACGTTTATGTCAAATTTGAGCATATACATTCTGATGTATAGAAGAGTATTTTGTAAAATATTCAAAAAAACTGACATCATTTCGTTTAAAAATGATGCATCTATATAGCTTTTCGAGAGCCACACTCATCAGGAACGCTCAAAGCCGAATATTTGAAGGTCAAGGATGTATAAGAAATGAAACAAATTATTCCTTTATTAAATCAATTTTTGTGATAAATAAACTATTAGAAGTTCATGTTATATATAAAATATAGAATTATTAATTGAGCATATGCTAATCCTATTAAGTGTGATTATCATGCATATTGATTTAGATTTAAACATTTACGCATTTCCCTAAGCACAATAAATAATTTGATGTCCCTTTAACAGTTTTGTGTTCGTTTTTCGATGGAGAAAAACATAAAGTATGTACAAGTAGTGTGTGGTTTCCCTGTTAGGAAATTTTAACAGGTTTTTTTTTTATACTTTTCCAGATATCGACATCAGCAATCAGGCATCGAATCGCAGTTCCAATTATCTTAACGTAGAATTGAAAGGTATTATTTGAATAAAAAGCAAGAATAGAATAAAACATGAAATTCTTTATACAAGAAATGCATTTTCATTTTTGGATTTATAAACGGAGATAAAGCCACCATTCTTTGTCGCATATCATTATATATTAGACATGTATACACATGGTCCGAGTACACAGTTATCGTCCCTTGATGTTCGTTGTCCACGAATGTAGTCCCTAGTGTGGACAGTGTGTTACTTGCCAATTTTGTTTATACCCCTTTCAAATGTATTTCTCCATGTTTTATGCCTCAAATAGTACGTCAAGGGATGAAATGACACTGCCAAAAAATTGGGTAATGAATTTTAAAGTAAAGTAGTGATTTGGTCCAGTTGAAAAAGGTTAAAAATTAGCACTTCGGAAGCTGTCAAAAGATTTCAAGACCCCCTTAGCATGAAATTGTCCATATTTTGAGTTAGAGCTGATGAAGTTTTCTACAATTTTGATATAATTTGTCCTAAAAGTAGTACATAACACTGTAAAAATATTGAGAAAGCGCAGGTGGGATTTTTTTTATTTCCATTTATTGTCTAAAAGAAATGCACTACGAAATAACTGTGTACTCGGACCTACATGTAAGAGGTGAAATCATGAAAAGTAGAATCTGTACTTTGGAAACTTCCCTGAATGATTAAATGGTTTCAATATGTCATAAAAACATGACATATTGAAACCATGAAACTAAAGGATTTACACTTTTATTTGATAGAAATTCTTCAAAAATGACCCATTTTGGCATTACATGGTCAAAATGAGCATTTCAAACCTTTTTCAATTTTGATGCACAAGTGTCATTCTGACTTTCTACCTGACAGGTTTTCATGAGTCAATATTTGTGTTTCTATAATTTAATACAGTTGTATAACTCATTTGTGAACTTTGAATCTACAGAAAAGATGATTATCTCAGATAATGTGTGCAAAATGTGTTGTATAAATGACCCTCGTCTAACGCCCTGTTTGGATCAAGTTAAATGTGAGGAGCTTGGTACATAAAAGTTGCAGTCCATAATAAAGATTTCACTAAATTTGTATAATAAGCACTTTATAATGTCTTTTGTACCTGTTTCATTTCACATAATATCTTTCTTTTCTTCTGTAGGATAGCTAGTGGTTCAAATATAAGCCTATTGCGACTAAAAGGGCATGCAAGTTTTTCACTAAAATTTGAAAAATGTTTTCATCTGACCATACTGTCTGCAAAAAAAGTTGAATTCAAGAGTTCTTTTGTGCTCATATCTATTGTATCATGTAACCTGAGTATAGAAATGATGAAAAAGACACAATTTTTTATTTCCTATAGCTTCAGTATGCATTTTTAAATGTAAATATGTGCTACGGCCTAAATTGACCCTAAATTATTTTCTGCCTTACTTGGCCTAAGACCCTTTTAAACTAATATGATATACTATTTGTAATTTTTCTTTCCATTTAAAGTACATTAAATACATATGCAAGGATTATTTATAACCAAAAAACTTCACAAATTAAAAATTGATGGAAAATATTACATCTTCATGTAAGGCCACCCTTCATTGGAAAACCTCCATTTTTAGGCACAGGCTCAAATAAATTTGACTTTTGAATAATTATGCTAAGTCTAATAGATCAAATGAGTATTGCATTGCTCTTAATAATGATATATTATATATTTAGGCATTTAAAAAGTATTTTTTTGCAATACTTTGATTTTTAAAGACCCAAATGTTGATAGTTGAAATGTTTCAATTTTAACGTCAAATTTTAACACGCAATGTTGAATATAGAAATTATCATACTGTCTATAATATTATTGCTATTGCCATGAAACTTTGCAAACAGTCTCATAATGTATTAAGCTTAGATCATACCAAGTTTTATTAAGATTGGTCAATTTTTTCTATCCTATTAGGTCCGAGTACACAGTTATCGTCCCTTGATTTTCGTTGTCACTACGAAATAACTGTGTACTCGGACCACATAGTTGCTTTACCAATTGTTTTATACAGCTAATATAGTTCGTACACTTAAAATATAAACCAAAAGATAGAAAAAGAATATTCAAAACTATAAGTCGAAAAAAAGGCAACAGTAGTATACCGCTGTTCAAAACTCATAAATCGATGAAAAAAAACAAAAACAAATTGGGGTAACAACTAAAACTGTGGGAAACGCATTAAATATAAGAGGAGAACAACGACACAACATCAAAATGTAAAACACACAGTATCAAAAAGATACTAACAATGCCATGACATTAAAAGAAAATGACGACTGGAAGGGAAACATATCCTGCTACACTAGTGGCACCTGTCGTGTTACTTAAATATTTACAAACCCGGTAATGAATCTCATCCAAGGAAAAGAGGACGATAAATGAAACATGTTCTTAAACTCAGAACTCAATACTTATCATACTATTGCAGGAACTTTTTGACAAAAGGATTTTTGTTTGTAGATAACTATGTTGAAGCAATACGCGATTTTGACAAAATGAGACCTGGAGATTTAACCATCCAGACTGGTGACATAATTACCCTTGTAAGGGAACACGATGTTAGGTACATGGAAGGGAGACTTGGGACAGAAGAAGGTCTTTTTCCTGCTTCATACGTAAAGGCATGCAATGAACAAGGTATACAATAAATGCATTCCAATGTGTACATGAGGAATAACACTTGTTTTTCTTTCAGAATTGTGAAAAAGTAGCAGACTGACATGACCACATATGAAAAAGTGTTAATAAAGAGCCTCTTCATTTGGTTTTGGATTATGTGATAACTTCTACAACCCCATTAGAAACCTCAATTAAATACGGTTGAATTTTCTCTTCCCTTCGGTGAACATATCTGCAACATTAAAATGCGTTACACAAATCTGGAAGTTATCTCATTTCCCACAAAAGTAGTATAAGTAATTGAAAAGGATACTGTAAATTCTGAAATTATTGCGTGCAATTATTATTGCGAATTTATCATTTAAGACTGAAATACGATTTTAATGTTTACGATGTTGAGAAACATCCTCTATTTAACAGGATTTTTCTCAAAATCGTAAACATTAAAATCGCATTTCATATAAAATATTTCAAAATCGAGTTTAAATTATTGCGGTAATAACTCTGTCGCATTTTTCGCAATAATAAAAACCTCGCAATAATTTCTGATTTTACAGTAGATGTTTCCGTTAAATCTTCTACCACTGAAAAAACAGAGTTAGAAAAGCAGTAAACTTCTAATTGCGATGATGACATACATATCTCCGTTCAAATCTTCACATCGAATTGTATGATCTGTATGCATTTATGATTTCTGATCATGAATATTCGAAATTCCATTACCTCTAATTGTGAATACCGATTTTTCCAAATACTAGTACAAGAATCTAAATAAATGCTCAAAGTTATGTCAAGTTCGATGGATTTAAAAAAAACGAGGACACTGTTGACTGCTTTGTCAGTTGGTTAAGACATAGAGAACATTTTGATTTTCTTTTTTTTTACTCTATGTTCTGAAGGTTTTTGTAATAATAAGATAAGTACTTATGATTGACAAAGAGACAACTCTCTACAAGAGACCAAATGACACAGAAAATTTAATTAACCATAATAGAAAGGTTTAATCGTCTTTGCAGGTAGCCTCAGCTCCGGTCAATCATCCCATGACAAGTCTGAGTACTTCAACGTCGATATGAAAGGTATAAATCTTATTTAAAATCTTTACTATTCAAAAATGAAAATACCTTCTTTTTCTTTGTTTACACAGTTGTTTGTTTCTATAGTGATTGATATTATAACATCTTGTTGACTGCTGTGTGCCTGTTTCGTCATTTTTACCAATTATGTCTGTTTGTTTTGGTCACACATTGCTGTCAATATCATGTGACTGTTATACAGGTGAATGGTTTGGTTTGTTATAAACCACGTTTAATCTACTCTTTTCTAAATAAGGAAATACCTGTACCAAGTCAGGAATTCGAAAGTTTTTTTTCCATTCGTTTGATTTGAAAACCTATTGGTAACCTTCGGTCGTTACCTGCCCTTTGATTGGTTGTTGTCTCTTTGATATAATCCCCCTTTACATTCTCAATTTTATAAGAAAAGACTTGCGATTAAAAATACAGTGAAATTCAAAACAAAAATAAACAAATTAATCACTAAGAAATAATGCATGGCACCCGTAGATTTGTTTCGATTTAACCATTGGTTGGGCTTTTATATTCGATTATTTTACACTGAGCGTTATGTCGTTTCTAATTGAAAACATTCTGTAATTTTGTTAACCGTGAAAGCCCTGTTCCTTTTTATCATTTGTTTATAATAAAAGTAATATTATATAATTCTATGATTACTTTTTTCAATCGCATTTTTCACTTATATATTTTTTTCCATTGTAATTTTTTTCGTTCTGAGGCGTACAAGAAGCTTTGAGACGCCCGGTATTTACATTCGAATTTTTGCTTACAGAAACATACTTGTGACGTCACCTTGTTTCATTGCCATGCCCAGACAATAATATCATTTTGCGGAATTTTCGTTCTATGAATTTAACCATGAAAAATGAACTGATTTGTTAATTTTGCTGTAGAATAGAGATAAATATATTGTATCTGAATGGCCTGCATATACTTGGAATTTTGATGTTGGAAATTGAGAATATCTGGCTGTATAAAAAAGTTAGTCATAACGCGGAACAGCCGTTTTTGTGTATTACTGCGTTTGCGCTAAAGGTAGATAGATTGTGATTATACTGGGTAACAAGTTGTTCCAGTTATACCACCAAGAAAACTTAATCGTAATTTAAGTTTCCCGACTGCAGGACTTGATCAAGGTATCTTAAATATTATAAATAAATAAACATGTTTAAGGTGGTACCAAACACTACAGGGAAATAAGTCTGTAAATCAGCTAAACGTTTAAATTACGTTGTGTTGTTTAGAGAATATTAAGCTTTTCAATGACCATGATAAGTTTTTGTCAAACTGCTATAAAACAAGTTTAATTTTCCTGATAAAACGGTTGGTTAAAATTTTTTGAAATTTTTATATTTCCGTTTAAGAGTCAAAGTAAATATCTTGTAAAAAAAATTTATGAAAATTAAATAAGCCACACTAATTTTAATTTTAACGATATGTATTACATGTATGGTTAAATGTATTTCTTTATTGACCCATTAACTTGTATGCTTTAAGCAAAGATCAATGAAATAACCAATGTGTATGTCCAAGTTGTCCATTTTAACAATAAATGTCTCTAAGCTGATGAACGAGGCCAAACTATTTGAAAATCTACGACTTATTAAGGCGAAGTGTACGTAATTGCACGCCTCTAGCGGAATACGGGATTAAAAACGTTCGTCGTTAGTTACGCAATCTCCCTTACTTCAAGAAAGGGCACACAGAAGAGAAACTACTTTCTGCGGTCTATAATGAATCCAACAAGCACTCCTATGCTTCCTTAAACCTCATAGAAATTATCTTAATAACTCCAATTAGAAATCACAGCATTCTGTACGTTGTTGTGTGTGCAGCCTAAGCCTGACTTAAAAACACTGGTTTTTTTTTGTTTTAGACGCGTAGGAGAAGGCATTTCGTGTTTATGATATCAACAGAAAGAAAAAACGCCTCACAACAAAATTATAAACAAATAAACATGTAACAATTTTTCTTCTATTGATATCAAATGAATAAAAATGAAACCTGAATTGACCCAACAATATCGTTTTAAAAAGCCGTAGTCTTGAACGAAAAACACAGTACTCAACGTAAAGTTTAAAATAGGTTACAAATAATTAATGAAAGACGTGTGAATTTAATTATTTAATTAAAAAGACGTTTAAATGTTCGTATTTTGTGCAATTGAAAAGTTTTAAGGACATGATTTATATTCATATAAGAAATCAGACGATACCAAGAGAATAATTTGACCACTAGTGCAACACTTACAGGTCGGAAGAACAAAGACGGAAAACAAACAAAAAATAAACAAATTAGGCCCCAAAAATTATTCAGTAACTTAAACATTTATCTTAAAATAAGTAAAGATTATGTCATTCAACTCCCAGTTTTCAACTTTTTCTACATGTGCAGAAACTAAACAGGTGTCTTCTATTATATTTATGGGAAAACTAAATCTAAATTTCGAACCATATTGAAATTAAAGTACACATGTAAGATAAAATATATATAACATGTTCTTTCACAAAATTCCAATTTCGAAGAGATGTATAGCGAAATCTGTTTTCTTTTATTGTGCCTGTGTGTATCATGCAAAATTAGAGAATGTAATTATCGGAACTCCGGGATCGGGTGTTTTTAAGCTCGGGATTTCGGGATTGACCCTTTCGGGATCCGAGAATTCTATTTCCGAATTTCGGGTAGTCGGGGTTTAATTTTTTTTTAAATTCAGGACCTCGGGATGTCGTGTTTTTAAGCCCGGGATTTCGGGATCTGGATCCCCCGTCCCTCCTCCCTCTATTACGGTTAAAGAAAAGAGGCCAGGAAAGTTTTGTGACACTTGTAACTGCAATTTAATATTTAGTGGAATGAGAGGTGAAATGTGTTCAGACTATTACATTTCGATTTTTTTTTAAAATTTAACCCAAGTTTACTGCAAGGGGTGTTTAACGACCTCAATGATTATCCATGAGAATCTCGCACTCGGTCAGCTCTAGGTTTTCACCTAGTTCATGATCATACAAGAATTGAGAAGCCTGTATATAAGACTTTGGAGTTCATATAATTTACATTCAACGTTTTTTATCGAATATTTCAAGGCTTTTTGACTATCAATGTTAACCCCCCCCCCTAAATTATTGGATAAAATGAATGGATAACACTATTTCAAACTAAAGTCCTATAAACTGACTGGTATTCGAATTTATTAAAAGAAAAAAATGGTATCTCTCGTCATATTGATTTAATACCGTAATGCCGAAAAACAATTATTCGTTTCCGCGAATTCCGAACAGCTAGAAATATATTCCCGAGTTTCAATTGGAGTAACTCGAATAATTCAAGCCCTTTCCATTTTCGATTTTCTCCCACACGAGAAATGTAGCATT
Organism: Mytilus galloprovincialis; assembly: GCF_965363235.1. Lineage (NCBI taxonomy): Eukaryota > Metazoa > Mollusca > Bivalvia > Mytilida > Mytilidae > Mytilus > Mytilus galloprovincialis. The sequence continues at coordinate 16,809,848 of NC_134848.1, read as the reverse complement.
CGTACATTAGGTGAATACCAGACTGAATTATTCGGGTTACAATTTGTGTAAATCCCGAATGCACATGAAAGTAAAGGTCCAGCCCGACTTTCGGGAAAGGACTGTTGTAGATTTCAGATTTATTTCCAGAAATAAAAATCATACAAAATGTTTCACGCAAATATTCGTCTTCTGACGTGTAAAAATATACAACGGTTACTAGCCGGTCTGGATTGTGATAAAAAGAAGCGCATGCAATGCATAAAATATATAATGTCGTGGATCAGGGAGGTGTTGAATTATAGAGATGCTTTTGCGGCACAAAGATCAGATAAGCTTACCCAAATGTACTAAGAATAACCACACAACTTAAATTTACTTAAATATTGATTTGTTATCCTGTGCCAGACAGATGGCTGATATTCTGAGAAGAGACCTTGATAAAATGAAGTTGTATGGGAACAAAGACTTTGAAAACACGTGGCAGTGTTTAGATTTAAACAAAAATAAGGCACCCAGGTCGAAAATAGTTCTAGTTCATAATGAAGAAAAAGTCAACCGTTTTCTTGCTTGGCGATCTCCGAACGCACCCGAATATGAAAGACAAATACAATACAATAGTACACAAAAAGTAACATAAAGAACTAAAGACCGAGCAACACAAACTCAAACATAACGGTATATATTTCATACAAGTATAGAACTATATGAAGCGTCGTAACTGTTGCGGCTACGTCAATAACGTTGTCGGTCGTTGTTTTTTGTTTGTTTTTTTACACTCAAGATTCAACTTTAACAGGGTATAGCTTGAAAAGTAGCACGGTTGCTAAGGACTTTCTTTGCACCAATCGATTCCTCAGAGATTTTAGAATCGTCTCATAAATTAAAAAAAAAATCGATTGTCTAATATAATAGAATATCTTGGAAATGTAACAATTCCTGCCGAATTTCACGATTTTCCCTATATATCCTTTGTAATTTTGGTGTATGATGCTGTTAACTTCAACAGCTCGTATCTCAAAAACGAAAACAGTTACCCCCTTTTTTATTTTATTTTCCGATTTATTTTTACAAGCAGAATCTACATGTAAAATTAAAAAAAAATCCATTGTGTAGTTTAATTACGTACACTTCGCCTTAAGAGTATGAATGCTTAATAAACCAAAAAGGAGCAACAGTTTTGCATCATACCAATATAAATTTGTAGTTGAATTATTACAGCAAAACCGTAAATTAAAGTTAAAAACGTTTAGTAGGACAAGATATTCCAGCAATAATCTATTTCAACTCTGTGCCCAAAAATAAATTGTCAAAAATGAATCAATTTACCAAAAATATTTCTGTCAGCATGAACATTGACAATTGGGTTCCACTTTGTGGTTAAAAGACATAGATTTGTAGGTATTTTGTAATTAAATGAAACAAACACAATATAAACGATACTTCTTTTTATTTTTAGAGCTAATAGATCTGCCGCTAGCACCAACTAGGCCTATTCGAAAAGATAATAACTGTGATGGTATGTACAAATCTGAAGGTTATATAGAACTAACAAAAAATAGTCCCTATGGCAATTTGATAAGTATATAATATATTACAATATCATACTTTTTTTCATTAATGTATGAGTTGAATCCTTCAATTAGAATTTCAAAAATTTATACCTTTTTTCACGAATTGAGAATCGTCACACTGTATGTATTGTATCACGTTTCAATTAACTATGCCCAAGTAAAATCTTTAGATGCGACTTTTGTGTGATTGTGGTTTGTTTTGTTGAACCCTTTATTCTTTTTATGTAATATCGTTGTTTACATCGTAGGCGCTTACAAGCAGATATCGAATTTTATCAAGTTTACTTAGCTGGATTCAGATGGTGGATGATACATGCATTACAGGCCTGTCTGGCCAATGCAACTTATCTCACAACGTTTTGATGTTTTTGACATAGAGACTTCTAACACAATTAATCATTTAGAAAAGAAGCCTACGTGAACAGCTATAGGTTACTAAATAACCTATGACATTGAGATAAATAAATGCAATTTTGGAATCTGTAGAAAACTCTGAAAGAGAAATTCATATATGAGGCAAAATATCAGAGAAAGTATTTGGGTGTGTTGAGCTATTTACAAAATTTAACTAATTATGTCAGAGATCAACCACCAAATGACATCACACTTAAGGCACGACATTTATGAGGATGTGCAGACTCTTTTTCTCATTTTTGGCAGCAGTCTCTTATCTCAAGATTTGAACATTCTGTATTATCAGTTAAAAAGGGGTTGAATAACAGGGTTATACCACAAATAAGCATATACAGGACACCAAGTACCGATTTCAGAGTGCATGCATTCTCAACAGTTAGTTCAAATCAAAATTCAAGTAAAATATATATATCCTTATATTAATTTTCATTACGCAAATCACTATATATATAAGTCTAATTTGAATTTTTCTTAATGTTCACGCGTAATTCGATATTTAAGTCCTTGGTTATTCCTCTAATATACGTTGCGGAAACTATTGACTATGTACCTTTTGTCCCTCTCTTGAAAAGCTTTCGATTGAGGTATAATATATATCTGTGATTAGGGGCTGAAGGATCCTACCAGTCCATTCCATTATTCAAAATATCCATTTCATTATTCAAAATTGGCTATTTTTCAATGTTCACACGTATTTCGATATTTAGGTCCTTCGTTACTCCTGTAATATATGTTGCGGAAGAAATTGACTATATACATTTTGTTCCTCTCTTGATAAGCTTTCGATTGAGGTATAATTTATATCTGTGATTAGGGGCTGAAGGGTCAAACCAGTCAATTCCATTATTCAAAATATCCATTTCATTATTCAAAATTGGCTTTTTCTTAATGTTCACGCGTAATTCGATATTTAAGTCCTTCGTTACTCCTGTAATATCCGTTGCGGAACACATTGACTTGATACCTTTTGTTCCTCTGTTGAAAAGCTTTCGATTGTGGTATAATATATATCTGTAATAAGGGGCTGAAGGGTCACAGCCGTCCATTCCATTATTCAAAATATCCATTTCATTATTCAAAATTGGCTATTGGTTAATTTGCACGCGTAATTCGATATTTAAGTCCTACGTGTCTCCTCTAATATGCGTTGCGGAATATATTGACTAGAAACCTTTTGTTCCTCTCTTGATTAGCTTTCGATTGTGGTATAATATATATCTGTAATTAGGGACTGAAGAGTCATAGCAGTCCATTCCATTATTCAAAATAATCATTTCATTATTCAAAACTGGCTATTTCTCAATGTTCAGGCGTATTTCGATATGTAAGTCCTTTGTTACTCCTCTAATATTCGTTGCGGAACATATTGACTATATACCTTTTGTTCCTCTCTTGATAAGTTTTCGATTGAGGTATAATATATATCTGTAATAAGAGGCTGAGGGGTCAAAGCAGTCCATTCCATTATTCAAAATATCCATTTCATTATTCAAAATTGGCTATTTTTCAATGTTCACGCGTATTTCGATATTTAAGTCCTTCCTGACTCCTCTAATATTCGTTGCGGAACATATTGACTATATACCTTTTGTTCCTCTCTTGATAAGCTTTCGATTGAGGTATAATATATATATCTGTAATTAGGGGCTGAAGGGTCCCACCAGTCCATTCCATTATTCAAAATATCCATTTCATTATTCAAAATTGGCTGTTTTTCAATGTTCACACGTATTTCGATATTTAAGTCCTTCGTTACTCCTCTAATATGCGTTGCGGAACATATTGACTAAATAACTTTTGTTCCTCTCTTGATAAGCTTTCGATTGAGGTATAATATATATATCTGTAATTAGGGGCTGAAGGGTCCCACCAGTCCATTCCATTATTCAAAATATCCATTTCATTATTCAAAATTGGCTATTTCTCAATGTTCACGCGTATTTCGATATGTAAGTCCTTTGTTACTCTTCTAATATTCGTTGCATAACACATTGACTATATACCTTTCGTTCCTCTCTTGATAAGCTTTCGATTGAGGTATAATATATATCGGTAATTAGAGGCTGAGGGGTCAAAGCAGTCCATTCCATTATTCAAAATATCCATTTCATTATTCAAAAATGGATATTTCTCAATGTTCACGCGTAGTTTGATATTTAAGTCCTTCGTTACTCCTCTAATATGCGTTGTGGAACATTTTGACTATATACCTTTTGTTCCTCTCTTGAAAAGCTTTCGATTGAGGTATAATATATATCTGTAATTAGGGGCTGAAGGGTCCTACCAGTCCATTCCATTATTCAAAATATCCATTTCATTATTCAAAATTGGCTATTTCTCAATGTTCACGCGTAATTCGATATGTAAGTCCTTCGTTACTCCTCTAATATACGTTGCGGAACATATTAACTATATACATTTTGTTCCTCTCTTGATAAGCTTTTGGTTGAGGTATAATATATATCTGTTATTTGGGGCTGAAAGGTCCTACCAATCCATTTCATTATTCAAAATATCCATTTCATTATTCAAAATTGGCAGTTTCTCAATGTTAACGCGTATTTCGATATTTAAGTCCTTCGTTACTCTTCTAATATGCGTTGCGGAACATATTGATTATATACCTTTTGTTCCTCTCTTGGTAAGCTTTCGATTGAGGTATAATATATATTCTGTAATAAGAGGCTGAAGGGTCAAAGCAGTCCATTCCATTATTCAAAATATCCATTTGATTATTCATAATTGGCTATTTCTCAATGTTCACGCGTATTTCGATATCTAACTCCTTGGTTATTCCTCTAATATACGTTGCAGAAAATTTTGACTATGTACCTTTTGTCCCTCTCTTGAAAAGCTTTCCATTGAGGTATAATATATATCTGTGATTAGGGGCTGAAGGATCCTACCAGTCCATTCCATTATTCAAAATATCCATTTCATTATTCAAAATTGGCTTTTTCTTAATGTTCACGCGTAATTCGATATTTAAGTCCTTCGTTACTCCTGTAATATCCGTTGCGGAACACATTGACTTAATACCTTTTGTTCCTCTGTTGAAAAGCTTTCGATTGTGGTATAATATATATCTGTAATAAGGGGCTGAAGGGTCACAGCCGTCCATTCCATTATTCAAAATATCCATTTCATTATTCAAAATTGGCTATTGGTTAATTTGCACGCGTAATTCGATATTTAAGTCCTACGTGTCTCCTCTAATATGCGTTGCGGAACATATTGACTAGAAACCTTTTGTTCCTCTCTTGATTAGCTTTCGATTGTGGTATAATATATATCTGTAATTAGGGACTGAAGAGTCATAGCAGTCCATTCCATTATTCAAAATAATCATTTCATTATTCAAAACTGGCTATTTCTCAATGTTCAGGCGTATTTCGATATGTAAGTCCTTTGTTACTCCTCTAATATTCGTTGCGGAACATATTGACTATATACCTTTTGTTCCTCTCTTGATAAGTTTTCGATTGAGGTATAATATATATCTGTAATAAGAGGCTGAGGGGTCAAAGCAGTCCATTCCATTATTCAAAATATCCATTTCATTATTCAAAATTGGCTATTTTTCAATGTTCACGCGTATTTCGATATTTAAGTCCTTCCTGACTCCTCTAATATTCGTTGCGGAACATATTGACTATATACCTTTTGTTCCTCTCTTGATAAGCTTTCGATTGAGGTATAATATATATATCTGTAATTAGGGGCTGAAGGGTCCCACCAGTCCATTCCATTATTCAAAATATCCATTTCATTATTCAAAATTGGCTGTTTTTCAATGTTCACACGTATTTCGATATTTAAGTCCTTCGTTACTCCTCTAATATGCGTTGCGGAACATATTGACTAAATAACTTTTGTTCCTCTCTTGATAAGCTTTCGATTGAGGTATAATATATATATCTGTAATTAGGGGCTGAAGGGTCCCACCAGTCCATTCCATTATTCAAAATATCCATTTCATTATTCAAAATTGGCTATTTCTCAATGTTCACGCGTATTTCGATATGTAAGTCCTTTGTTACTCTTCTAATATTCGTTGCATAACACATTGACTATATACCTTTCGTTCCTCTCTTGATAAGCTTTCGATTGAGGTATAATATATATCGGTAATTAGAGGCTGAGGGGTCAAAGCAGTCCATTCCATTATTCAAAATATCCATTTCATTATTCAAAAATGGATATTTCTCAATGTTCACGCGTAGTTTGATATTTAAGTCCTTCGTTACTCCTCTAATATGCGTTGTGGAACATTTTGACTATATACCTTTTGTTCCTCTCTTGAAAAGCTTTCGATTGAGGTATAATATATATCTGTAATTAGGGGCTGAAGGGTCCTACCAGTCCATTCCATTATTCAAAATATCCATTTCATTATTCAAAATTGGCTATTTCTCAATGTTCACGCGTAATTCGATATGTAAGTCCTTCGTTACTCCTCTAATATACGTTGCGGAACATATTAACTATATACATTTTGTTCCTCTCTTGATAAGCTTTTGGTTGAGGTATAATATATATCTGTTATTTGGGGCTGAAAGGTCCTACCAATCCATTTCATTATTCAAAATATCCATTTCATTATTCAAAATTGGCAGTTTCTCAATGTTAACGCGTATTTCGATATTTAAGTCCTTCGTTACTCTTCTAATATGCGTTGCGGAACATATTGATTATATACCTTTTGTTCCTCTCTTGGTAAGCTTTCGATTGAGGTATAATATATATCTGTAATAAGAGGCTGAAGGGTCAAAGCAGTCCATTCCATTATTCAAAATATCCATTTGATTATTCATAATTGGCTATTTCTCAATGTTCACGCGTATTTCGATATCTAACTCCTTGGTTATTCCTCTAATATACGTTGCAGAAAATTTTGACTATGTACCTTTTGTCCCTCTCTTGAAAAGCTTTCCATTGAGGTATAATATATATCTGTGATTAGGGGCTGAAGGATCCTACCAGTCCATTCCATTATTCAAAATATCCATTTCATTATTCAAAATTGGCTTTTTCTTAATGTTCACGCGTAATTCGATATTTAAGTCCTTCGTTACTCCTGTAATATCCGTTGCGGAACACATTGACTTAATACCTTTTGTTCCTCTGTTGAAAAGCTTTCGATTGTGGTATAATATATATCTGTAATAAGGGGCTGAAGGGTCACAGCCGTCCATTCCATTATTCAAAATATCCATTTCATTATTCAAAATTGGCTATTGGTTAATTTGCACGCGTAATTCGATATTTAAGTCCTACGTGTCTCCTCTAATATGCGTTGCGGAACATATTGACTAGAAACCTTTTGTTCCTCTCTTGATTAGCTTTCGATTGTGGTATAATATATATCTGTAATTAGGGACTGAAGAGTCATAGCAGTCCATTCCATTATTCAAAATAATCATTTCATTATTCAAAACTGGCTATTTCTCAATGTTCAGGCGTATTTCGATATGTAAGTCCTTTGTTACTCCTCTAATATTCGTTGCGGAACATATTGACTATATACCTTTTGTTCCTCTCTTGATAAGTTTTCGATTGAGGTATAATATATATCTGTAATTAGAGGATGAGGGGTCAAAGCAGTCCATTCCAGTTTTCAAAATATCCATTTCATTATTCAAAATTGGCTATTTTTCAATGTTCACGCGTATTTCGATATTAAAGTCCTTCCTTACTCCTCTAATATTCGTTGCGGAACATATTGACTATATACCTTTTGTTCCTCTCTTGATAAGCTTTCGATTGAGGTATAATATATATATCTGTAATTAGGGGCTGAAGGGTCCCACCAGTCCATTCCATTATTCAAAATATCCATTTCATTATTCAAAATTGGCTATTTTTCAATGTTCACGCGTATTTCGATATTTGAGTCCTTCGTTACTCCTCTAATATGCGTTGCGGAACATATTGACTATATAACTTTTGTTCCTCTCTTGATAAGCTTTCGATTGAGGTATAATGTATATATCTGTAATTAGGGGCTGAAGGGTCCCACCAGTCCATTCCATTATTCAAAATATCCATTTCATTATTCAAAATTGGCTATTTCTCAATGTTCACGCCTAATTCGATATTTAAGTCCTTCGTTAACATATTGACTATATACATTTTGTTCCTCTCTTGATAAGCTTTCGATTGAGGTATAATATATATCTGTAATTAGGGGCTGTAGGGGCTGAAGGGTCAAATCAGTCCATTCCATTATTCAAAATATCCATTTCATTATTCAAAATTGGCTATTTCTCCATGTTCACGTGTATTTCGATATTTTAGTCCTTCGTTACTCCTCTAATATGCGTTGCGGAACATATTGACTATATTCATTTTGTTCCTCTCTTTATAAGCTTTCGATTGAGATATAATATATATCTGTAATTTGGGGCTGAATGGTCCTACAAGTCCATTCCATTATTCAAAATATCCATTTCATTATTCAAAATTGGCTATTTCTCAATGTTCACGCGTATATCGATATTTAACTCCTTCGTTACTCCTCTAATATGCATTGCGGAAAATATTGACTATGTACCTTTTGTTCCTTTCTTGAAAAGCTTTCGATTGAGGTATACTATATATCTGTGATTAGGGGCTGAAGGGTCCTACCAGTCCATTCCATTAATCAAAATATCCATTTCATTATTCAAAATTGGCTATTTCTCAATGTTCACGCCTAATTCGATATTTAAGTCCTTCGTTAACATATTGACTATATACATTTTGATCCTCTCTTGATAAGCTTTCGATTGAGGTATAATATATATCTGTAATTAGGGGCTGTAAGGGGCTGAAGGGTCAAAGCAGTCCATTCCATTATTCAAAATATTCATTTTATTATTTAAAACTGGCTATTTCTCAATGTTCACGCGTATTCCTCTAATATGGGTTGTGGAACGTATTGACTATATACATTTTGTTCCTCTCTTGAAAAGCTTTCGATTGAGGTATAATATATATCAGTGATTAGGGGCTGAAGGGTCCTACCAGTCCATTCCATTATTCAAAATATCCATTTCATTATTCTAAATTGGCTATTTCTCAATGTTCACGCGTATTTCGATATTTAAGTCCTTACTTACTCCTCTAATATGCGTTGCGGAACATATTGACTATATACATTTTGTTCCTCTCTTGATGAGCTTTCGATTGAGATATAATATGTATCTGTTAATTGGGGCTGAAGGGTCCTACCACTCCATTCCACTATTCAAAATATTCATTTCATTATTCAAAATTGACTAATTCTCAATGTTCACGCGTATTTCGATATTTAAGTCCTTCGTTGCTCCTCTAATATGCGTTGCGGAACATATTGACTATATACATTTTGTTCCTCTCTTGATCAGCTTTCGATTGAGGTATAATATATATCTGTAATTTGGGGCCGAAGGGTCCTACCAGTCCATTCCATTATTCAAAATATCCATTTCATTATTCAAAATTGGCTGTTTCTTCATTTTACGCATATTGTGGCATTTAGGTCCTCCGTAAACCCTCTTATGGGCATTGCAAATCAGGATATACCTATAGTGTCACAGTCAATTTTTTTAATATTAATTTCACTATTTACCGCGCCAATTTGAATAATAAAACATAAACTATTTCATTATTCATTATTGAATAATGAATAATGAACTATGAATAATGGACGTACTTCAGCGCGGTCTGTTCAAGTACAAAACTATGCTAGCAAGAAAGTGCACATGAGCATATAGAAAGTACTTTAAAAGTTTCAGATTGTTTGAGGTCTGGGGTAGTTTTTTTCCTGTTCAATGAGGCTCTTACGATTTAGGGGAAAGAAACACTTTTATCATGTTTAAATCACGACAAACAAAAGTGACTCACTATGCACATGGTGTTAATTCGTCCCTTATAGTCTATATACAATGACAGAATAATGCACCATTATAAATTTATCATACATTTCTTCTTCTTTAGAGTGGAATATAAAAAGCAAAGGACATAACTACTTTTTAAGCAAGCATTTGGGAGGGGTTTACTGTTACATGTATAAACTTCCATTTGTGACCACCTCCTGCATGTCCTGCGGGTGGTTTCACTGAAAATTACCCGTGCTTGTGGTTTTCCGAGTCAAAGTTTATAACTCCTCAATTCTCTATTTTATGCATGTATAAAGGAAACAAAAAATATCAATTTTTCGGGGCATTCATAAATACGAGTGTGCGTGAAAACATTCACTAAACGGATTTTGATTAAAGTACTGCAAAGAAGTCGTTAGTTAAGATCAAATGTGAACACATTTTAAAATTGCGATGAATACCAAAACAGACTTGGTAAGAAATTTTGATAGATTTCTCCAGCCTACAGGTGAAAATAAAATTGGGTAAGAAAAGATAAGATAAAAAATAACAATACAGGGTCTTTAGCTACATGTGTCTCTTGTTAACCGTGAAATCATCAAAGTAGGATACAATATTCTGGTAACTTATTACCATAAATCCAATAAAACGAGATAGCCTAAAATATAAAATGTTCATGCAGTAAAACACAAATAACTTTACATTACCATTACAAAGAAACTAACGATTGTGCCAGTGACGGGTCCAGAAATAAAGGTTTGATAACTTTAAAAAGGGGAGGGCACTGACTGCTAAAGATTTTCCTCTCTAGTCATGCTTTAGTGGTTCCCTAGATAATCCATTGCCTTATTTGGGGAACAAGAACCTCCAAAATACATGGGTGAATTAGGTACTATAAATGGTTAACAGTTCGGAACTTTCTGCCGTCAACATGTGGCAATCTAGCCTCAGTAGGTTTTAGTAAAATTGCAAATGAAGCTGGGACTGTTATACTAACATATGAACATACGGTTTGGCGAGCTTTTCGTGGAATATAAGAAATAGTGTTAAAAGTATTTGCATACTTAATAAATCCATGAGTTGATTAATATAAAAGAAAAAAATATTGTTTAACCTTGGACCAATAGATCGAGTCCAAAATTTAGCCATTTCAAGGATCGACTATGCTGATAATGCAGGCTAGCACTGGCTATTATTTGTGTAGAGCTTTGTAGAGTGTGCAATTCTAAGTCACAGAGACAGTAGCAAACTTAAAGTATATTTCCTAATAATATATACGTCTTTAAATTCAAATTAGTAAAATGTATAATTCAATTATTAAATGACTATATCTGCATCCAAGACTTATTGATTGTTCATTTTTGCGCCACTGTCAACAGTATTGACTATTTATCGAAGGTTATTTCGTGGTAGTAAGTTTTTATTGATGGAGGAAGCTGGAGAGACCTTCGGCAGGAACACTAACAGACCAAGAGTATTCATGTGTGTTGTATTTTATTTATTTACACTCTACTGAGATTTCTAAATTCTCTGATTTGATTAATTTCTCGTTTGTCAATTTTCCCAAATTTCATCCCACATCACAAAAGGAGTTACAGAAGAATGTCAACCCCTCAGCAGAGTAATTTGATTCTGAATCATGGAAAAAATGTAAAATAAGTGAATGACTTAAAAGAAATAAAGGACAATCAGTCTATATGATATTATATAATTATTGCTTATTTAATATCAATTCTTTTTGTTCTTTCTTCTGCATTTTTTTTGTCATTATTCTCTATACAACGTATATCCCCATTATTGATGCCAGACTAACTCTCATGCTCATATATCATCGACTCGATAATTCTAAGAACATGTTATTATATGATGCATATTTATGTAGTAAAGAACTTCACATTTATAAAGTGAATACATGGTTTTCAAGTATAGACTGTATTTTTAAAAAGCTGGGCATACAAACATGTAATTTAAAAACCAGTATCTACTATTTCACAAAATTTATCAAAGATAAGCTATATAAAAACTATCTCTATTTCTGGAAGGAAAATAGAAATAAAGTTTTACAATCAGATCAAGGTAAACTTACTACCTATTTTTACTTTAAACTTTATTTTGTTTTGAAAAATATTTGGATCTAAAAATTTTTAGATTAAGACAACCAATCTCTAAAATTAGAATAAGCGCTCATCCATTAAGGATTGAGACTGATAGATATGCCAAACTTTATGTGAATAGGACACTCAGAAAATGTTTATACTGTACTTTAAATAAAGTTGAAGATGAGATACACTTTGTAACTGAATGGCCACTATATATTGATAACAGAAATGAGTTTTTTACTGAAATTTTCATTCTTTAGACAATTTTTCAAAGTTTTTATGGCTATTTACACAAGAAAATTTAAATGTGTACAAATGTTTAGGAAAGTATTTATCTTAAAATCTATAGATAAGGAGAAGTTCAAAAATAATAAATGCAAATTGGTATATGATTTTAAATGGTATATTTTAAAGATGTAAATTGTATTATCTGGTTCTGTCCTGGCCTTTTATAGCATTTTTAATAGTATTAAACAATGTTGTTTTCTTATATTATATGTCTCTAATTTATGTCTAATCATAGATGTAATACCCATCTATGGTCTAATCTTACGTACTTGTATGTAATGTCATAGAAGCTCTTTATAGGGCCCTTTAATTGGAAATAAAATATTCTTATTCTTATTCTTATTCTTATATCCATCCGTAAACCAAACTAGACAACTACGTAAACGGCTTTGCACGTTGAACTCGAAAACCCTGAAACTTTTCAGCGTTGCCATTTTTTTATGCTATGACACAAAATCCATGGACGCTCGTGCGTCTGCTGATTTGATTTTTTTTACTGTATTTTAAAAAAACAAATTTGTCTTTAAGTGAGGTCCAAAAAGGGGGGTCCATGCCCCAAACACCTGTGACTTTTTCACCAGCTCGTTCCACTTTAAAATCCCCCACTAAATAAAAAGTGTTTAATCCTGTCAAATAGTTATCAAATGTACCAGGATTATAATTGAGTACGCCAGACGCGCGTTTCGTCTACATAAGACTCATCAGTGACGCTCATATCAAAATATTTACAAAGCCAAACAATTACAAAGTTGAAGAGCATTGAGGATCCAAAATTCCAAAACGTTGTGCTAAATACGGCTAAGGAAATCTATGCCTGGAATAAGAAAATCCTTAGTTTTTCGAAAAATTTAAACTTTTGTTAACAGGAAATTTATAAAAAAAAAATGACCACATTATTAATATACTCCTGCCAAATCCCCACTTGCAAAAATGAGTAAAATCCAGATGAATATTAAAGAAAAGTCAAAAGAACACTGTTAAACCCTGTTAAATGGATAACCATGCTATAAAGGTCAGCCAAAGTATAAAGTTTAAGTATAGAAAATACAGAAAAAAATATATTATTAAAGAGCAACAAATAAAGAAATTCATTGGCCCATAATTTTTGAAATCTGAGTCGACTGGTTCAAAGGTTACATATATGACAATTAAGATTTTAAAAAATTGTCCAATACAAAAATACCATATTTTTGGGCTAATTTTTAGGCCAAAATGAAATATAACAAAAGGGTAAGTACAAAAATGTAGGAACAGCAAGCAATTTATTTGATTATTACAATAAGACCCTGTTATGCCTTTGATTTAGGTCAATGAGGTCCAATAAACATAATATTTAGAAGACTAGAATAAATTAATTATGTTTTAAAGTTTGTAAAAAAACACATTGGGATTTTTTTTTGCTATTTGTCAACCTTGGGCATCTTTGAATAAAATGCTACTTATCTATGTTTAAACATTCACCATTCATACCTTAATATGGAAATTTAAAGCAGGCAGAGGTTTAAAATATATTAACACATGTAAAGCCAAAATATCTCAATTTGTTTTAGCAACTCAAAATCATGCTGTCAGGCTATGTGTTTTAGATAGGAAGTGGACCCCTGGAGGAGATACTGTCACGTACTCGGGGTAGTGACTTCTGGGTATCGTACCAAAGTTTACCCCTGGATATTGGAAGCTGCACCGTGTCTTATATTTTTATCTTCAATTTGTTAACTTTGGTCTCTGACACACAATAACAATTTGTGGGACGTGTTGCTGTCTTTGAACAGACCTTGTGTTAAGCAACAACCAGTGCTAACCTGTGCACTATTCCAAACGTAGCTTATTTCTACCTATGCGCTACTATCCTGTGCACCGCTATCCTGTGCACTATCTGGCTTATTCAGCATGTGCACTGCCTAACCAGTGCACGTATTTCCGCACAGTCGCCTTTGCACCTATTACCCGGTGCGTAAATACAACTTTAATACTCCTGCAACCGTATTCAGGCACGCAGATAGATTCTTATTCAGATTCTATTAATTCTTTTATAAAGTGTAAATAATTACCTTTTAGCTTCTTAAAGACTTCTTGATTATCCAACAAGCGATCCTTGTTTTGACAGCACATCAGCTTATATACTAAGGTTTTGGACCATACCATTTAATTTGGACGATAACATATGTCTTATTCATATGAGTGTTTATAATTACCTAACCCTTAATGCTAAAACGTTTGAAGACGGCCCTATGTTTACGACTACCGATCGGAATATTTCCGGATATGCTAACCACGACCGGTATTTATGTATTACTGAAAAATTATTACACCAGGGTTTTCGATATCACAAACTAGTCAAAACATTTACTAAATTTTATTATCGGGATAAGGAAGGTATTCTGATATATTTATACATGTAACTCAACATGAAGACATCTTATACATTCAGGTATTTCACATCCAATCTTTTATGATAATATTCTTCACAAAGCACAAAAATGTCGGTATTCACCTCAAAAGATAACAAAACCTTTAATCAGACTTATTAAGAAGGGATATAGTTACCAAACTGTTGTCAGGTCATTAAAGATTGCATATTCTAGCTTTAATATTAATTTACCTAAAGGGTCTTTGCATCGGAATTAAACACATGTATTCTAAAACCAGTTGCTGGTATGACAAGGGTTATGTTCTATGGTCAAGTTGTTGTCTCTTTGACACATTCCTCATTTCCATTTTCAATTTTATTCTTTGTTTTCTTATTCAAGAAATGTATACCAAAGGTTTATATCAGTAATGTCTTGGATACATTATTCATACAGGAATTATGTAAATTCTATGGAACGTAAGCCCTGTCATTACTATCTTTTTTGTCAGATATTTTTGTAATTCATATAGTAGGTCTATCTATATCAGCATGGTCTTGTATGAGTTTTGAACTAAGTGCTATCAAATATGTTGACAGGATCTATGTCTGATATACTGAATATAAATTGTAAGGAAAATTGCAGCAATCCCACACAGGTCTACATTTCTTGTAGATTATTTAAGAAAAGTTTATAAGAACAAAAAAAAAAATTGTGGTTTATATTGCTTTTTGACAGCAAATGTATCCATCCATTGGCGAGGTACATTGCAAGGTTGTTCTTTTATTAAATGCATGAAGTATCATATGGATGGTAACAAATGACAACAGTTACATGTTATATTCATGAGTTTAATATTTCCTATAAATGGTGTATTGTAACAATTTTGCCTATTAATTTTACACAGCAAAACAAGACCCAATAAACATCAGTAGTTAATGCCTGAAATTATTTTCAAACTGTAGACAGCAGAAATGATGAACAACAAGTAGATACTGTACATATATTTTATAAGCTAAACTGTTGATATTCTTTGTGTTGTTTGTTTAGGTATTGTTTAAATTCACTAACAATGCAAAGCATAGAGAAAAGGTATAACTTAGTTAGCATTAGATCATACTACATGTAGTTTTTGTCTGGACTACTTGATTAAATTCTTAAGATTTATAATTTAACAATTTAAGCTTGTTGCCAAGTGAAAGGAAAATGCAGTATTAAAACCACTGGTGAACATGTGCATGTAGGTGTGAATGTACTGCAAAATGAACTGATATCAAAGTTAGTTCATCTTTAGAATTGCAGTTAATTTAAAAAGTTTGATTTAATCTATTTAAAACTTTTTATTTTTATCATTGTACATGTAATGTATTATATAAATCACTGTGTATCATTGGTTCAGCGGATATAGCTACTAACCATGCAAGTGGTAGTGATCGATTTTTCTTTTGAAAATCTGTTTTGTTTACATAATATAAATGTGTACTTCAATCTAAACATAATGGTTGTTTTAAGGAATGATTTGGTTGTAGATTGATGATTAGATAAGTCTCATTATTTTCCGAAAACGAGAACGCTTACTAAAAAATGTGCAAATGCTTGTCAAAGAAGTTGACGCTCGTCTCATCCGATATGATTCTATATTTATTGCAAATCTTTTTCTGATAGAAGGCCACTGTGTGTGCGTAATATGTATAGCTGTTTCAATAGTTTGTATTGAAATCTTTCATTCATACTGTGAAAGTACTTTAATTCGTGGGTATCAATTTCCGTGGTTTGAGCAATATTGACATGTTCGTGGGATTTTAAATTCGTGGATTTATGTTTTCTGAAAAAAAAAAAAAAATTAAAGCCTTTAGAAACGAAGGTTACAAATAGTCTTGATTGAAGGAAATTGAAAAGTAAACCTTGACCGGTGTAAATCGTAGTGATAACACTAATTAACCCATGATAAAGTGATCAACAGATTAAACCATCAAAGGTATTAATTAGGCCATAAACATGTCACCTAAAGAAAACAGTAACATAAACAAATGCTACAAACGTATCTTGAAATGTCAAATAATTCTTATCAAAATCAAGCTCAGCATGAAAATAGTATTTCCCATATGTACGAGAACTATCAAGATATAAAAAGAACACTTTATCATACTAGCATATCAATACCGGAAATCTGACTTTTATCGATCAAAAATATTTTTTATGAGAATTAAAAGATCAAAAGTTGTACAGGTAAGGTTATTGAAGATTAAATGGGTATAATCCTACCAATGTGGATCTTTCCATGTCTTGATTTGGACAATGGTTGTTTTATTTCGTTGGACACTTAAATTCGTGGATAAAGACATCAACGAAAACCACGAAAATTGGTAACCCACGAATAAAAGTAATAATTTCACAGTATGCTATTTTTTAGATATTTTATTCCAAATAGAAGCGTTTTGTAAATCCTTGTGTACGGTGCATAGTTAAATGCATGTAAGGTATAAAGCCTTTCACACTTTGAAATACCTATACTAGCTATATTCGGTGTACCGATGATACACAGTGATAATTGTATATGTACACTGTTGCTTCTTTTTACGTCAATCCGATTTTAAGTATGCATCAAGGCATTCTTCCCCTGCTCTCCTCATATTGCTCCATAAAATATTTGCCACTGGACAATAGAATAAGCAATACAAATTAATATTTTATGTTTTTTTGCATTATCATGATTATCAGAATGTATTTGCAAACATATAACAATTAAATTATGTACATGTAACCTTGGAGCTTTTTGAATGAACCAGCATATAAATATGAAGAGACGAGGTATAATCTTCAATGTGACAAACTTTCAATTAAAATATCATAGGACAAAGATCATTAAGATGTAAACATTCACTTGTCACTGTACAGCCTTAAACAATGATCAAAATCCATACCATAAAGTAACCTATAAGGATAAAAAATGTTAACCAATGAAAAAAATAAAATTACATGCAGTTATGGCATACAGCACCCAATGTTCTCAAAATTAACCAGAAATGACTAGACTCATCAATCATTGTCAGTAGGTCCTTAAAAAAAATGTGCAAAAATTTTGTTTTTTCAAGCTGAAATATCTATTTTTCAAGGAATTTAGTGTTATAACATTTGTCACTTCAAGCAGTTTAGGAAAGTATGACTTAAAATTCCAAAATATTGAACTTATCACAAGGATGTTAAACCATAACAGCGTTAATGAATATATGTATTGCTTTTTGCTGAGATTTTTTTTTTGCAAAAGCGAGACATAGCGATTTTAAATTATGTCTGTCAACATTTAGGTTTAGTCTGTTAAAAGTTTTTTGGACATCAATAACTTTGTCAAACATACATGGAACTTTATGAAATTGGATGACATGTACTTTGTTTAATCTGACCACTAGAACACACATATTATTTATCTGTTTTTTTCTGCGTAAACCGGTAGTTCAAAATTTATTGAAACTTTCCACATAATCCCATTGTGCATCTCCTTTTTATGCCCTTGCTGAAGAAGAGGGGCATTTAATTTTTGTCTGTCTGTACATTCTTACATACTTACATTGCAAAATTGGTTTCCATTCTCTAGTTCTATAGTTTGCCTCAATCAAATGTTGAAAAACTTGTATACAATGCCTATTACCACAAAATGCAGATCAAGTTTGAATTTAAGTGGCATCCCATTTACTGTTTTAGAGAAATGCCCCTTAAAAATTCCTAAATTTTTCATTTCTCAATCTGCTGTGCTCTCTTATTTTAGGTTTGCCTCAACCAAATTTTATATATCTCAAACATAATGCTTATTAGTATTACATCAAAACAAAGATGACTTTTGGATTATGGTGACATCATTTTTATTGTCTAGAGTTATGCCCTTTACAAATGGAAAAAATGGTGATTTTTTTTAGTTTCAATTCTTTAACTAAGAGTTTGCCTCTCCTATATTCAATAAATATAGACATTACGGCAGTTTTTTTAAAAATTCTAAAACTAACACATCCGCTTGTATTTTTGTTCATCTGATAAGTTAAGCCTTTTTCAACTGATTTTTATAGTTCGTTCTTATGTTGTACAGTTATACCACTGTCCCAAGTTAGGGGGAGGGGGTTGGGATCCCGCTAACATGTTTAACCCCGCCACATTATTTATGTATGTGTCTGTCCCAAGTCAGGAGCCTGTAATTCAGTGGTAGTCGTTTGTTTATGTGTTACATATTTGTTTTTCATTCATCTTTTTTATATAAATAAGGCCTTTAGTTTTCTTGTTTGGATTGTTTCACATTGTCATATAGGGGCCTTTTATAGGTGACTATGCGGTATGGACTTTGCTCATTGTTGACGGCTGTACGATGATCAGACCTATAGTTGTTAATGTCTGTGTAATTTTGGTCTGTTGTAGACAGTTGTCTCATTGGCAATCATACCACATCTTCTTTTTTATATATATGCATATACGTTATAGGCTGTTTGGAACCTCTTAAGTGAATTACACTTAATTATTATCGAATTACTTAATTTACTGAAGTCAAATTTATATTATTTATAAATATTTTACTTTAGTTACCATTCACAGTGAACATGGTGAAGAATAACCAATATAGGACATAGAAGACTACCTCACAAACATGGAAAAACGTCACAAACATTGGAAATAATACAAGAAAAACCCAATATTTTGATTCACAAAGAAGACATTTATTTTGACATTCATGTGCTAGGAAAACTGAAAAAATTAAATTGTGAATAAAAATACTTGGAATAAAGTTAGAAGATTGAAATGTATATTTTGGTTTTTGTACTAAGAAAGTTTGAAGAAAATAGAGACATTAAAAACTATAAAAAAGGAAACTATATAGACACAATCACTGTTGAGGACTATTACTCTTGATATATGGTTCAAAGATCATATAAAAGTAAAGAAATTTGGTTGAATTGCCAATGAGAAAATTATCCACAAGAAATGTTTAAATGATGTATATATAGTAGGTAATTATAAAGTAAAAAAACTGTAAAATTCAAAGCATTTAATTGGTATCAAACTGTTTATTTTTTACAATCACTATCAAGCATACTGTTAAATGTTTCTAGTAAAGCCGCATTGGAAAAAATCCAATTTTTATTAATCTGTTCATATTTCTTCATTCAAAACCAGTCAGAGAAGCCTTCTTATTCTAAAAATAAAAATAAATATTTTTTACCCTTTATGTATATAAATATTGTTCTTTTTTTTTTAAATTGATTTGCATATTTTTTTCAATATGAAACGCATCAATATTTATACTTGTATTTGTTTAACAAACATTGAGTGTGCTAAAATTGTGAGGCATATGTCAATGTCTGTTTTTGAAGTCACATGGATGACCCAATTAATGACCCATGGGGTATATGTAAAAGAAAACAACAGATTTTATTTATCTGTGAATGTATATGTAACTTGTTATTGTATGCTTTTAATAGAAACAAATTGTACTAACACTTTACTTGTGGATACATGTAAAAACATTCAAACGAAATACGTATTTCATCCTTTTTGCAAAAGGATTTTAAATACAAATACAGGTAACAAAATAAAATTGAGAATGGAAATGGGGAATGTGTCAAAGAGACAACAACCCGACCAAATAAAAAACAACAGCAGAGGGTCACCAACAGGTCTTCAATGTAGCGAGAAATTCCCGCACCCGGAGGCGTCCTTCAGCTGGCCCCTAAACAAATATATACTAGTCCAGTGATAATGAACGCCATACTAATTTCCAAATTGTACACAAGAAACTAAAATTAAAATAACCCTGTTTATAAACATTATTAACAAAGATAACAGTCATGACATTGTCAATAGTATAAATTGTATAAACTATAAAACAAACAATTTGAGTTTCAAATGTAAAAGAAAAATCAATAACTTATGCCTATTAATAAGACAAAGTAAAAGTCGAATCATAGATAAATATCCTAGAACAGAGAAAAGCGATAAAAATAAAACAACTGAAAAGATGTCTATTTATAGTCTCGTGCTCTGTGAAGGTCAACTTCAGTGTGACCTAATTGTATCATTCAACGGGAATTTACCTATGTTAACTTTTAAAATACACATAACACCGTACAGGGATTACAAATAAAACTAACTACTCACCAACCATGGTATTTAAAAAACATCTTCATATTTGTACAGTTAATTGTAAAGGTCTGCAACAACCTGATAAAAGAAACAGATTGATTGAATGGTCAAAATCCCAAAAATGTGACATTCTTTTAATGCAAGAAACACACTTTACAGATAATTTAATAAACAATTTAAATACTGAATTTGAAGGTAATCTTTTACTGAGTAATGGTTCTAGCAATTCAAGAGGTATTGCCATATGGCTGAATAAAAATTTAAACTTTAAAATAATTGATGACTATAAAGATAAAGAAGGAAGACTTTTACTTGTTAATATTGAAATAAATGATACTATAATAACAATAGTTAATATTTATGCACCAAATAATCCACAAACCAGAAATACTTTTTTCGAAACTGTCCATACATTAATAGAAGAAAAAAGTTTAGGTCAACTTATTCTAGGAGGAGATCATAATGAAATTTTATCTCAAATTGATTCAAGGAGTAAACCTAAGCAACAAAAAATAGAAAAGAAGTTCACAACTTAAATAAACTTATAAAGTCTCTAAAACTCAATGATGTGTGGAGAATCAAAAATCCAAATAAAATTCAATTTACATGGAGCAAAAAAATACAGGTCAGAGTCAACACGAATAGATTATTTTTTAACAGCTCTTCAAAAACTGTGTTTCATGTGACATTAGACCAATAGTATTACAATACACAGACCACAACTGTGTTTCTTTAAAAATAAATTTAAGCAGAGGCCAAAAAGGAAAAGGGTACTGGAAATTAAACAGCAGCGTACTTCAAAATGAAGACTATGCTGAAATAATTAGGAAAATAATTTAAAAATTTAAAAACAGATCTTGACATACTGTGGGACAATTTCAAAATAGAAGTTAGGGACCAGACAATAAGCTATTGCAAAACAAAAGCTAAGAATAAAAAAACTCTAATCAGCAAGTTGGAAAAAAACTTAACAGAATTAAAGAATATTATAGACACATACAATAATAAAAACAATAATAACATATTAAAAGAAATAGATAATATAGAAAATGAAATAGGAAAACTCTATAACGAAAAAATAAAAGGGAATCAAATAAGAGCACGGGTAAAATGGGTTGAAGAAGGAAAGAAAAACTCCGCATATTTTCTAGGGATGGAAAAATCAAGACAGAGTAGAAAACAATAACACAATTATATGATGATAAGGGTCAAATTACAAGAGATCAAGACAAAATATTAAAATTAGAAGCAAATTATTATAAAAATTTATATTCTACAAAAAAACCTGAAATAGAAGCAACTAAAAAGTATTTAGATTCTCTCAAGGAATATAAGAAGTTAACTGACTGTGAAAGTAATTCCTGTGAAGGGGAAATAACTGTTGATGAATGTACTGAAGCGATTTTTAAAATGAAACTTAATAAAGCGCCCGGGCTTGACGGACTAAATGTGGAATTTTACAGAACATTCTGGGATGAACTTAAATCTTTTATAGTCTCCACTTTTAATTACTGCCATGAAAAAAGAGAACTATCTAACACTCAGAAAGTTGGCTTAATATCTCTAATTTATAAAAAGAATAATCCCTTTTCACTAGACAACTATAGACCTATTACTCTTTTAAACTATGATGCGAAATTACTTGCTTATGCCCTAGCACAAAGATTAAAACCCCTGCTTCCAAAGATTGTACATACTGATCAAAAAGGATATGTCAAAAATAGGTATATTGGTTTCAACATTCGACAAATACAAGATGTCATAGACTATTCTGAAACTTTCAAAATTGATGGGGTAATTTTATTTCTTGATTTTACAAAAGCATTTGACTCATTAGAATGGGACTTCATGTTTGAGACTTTAAAAAAATTTGGATTTAAAGATAATTTCATAAGGTGGGTTCAGACAATGTACTCTGATATTAAAGGATGCATTATAAATAATGGATGGGTTTCCTCCCGTTTTAGGGCATCTCGCGGGATCCGACAAGGATGTCCGTTATCTTCGTTACTATTTGTTCTAGCTGTAGAAGTTATGGCAATAAAGATAAGGGAAAATAAAAACTTAAAAGGACTAGAAATAAAATTAGACAGTAGGAGTAATACCCTGAAAATCTGCCAATTAGCTGACGATACTACTCTATTTCTTCAATCAAAAAAGGATGTATCTCTAGGAATTAATTTAATAGAAATATTTGGTACTCTCTCAGGTTTGAAATTGAATAAATCAAAAACTGAAGGAATATGGCTTGGTCGATTAAAACACAGTCGGGAAAAATTTGAAGATTTAAATTGGTGTACTGCACCTATCAAAAGCTTCGGAATTTACTTTGGTTATAATAAACAAGAATGTCAAAAACTTAACTTTGAAAAACAACTGTTAAAAAGTAAAAAAATAATATCTGATTGGAGTAAAAGAAATCTTACCATCATAGGAAAAATAGTCGTCATCAAATCTTAAGTTTTGCCAAACCTAACATATGTTGCATCAAACACTATTATTCCTAAGAAAATGTTGCAAGACTTTAAAACTTTAATATACAATTTTATTTGGAAAGGCAAAAAAGATAGAATAAAAAGATCAACACTTTCAAATGATTTTCTAAAAGGTGGACTTAAGATGACAGACATTGATGCTTATATAAAATCACTGCATATCAACTGGATTCTTAAATTAAGTGAAAATAAAAATGACAACTGGACAATTATTCCAAAATTTTACTTTAACAAATTAGGAAAAAATCTTCTTGTATTTAAAATGAATTTAAAGAATATAAACGACATTGATAAAAGTAAGTTACAATATTTACCAGACTTCTATAAACAACTAATTAAAGATTGGATAAGTGTAAAGGGAGGTAATACAAAATATCCCCAAAATTTTCTTGAAATTAGAAAACAAGTTTTATGGGGAAATGATAATATCCGATGTAATGGAAAAAAAGATTGGATAAAAAGTGACATTATTAATATGAATGATGTAATTGATGAACAGGGCAATATCTCTGAAACTATCATTTTAACTAAACTTAAAAATAAACAAAATTGGATAAGGCAATTATATATGTTAAAAAAAAGCAATACCATTTGATTGGAAAACAATTCTTTGCACTGAATATTAATTCAAAACTAAAGTTAAAATTATAAATGATTTATAAAGTATGCACAGGGCAATTACTCCCTTAATAAGTACAAAATATTCACACTGAAAGATAGTAGTGAAAAACCAAATGGTTTTCTTATGTGGGAAAAAATATTTGATAAACATTTAAATTCTAAATTGAAAAATACATTTGTTTTTATTTTTCAATATCTTACTGACAATAGATTGAAAATATTTAGATGGAAACTTATTCACTACATACTGCCAAGTAATGAACTATTAAAAAAGTTGAAAATTACTGAAGACAAGTTATGCAAGCATTGTAAAAAAAAGGAAGACTATGAACATTTTTTTGTCAATTGCTCATATAATAATGACTTTCTAAAAATAGTAATGAAATTAATTAAATCACTAGGTATTGAAAAAGACATTATAAGCCTTGAAAATTTAGTAACAGGGTACAAAATTGAAGATTCAGCATACTTTGATATTAATTACTTATTAACTATAATATCCTTCTCAATATACAAATCACATTTTGTCTCAGAAAAGAAGACAAAAAAAAATTTTTTTTAAATTTACCAGAAAGAAATTTCAGAAATTATTGAAATAAACAATTTTAATAACAAAAAAACTACTCAGATACTCATAAAATCAAATAGATGCATTGCAAAGATTCAATTGAATCAGGACTAAGCTTTATATGATGCCCACAACATTGTGTACAAATATTGTTTCTTGTACACAAGCCAAATATGGCAATAGTTATGATCAAGTTCAACCATGCATGTTCAATGTTTGTAAGCATGTTCAGCCATGCATGAGTCACCACATGTAAATTATACGGCATTCTTTATATTTTAAAATGTGTATTTACTAAAGATAAAAAGAATTCTTACGGTATAAATGTATTCGTACGTTTATTGATTAATGTGGGGAAAAAATGTATCATTTCGGATGAGTGTTTCAATTTAAACATGTCAAACTTTAATTACTCGTGCATTACATATACATTTCGACAAAATAAAGATCAGTATATACTTAAAGAAAACTTGAATAGTAAACTCACCGTATATAATCGTTAAATCCAATGGATAATATGGGGACGAAGTCCCCTATTACAGTAGAAAATTCAAGAAAATGTACTAATGAACTCAAAATCGTTCAATTTTTTTTTTGTCGTGTTTTTTAATTTCCGGATCTGCGCAGAACACATAACTCTACTTCCTTCTTCCGGTCTTGTTGTCGTGAGACTTTGATTAGTCTAGTAAAATATAGGAACTCAAGGAACACAATACCAATATTTCATTTTTAATCATTCTTTGTCTTTGGTATCATGAATAAACGTTAGACCAACCTGATGCATTGCGTTTCTTTGTTTACATTGAACATGACGTCATAACTTAAATAACGTCACAAGTAAAATCCCTAACAACAAAACCAAAATCGGAAACGTTACGGTATTTCCGTATCTTTTTTTTTAACAAATATTTAAAATACAAAAAAAATAATTTAAACAAACTTCGTCCCCATTCACAGGTAATGCCTGCCTCGTATTAATTATATTTAGACGACACACATCAAAATTATACCCGATAACGCACATGTGAAAAACAACACATATTGTGCACAATATTAATGGAAACACGGATCATACCGATAACGGAGTTGATTCCGGAAAAATTTAATACTAAGAAAAAGAGAAAAAGAAATACAATATAATGTATGTGTAATCACAATATTTTAATCAAATATATTTTGTGAAATGACTTATGTTATGAATACTAATATTATGAAGAAATAATATCTTGCCAAATAGTGCTTCCCTTAACTATTAGGTAAGCTAACAAGAGGGACACTAAGTTAAAGCTGTACACTTAGTAAATTGTTACAGCAAATATGCAATAAAGATATTGTTACGTTAAAAAAAAAAAAAAAAAAAAAGAAAAAAAGTAATTATAGGACACCATATGTCCTCGAACAATGAATAAAAACATGTATAGTGAGCTATAAAAAGACCCAAACCTAAGAAGAAGAAAAAAAAATAACAAGTTAATATGTGAAAACAAAATATGATATGAACCAGAGGCAAGCACTGAAATACTTGGGATATTGTTGTGGTTCTCTTGAATATCCATGTAGAATGTTTAAATGTATTTTAAATCAGAGTTATCATCAATATTAACACTTTTTTTAGCAACAATTTATTGTATGACTGAGATTTCTTTACCACAATCCTTGTATGTGTATATTGCATTATACACGTATTTTAATTGCACACTAGGTGACTATAAGGAAACGCAGATACATGTAACAATTATATTGCTTTAAGATAAAGAAAATATTGACTGTTTCATCGAAAGTTCCAGCAATACAACTGTGACATAAAAATCAAACCATACAAGTATATTTTTTTCAGAAAATTTCACTTTATATTTTTATATAAATAAAAATAGAAGATACCAAAAGTTGTCAAAACATTAAAAAAGAAAGAACTTATCAAAACTAGACAAAAAAATAATTCACTACATAGTTTTATCATGACTACGCACGATAATCATGTGTTTTGATAATCGCATGATTCTCATGCGTAAATTTATTCCATGTAATACGCACGTAGATCTATACGCATAATTTTCGTGCGGGAATCATGCGAAAATCATGCGTAAATTTACACACGATTATTGGATGTAGCTCGATTTGGGCGTTTTCCGTGCGAAAAATACGCATGATTTACGGATGATTTTCGCACGATTATCATGCGTGGCACATTTCTTAGTATACAGTACCAATGACTTGCATCGTTCTAATTTACGTTCAAAGCGATCCCTTACCAAGGAACCGTTCCAGTTTGGTTTCAATGCATTTCAACGGTATTTATTGTCACTAGTTGCACAAATAAAAGTGTTAAGTTAAAATCAGTATCCCACTAGTTAACATATAATCTACCATTATCTCTTTTGAAATACAACAAATAAACAGCAAGTAAATAAAGATGAATCAATAACTCTATCAAAGAACAATATACGACACTTTTAAAAATTGCTAATATTTTTCTCAGCGGAAAATTAGACGAAACGAAGAGATAAAATAACTTGTTATCAGTAGAAAGATCACTTGAAATCTTTTAATAAATTATCGATCATGGCCATGATATAGATATATATACTAGAACAGGTGTATAATAATGTTGATTTTTTTTAACCTTTTTATCTTTTTTCTATAAATGCTTAGAAAAATGAAATATTTATAAAAAAATAACATGCTAGGACATTGCATATTTAACTCTTAAAGTAATTGCCTGTCCAATACACAAAAGAACACTATTCTTTTCAGAAATGTTATCATCGTTTTACAACAAGACAAATCTGTGTTTAAAAGAAATGCAGTATTAGACACTCCTGGTCCTTCAGAAACAGATACATCACATATATATGTTGGACATGTGAAAGCTATAGAAAAAATGTTTAACAATATTCAAAAAGATAAATATATGGTTGATTGGTTATGGTCAAACGATCTTATTAGTAATTTTTACAAAGTATCAACGGTTTTATTTGTTATAACTAACAGTAATAGTCTATACTTGATATTTATTCACTTCCTGTCCATA
Organism: Mytilus galloprovincialis; assembly: GCF_965363235.1. Taxonomy (NCBI): domain Eukaryota; kingdom Metazoa; phylum Mollusca; class Bivalvia; order Mytilida; family Mytilidae; genus Mytilus; species Mytilus galloprovincialis. The sequence goes on along the minus strand of NC_134848.1, from coordinate 16,782,467 downwards.
AACAAGGTCAACATTTATATCTTAACGTTGTTTCAATAACACGAATAAAAAAGTCGTGGTTGGTTTTCTTAATATAAGAATGTCTGTCAAAACTCCCAATATAAAGACAATTAGAAATAAAATAGGGCCTAAATATACAAGAAGAACAGTCAAACACAAAATAAGTTGTCAAGTATGCCCATTTCTCCATGGTGGACGATTCTTGCATGCATCCGATATAGCACCCTTTGTAGTCTGTCAGTCTTTATATCACACAAAAAAAGTTTTGCCTTGGGGTTAACATGACTATCCTGTATTTCCGTCCTTCAAACGTCGATATGTTTTCCTATATGCTGTAAAAAGCAACTGGTTATCTGCTAAATGGATACTGATGATACTTTACACAGTTATACAACTACGCTAGGATTTACATAACAATAGCAATTCTACACAAAATGATCCGGACAATGAAATGCAATAAATTTGATACTAGTATTTGAATTGTATTGCAGGGCAGGGTGCGAACTCCGAAACAGTGGTGACGTTGATTCGCTAAACTATCATAGTTTAAGTCAACGTAGCGTAGTAAAGAGGACGTAACCGCTGTTTCGGAGTTTGGGCGGGGTGAGGAGTTTACTTATATTGCTTGTTAATAAGAAATAGATTTCATAGTTTAGAATAACGATAATGCTCCTACAAATGAAGATGCTACCAACGAGGATCAATAAAATATTTAAAAAAAGATCGAAATAGAAAATGCTTTTTGAAGATGTATGGTAGATCTGTTAACCACATATTCATTTTATTTGTATTATCGTGTAGGGTGTAAAGGCAGTAGAGTATTCGGATACATTGTTGATGGATATTTCCGTGGTTCGATCAAAATCCCACAGGAAACGACATATCAAATAGAACCAACCAAACGATTCATTGGTAAAGTCAAAGAGATTCCAAAAGCACATTCTGTTATTTATAAAGAAGAGGATATTGTGTCAGATTTGCACAGGTATATATTCACATAGTTTGATGATTTAAAATATGATTTAAAAAAAGACATACGTCATGTTTATATAAGTCACAAAACGAAACGAAACTGAAAGACATTCACAGGTCAACATTACACTGAGGTGTATTGAGTTCTAACTACCAAATTTATGTCATCGAACAATAAACTTGTCAAAGACTTATAAACCATGAAGTTATAAGAAAGAAAACCGGTCCTTAATTGAAATGCAATATTACTCACACTAAAATGTTTCATCGTTAAACCAAATTTTGAGTGCTTTTCTAATTGAAACCTTTTTAATTTTGATTCGCGAGTTCACAAATGATTCTATAATCGGTATCTTTAATCTTAGAAATATAGAAGTTTGGTCCTTAAATGATAGAGACAAAAGTTCAACCCATATTATCATACATAAAGGCAACAGTAGTACGATGCGGTTCAAAAGAAATTAGATTGAGAGAAAAAAAAAATCCGGTAACAAACTAAAACCGAGGAAAACACATCAACTATTACAGAAAAAAACGAAACAACAGAGCACTGAAAAGTAACAGAAAAACAAAAGTCAACGCAACTTACATAGAAACAAACTATAACATTAGCTGTATTTGGCAAATCTTTTTGGAATTTTGATCCTCAATGCTCTTCAATTTCGAACTTTATTTAGCTTTTTTTATATAACTTTTTGGGATTCGAGCGTTACTAATGAATCTTTTGTAGACGAAACGGGCGCCTTGCGGCGCAAATACAAACATTTAATCCTGGTATCTATGATGAGTTTATTTAGATACATTCGCGCTTTTTGAGTGAAACATGTTAGTATTATTCAATCAATCGATCAATCATTGAAATGTAATAAAAATCCATTTTTATAAGTGTTAATTTTGTAATTGTTTATATTTACAGATATATTGGTATGAAACATCTCAGGTAGAATAATATTAGATCAAGACATTTATGAGCTTACTTTTCTAAAACACTAGAAAACTCAATGAAATATTAAATTATAATACACAAAGAAAACGCTTGCATGATGGCATTTTGTAAGCGTAATTTGATCTTCTACAAATAAATGTGTTATATATGTTACAGTAAATAGGTGAAATTAGGAATTACACGTAATTACTAAACATTTCAGTAAATACCTGTAATCACTAGTCAATTTAGTAATTACATGTATTTACTAGTTGTTTCAGTGATTACAGGTATTTACTGATTTTTTTTGTCATTTTTACAGCTATTTACTAACTGGATATTTTTGTTTAAAAATTAAAGACATAATTCAAGATATCAAATAAGAAAGTAAGGATTTTTAGGGCTTACTTAAGGATCAAGGATTATAAGGCACATTAAAAGTGCATACTCTTCAGTGTTTGTGAATTGAAACTGAAAAATGGTTGTTTTATAAGTTATGAAACTCCCTAAAAATCATTTTGAGCATGCAAGACAATGATATCAATCCAAAATTCAGAAAAACATTTTGGAGAAATTAATAGGCAACTTAGCCAGCTATTTTTTAAGATAGACATTAGATTATGGCAAACTTGGTTAAATGATCTTGATAATTCTTAAAATCTCATAATTTTGTTATATTAAAATCTCAATCAGGCATACTCTGCATATCAACTTGGCCAATAACATGAGTTAAATTCCTTTTACAAAATAGGTTTAACTACGACTTCTTTTGTCAGACATTTGCGATGAAGCTGAAATTCTTCACAAACAAATTTATACAAATTGATGGCGTTAAGAGTCACATTTTCATATTTCCGTGTTTTTATGAGTTCTTCAAGACCTCCAAACTTAAGCTTATATACCTCCAACAAAATTTTATTATCGTTTCTTCCTGTATAAGAATGATCTTCTTGTGGATTGGAAAAGTCAACTAAATGGTCCATCCCTTTTGTTTTACTTTCAATGTTGACATTCTTTTCCTTTTCTTCGAGGCTGCGTTTTTGTCGCAAAAGCGAGACAATAGCGAACCAACCTAATAATTCCGTCGTCAGCGGCGTCAACAAATATTCGCTCTGTGGTTATATTTTTTTTAATTTTGATGAGTTTCTCAAATTAACCTGGATTTCTACCAAACTTTAACAGAAGCTTCAGTTGTTTATGATCAAAAGATAAATTTCAAGAAGTGAATTTTGTAAAAATAAATGAAGTTTTAAATTTCTGTATTTTACTTATGAAGGGACTTAGTTTTTATGCCAGTTATTAACAAATTTTAATAGAAGATTCTTACAGAACTAGTCAAAAGATAGTATCTAGAGGAAAATTATAAATATTTTTTTTCGTTTTTTTTTGTCCATGTGGACTGAGCTTTATTTTAGGATGGCGGGTGTAGAACGATTTCCTTAAAAGAAAAAGTATTTGCATCATTCAACTGGATTTATTAGGGTCGTCCCAAATAATCATCGTTGTTTTGTTATTTAACCAGGTTACAAAAAGAATCAGACATTAAAGTAGACTCTTCTTGGCATAATAAAGCTCATCAATGGATGCAGAACGAGGTTAAGTCGAGTCATGCTAACAGGGACGAAAAGGTAAAATAGAACAGAGAACGGAATGGGGAATGTATCGACCGTGCAAGGGCTGTATAGCCGGTAAAGGTCGTTAAAAACTTCTATTTGTTTATTTGGGGAATGTGTAGAATAGACAAAATCTAGACCTCTTAGGCGAAAGCCATCAATAGGTCTTCAACACTGCGCGAAAAAAAAACCATGGACATCAAGCGTAAGTAAGACTGTAGCTGGCCAATAAACAGTAATGTTTACCAGTTCAGCTTAATGAACGCCACACTAAACTCTGAAGTATACACATGAAATTATTGTTTCAGAATTACACGCGAGTCTAGAGGTTCCTGATTTAGGAAAGATAAAAAATACGGCGGGCTAAACATGTTTCTTAAGATATCAATAATCTCAAACACTTCAAATCACAGAATCTCAGTTTGAAAGAAGTTCGAGTCTACTTAAAACCTATTAGAATCAACGCATAATTTTTAATAAAAAAATCGTTATTTAGGTATAATAAAATAAATCTTATTTGCTTTTAAAATATGAGTATGTAACGTTTTGCTGTTATTGTGCCGTCTGTGTTACGATGCCACTCGTTTGCGTACTTTGGATCAAAACAAGCATGTGCAATAAATCGTTTGACGTCATGACATCGATGATAACATAGGGTACATCAAGTCACAATGAGGACGTAAGAACACGGCAATTTTCAATTGCATTGGATCTTTTGCAGATAAGATCAGTTAAAAGTCTACACTTTGGCTGTGTGAACCAACAATACATTTTACAGTGTTATATATGTGAAATAATACAAAAAAAGCACTACACGTACAATTACTCTATAGTATTTAAGTTCTATACCATATAAGAATTTGGACCGTACGCGTACGGTCCGGACCATATACGTATACTCGAACGGTCCGATAAAACTGGTGTAGTGCATTTCAGAAGTGGATCCTCACCTCGATCTAACTTTGATTTTACATGTGGAAATACCGTTGTAAAATACGACAGCAAATATAGATATCTTGAAATGTGGATAGATGAACACCTAGACTGGAAGTTTACGGTTAGAGAAGTAAGAAAATCGACCAGTCGAGCTTTGTCGGCACTTTATACCAAATTTATAGCCTTTGACGGAATGGACTTTGATATATACGAAATATTATATGAAAACCTTGTTCAACCTGTATTGTTGTATGAATCAAGTATCTGGGGTATATCGGAACATAAGCAACTAGAAACTGTGCAAAATAGGGCATGTAGATACTTTTTAGGGGCCTTTAAAAACTCCACCAATCTAGCCGTTCGTGGAGATATGGGATGGACAACAGTTAAAACAAAACAGAACATTGAAGTTATGAGATTATTTTTCAAACTTTCTAATTTAGAGGATGATAGAATAGTTCGGACTATCCATGAAACTAGTAAGACAAAACAACCATCTTGGGATTCACGTGTATTATTAGCTTTACTGGGAAAATCTAACTTGAACTTTTTAATCCATCTCAACATAACAACCAAACAAAAGCTACGAATGGCTCAAGACAAATTAACAGCTATAGATCAAGAGAAATGGTTAATTGATGTTTTTGACGATAACAATTCTGTAAATGGAAACAAGCTTAGAACATTCAGAAGGTTTAAAAACAATTGCAAAACGAGTTTATTTGTTAAAACAATCAATTTCGTGCCCATCGACGCATTTTATCAAACTTTCGATGTGGATCGCTGCATGCCGCTTGCGGTTGAGACCGGACGTTACACCAAGCCGACCACTCCATTATGTGATAGACTTTGTCTTTTCTGCAATGACAATTTTATAGAGACATTTTTTAATAGACTGTAATTTTTATTCAGATATAAGAGAAGAACTTTTTAATTATATTAATGCTTTTAACTCTGATCAAAAATTTTATTTTATTATGAACTGTGATCATGCTCAGGTTTTATTAGCCAAGACATTACATCTTATGTTTAAACGTAGGAAGATTAATTTGTAAATTCTTAATCATTATTGATTGTATAAATGAAGTTAAAAGAGTTTTTTTTAGAATTTTTAGTATCATGAAAAGTTTTATTATTTAAATATTTCTTTTACATTATAGTATATATTTTTTAGTTTGAAAAGGATGAAAGTGTCTCATATGTCGTAAAGGCAGGGATCTAATATGGTTTTAAAGATTTTTATATTGTATATGATGATGTATATTGGATCGTGACACTATAATAAACTATTTACTGACTTACTTACTTACTTACTTACTTAGTATACGCGTATGGTCCTGTACGAGCTGACCATACATGTTATTGGATCATATGATTGAAGTGCATGTTCCTTTGCATTTGCATTTTTTTTGCTAAATATTCTAAAACTATTGTCCTCCCACATTATGTTTAATTCCGATATTTTCAATTTCAGATAGCATAACACAATTAATGTATTACTGATCGACATACTAAATACAAGAGGTTAACAGATTTAATTATCGTGAATATTTTAAACAGTTAAAATATAGTTTTTATTTCAATTACAATTGAACTTTTTTTTATATTAATTTGAGAGTTAAGTTATGTTGATCTGTTATATGCATTTGTATGTAATAAACTTGACCAACTTCTTAATATTAGATAGACCGTACGCGTACGGATAGTATGAGTATTTTGAAAAAGGACGCAAACGGCCCAGACCGCACGGTCCAAATACTCATACGGTCTGGAACATATATATACTATACATGAGTCTATTTATATTTTCAGACCTTTTATAAAGAAGAAGAACAATCACTACAGCTTAACCACAACCATGGAATTACCAATAGACACAAAAGAGGAACGTTAGTAGGCAGGAATGCGTTCTTCCTCCACTTACGGGCAGACCCAAAGTTATTTAACGTATGTTTTCCCTTTGCATACATTTTGTCCTGTTGACATTTACGAGAAAAAACATACATTAATATTTTAAGACAAGTATATTCTTTATTTACTTCAAGTACAAAGCATTCGTAAACAATCCGTGTTTCAAAATAACAATTTTAAAACCACACTTTTATGTCAAAATGGTTTGATAACTTTTACTTGCAAACTGTATTGAATAGATAAAAAAATGTATGTGTCAAACTGTTTTAACTATGACAATGTCTATTTATAGTTATGAAAAATAATTAAATAAACAAAACATTTAAAAGAAAAGATAGCTACAGCCTGTCTTTCATGCAACTATTATAACAAAGTTAATTACATACCTCTGAAGTGCTGTTGTTTGCGCTGAAAAGTGATAGCGGTTTAATATTTGGACTGAAAAGAGGAAGTGGTGTCTTTTTTCGTTTTCAAATCTTGCCATTTATTGCCCTAAGAACAGATTAGAGATTGAAAATCCTTTATTTTTTATATTTCAGAATGAAGTATTAGCCAAACAATACATACTTGGACTTTTTTTCTACGCATGTTGATGCCATCAACACTGTGTATTCTAATACGGTGTTTAAAACTTATGATAACAATATAACTTAATATCGCCGTACAAACAGACAAAAGTCCGCCAAAAAGAACAGACAACATAATGGCCTGTAGAAAAAGACGAAAGTCCGCCGATATGGCAGACGACACCTTTACCCGTAAAAAAGGAACATAATAAATATGCGACTAAAAGTTAAAAAAAATTATATACTATCTGTAATGATCGACGGCGAAAAATCCAGAAATCAATTCGGAGAATGCAAATATTTTTGATAAGTTGAATGCGGATGTGGTCACGGTTGTTTTTTTGTTTGTTTTAGGGACAAAACGATCCATGCGCAGGAAAAACCTGCTCCACTGGTAAAATATGTATTGTTCTATACAACAAGACGCCACTTTGTATTGTTGGTACGTATAGAGTAGAGAAGTTCGGAAATAACTCTGTCAAAGAAAAATCCTCATTACATAAATGTTTATGAGATAGACATTGGAACGTTTAAACAACACAATGTTCATTGCTTTTCCGGTTTAAAGCACTTTGTTGTTGGGTTGCTGGCTCATTTTGACGACGACGTCCGTTCAAAGTTGATTTTAAGTAGGTGACCGAACATTCCTGGAAGGGAATAATAATTATTGATAATGAAGACAAAAAAAAACAAAAAAACAAAAACAAAAACAAACAAACATCAACAAATAAAAAACAAAAACAAACAAATAAACAAAAATCTTACGACCATTCCAATTTTGATTTTAAAACAATAACAAAGATTTCACAATGAACAATAGTTATAAATACCTTGATTTTTAAATAATCATAGATGAGAGTGTGTATTGGATCCTTCATTTCTGTATTCATTTTTTTAACTTAATTTTTCTCTATTCTTTATATTTTTGGCCCTTTTTTTTTTTTTTTTTTCTATTCTTTATATTTTTGACCCTTTATTCTCTATTCTTTATATTTTTGGCCCTTTCCTTTTTTTTTCTTTTCTATTCTTTATATTTTTGGCCCTTTATTATCTATTCTTTATATTTTTGGCACTTTTTTTCTCTATTCTTTATATTTTTGGCCCTTTATTCTCTATTCTTTATATTTTTGGCCCTTTTTTTTTCTCTATTCTTTATATTTTTGGCCCTTTATTCTCTATTCTTTATATTTTGGCCCTTTTTTTTCTCTATTCTTTATATTTTTGGCCCTTTATTCTCTATTCTTTGTATTGTAGCACCACATTATTCCCTTTATTTTTTTTGGGTCTATTTTATTTTTATTCTTTATTATTATAGCCCTTTATTCTGCATGTTCTGTCCATCAATCTCTTTTCTGTAAATCCCACCCTGATCCTCAAAATATTGATCTCTGTTTTATGAGTATAACACTTTGAATACATACAATTATCCCCCACTTCCGGTCGAAAATTAAATGGTTGGAATATATTTGTAAAATGAAAATAGCGATATTTTAATACATCTAATTTTCTTTACAGACGGTTGACAGTTGTCGGCAGTGAGGATTCTTGTAAGATTTGCCTGACTCAATACGATATACACGATGAGACGGCTAATATACATTTTTTAACTGCAAGTGTACATGTAATACTTTGAAATTATACCTTAAAAAATGTAAACTATTGTATTACGTTTAGTATGTATAAAATTATATAATTATAAATTAAAATACGAGAGCAAATATGCATTTATCTTACTTCATAAATACAGTTGGGTTCAGTTCATAAGTCTCTTCAAAAACGTCAGAAACATTCTTTCATAGGACTTTTCTAGAACAGTTTTATCTGAGGACAACTCTAACTAAGAACCGTTCTGGCGCGGAACTGTCAGAATCTGTTCTAGGGTGGAACTGTCAGAATCTGATCTAGGTTCGAACTGTCAGAATATATTCTAGAGTTGAACTTTTAGAATCTGTTCTAGGGTAGAACTGTCAGTAGCTATTCCAGGGTGGAACTGTCAGAATCTGTTCTAGGGTGGAACTGTCAGAATATGTTCTTGGTTAGAACTTTTACAATCTGTTGTAGGCTGGAACTGTCAGAATCTGTTCTAGGGTGGAACTGTCAGAATCTGTTCTAGGGTGGACCGGACAGAATCTGTTCTAGATTGGAACTGTCAGAATCTGTTCTAGGGTGGAAATATCAGAATCTATTCTAGGGTGGAAATTTCAGAATCTGTTCCAGAGTAAAACTGTCAGAACCTGTTATAGGGTGGAACTGTTTGAATCTATTCTAGGTTCGAACTGCCAGAATCTGTAATAGTGTGGAACTGTCAGAATCTATTCTAGGGTGGAAATTTCAGAATCTGTTCCAGAGTAGAACTGTCAGAACCTGTTATAGGGTAGAACTGTTTGAATCTATTCTAGGTTCGAACTGCCAGAATCTGTTATAGTATGGAACTGTCAGAATCTGTGCTAGTTTGGAACTGCCAGAATCTGTTGTAGTGTGGAAATGTCAGAATCTGTTCTAGGGTGGAAATTTCAGAATCTGTTCCAGAGTAGAACTGTCAGAAATTGTTATAGGGTGGAACGTTTTGAATCTATTCTAGGTTCGAACTGCCAGAATCTGTTATAGTGTGGAACTGTCGTCAGAATCTGTGCTAGTTTGGAACTGCCAGAATCTGTTGTAGGGTGTAACTGTCAGAATCTGTTCTAGGGTGGAACTGTCAGAATATGCTCTAGGTTAGAACTTTTAGAATCTGTTGTAGGGTGGAACTGTCAGAATCTGTTCTAGGGTGGACCGGACAGAATCTGTTCTAGATTGGAACTGTCAGAATCTGTTCTAGGGTAGACCGGACAGAATCTGTTCTAGATTGGAACTGTCAGAATCTGTTCTAGGGTGGAAATGTCAGAATCTATTCTAGGGTGGAACTTTAAGAATCTTCACTTAATAGATTTGACCTGTATTGTAGGATTGTCATTACTACATTTATTGCCTTTAATATTCATATTTAACCAAATACAGTTGATTGATCTTTTATGGGTTAACTGGTATATATGTAATAACAATTTCAGGATAATTGTCAATATCTTGGTTTTCAATTTTTGATAAGTTGAGAAGGTCCATATCATATGTCCAGATAAATGACCAACTAACCATCCTAGTAGATTGATATTGGAATCAAACATATCTATCACATGCAGGGTTACCTCAATGTTAAAAATGCTAGTAATAAACATAGACTTAGACCACTCAGCGCCAGAGGTCCTGAGAAATATAATTGAAAAACCATGATATTAACCAGTTTGATATATCTCACCATTGGTAATTATCTGCCATATTTATCTCCAGCATATGTAACTGTCTGATATATCTCAACCATGATATTTACCCCCTTGATATATTAAAACCATGGTATTTACTTGTGTGGTATATCTCAACCATGATATTTATCCTCTTGATATATCTCAATCATGGTATTAATTAACCTGTCTGATATATCCTAACCATGATATTTACCTGACTGATATATCTCAATCATGGTATTTGCCTGTCTGATACATATCTTCCAGGGTATTTACTTGTCTGATACATCTCAATCATGGTATTAACTTGTCTGATACATCTCAACTATGATATTTACCTGTCTGATATATCGCAATCATGATATTTACCTGTTTGATATGCCTCAACCAGGGTATTAACTTGTCTGATACATCTCAACCATGGTATTTACTTGTCTGATACATCTCAACCATGGTATTTGACTGTCTGATTATATTTCAATCATGGTATTTACCTGTCTGATATATCTCAACCATGATATTTACCCCCTTGATATATTTAAACCATGGCATTTACCTGTCTGATATATCTAAACCATGGTATTTGACTGTCTGATTATATTTCAACCATGGTATTTACCTATGGGATACATCTCAACCATGGCTTTTACCCCCTTGATATTTCTCAACCATGATATTTACCTGTTTGATATTTCTCAACCATGGTAATTACCACGTTGATATATCTCAACTATGGTATTTGTCTGTCTGATTATATATCTCAACCATTGTATTTGCCTGTAAAATTATATTTCAACCATGGTATTTACCTATGGCCAGTATGGGATATTTCTCAACCATGATAATTGCCTGTCTGATATATATTTCATATATGGATGGTATTTACCTGTTTGATATATCTCAACCATGTTATTAACCTGTCTGATATATCTCATATATGGATGGTATTTACCTGTTCGATATATCTCAACCATGATATTAACCTGTATGATATATCTCATATATGGATGGTATTTACCTGTTTGATATCCCAGTTGTAGTCTCCCTCGGAAAGATCAAAAACACAATCTGGATCCTCAGGCTCGAATGTACAAATTATGTCTAAAATATAAAAATTGGTAAATATTACTTGATTTATTTCACTTCACTGGGCGGAGTTTAACCAGTTTCGCTCACAAAAAACCAGTCCATCTATAGATAGGTGTTTTAGGATAAACTCATCAATGAACATGATGAAGTGTCCAGTCATTGTATAGTGTGTGATAACATTGTGTGAGGGAATTCGACGTTTGATGTACCACTGTTCACTCCAGTGCAATTTATGACAATACCACTGCATCAATCAGAATTATTTTTTTGCAGTGTTTTAAGAAATGATTTTGCTTTGTTGTCGCGTATTATTTGTGAAACATTCAATGTTTTAAAAAGGCGAATTTTCTTTATAAAGTCAATGATTATGTTGACTTTTGAAGGCCAAACTTTCTACAGCCTTATTTACGCTAATGAAAGATCCAAAAACTATACCAATACATAACGACATGTTTATGAAATTATAACAAATCTATTGGTTAACAAATTTTTACTCGTTATTGCAAAATAATGAACTTAATATATCTGACATTTTCTCCCTACCCAGTTTACCCCTATACATTTTTATGATGTAGACTGGTCATTGTTATTGAATCGTAGGCAATTTGATTGGATTAAGTTGTTATTAGTTTACCTTCAAACTTGTTTATGCTTTTCATACATAACTATTGATTAATTAGAACGTGCATGAATGTGTACGGTAACTAAAATGACCTTCAAACTGGACACTGGACGAGTCAATATTATGTTTTATCAATGAAAGTTAAGGTATGAAAGGTAAGAATTGCCACTTATTCGATTTTCACAAAATTTTCGGAATATACAGTTGAAAGGTTATTTTTTAAAAGCCTATTGTGAAAAGTAAAGAGAAAGTTTACAAATAATACGTTTTGTTCCATTAAACAAGTCATTTTCGTAAGAGAAATACCGAAATATATTTTACGCACGACTACGGCAGGTAAAATTATTATTTATCATAATAAAAAAAAGCATTTGTCAGTCTCATTGGAATATGTTGATTACAATTAATCCCAAACTTAAAAAGTAAGTAACTAAAGTCAAAATATGTCCGATCTGCCTATTTCTGCACATCAAAAGTCAATACGATCGTTTTAAAGTCAATTTCGTCTACCTCACAAAATCTTGTTAGGCACTATAGTGTAAATTCCTTTGATGACACTGATAGGTGATTAGAAATCAGTAATAATTATAACGGCAATCATCCTTATCACACACATCTTCAAAAAGACTCAGTCCTTATGCAAATTAAAACATTAGATCCGCCTGATCAGTTGAAATAACATTGGTAATACTAGCATGTGATATTGTGGCCACATGAGTGTTAATCTTAAGGAATAGACTTGCATAAAAATATGCAATGCTTATATTATATCAAGTTTTTAGTTTTTGTGAGTATTATTGAAAAATTTTGTTAAAAAGTATTCAAGCCGACCGGGCTTTGCTCTTACTGGATCAATAATGCCACAAGGAACTTCAAGTTTTGAAGTCTTAAGTTTGATCAGGCCATGGTTTGAACCCTCAAGGTGAACAGGGAACGACTAGCTCATTAGGTCTGAAGGTGTATATTTGATTTAAAATTTTCACTAGTAATTTTTATAGCTTGTTGTTCCGTGTAGGCCAAGGCTTGTGTTGAAGGCCCTTCATTGACCTATAATGATTTAATTTATAAATATATAATTGGATGGAGAGTTGTCTCATTAGCACTCATACCACATCTTCCTTTAGCTATATACATCATAATGAACAGTCTAAGATACATAACTTTGTTTATCAGTTGTTATTGCTTTGAAGTAGTTGTCAATAACTGTTAGTACTCTCAGATCTGTGCTTAGTGTCTTTTTTTGTTGTGAGGGATAGAAAATGCATATTTTAAAAGCCCTGCCATGTCTGGTCTGATTTTTGTTTGATATTTTTCTCAAAGTTACCTATAATGCTCATCAAAATCATTAATGTATCACCCGACAGACAGATAAAGGAAAGACACACAGAAGAGAAATCACAGTGTCCACGTACTGTCTTTAATCTATTATAAGTATAATGACATATATAACATGATTGCCATTGTAACAACTATTCATCAGAGTTTAAATGAAATGAATGTAGGCTGTGTTAATGGCAATTTTACAGCCTTCAACAATCAGAAAAAAAATATATTGTATAGTTTGCAATGAAAAGTGTTAAACAAATCATACAATAAAATTAATGGCCTAAGGAGTAGGTCCGGTAAGGACCGATTTTGGCCTCAAATTTCAGGTTCATCTGACGAAAGATTTTGACAACTTTTTAAACACTTAAGTGCCTGTCTCATTTGATTCATTTAGTTTATTTTAAAGATTTTAACGAATTAAATCATTAAAAACTATCTGATTCAAGCTCAAATATGAAAAATCTACCAAATATGCCGAAAAATGTCACTTTTCGGATGGTTTTTGTCAAAAATGAAAGTGGTCACATCCGTGTTCATCCTCAACCTTTATATATGTTATGTATTATCATCAAATACAACTTTCGTTTCAATATTAAGGATGAACACGAATGCGGCCACTTTCGTTTAACACGGAAACGGTCTAAAATTTAACTAAAATGCTAAAATTGTGAAGATTTCAGTAATTTAGCATGACTTAATGGTGCTAGTACCTGATATATGTGCATTGTATTGTCAAAACCAGCCCATACTTATGTAGCAGAAGCATTATACTGTCCAATAAATAACTAACATTTTACATTTTAACAATTTTGTAAAACTGCTATATTTTGGGGCCAAAAAGGGGTCTTACTGGACCTACTCCTTTATAATAAACAAGAATGTGTATGTCCCATAGTACAGGGATGTCTGACATTAAAACAGGAAGGTCATATCATAAGTCACATGTCTACTAAGTTTCAAGTTGATTGGACTTCATTTTCATCAAAAAATAATTTGACCAAAAACTTTAACCCAAACAGACGGAGGAAAGGACAAACGAAAGAATGAACAACAGAACAGACAAACAGACCAGAAAACATAATGTCCCTCTACTATCGTAGGTGGTGCATAAAAAAAAACTTTGAACTGCAATCTATATTACGAGCCTCCTCATGGGGTTTTTGATTATGTAATTACCTGACCGTTTTCATAGTGATTATTTTTAACCAGATCAAATTTTTTATGACTATTTGAATATTTGATAATCAAGGACTGTATTATTGTTTATTTGATTCCGGTTATTTGCATAGCCTATTTGTCAGACAAAATTATGCAATAAAGCGGAGTATGCTTATATCCAAAATGCCAAATGACAGAGTCAAATAACATCGATAGAACAGATCAGTAAAGGAAATCCATGAATAATCTATGGACAATTGTTTAAATCCAATAAATTATTAACACCCTTTGAGATAGAATGGTCAGTGTTTTTACAACAATTATCTGTTTGACATTTTTATGACCTTGAGGCTTAAAATAGAACATGGGAAACTTTACATCGAGGTTTATTTTTAAATCAAATTCCATAATACAAACACGAAAGAAACTGCTTTAAAACTTTATTTAAATAACACAAAAGTAAATATGAAATAATAACAAAAATAAGAATGCATTCAAGAAAAATATACTTACAAAATTGCCGTTTCCGGTCAAAAATCGAATCAGTTTTAACTAAGCATATCTAGACGGCAATAATTTTTTATGCAATAAACCGAAAAGCCACTTGTAGAACTATGCATATAACCGGACAATTTAACATTAGATGAATGGGAAATGGTTTTGTGCAGGAGAAAACTATGCAATTGACCGAATTATGCTATTAAGCAGTATGCAATTAAGTGGAATCGACTGTATATATATATATATATATATATATATATATATATATATATATAATCTTGTTTAAAAAATACTTAATGATTATGTGATTATACTGGCAAAACATTTGTGATTATGTGATTACTTGGTCACCCCCATGAGGGGCCTCTATAATACAAATTTGACTTACTGCAGTATCCAGGAGTTAGTCTGACATCATCAATTCCAATATCACTAAGATGTGTTGACCCTCGAACTGCTTCAATATATACCTAAAATTTGAAGAAAGAACGTGAGTCTTAACATTAAAGTAAGTTTTCTTTCAAATCAAAGCAGAAATGACAAAAGTCAATGCTTTTATGAGAAAATTCCCCCAAATCTGATTTAAAAATTTAAATTTTAGGTGTAAATTTTATGTACACTGGAGTCAAAATACATAGAAAATACATTTTTTATATTTAAAAAAAACCAATACCAACACACTATTCAGTATCAAATACATGTGTTTCTTCTGTCATGATCTAAAAAAAAAATCTATATTCCATATCTCTTGCCACCCTCCTCAAAAATCAATTCTACTATTTTACTCTCACACCTGGGCTTGAAGTCATAAAACTTTGCTCAGTACTTGGAGCACAAAAATCATGCTCGAAACATGAAATCAAACATTTTGATTGGTTGATTTTTTAATATGAGTACAAAAAACTGACTCTAAAGTTTTATGACTTCAAGGCCTGATCTCTGTCAGATTTAATTTGTTTCGTCAGCAATCAAACCACATCTCAGCTGTGTATAATTAATAATATCTACAATGTGACAATCAACAACATATGCTTTGTAATAAGCTATAGATTGATTTTGATTTTTGGTGTTTTAATGCCACTTTTAAGCACCGCTTTTGGGCTATTTTGTGTCGGCAATTAAGTTTCTATTGGTGTAGGGAGCTGGAGAAAACCACAGACCTCTGATAGGAAAACTGATAATTCTTGGACAATTAAGATTAGAGTCAAGTTCATCTTCAAGACAGGGTTCAAACTCACACCCTCAGTGTTGACTGGCTAGTGATAACAGTAGTTACTACTTAGACCACTCAGCCACCGAAGACCCTAATAAGCTATAGAAATCACTACCTCCATGAATATGACTGTAATTTTACCCTTACCCATAAGATGGTAATAGTAATGTATTGTACTGTTACCCTTTCTTGCTCACCTGTAGACCAGGAACAGGTTGTATTGATATCTTGGCAAGCTTCCATTGGTTTCCCTGTTCTCCTTCTTTTATAAAGATAAGATCCTTTGGAATTCCTGTCCCTTTCCGGTAAACTTCTAACGAACCCATTGTCGCCCCATGCATACTATAGTAGAATGACAAACACCTAGGTTGGGCTGTGAAATTAAAATAAAATTGTGAAATGTGTAGAGTGGGATCTTTGTCCTCCAATATAAAACTCTACTCAGTACTTCGAGTACAAAATTTGTGCTGGAAACACCAAATTAAATAATTTGACTAAAAAAATAAAATCCCTGAAAGATGTCTTCACATATAATGTATATTTTAACTTAAATAATAAACAAATCTAACTTGAATATATATAATACAACCTAAAATGATTTAAATCAAGAAAACATTGTAAATTGAAAACAAATCAATGTTGACCTGTTTTGGTTGTTAAGGTGAAAACTTAAAAGAAATCAAGACTAAACTTGTTATACATGTATTTTAAATTCCATCATTTTTTAGTTTTAACGAGAATATAATATAGTTATGAAATATTAGTGATATGAAGTGTACATGCCTTTCTTTACCCAAATGTAACAGCTCCTTTCTCTAATTTCTGTGCTATTTTCACATTTCCTGACCAGTGTGAGAAAAATAATTCTCCTCACTAGTGAAAAATCTGTTCTCAGCAAATGATTGGTTGAAATTTAATTGTGATTTAAAATTTTCTTGTTTTCTTCTGAATTTTCTTATTGTAACGTCATGAAAATAGGCGACCATGTCTGATGACGTTACGTTAAAGTACACAACTTTCCTAAAATCTTTGAAAAGGGAAGATAAAAATCATAAGAGAAACAGATTCTCAACAGTTAAATTTTAATTATTTAAAAGCTCCTCTAGCCTCTTTCTTTAAATTTTAAAATTTAATTGTCTCGAGTGGAGAAATATCATAATACACTTGTTGTTGTTGTGGATTCTATATTTCTCACAATCATTATTCCTTCTCTTTTCCAAAGAAGAAGACAATTGTTTATAGACTTCACAAAACTTGCATACCTTCTGATATTTCATTTCTCATCACAAATGTAGCAGTGAGCTCTTGACCTGTATACCAGCTGGGTGGGAAGATTCCATGTAGGAGTAATATTGACCCTCTTTTGCTCTGTAGGGTCCAGTTCCTGGTGTAGGTGTTGAAAACTGAAATCAATAAAAGTTTTATTTGATGTTTGTCAAAATAAATATTTCAAAAACTGTCAAGTCATAAACACATGTTAGATGATATCAAATACAATTTATGAGGGTCTGTATGGGTTAAAAGAATCCAAAATAAAATGCAAAAAAATAACAAAAATAAAAGGCAAAATCATTTATCAAAAATTTAGGAACCTCTTTAACAATTAGTTATATCAAAACTTATTAAAATCTGGTCTAAAGACTGTATAAGGTTTAAATAAAGATGAATTCAAAAATTAAAATTATGTATTTTTGAAAATTGAAATCAATAAACTCTTATTTTGATATTTGTCAAAACTAAATGAAATCAATAACTTTTTATTTCAATGATTGCATGTCAAAACTAAATGAAATCAATAATGTTTCAATTTGATGTTTGTCAAAATAAATATTTCAAAAACTGTTAATTAGACATATGATAAACCTAGTATGTTAATTCAGAATACAATTTATGAGGGTCTGTATGGGTTAAAAGAATCCAGAATAAAATGAAAAATTTCAGAACCTAATTAACAATGAGTAATATCAAAACTTATAAAAATATGGTCTAAAGACTGTAAATTAAAGTTAACTAGAGGCTCTAAAGAGCCTGTGTCGCTCACCTTGGTCTATGTGAATATTAAACAAAGAAAGCAGATGGATTCATGACAAAATTGTGTTTTGGTGATGGTGATGTGTTTGTACATCTTACTTTACTGAACATTCTTGCTGCTTACAATTATCTCTATCTATAATATACTTGGCCTAGTAGTTTCAGTGGAAAATGTTAGTAAAAATTTACAAATTTTATGAAAATTGTTAAATAGTGGATTAATTTCATCTGAAAATTTCAGGGCAGATAGATCTTGACCTGATTAACAATTTTACCCCCATTGTCAGATTTGCTCTAAATGCTTTGTTTTTTGAGTTATAAGCCAAAAACTGCACTTTACCCCCTATGTTCTATTTATAGCCATGGCAGCCATCTTGGTTACTTGGCCGGGTCACGGGACAATTTTTTAAACTAGATACCCCAATGATGATTGTGGCCAAGTTTGGTTTAATTTGGCCCAGTAGTTTTAGAGGAGAAGATTTTTGTAAAAGTTAACGACGACGGACGACAGACACTGGAAAACGGACGCAAAGTGATGGGAAAAGCTGAGCTAAAAAAGTTGAATTCAAATATCAAAAATATGTATTTTTTTGTGTCCTCATAACTGACATACAAATTATTAGGTTTCAGAATCTAAAAGATTATAGGTATTTTTTGAAGGTTTATTTTAAAAGAAATAAAACAACACCATTGGTTGTCCTTATTCCATTGTTGTGTATTCTATTAACCAATCACAATACTTTTGAGTTAGCTTATGAAAATGTTACCCACAATGCATTTCATTCTGAAAAAAATTAAAACATAAAACATAAAAAACATTGACATTTTTTGTAATGCAAAACGGTTTATAATTTATTCACAAAATAATGTTTTCTGACTTACTCTCTGTTGTTTCCATGTAAGTTTTGCATTTGGGTCATTCATCAGAAAGCAATCTGAGCCAGTTTCAAAAGTACAGGTCAAAGGTTCACTTGGTAGGGTTGTTGGAGTTGAATCACTTGGTAGAGTTGTTGGTAGAGTTGTCCGAGTTGAATCACTTGGTAGAGTTGTCGGTACAGTTGTCGGAGTTGAATCCCCTGGTAGAGTTGTCAGTAGAGTTGTCGGAGTTGAATCACTTGGTAGTGTTGTCAGTAGAGTTGTCGGAGTTGAATCACTTGGTAGAGTTGTCGGAGTTGAATCTGTAAATAGAATTATGAGAATATGTACCAATATGACATCATGCCTTGATCAATACTCACACAATTATATTTTGTATAAGATGAGAAAGTCCAAATGTCCAGAGAGACCCCACTGACCATCCTAGTCAATGAAGATATGAATCAAACATACCTTTCAAATGCAGGGTTAACTCAAGTGTTATAAAGGCTAGTAATAAACTACCATTACATGTCACTTGGGTGTAGAAATTTGGTCACCTTGGTCATCCATTTGGTCGTGCAGGATATTTTCAAACTCTTGTCAGTGTTCTTCCATGGTACAGGTTATTGATATTCTTAAAGCTATGACACGGTCAAGATGATTAATATGCAAAGAGTTTAAGGCATTATAACAGTCAGGGGCATTACTTAAACAAGTAATGTTTTTAAGTTACTTATATAAGTAATTTTTGTTTAAAAAAAATAATAAAATTACTTAACAGAGTTATTTTAATTTTTAATAGAAACATTGACTAAATGTAGTTTTCATGAATTTTTACATCACTTTATATCATAAAACAAAGAATTTAATCGATTTGAAAGGAGTATAGAAATAAAGGGTTAATCTAAAAATAATGACAAAAATATGACTTGAATAAGTTATTTTATACATTTTTGAAAACAATTAGGAATTACACTTATTTTAGGAACATATGTGATTGATTTTGATTACAAATTATAGATAACTTCAAGTCTTAATTAATTATCAAGTATCTATCTATTTATATCAGTCTACCTTCAAGATTTTGGAGGAAAATGATAATTTAATAGTCCCAAAAGACCAATCTTTGACCAAGAAGCGTCGGTATGAAAGATAAGTGCGTCAGAAAGTTAATAAGTGTTTCAGAAGAATTAGATTTTATATTTCATGGGAAAAATAACCAGATGACTATGAAAATTTGTTAAAGTTAGTAAAATGTGTATTATTGGACACCTATAAAAATATTATTCAGAAAAGTTACTTATATAAGTTATATTTAAAATAGCCTCGTTTTCAACATTACTTGTATAGGTAATTTTAATTGTTACTTGTTTAAGTAATGCCCCTGACTGTATAACATGGTAAAGATAAAACATGCAATAAGTTCATAATACATGTAAACCAGTTTTCTAACCAGTTCTCAGTGATTGTAAAAATTGTTGTACTTCAAATAGTTCTTCATGGTAATACAAGCAAAGAGTGCTGCAAGTAGCATTTAAAACAAGGACAACAAACAAACACATATTACATGGTAAAGATTATTGACAATCAAAAAGTTCAAGGTGCCGTAACATCCATTTGGTCATTATTAAAATACTGTGGATTCATTATTATTTGTTGGTTACCAAATTTCGTGGATTTCATGGGTACAGGTGAACCACAAAATGCAATGACCAACAACGACTTTTCTATAGGGCTATTTGCAGAATTTGGCCAAACCATGAAACCAAATATCCCCCAAAATACAACTTTTACTTATTCCACAAAAATTGGTACCAATGAAAATAAATGAATCCACATTTTCTTCTTACCTTTGTTAAAAGCTGTGGCACTTATTTTGAATCCTTGCCATGGATCCCTGTCTTCCGCAAATTTAGCATCAAATCTGACCATCATCAAGTTAGATTCACCTGATGAGGTTGTAGTCCAGATCCTGTTTTTAGCCTCACCACAAATCTTGACACCAAGTTGACCAATCAGATTATACCTTACTTCCATCCAATGGTAGCATCTGTTGAGAGTGTTGTATGGAAGGGAAAGCTCATCTTCTGTTAACTTTACATACATTTCAGCTGGAGCCTGAATTTAAATATTACCTAACCTATATATTTCTAAGAATTTGATTGGTTAAAAGCAACAATGTAGAGACTATATATATTTCATAGTAATTGTACAATTAATTGTGCTTTCCAAATATATTGTAAAATAGAAAATTTCATAAATGCAGTGTTTATTTTAGTGATATTTATTTAAAACAGTGGTATCGGAAAAAAGCAGGAGTCTTGCAGAACTCTACCATCATAAGAGAGAAACAAGCATCAACAGCTATAGTATGCCTTTGATATACCATATTATATTTAGGTGTGCATGGTATGCATTTGATTTACTAAATACAATTTCAGTTTTTTGTTCAGCTAAGGTTTTTCAATCTTTTAGTTTCTGAGAGTATACTTGTTTTGTTTATATCTTTTAAGTTTGGCCATTGTGTTGGCTGGAATTCTCTGACTTTTGCTTTTGTTTACTCCATTTGTCACACTTTTTTTATCCTGATTGGGATGACCTTAGCTTTATATCCTTTTATATCATATTGTAAAACTATAAAAGAGGGACGAAAGATACAAGAGGGACAGTCAAACTCATAAATCGAAAATAAACTGACAACGCCATGGCTAAAAATGAAAAAGACAAACAGACAAACAATAGTACACATGACACAACATAGAAAACTAAAGAATAAGCAACAAGAACCCCTACTAGGGGTGATCTCAAGTGCTCCGGAAGGGAAAGCAGATCCTGCTCCATATGTGGCACCCGTCGTGTTGCTCATGTTATAACAAATCTGGTAAATAGTCTAATTCGGTAGGTAACATTCATGAAAGGGAATGGGATTGTAGTTACGACGTAAGGTATATAATTCACAACATTTACCTTAATCAACCAGGTACACTTTGTTCCAACAGGATAGGGTGACGGCCAGTTAGGTGTTCTAATCTCTGTGACCTTTGACTCTGATACATAGACAATACCTCCACACACTAAAAAAGTCACCATATTCTGATTAAAGGTCAAGTAACCCCCTGATGTTATATAAACTAGCTCAATTCTATCACATTTTCATTTGCTAGTCCCTAATCAGTTATTGAGGAATGTCAGATTTTTATTGTCTTTTTTTATTCTGAGAAAAGAGTTCACGTGAACATGGTGAATAGCAGGTTTGTTTCTATTTGATTCACAACTTTTAAGACTCAGGTTGATCTAGAACTCAACATATGGTATAGGAGGGTAGTAATGCCCTTTACCTTCAGGCCTCAAACGGTCATTTTCCGCTACCGTAATTGTCAAGTTGATTAAAATTTTACCATGATTCGTCAGAGGTCTCAAATAATTATCGTCATAATCATTCGACTGTTGTCTAAAAGAAAGTTTACATTTTATCGTCATACACCAAACATTACCGTAAACTTCATTTGGCAAGACATTTTACTGTGATTCGTCATGAAGGTACCCCCATTATCACCCTTGTATTGGTCTGTTGTTGTTGTCTCTTTGACACATTCCCCATTTCTCAATTTTACCTTGATTTTTTTTTAATGCTGTGCATTGCCCTCTAGATGTCTGTTGTTGAAGACTTTGTTACCCTCATGTTTATTAAGACAGTCCTCTACATGTAGATGTCTTTTGTTCAAGACTTTACTTTTCTTTACATGTAGGTGTTTTTGTTTGTTTGTTTGAGACTTTGAAGCCCCCTAAATGTTTTTTGTTGTTGTTAAAACTGTTGAAGCCGGTTGCATGATTTATGATGATTATGAATCAAATGAGCTAGCAATCAAAGGTTGCCCATGAAATTATGGTGTCATTATTTATTTGTACATGTATGTCATGAAAAGAAAAAATCTACTTCTGACACAGGTTTTGAAAACTAATTATATATTTTTCTCTGTGTCTATAATTTCTAAACAATTAAACATTTATAAGCTGGAGTATATATCAGTAACACTCAAGAATGTGTCCACTCCTTAAAAGGAAGATAGATAGATAATAAATAGGCTGCAAATACTAATAGTTATGTTCAAATGCCAGAATCATGTATTTTAATTTACAAAAATGTACAAGTACAATGCATAATCACCCTTTTTTTTTTACAATGTACACAAAATGTACATGTACATTCCATTTATTGGTTGGATCATCTAGCTACTAATGGCTAGTTTACAGAAAACCAGGCATATATAATACTGTTATATTCCACTAACCATATATTATATGATTATCTATTTTTATTTTTGTGTTTTTGTTGAATTTATGCTATTTTGGTGTCCTTGTCTTCAATTTCCCCCCTTTTAAGACTTGCATGTGTAGGCTGAAGGTAAAGACACAGAAGAGTGCAGGGGGAAATCATGATCAGTACCCCTCTTTTGTTGACTAGCTGTATATTTTAAAATATATAGTGCTGATTCTGATGATAGATAATTATTTTTTTAGGTTTCTTGTACTAAGTAACTGATTATCATGACACTGTCATAACATGATGTGCCAGGACAGGCAGGAGTAGTGAGAAGTAGCAGTTTTAAAAATTTATCGTGGGAAATGTTAATTTCAATAGTATTTTATCTTTTGGTAAGTTTTAAATAAAATAATTAGAATTTTGAATGTATACATGAGGGTTTGGATGGGGTTAGATGATTTAAGAATAATGCCCTTAAAAAATTAATAACGGGCAAAAAAAATGAAAAATTAGAGAAAAAAGGGCAGGGTTAATTTTTTGAAGATTAGAGAAAAAAGGGGCTAATTTTTTGAAGATTAGAGAAAAAAGGGGTGAAAATTAAATGTTTACAGAATAACAGACCCCCCCCCCTTTTCAATCCAGACCCTCATACATACATACATGTACATATATTAGAACATCATTTTTTTGTCAAAATAGGACAAGTGAATTCATATTTAAAGTGTAAATTAAGTTTCTAGTATAAAGAAATAAAATTTAATGACAAGAGTGCACACACTGAAATGTCTCGCCTTCTTTACTAATCATTGATATTATGTTGATAGTCCTAAGTATAAAGCTTTAACAACTGCCACATAAACTTAACATAAACCAAGATAGCTAAACAAAGACAAATGAACCATGAAAATGAGATCAAGGTCAGATGAACCATGCCAGGCAGACATGTACAGCTAATAATGCTTCCATACAATAAATATAGTTGACCTATTACTTATAGTTTAAGAAAAACAGACCAAAACACAAAAACTTAACACTGTGCAATGAACCGTGAAATTGAGGTCATGGTCAAATAAAACCTGCGGGACTTACATATAGATCATAAAATATTTCCATACACCAAATATAGTTGACCTTTGGCATATAATATTAGATAAAAAGACCAAAACTCAAAAACTTAACTTTGACCACTGAACCATGAAAATGAGGTCAAGGTCAGATGACATCTGCCCGCTAGACATGTACACCTTACAATCATTCCATACAACAAATATAGTAGACTTATTGCACAAAGTATGGGAAAAATAGACCAAAACACAAAAACTTAACTATAACCACTGAACCATGAAATTGAGGTCAAGGTCAGATGACACCTGCCAGTTGGACATGTACACCTAACAGTCCTTCCATACACCGAATATACTAGCCCTATTGCTTATAGTATCTGAGATATGGACTTGACCACCAAAACTTAACCTTGTTCACTGATCCATGAAATGAGGTCGAGGTCAAGTGAAAACTGTCTGACGGGCATGAGGACCTTGCAAGGTACGCACATACCAAATATAGTTATCCTATTACTTATAATAAGAGAGGATTCAACATTACAAAAATTCTGAACTTTTTTTTCAAGTGGTCACTGAACCATGAAAATGAGGTCAAGGACATTGGACATGTGACTGACAGAAACTTCGTAACATGAGGCATCTATATACAAAGTATGAAGCATCCAGGTCTTCCACCTTCTAAAATATAAAGCTTTTTAGGAGTTAGCTAACGCCGCCGCCGCCGGATCACTATCCCTATGTCGAGCTTTCTGCAACAAAAGTTGCAGGCTTGACAAAAAACTAAGGTCATATATAAATGTAAAATACTGCAATCTTTTGAAACAGATAAAATAATGTGAAATGGCAATTTTAGACCATGAAATATAGTCCTCATTAAAACGGATTATTTCTGTAATATGCTAGAAATATAGGTAGGGTTAAACAACCCTACTTTTGTACTTGAATGTTGGTTTGATAGTAAACTGATGTGCAATTTTATATGACTGTAAATGAGAAATCAGCTAATTTTGATTATTTTTGTCAAAATAGTCAATATTTAGAGAGTGTGTTCAAACTTCAGATTACCAAAAAAACATATTCTAAGTATGAAAATAAACAATTTTTCTAAGACTTGCTGATCTTACTCTTTCCTTCATATTATTACATTCAATTTTGGCAAAAAATGACAAACTATAGCAAATGTATAGCAACTCAATATTGAAATCTGTCACTAATCATGTGTATTCTTCAAATATCTATAAATTTGTGATTTTTCTTTTCTTGATTTGAAGTTGGAAAGAATTTGAGATTTGAGCCACTATAAACATACATGTATATAATAATATCACTGTACTAGTATACATGTTTTTTAAGGGGACAGCTGGACACCGCCTCCTGGTGCGGGAGTTTCTTGCTACATTGAAGACCCATTGGTGGCCTTCAGCTGTTGTCTGCTCTATGCATGGTCTGGTTGTTGTCGCTTTGACACATTCCCCATTTCCTTTCTTAATTTTATGTATAAAAAATATCTCTGCATATCTGAAGCCCCAGACATGGACTAGTAAGTTTTTGCAAAACTTTGTTTGAACCAATGTCAGATTATTGGTCTTTGGACTAGTAGTTGAGAAAAGATTTTGGTGTAGACTGTATATATATATATCACATTTCCTTTATCAAAAGTTTTTTTCAAGCAGAAAAAATGAATGGGTTGAAGAAAAATTATTGAAAGCTACATTTGTCAAAATTAAATATTTGCGGAAAATATGCTCTTTTTAAAGGCCTCCTCTCATGCTTGTTTCTAGCTATAAATTGCACTTATCAAAGACTTAGACAGACACATGTTTTATTTTACTAAACACATAAATATATATATATTATATCAGATTTTGAATTATTTCTTCTAGAATGGTGTTTTTCTATGCATTCTACAAACTAGTTTTCTTTAAACAAAGCTCTAAAATACCTTGTGAAATATAATTTTAGCTTTTAAATTACATTCTGTAGTACATTGTAGTTGCAAAGGGAGATAAGATCAATATGTAATAGCTTCAAAGATATGAAAAAATATAATTTATGTTATATTTTACTACATTTTTGCACATGATCTCCTGATATGTTCTGAATTTGATCATAGGTGGGTTTTTTTTTATTGTTCATGTATCATTATGAATTGGTTTTTTTCTTATTTTTGTATGATTATTCTGATCATTCATAAACTTGATAAAGTCAAATAGACAATACCAAACTTTGATTTAAAATGATATGCAATGCAGTACATACATGACATATACTATAAATCTATTAATTAATGATTTTTTTCTTGTAGAATGGAAATATATGGAACTGTAACACAGAGAAGCTGACTTGAAAGAAATATACTTAGTATTTTGTGTGCTGATAGAGATTCTCAGAAAGACAGTCACAGACTTTTATAAATGTTGTTATTCAAACAATTATCATACACACAGGAAATAAACATATATAATTTTTACTTGTTTTTTTTTTAAGTCAATCTTTAAAATCAATCTATGGAGAAGGGTCATAGTCAAAAACTAGTAAATTTTGATGTAAGCCATTACAGACATCCATATGGCCTTTACTAATGAGAAATAGTTCAAAGCCTAACATATGTTAATGCACCAGAATACATTTTAAGAATACATGAAAATCTCTACTGAGTTTTAGGTGTTAAGGTCAAACATGAAGAGATTATGAAATTGCATGGTCAATCTTTTTTTGATGATGTGCTATTAATTTATTATTACGATGATAAAGACTTTTAGTCATTTTTTTGCTCACCTGGCCCACAGGACCAAATGAGCTTTTCTCATCACTTGGCGTCCTTAGTCTTCCGTCATCTGTCGTCCATTAACTTTTACAAAAAATTTTCTCCTCTGAAACTACTGGGCCAATTTAACCAAACTTGGCCACAATCATCATTTGTGTATTTAACTGAAAAGAATGTGTCAAGTGACCCAGCCAACCTACAAAGATGGCGGCCATGGCTAAAAATTGAACATGGGGGTAAAATGTAGATTTTGGCTTACAACTCTGAAACCA
Source organism: Mytilus galloprovincialis (assembly GCF_965363235.1). Taxonomy (NCBI): domain Eukaryota; kingdom Metazoa; phylum Mollusca; class Bivalvia; order Mytilida; family Mytilidae; genus Mytilus; species Mytilus galloprovincialis. The sequence goes on along the minus strand of NC_134848.1, from coordinate 16,755,101 downwards.
AAGCATGTAGAGTAAATCTGACGCCGGATCGTATTGTTAATCAGGTCAAGATATATCTGTTCTGAAATTTTCTGATGAATGGGACAACCCATTATTGGGTTGCTGCCCCATAATTGGTAATTTTATGGAAATTTTGTCGTTTTTGGTTATTATCTTGAATATTTTTAAAGATAGTGATAATCTGTTAACAGCAATAATGTTCAGCAAAATATGTCAAGATGACAAAAATGGTCAGTTGAGTGTTATTGACCTTTATAGTCAAATTTTTTAAACTTTTACAAAAATCTTCTCCTCTATAACTACTGATATATAAAAAAAGAAGATGTGGTATGATTGCCAATGAGACAACTATCCACAAGAGACCAAAATGACACAGAAATTAACAATAAGAGGTAACCGTATGGCCTTCAACAATGAGACAAATTGAACCAACCTTGTCCACAATCATTAATAGGGTATTTATTTTTTTTTTAAATGTGTCCGATGACCCTGCCGGTGAACTAAAATGGCTAACATGGCTAAAATTAGTAGAATGCGGTTTTTCGGTTCATATCTCTGAAACCATTTAGAGCAAATATGATGAGGATACAAATGTTCATTAGACCCAGATCTATTTGCCCTGAATTTTCTAGGCCAATCAGGCAATTTGTTGTTGGGTTGCTGCCTCTGAATAGTTAATTTTAAGAAATGTTTGCAGCTTTCGGTTATTATCTTGAATGTTATTATAGATAATACAAATACTACAAATAAGTCAACATGACCAAAATGGTCAAGTGACCCCTTATTAAGGAGTTATTGCTCTTTAAAGTAAATTTTTAACAGTTTTCTCTTCTGGGCCAAATAAAGGCAACAGTAGTATATCGTTGTTCGAAACTCACAAATTGACTGAGAAAGTAAACAAATCCTGGTTACAAACTAAAACTGAGGGAAACGCATCAAATATAAGAGAACACATAACAGAAACACAACATACACATTGTGTAACACACAGAGAAACGAAATATAATATAACAATGGCCATTTTCCTGACTTGGTACAGACATTTTAGAAAAAAAATGGTGGGTTGAACCTGGTTTTTGTGGCATGCCAAACAACCCGCTTTTAATTAATGGCAATGTTCATTATAGATAGAGATAATTGTAAGCAGCAAGAATTTTCAGTAACGTAAGATCTACAAACACATCACCAAAAAACAATTTTTGTCATGAATCCATTTGTGTCCTTTGTTTAATATGCACATAGACCAAGGTGAGTGACACAGGCTCGTTAGAGTCTTTTGTTTAGATGCTACAAGCAACTGGCTAACTATATTTGGATAGTTTAAATTTGACATTTCGGTGCTTTAATAGCTACTTATGCGGTATGGGTTTTTGGTGATTGTTGAAGGCCGTCCTGTGACAAATAGCTGTTACTTTCTGTGTCATTTGGTCTCTTTAAGAGTTGACAAAGTGGCAATCATACAACATCTTCCTACTAAGCAATATTGCCGTAAGATATGAACAATCATCTTTGCCATATGCACATTTATCACTTGTAAATTGTTTCATATAAATTTTAAGTAATGCAGGTATTCAGCTTTTTTATAAATTCACCATATGTAGACACTTATTTCATGATAATGGAACACCGTATCTATCGGTGATCACTTAGTAGCGTGTTTGTCTAGGGATCGTGTGTTCAAATCATGGCTGTCTGGGTCAAACCAAAGACTGTAAAATAGGTGTTTGAGGCTTCTCAACTAAGCACGTAGCATTAAGGGGAAAGAGCAAAGACTGTTCTGCTTGGAGTCAGATTGATTGTGTACTAGCACGTTAATAATTAGCCTCAGTATAAGTGTCTAGTACAAATCAAGGTAAATAATCATTTCACATAATAATATGATGTTCTCGTTATATTATATTATTAATTAATTACACTGTTATCGGACTTAATATGATGAAAACTGCCTATGCAATATAATGTGTAAACTGGGCCAATACAGAATAACTCGGCCAATATAGATTTTTTTCTGTATTGGCCGAGTTATTCTATATTGGCCGAGTTGACACAAGTGCAGGATTTCGGAACGTCTCTAGATTTTACATCGACAGTCATGATAAACACAAACTGAAAGTAAACAGTTGTTTTGAAGACGCAGTTGTCATTTAGTTATCTTAAACATGCTGAAATCAGGCGAAAGACGGTCACATTCATTTAAAAGGTATTTTGAAGGCAGACGATAGAACTATTTCAGGTTTGGGGAACGAGTAGATTATCACAAAGTTCATTTCTTGACGACCTCATAATTTCACGATTGTACACATCGATTTTAAATTAGTTTCTGCATAACACATGCAATGGCAGTACCTTTCCAATTACTATTTATGTGTTGCGTCTAAATTTAAGTTGTAACACTTTATAGTGACTGAAAAGGGTAGAAAAATTCATCAGATGAGAAAATGCTGAAGACACCTGGCCCTGCATCTAATAAAAAGAAACAAACAGAGATTTGGATAGTTCCACTTCAAGGTAAAAATATTTATCTCTTTTGAAATGAAATTAAAAAAATATTGTAACACTGTAAGTTAATTAATAAAGATATTATTACGTGTATTTCTGTATTGGCCTTGTTATTGGTCCTCGGCCAGCTGTATTGGCCTTCGGCTTCGCCTCAGGCCAATACAGCAAGCCTCGGACTAATAACAAGGCCAATACAGAAATACTTACGTAATAATATCATATTATCGTCTTGAATGTTGGACGTTGAGTAACCATATTTTTTTTTTATCATTGAACAAAACATATGGGACGAGAACTGCCATTTGAGAGAGATATTTTGAGATTTTTTGGTTAAACTAGTTTTGATTGATTGATAATAAGTGTTTAACGTCCAGCGATGAATATTACACATATATACTATGTATATATAAATCTGTTCCGGACCATACGAGTATGGTCATGACCGTATGGTTATATACTCATATAGTCGGGATCATTAACAAGTTTACAGTAAATACTTTTAAAATTTTGATAAGGTATAACATTTTAGTTGTCATGTTATTATAAAAGATGGTATCAAAGGTCATTTTATTATATAATAATGATAAAAGATTAATTCAATAAAAATAAGCAGTTTCAAGATATTCTAGTATGACATTATTAAGATTGCATCTTTCAATATGTTGTTCTATAAGAACTGTTTGTTTTAATTTGTTTATGTAAAGGGTTGTTTGAATTTTAAAGTAACTTTTACTGAATTTTTCAATTTCAAAATTTCACATTTTTTTTTAAAATGACCCATATATGATGATAGCTTTGAAATAAAAGTAAAATTGAGAATGGAAATGGGGAATGTGTCCAAGAGACAACAACTCGACCATAGAACAGACAACAGCAGAAGGTTATCAACAGGTCTTCAATGCAGCGAGAAATTCCCACACCCGGAGGCGTCCCTCAGCTGGCCCCCATACAAATAATAATTATATATATACTAGTTCAGTGATAATGAACGCCATACTTAACTCCAAATTATACACAAGAATACTAAAATTAAAAATTCGTAAGGGTTCCACGGAACCCAGTGTCTCGCCTACTTTTGCTGTTAATCGCAGACTCAACAAAAATGAGGAAAAACATCAATAAAAATTTCCCTCTCGATACTGTCTTTTGATTGAAAGAAGCTTCCAAGTTTGGTAAAAAATCCAGGATAGTTTATGAATCTAATAAATGTTTTATAAACTTTAACTGCAGACTCTATGTTATGTTAACTGGAAGAAAAACTAAGTCCATTTATAAGTAAGGCTTAAATTAAAATTTTGTTTGTTTGCCCTTTACCGACCGACCCTATAAATTCGTTCCGCCTGAAAATCTTTTATTTGTGTTTACCAGCAAGATTTTATTTTATTTTATTTTTTGTTCCTACCAAAAATCTTATATTTGTATTTCCCGCTCAAAACTTTTTTACCGGAATTCTCAGGTTTTATCTTTCCTGTATAAGGTCTAGTCCGTTTGGTATCACATGAGCGTTTGACATGAATGAACACTTGCATTTGGAGTTTCAAAGCATCTGTTTGAAATCGATATTGAAAGCTTTGAAATCATGATTTAACGAACGTTACTCTGTGTCTTTATACATGAAGAGCAGGGTTCATTCAAAAAAAGTTCGTCCAATACTAAATTATCAACGTGTATACAAAATATTTTGTAAACAGACTTTGTATCCTATGTAGGGATGGCCTTTGGTGGTCCGTAGATTAGGATGATTATGTTAATGATGCCTTCGACCAGCATTGATATATTCTGATTTATATCTGACATGAATCAAAGATCTGTAAAGGGGAGAATATTTGGCAGTAAAATCACCAAGTTTTTCCATACAGATCATTTATAAATGCGGTGTAAAATACGTGACAATTGAGTTTCAAGTCTTGTAGCATTTTTATTGGAAACACAGGCACACACAAAAATTTAAACACTCTAGGGACTTTTTCTACTAGTAATGTACAATGTATTTCTGCCTGGACATATTTTACCAGAACAAAGTTATCTCTTACCTGCTTACAGAAAAACTTTAGGTCTAGGTAAGCGTTCAAGGTACATAGTACTATTAGTGCAAGTTAAAATTCTTAAAAATTCCAGGTATGTAAACGTTTAAAATATGCCGCACAGCCCTATATTTTGAAATTTGAAAAAAATTGTAGTGCATATGAATTAACTTCACATTCTACATGATATTTTTTTTCCAAAACTTGGGACTATTATACTAATAGTCCTAGAAACTTATTAGCAAAAGCATACTTAAACAAAAGCAATACAGACAAAAATGACATCATGCAGATTTTGTATCTATAAAATAAAATATTATACCTACCTGCCTACCCATGACAAAAAATGTACCGAGCTAAGTTATTTTTTGGGAAAGAAAAATAAAATATTTTACCTACCTACCTACCCTGTTTCAAAACATAGGGTCGGAAAAGGGCAAACAAACAATATTTTAATTTAGGCCTAAAATACGGAAAAAATGAATTTTGTTTTTACAAAATTTACTTCTGTATAATATCTTATGTTCAGAAACAAGCTTTTGTCTAAGTTTGGTAGAAATCCCAGATAGTTTAAGAACATTATAAAAATTTTAAAAACTTAAACCACAGAGTGAATGTTTTGTTTCTGGCAAAAAAAACTAAGTCCATTTATAAGTAAAATACAGAAAAGTGTAAATTTATTTTTACAAAATTTTCTTCTTGATACTATCTTATGATCATAAACAAGCTTCTGTCCAAGTTTGGTACAAATCATCAAGGATAGTTTATGAAAGTTATTAAAATTTTAAAAACTTTAACCACAGAGTGAATGTAATTTTTACCTCGCAGAAAAACTAAGTCCATTTATAAGTAAAATACGGAAAAAATGGAATTTTATTTTTACAAAATTTACTTCTGGATACTTTCTTATGATCATAAACAAGCTTCCGTCCAAGTTTGGTAGAAATTCAGTATAGTTTAAGAAAGTTATTAAAATTTCAAAAACTTTAACCACAGAGTGAATATTTGTGGACGCCGCCGCCGCCGACGACGACGGAATGTAGGATCGCTTAGTCTCGCTTTTTCGACTAAAGTCGAAGGCTCGACAAAAATGAAACAAGACTAACAAAGGCCAGAAGCTCCTGACTTCGGACAGGTGCAAAAATGCAGCGGGTTTAACATGTATGATGAGATCTCAATCCTCCCCTATACCTGTAGCCAATGTAGAAAAGTAAACGATAACAATACGCCAATTTCTATTCTGGCAAATATTAATAATAAATTTCCAATATCTTAACCTGGGGGAAAAAGCAATTAAATAATTTGAATAAGTCTTTAATATGGTAGATTTTTTTTTTTCAAGCAGTCTTTTCGTTTCCACTTGCAGTTTTGACTTTATAAAGTAAATGGTTTTTTTTTTCATTTTAATAACTCATTTAACTCTACATTTAATTAAATAAAATGCAAACTTGAAGAAAACCTATCGAAAAGTTACAAAAGGTAACTAAAATTTCAATAACTCGAATCGCATATTATCAGCGTCAATTCATTTCTATTTCCTTTTTGGGTCTTTGGTGTAAACCCTCAAAAAAGTAGTTCCGACCACAAAGAGTAGTGTCCCTTTGAACGCTTGTAGATTACAATAGAAACTGGCAGTTTCTATATCGTGACGTCACAATACAAAATAGCAAGTCCGCATAAACGATCAGTGACGCAGAAAATACAAAATACCGGTGCCGGCAAGGATTGATTGCCGAGTTTATGAGCTTCGGTCCTTGCTTGGAAGTTGCAATACCACCTGAAGCTGTTGGTAAGAAAATATAAAATGAAAAAAAAAGCCGTGCAGAAATATTATGTAAAAGGTACCTAATTCGTGTTGTATTAACATTGAAAAACCCATTATCCCCGGCTTAGTATATATCTAGGATTTTGATTGGTTAACGCACGTCGTTACAAAACCCATAGCCCCTGGGTGTTGCTAACCCATATCCCCGGACGTTGCTAACCCATATCCCCGGACGTTGCTAACCATTATCCCGGGGAACTTCACGCAAGTTTTCCTTAGTTCCATGATTGCTCCTTGTGAAATATTAAATTCTGTAGATTATCCATGATGTTTGTAATTAAATATTTAATTCATTAACGATTTTGTCCTATTATGCCGATAATTTACACTCATTTCATTAAATGCATCACTTCACTGCCACATTTTCAAGGAATGGGACTACTCACATAGCTATGCAAATGACCCACGTTGACGTCACACAATCTATGCCGTAACTCTCACAACATTGAGCGCCAAATTTGACTCAATCCAGTTTCCCTGTCTCCGTATTAAAAACGTCTTATATTTGACTACCTGTAGGGTTCTACCAAAGGTAGTACCCTACACCCAGTAAAAAACATGTAAAATTTCCAAATTTCAATAAAACTTTTTTAAATAATGAAAAAAACGTTATTTTCGCGTTACACTTTGTACCCGAATTTCCATAAAACTGGCCCGATTTGGACTAAGACCGGGGATAAATTCGTTATCTACGTTCATATCTGTAGATATGGATATGAACGTAGATAACTTATCATATGGCTGAAAGAATCAAACAAATGTCGATTTCTTCAAATTTTGAAATCTTTCCCCGAAAGAACCAATGAATCCATACAAACACACTTGGTATGTTTCATAGAGGTCCTTAATTAATCATTTTTATTGTTAACACAAAATCTGACTATTTTAACCAGAGACTTTTGTGAAGAAATTTCAAGAGAGGTGGAAAAAAAACCAAAGACTCGTCAAACTCATAAGTTGAAAACGATCTGATGTAGACTCGTCATTTTGGGAGATAATTGCTCTGAGTGGGGTCTTGGGTTCATTATAGGCATCTCAAACAAATACCCAACAACATATAAAACATACGTACGTACTCAAAACGGTAATTATAATTATATTCATATCAATAAAACACAGCTTACCGTGTACGCAATATAGGGGCTAAGCAGTGCTCCTTTATAAAATCACCGTACGTTTTCTATACTTCACATACTGGAACCTGAAGATAAAAACTATTGACTCCTTAAGTCTTAATTTCACAAATAGTACAAAATCTGGAAAAACTCAATGCAAGACAATAAGCTATGCTGAAATCTGATTACAGACAAATATGAAAAATATTATTGAAACTGTAAAAGTTTATCTGCCTTGCATATATACCAACTTAAAGTAAAATTATAAACTCTCCCATACTGTTGTGGATCAATCGAGACTTTCATACAAGTTTTCATAACACTTTAATATCGGTCATACCAAGATTAAAATATAGAACATACAAAAGACTAAATAAATGTAAATAATATATCTGTAAAAAAATGTTTTCAGAATAAAAAGAATATATGAGGGTGTGGATGGGGGTTTGTAGTAGAATATGGAATAATGGACAAAAAATATAACGAATAAAGAAAAATAGACAAAAAATATAAAGAATAAAGAAAAATGGACCAAAAAATAAAGAATACTGAATGGTGAGGTGCTAAAATATAAAGAATAAAGAATAACAGACAAAAAGTATAAAGAAAAGAGGAAAATGGCCAAAAAAATAATGAATACAGAAATGAAGGACCCCCCCTGTCCCCCTGTCCCCCCTTTCCCCCCACTCAGACCCTCATATATATATTACAATAAAGAGTCTGTGTTGTTTATTTCTGTAGTGAAAATGAAAAGAGTGCCTCAATATCAAAGAGCAACCAATCGGAATAAAGAAACAGAAAACCCAGGATGTAAATACCAAAGTGAATAAAAATCAAAGAGCTGTCATACGGTATACTCTGTCAGATTCAGTCAATAAGTAAATGAATAAACAAATATATAAAGATTCTATTTATCAAATTGAATAATCGACAAGAACAAAAAAGACAAACAACAGTCCACCAAACACAACATAAACTACTAAAGACTGAGCAACACAAAGCCTACCAAAAACCGCGGGTGATTTAAGATGCTCCAGAAGGGTAAACAGATCCTTCTCCACATGTGACACCCATCATGTTGCTCTTGTAAGTACTAACCCGGTGATATTTTTTTCCATTTAAACGGACTATGCAAATCTGTTCAATCTGATTATATTAGTAGTTGTCATTATACAGTTAAGTAAAATGAAGGATTCCGATAAAAGTTACGATTGTTCCAGTCTCACAGTAACACTTATTTTACATTGCGTATAAAAATAATTACAAAATAACATTGAAATTTATCGATATCTGTATTGAATGTCTGCGATATACTCTTCAAGGAGACGCAGAAGTTCACAAAGAAAATTATGTTTTTCCCTCATGTTCTGTGTTCAATGCATTTACAGTTTTAAAAAAAGGCCATAAAGCGTGCAAACGTATAGTAGTAATAATGCACGGATCATTCATCGATTGTTGCTTCGCATCACGGTGCGGAGCTATTAGTTTCAGTTGATATACACGCCATTTTGAAATAATTACTTATCACGAATAGATTCTGATTGGTTGCTTTATGATGCGGCTGATATACAACAACATCAATTGGCTTAAATCAGATAAAGAATTACAGACTTTTCTCGTCTCAGGATAAGACATCAAATGCCGGAAAATTAACTATGTGTATTACAATGCCGATCAACTATCATTATTTCATGTTCGATTTACTATGCATATATTGCACACTGAAATTCAATATTGACATATCAATTATTTGAAATACGTGTTTTTTTGCTTTGTTTATCTGCAATATATGCACCATTTGTTTTGCTAAACATGCCACATCTGTATTTTATAACTTCTGCAAATCTAGGCACACCTCCAGAGTCGTGTCAATTTGTAAATGTTTTACTTTTCAACAAGTAGAGTGAACATTATTTTTAAAGCATGAGTGTATAACGCACACTCTTAAAGGAAATCCAACTAATATCAATCAATATCTAAAGATACCACATTTCCAATACTAAATCAACAACCACATGTACACATATTATCTTAAATTATGATAGAGCGAAGCTTTTTAGAAAGCTCAAACTTATTGTGATTAGGTTTGGAAAAGGGGGGGGGGTATTTATTCCTTTCTAAATTGTTTGAGTATTAACGCTATGGAAGAACTAAATTTGTTCTTATAAGAGAATGGTCACTGCCTCAATGAAATCATTTTATGTTATCTGTAAATGATTACGGAGAGAGAGAAAACATGCATTCACAAGTCAAAAAGACACTGAAATAGCAAAAGACATATTAAACGCATTTTCACTATACGAGCCAGGATCAATTATATTTCTGTAATTTCAATAGACTATGATAAATAATTTTATGTAATCTTCATCACAAACAAACAAACAAACCCATGTTTATTCAGAACAGAAATCTAAATCAACAAGAACTACAATTGCCATCCCAATGAGAAACCGCAATCTATATTTTTATATCGGGTTTAATTGAATGAATCGAGTCTAATATAGCAAATCTAAGCAACTCAAAATTCACGTGGCAACTTTTAACTATAAAGTTGTAAGTAACTAAAAAATCACGTGGAAACTTTTAACCATTATTCGTCTTTAATGTAACAATGTAAATACAGCATGACAAAGTACGAAATTCTGTTAAAAAATGAAAATATGACACTTTATAAATTGTATGGGTATGATCCGCTTTTTCTGGAATTTACCTTCATTAGGAACGATCAAAACCAAAAGTTTTAAAGCCAAGGAAGTATAAGTACCGAAACACGTGGAGTGCAATACGACCGAAAAAATATATAGCCAAATCCATCTAAGGTCAAATAGATAATAAATAGATATAATATATCAGACATATGGTGCATTCGTCACAACTCGGCCGATTCCGTACCTTCAGATTAGCGGATTCACCCGAGGATTGAAGATTGACACATGGTGCATTCGTTACAACTCGGACGATTCTGTACCTTCAGAGTAGCGGATTCACCCGAGGATTGAAGATTGACACATGGTGCATTCGTTACAACTCGGACGATTCTGTACCTTCAGAGTAGCGGATTCACCCGAGGATTGCCGATTGACACATGGTGCATTCGTCAGAACTCGGCCGATTCCGTACCTTCAGATTAGCGGATTCACCCGAGGATTGCCGATTGACACATGGTGCATTCGTCAGAACTCGGCCGATTCCGTACTTTCAGATTAGCGGATTCACCCGAGGATTGCCGATTGACACATGGTGCATTCGTCAGAACTCGGCCGATTCCGTACCTTCAGAGTAGCGGATTCACCCGAGGATTGACGATTGACACATGGTGCATTCGTTACAACTCGGACGATTCCGTACCTTCAGAGTAACGGATTCACCCAGGATTACCGATTGACACATTGTGTGCATTACAAGTATACCTCATATTCAAAACCTACAAAACTTATATTCTATATTGCTCATAAAATCAGATGCGGACTGGTACTATAAATGTTAACTTGGCATTTGTTATAGGATGAATACAATTTGTTGACATTAACACTAATAATGATAAGATCATCATTATTTCAATGCAGAACTGATCTAAATGTTATTTCTGCCACCTAGCCTAGCTAGTAATGTATCAATTATCCAGAACATAGTTAGTCATGGAGAAGATAGGTCCATTCTTTGTGTTGGTTATTTTAGCAACATGTAGCGATGGAGTATTTGGTTTTGGGAACCTTGTCCACAAGTATGACGACTATGTACATCCAGGGCGGACTACAACATCAAAGTATGGGAATGTTTTTTATCCAAAGGGTACCACGACATACAAGTTTGACCACGATTTATATCCAGAGGGTACACAAACTTATAAGTATGATAATGCTGTAATATCGGAGCCAGTTAAAGATGGACATACTGAGAAGAAAACAAGTGAGTTTTTAATATTTATAGCTGTAGTTGCTTTGTCTTGCAATACTGATTTGTTCATATACATCTTTTGACAGCGTGTTTGCGTTACTGATTTATTTTAAATGTGTATCTTTTGAATACTCTTCCGTGTATAGATTGTTTTACTATTCCTTATCTGCTGTAATGCCTCGGGCTACTAGTATTTTTTTCTCATCACTTAGCGTCCGTCGTCCGTCGTCAGTCGTCGTCGTTAACTTTTACAAAAATCTTCTCCTCTGAAACTACTGGGCCAAATTTAACCAAAGTAGGCCACAATCATCATTGGGGTATCTAGTTTTAATATGTGTCTGGTGACCCGGACAAACAACCAAGATGGCCGCCATGGTTAAAATAGAATATAGGTGTAAAATGTAGAATTTGGCTAAAACTCTAAAACCAAAGCATTTAGAGCAAATCTGACGTGGGATTAAATTGTTTATCAAGTGAAGATCTTAATCCCTTAAGGAGCTATTGCCCTTTATTGTCAAATTTTAACAATTTCATTAATTTGGTTAATTTTTGTTAATGTTTACAAAATATTTTCCTCTGTAACTAAAGGGCCAAGTTTATTATAGATAGACAAAAAAAATGTAAGTAGCAAGAATGTTCAGGAAAGTAAGATCTACAAACACATCACAATCATCAAAACACAATTTTGTCATGAATCCATCTGTGTCCTTTGTTTAATACATGTATTGCATATATACCAATGTGAGAGACACAGGCTCTTGTTTGCAATACTGTTTTTTTCCATTTATATTTTTTTGGGATATTTTTTCATTTTTATCTTTTAAATATTTTTTCATTTTCATCCTTTTTCGATATTTTTTGCGTCTATACATTGTAGATTCTTTAACTGTTTATTATATACGGTATAGAAGCAGGCAGTATTTATTTTAAACATAAATACAGCTTGCTTGCATTACAAGTCTTTTTTTCAATTTATTTATTTTTTAGATAAATGTTCGTAAATATATTGTTTTACTTATCCTAATCTACTGTTATTCCGTGGGTCATTTTTTTATTTGTTCCAATAGTTGTTATACCACCAAAGTCACTTCCGGTTGCATTTGCAATGCAAAATAGTTTATCTAAAATCATATTTCAATTAAGTTTTCCTTTATTATCAATTATGTCATTTACAAATACAATTTTACTGTTGATCCTGTTTTTGAAAATAGACATTTACCATTTGATTTGATATATGTTTTGCCCCTTATACTTTGATGTCTAAAAGGTTTTTATGCTGGTTAATCTGATTCTTTTTCTAGAATTTATCCATGATATGATTATTTGTTAGTAAAATTGTGGAATTATATCTTTAAATTTATCAATAAAATTAATATTGTTAAAGTTCATTTTAAATCTAAGAAATTATTGTCCAAATTTAAAGTAAAATTTTGGTAAGACTTTCCAATTGAGTGATTTGTCTTTGTTATCAATGAGTTTTTTTTTCACCCAATTAATTTGAATGGCTTCTATATATTTATCTATTATCTATCATTTTGAGCCCGCCAGCATGGTAATTTTTACTTATTATAACTCTTTTAACTTTTTTTGGCTTATTGTTCCATATAGAACTATATATTATTTTTTTTAATTTTGCTAGGTATTTTTTATCAATTTCGGTTACTTTAGTAGGATTAATGATTTAACAAGAGTTATCTTACCTAACATAAATAATTTTCTTTTAATCCAGATTTTAATTTTGTTTCAGAATTTTCGTATTGTCATTGCAAGTCTAATTTTTTACACTCATTTTTATTAATTCCAAAATATATTCCCAATACTTTTATCGGTGCGTGTGTCCACTAAATGTTTGAACTTTATCTTTAAAGAACAATAAATGACCGAACCATATTCCCTCTGTTATATTTCGATTAGCTTTAGCCCTGAAAGTGATCCGAAAATATCGATAACATTCAAAGTAAAGGAAACTTCCTGTTTTGAATTAAAAAAAATAACACAGGGTCATCTGCAAGCTGGTTTAACTTTAAAGTATAGTTTTCATTATTTAGTTTAATTAGAAAACCTTTAATTTTTGTTATCTTGTCTTAATCTACATGCCAATATTTCAGCAGCAAAAAACTATAGAACTCGCGGGACACTCTTGACGGATTCCGCGCTCAATGCTGAAGGGTCTTGAAATCCAGCCATTATTTATTATCTTACCTCCTATACATTTATAGGAATATGACTGGTTAAAAGCATCATCCGCGTTGATACCGTGTATATTCCATATAAGGTTAGTAAGCGAGGCGTATTGCAATACACAGTTAGTAGTGGTGTTATGTCCCTTTATTTAAAGAGGGCAAATGTTGAAGGTTTCAACAGACGATGAAATTGATAATGAACGATTGAAATCAATTCATAAAACACATTAAAGCTAACAAGTTGTTGTTGTTGGGGATTGTTTTTTGTATATAACAATGGCAGTAGGTTCCTAATACTAAATGCATTGACGACTTACTCACTTTCATAGGCCACTAGTCTAAATATCACATGTTAAACTAGTCGGTAAGATAAATTCGTTACATTGTGTGTTAGTGACCTAATTCGATATATATGGGGTCAGTAAATTCTATATGTAATTTACTGACCCCATATAATATATCGTATTAGGTTCCAAGAAAGATCTATACAATTCAATACAGTTCCATTTTAAAGACAGATTTTGTACATTCCTCTATTGTCAGCTTTCCTTCACTTTCATTTCCTTAGTGTTTAGTAAGTTTATAGTTTATTTTTGTATTTCAATATAATTTTCAATTTCTCTTAATTCTGGCTTAGTTGACGTATACAAATTTACATAATTTATCCCCGTTTCTAATATTTTACCTTGATCTTCGGATATTTCCCCTTTACTGTCTCTAATAGCAGTAATATTTTTCTTAAAAATCTATACTTATTTTAAATTGATGAATCTGAGTTTCATTTATTTCCATATAGATCACTTAGTGATTTGTTTTTAGGTTTCTTTTGAAAATATCTCCAATAAATTTTTAACGATAACTAGAAAATTAACATCAATTCTGAGGACAAGTTCTTAATTATTGAAAAATGTACAGGTATTTAAATAGCATAACAAGTATTGTAAAAAATAAGGATTAATAAACCATTTAGTATGTGTTTCCATATTTTTCTTCTTTTAATTGTAATTGTCCGATTGACCCTTTCCAAGAATCAATATGTTTTGAAGGTGATGTGATATCTAACAGGAGGTTTTGGAAAGAAGAAACAAATCTGATTGAAATGGGTAACGCTTAAGATTTTGAAACTTTGTGTTTTCCCTTAAGTCATAACGCCTAATATATCAACAACCCAAGCTTCAATTTCACTCAATAATGGTTTAACGTAAAAGCGATTCCTTGCCAATAACTCTTTTAAACTTTTTTTTTTATCCCAGACTGAGTGTAAGTGTAAGCTGCAAAAATAAACTTAGTCCATTTATCAGTAAAATACTAGAGATATTGAGAATGTTTCAATATGTATTTGTCACGTGACCAAATCTTCTCTGCGTTACCTTTTCATGAGATTCTTATTCAAAACCTGAAACATATATTTTATTTTTCTGTGCAAATCGTATTGGAACTATAAAATGTTGAATTGGCATTTATTAGAAAATAATTCATTGGCATTTAGAAAAACGGTATTATCTGATAACATGTTAATAAATGTAATGTTGGTTTGTTATAAATGTTAATTCTGCCAAACATATATAGCTTCAAATACCACAGTGCTGTAGGAGAGAATAATAAGGTTTGCCCTCAGACCAGCACACCCTGATATTCAAAAAAATAAAATACAAATAGATTTCACCAATCATTGTCCATCATCATTCAAAGCAAAAAACTGTCAGCATCACATTAATCAGATGTTTCACTAAAATAATAGGCGTTTTATTTTGAATTGACTTATTAAGAAAGGATTTGAAAGTCAATGTTTTTGAAGTTCTTATTAAACAAGACATAATTGAGAACGCTACAACTTTTATGTGAGATTCATATTCAAAACCTGAAACATACATTTTATTTTTCTGTGCAAATCGTATTGAAACTATAAATGTTAACTTGACATTTATTAAAAAATAATTTATTGGCATTTAAACAAACCATATTATCTGATAACAATCAAGTCAATGTAATGTTGGTTTGTTATAAATGTTAATTCTGACAAACATATATAGCTTCAAATACCACAGTGCTGTAGGAGAAAATAATAAGCTTTGCCCTCAGACCAACACACCCTGATATTTCAAAAAATAAAATAAAAATAGATTCCACCAAACATTGTCCATCATCATTCAAAGCAAACAATCTGGAAATCGTATTGACAATATAAATGTTTAATTGGCATTTATTAAAAAATAGTTCATTAGCATTTGGACAAACGGTATTATCTGATAACATTTAAATGAATGTGATGTTGGTTTGTTATAAATGTTTATTCTGTCGAATGTATAAACATTCAAATTGTGTTTTAGGAGAACACGTTGCGTGGTCAGCCTTGATAAAAAGCGTCCAGTATCTTTCTTTGCAATTTTGCAATTTTATAGTTTCCAGTTTTGAAAATTTAGCTAATAAGAATGTTGATGTATCTTCAGGAAAAACAGCAGCAAACACGTATGACAATGGTTTATATCCAGAGCGGACTTCAACATTCAGCTCTGAACACGTGGTATCTTTAGGACAAACATCAGCAAACACGTATGACGATGGTGTATATCCAGGGCGGACAGCAACATCCAACTCTGACCTTGTGGTATCTTCAGGACAAACAGCAGCAAACACGTATGACGATGGTGTATATCCAGAGCGGACAACAACTTCCATCTCTGACCACGTGGTATCTTCAGGACAAACATCAGCAAACACGTATGACGATGGTGTATATCTAGAGCGGAAAACAACATCCAACTCTGACCTTGTGGTCTCTTCAGGACAAACAGCAGCAAAGACGTATGACGTTGGTTTATATCCAGAGCGGACTACAAATTCCAACTCTGACCACGTGGTATCTTCAGGCCCCGGCGCCATAAAACTATTTGAGTAAAGTTTTTTTACTCAGCCTGAGAATTTTCTCAATTTTTTTATTCTCAGCAAAATGCACCGCCATAAAAAAATTCTCAGATATTTTCTTACTCAAAGTTAAGAATATTCTTAAATATTTGAGTATAGCCAAAACCATACTTAAGTATATAAAAAAATCTTAAATGTTTTTTTTTGAAGGTAATTTGATTTAAAATTACAAATGTTGATAGTGTTTTTGTTAAAATTTGCAATGAAGAACTTCACTTATCACCTCAAATCAAATTCTATCCAAAGGAACATACACATCTTTATTCCTTAACATATTTTTTTTTCATTTTTTTAGGATGAATACTCAAAATCAATGTTGTCTAAAAAAGCTGATTAATGGGGTGCTTAAATGTGCATTTTTTACATAAAAAATAGGAGTAAGGTAAAACGACTGAAATATGTCTCATAATTCTGTAAAAGCATATGAAAATTAAAAATGTAAGTTGATATCCCCATCTTTGTTAGTTGGTTGTACTAGATTAATCTTGCCAAATTTTAAAAGATACTACAAAAAAAGCGACCAATTAAACAGCTTCTCATTGTAGATACTTCTTCACTTTTAACATATCCCGCTTGCTCTTGAATATCTGATCTTTCTTAGAAAATACCCCAAAAAAAGAAGAAAAAATGTGCAAAAAAAAATAAGGAAAAAAGACTGAAAAATGGGGTGCTAAAATGTACAATTTTCTTATATAAAAATTAAGAATAAGGTAAAACGAGTGAAATATTGAACTGGTCGTAATCGGAATTGGTCAATTGATGTACGTAAGCATTGCAATTTCTGTACATCCATAACCAGGAGTATTTTGCTAAAAAAATCACGATCTTGCATCAGGAGTTAACAAATCTTGACGTTTCAATTCGTCTACTATTACAGACAAAGTCAACCTAACATCCTTCTCCTGCCTTGTGTCAGAAATAACACAAACATTTATTTACACCATAATAAAACAGTTCGTGTCAGAGATCAGACCAATATGATCATTGACGAAAACGCTGTAATAGTGGAAAACAAATTGAAAACAACAAATCAAAAATATGGCAAAGAGACGAAGGTCAACTTTGTCCGATTTGAAATCTCAGTTTCTTTAGATTTTTCAAAATTTATAAATGAACAACTAACGGTAATTAAAGCCATAAGAAACCTCAAATTAAAAAAAAAATAATGCTTATGTTTTTTATAACTCAATAGATAGTTTTCATTATAAAACTTATGTACATATACTTTTTTCTGAAGAAAATTCTTTAATTTGTTCATATTAAGAAGAAGTTTACATTATTCTAATTGTTTCCTTCCAGGAAGCAATTCCCCGACATATTTTCCGTATGCAAAGTGACCTCCGTGTGACCCATCTCGTAAAAATCCGGTGATCGCAATACGCATGGATGTCCTTAAAATAAACTATTATCTGATTGTACATGTTAAATACGTGCTCAATATTCATGCTTTTTGGTGGATTGTTGACAAACAGGTGACAATCGTCAAACTTCGGCTTCAAAACACGAACTTTAATTACCTACTATATTTTCACAACACTGACCGATTGAAAAAAAAAATTGACGATTATTATACGAAATTTATGCGAAAAAAAAAGATAAAATCGTGCACAGAAGACTAAGTTTATGATGTTTGTAATCATTGGTTCAAGAATTGGAATAACATTATTTTTCACCGGTCACTTGTTTATTATGACTTTAAATAGAACTACAGAATCAAAAAAGTCTGAGCTCACGTTCTCCAGCATGCTTACTACGTCTTATGTTCCAGTTTAGTAAGATCCATAATTCATTGCAATTTAATACAACATTTTTGGGTAAGGGCTGTTTGACTGATACTCGAGGACGGATAATTACATTGTTTTCGATTTATTTTTTTTGTTCACTTCCAATAAAATTTTAAATATATGCGATAGATAGGCAATTTTTTATATTTTGTTGGACAGTTGGGCTTATCAATGTCTTTTCTCTCTTAAATCTATTTTTACAATTTACTACTGGTACATTCAGGAATGTATCATTTGTGCAGTACAGTAGTACAGTGAGAGATTCGGGGGTGGGGGGGGGGGGTGGGGGGTATTGTTGTCATACATATGTCGTTGATCCAGACAAATCATTAATCATATCAAAATCATGATACAGAAGGGAAATTTCCATATGCACGATCAGAATTTTACAGAAAATATTTCTTACTGAATAGAGAAAAATAGAACATCTTCCCCTACTCCCCTTTTCATGACCCTCATAAATCAGATAGTTTTGTTTGTTTTATTAAATGTTAATAACTATAATGAACATTAAATATAAAAAATGTATATGCCATGCCTTCTCACACGACGTCATACTTTTATTTTCTCTTCCTGTGCAATATGATATTAAACTCATTATGCAGAGCAATTTTTATGACTACTTGCATAATTGTTAAATCGTATTAAACATGTTAAATTCTGTATCAGATTAATATTAATATTAAAGTTACATATATATTGAATATTGAAAACGGATTCAAATTATTTACTGGCTTTCATATTGATTTAAAAATATTTGGTGTGTCGTTTTTTGGTTCCCCCCCCCCCCCCCCCCCCAAATTGTAGATGTGAGAAAAAAGCAGCTCTGTTTCTCTTAAAATTGTCACATGGTGTCTTATGTCGTCTGAATACATAATGTATGTTATTGATCCGTAATAATTATCTTTTTAAAATGTTTATTTGGCACGCCATACTCGATAGAAGTGCGGACGTGAAAGAAAGCACTCTTCACGTAAACGTCAACGAAGATTGCATTTTATCTTTTAAAAAAATACAAAAGATAGATCTAAATAAAGAAATATAAAAAAATATATATACATATTTATAAGATGCTACGGGTAAATAACTCAAGTATTTCAAGATCTTTCTCTTATAATATCTATTAGGTTCTATATATTTCTTATAATAACACAAATTATTTGCCGACTTTATATTCTGTGACTTTTTTGTCAGGACTGTGGTTACAGATGCTTACTAAATGCTACTTGTCATCTTATCTATCATAGATTCTTTTTATGTTTTACATTATTTCTTAAGAGATAAAACTGCGTTTTAGAGAAGTTTGGTATATACGTTTTAGTTTTCAAACAACTATTTTACCACTTACATCACTGAGAAAAAAATACTCAGCTGAGAATATTCTCAACGTTGAGAATATTTTTTTATGGCGGATAAAAAAGTTCTCATTCTCAGCTGAGTAAAATAATTCATTCTGAGAATATTTTTTTACTCAGCAAAAAAAAGTTTTATGGCGCCGGGGCCAGGACAAACAGCAGCAAAGACGTATGACGATGGTTTATATCCAGAGCCGACAACAACATCCAACTCTGACCATGGGGATTATTCAGGACAAACCGCAGCATACACGTATGACGATGGTTTATATTCAGAGCGGTCCGCTAAATCCAACTCCGACCACGTGGTATCTTCAGGACAAACAGCGCCATACACGTATGAAGATGGTTTATATGCAGAGCGGACCACAGCATCCAATTTTAACAAGGGGGTATTTTCAAAAGATTCCGTATCCTACGGGTATGACCAGCGTGTATACCCAGTAAGTTCTACACGCTTTAAGTATGACCACCCCGGTGTTAATCCAAAGAGAACAGAAACATACAAGTATGCCAATCAAGAAAAGATTTCAACATCAAAGTATAGCAATGGTTTAAATCCAGATCGTGTAGTCACATCCAATTTTTATCATGGTATTTACAAACAGGGTACGACATCATCCAGCAAAAGCAATAGTGTAAATGCGATTAGGACAACAGCATCCAAGTATGATCATGATGTGTATCCAGATGGTACTACAACAGCTTCCAAGTATGATCATGATGTGTATCCAGATAGTACTACAACATCATCCAAGTATGATCATGATGTGTATCCAGATGGTACTACAACAGCATCCAAGTATGGTCATGATGTGTATCTAAATGGTACTACAACAGCATCCAAGTATGATCATGATGTGTATCCAGATGGTACTACAACAGCATCCAAGTATGATCATGATGTGTATCCAGATGATACTATAAAAACATCCAAGTATGATCATGATGTGTATCCAGATGATACTACAACAGCATCCAAGTATGATCATGATGTGTATCCAGATGGTACTACAACAGCATCCAAGTATGATCATGATGTGTATCCAGATGGTTTTACAACAGCATCAAAGTATGATCATGATGTGTATCTAGATGGTACTACAACAGCATCCAAGTATGATCATGATGTGTATCCAGATGGTACTACAACAGCATCCAAGTATGATCATGATGTGAATCCAGATGGTACTACAACAGCATCCAAGTATGGTCATGATGTGTATCCAGATAGTACTACAACAGCATCCCAGTATGATTATGATATGTATCCAGATGGTACTAAAACAGCATCCAAGTATGATCATGATGTGTATCCAGATGGTTCTACTACAGCATCTAAGTATGATCATGATGTGTATCCAGATGGTACTACAACAGCATCCAAGTATGATCATGATGTGTATCCAGATGGTACTACAAAAACATCCAAGTATGATCATGATGTGTATCCAGATGGTACTACAACAGCATCCAAGTATGATCATGATGTGTATCCAGATGGTTTTACAACAGCATCAAAGTATGATCATGATGTGTATCTAGATGGTACTACAACAGCATCCAAGTATGATCATGATGTGTATCCAGATGGTACTACAACAGCATCCAAGTATGATCATGATGTGAATCCAGATGGTACTACAACAGCATCCAAGTATGGTCATGATGTGTATCCAGATAGTACTACAACAGCATCCCAGTATGATTATGATATGTATCCAGATGGTACTAAAACAGCATCCAAGTATGATCATGATGTGTATCCAGATGGTTCTACTACAGCATCTAAGTATGATCATGATGTGTATCCAGATGGTACTACAACAGCATCCAAGTATGATCATGATGTGTATCCAGATGGTACTACAAAAACATCCAAGTATGATCATGATGTGTATCCAGATGGTACTACAACATATATTTATGACTATGAGGCGAGTGAAGATATACATCAACAGGGCCAAAGCAGTAAGTATTAAAATATAATTCTTTGAAAATTGTCCTGTATCTTGTCTTATCATATCTATTCTTATTTTTGTAATTATATATTTTCATTCTATAAATTGTTTTATTCACAGTAAAATTGATACTGTAGAAATACTATTTTCTTTGTATAATAGATATGATAGCCTGTTATTGATAATTTCATGGATTAAAATATTTGTCATATGAATATATTTCAATGTTTATTATTTTTACATAATCTTTCAACCATCCATTTTTTAAATCCTTTTAAATGGGTTAAATACGACATTGGGTCGTCAAAGCTTTTTTCTTTTAAACATTTCCGAATAATAATATGCTTGCTGAAATGAAACAACTTTAATTCTCTGGATATAAGAAAATGAAACAACTTTAATTCTACCATCTGGATATAAGAAAAGCATTGGAATATTTTTTTATGCAAAATTTCAAAAGAAATAATTTTGATTCAGACAAAATGTCTTCGTGTTTGGAATGGTCGCTTTCACATTTTTTTGTTGGGCTCAATATAAAAATATTTTTAAACCTGTTACCTTTTGATGGCTGTTATTCGTTTGTTTCTCTGTCCTATATTTTCTCCCATTAATCTGTTTATTTATTGTAACCCTGCATGCCACAAAACCAGGTTCAACCCACCATTGTACCAAGTCAGGAAAATTGTCATTGTTATACTATAGTTCGTTTCTGTGTGTGTTACATTTCGGTGTTGTACCTCTGTTGTGTCGTAGTTCTCTTATATTTTATACGTTTCCCTCAATTTTAGTTTGTAACCCGGATTTGTTTTTTCTCTATCGATTTCTAAATTTTTGAACAGCGGTATACTACTGTTGCCTTTATTTTCCAATTTACCTCCACTCTCGATCAGTATACTAAAAAAAGATGTTTCCAATTTACCTCCACCAATGAAGAAATGCTCCAGAAGAATAATTTTACTGTTTGTCATGAATGAGTTATTTCTTTGTTTTTGTAATCTTTTTTTATATATATAATTATGTAAGGAATGACTAATATTTTTTCTGTCTGTGAAGAAATACAATAAAAAAAATTTGGTGCACACTGAATAACGCGCGTAGCGGGTTATTTAACAGTGTGCACCACATTTTTTTATGTTATTTCGAATAGACAGAAAAAATATTACAGTCATTTCTTATAATTTAATTATCAATTCCATTTTAAACCGTAAAAAACCATGAAAAAACGTTGATGACGTCACGGTCACATGACTAAGTTATGTATATGGACTGATAACAAAATAACGTCAGCCAATCAGAAGACGCGTAACATCCAAAATAAAATTATATAGATATAAAAATTCTTTTAGGGCCAACCACAAAAAACAAGTATGCCCTTGGTATGCATCTTACACGAAACAAAAGATTCATGGCTGATTATGGTGTGTATCCAGAGCAAATCACAACGTCAATATTTGACAATAGTGTGTTACCAGAATTGACCACACGATACAAGTATGACCATAATTTATACCATAAGGGAACAAGAACCTCCAAGTATGGTTTTGATGTATATCCAGAGGGGACCACAGCACATTTGTATGATAATGGTGTTACAACAGAGCCAGATATGAATGTAAACCTTGAGGAGAAAACAGGTGAGTGTTTACAGAAACGATATCTCACAATAGTATCTATAGTCAATATTTGTTATTAGTAAATATTGTATTTTGCATGACTATTTGTTTTCATGTATAGCTCCAATTTTTGGAAAAAGAAAAATGAATGAAGATTGTTAAAACTAATCTTATGTTTTGAAAATAATTAACTTAGTACAAAGTCTTTCTAATAACAAAAATTAAATAAGAGATACTAATAGCTAAGTTTTCATTTCGACCTAAAGTATGAAAGAAGATGATTGTTTAATTTGCAATTTTTCGAAATATAATGTTATTACAGTTATATTGTTACGTATTTCATTTGTTATTTCCTGAAGATCAATTATGATTAATTCACCGTAATATTGATGTATTGTTTGATCCTTTGTGAGTTGTTACAAATAATTTACTAGCTATACCTGTATACACTTCATCATTTTATATCTTTTCTTTTAAATGTTTAAATCATGATCTGTGACGTGTATATTATTACACACTCAAGGTAGTGAGAACATGGAAACGTATGAAAAAGAAAATATGATAAAGGAGTAGGTTCGGTAAGGGCCTATTTTGGCCTCAAATTTCAGGTTCATCATACGAAAGATTTTCGACATTTTTTAAACACTTAAAAGTGTCTATTTCAATTGATTCAATTAGGTTCTTTGAAAGATTTTAACTGATTTAGTCATAAAAAACGCTCCGATTCAAGCTTACTTATGAAAAATCTATCAAATATACTTAAAACGTCACTTTTTGTCAAAAATGAAAGTTGCCTCATCCGTGTTCATCATCAACCTTTATATATGTTATGTATTATCATCAAATACAACTTACATTTCAATATTATGAATGAACACGAATGCGGCCACTTTCATTTGAGACGGAAACCGTCTAAAATTTAACTAAAAACTTAAAATGCTTAAATTATGAAGATTTCAATAATTTAGCATGACTTAATGGTGCAAGTACTCGATATATGTGCATTGTATTGTCAAAAACATCCCATATTTATGTAGCAGAAGCATTTCATTTTCCAGTAAATAGCTAAAAGATTACATTTTTACGATTTTGTAAAACTGCTAAATTTTGGGCCAAAAAGGGGTCTTACTGAACATACTCCTTTTCAAAACAAGGTTCGGTGTTGACATGAATATCAATATATGGTCATATTTTTCTATAAATTTCCTGTTACAAAACTAAGGATTTTCTTATCCCAGGAATAGATTACCTTAGCCGTATTCGGCACAACCTTTGGAATTTTTGGTCCTCAATGCTCTTTAACTGGCGGCTAAATTATAATCCGGGTACCTTTGATAATTATTTAACGCACTTACTCATTTATGTCATGTAATATTGATAAAGTGAAATATCTCTAAGTTTGTTGTTTCTGATTACTACAAATCTATACTATCACCAGTTTGAAAATATTTCGTATGTGGAATATTACTAAAGTATAATAACTGGACATGCTCACTCCTTTGAGCACATATGACTACCCCCCCCTCCATCACACGTATTGTGTTTTACAGACAGTTATTTGTGTTTGGTAGAATGCTGATTGTGTTTTTGTTAACCTTTGTATGCGTTATGTAGAGTTATAGTTCAATAAAGATTAATAACAAGAGGAAACTGTTGCATTGGTTCCGATATTTATTATCATTCTTGCATTTTCTAATTGATTTACTTGCTTTTTTAAGATTTAAAGAAAAGATAAAAAAAAAAAACAAATACAAACACAAATAAAAAAACAAAAAACAAACAAGACGTTTACATAGACAAAAACAAAAAGAACACCAACAATTTCAAAATATCCATAACGCCTCAACACACATATTATATACATTTCAGTTTTTGTAATAATTTCTTATTTTAGTGATTGGAGGACAGATGACATGTGACATTATCAATATAACTAATACTGTGTCTCCTTTTGACGGGGGAACAGCATACCATGTTGAAAAGTCCAGTCGTATGTTTTGGGTATGGTTTCATGCATACTTCGGCTATATTTCAGTTACTCTCAGCAACAGTTGTGCCAACCTCATGCCGGAACCCTTGAGAAGGTTCACTGGAAGAGACTTACAAGAACTGTTACAAGACTGCAAAAACGGAACAGTTATTCAAAAATTATTATGCAACCCCTCCGTGACATATAATGTCAGTTTAGTCAATGACATGATACCCTACTTTTCCGATGTGGGTATCTTTTTTGCTGATGGAATTAACTGCACTGAACTTTTTAACAAATTCATTGAATCAGAAAAGAGCATTTTGTCAAATGCACACGTTAATTATTTTCTAACTAATCGATCAAACTGCTCGAAATATGCTTTCTTTACTAACCAAATAACCATTACTGTACAATTGAACGAAATAAGAAATGGTAGTGGAAATATCATTTCAGGTTATATATATACTGACCGATTTATTCGAAAACGTATTGGGTTCATAATGAAACGCAAATCTTGTAGGGAGTTATTTCATCAATACGTTTATCGGAATGTGAAAACGTTTGGTGATAAAGCTTTTATCAGTGTTGGTAATATAAATATTTTTTCTAATGAAAGTAATTGTTTGGATGTTCGCTTTCCATGCCCTGGAAATCTTCATGAAACATACGGATATTTACCAGCTTCCACAACATTCTATGTACAAATGGTAATGTCAGTGGAAGTAACATTAGTAAATAGCGTTTTTCTATTTATATTTCTGCAAAAAGAGAACCGAACACCTGTCACAATTCTTCTTTCGCTTCTGGGTGTTTCGGATACTACTACAGTGTTATTAATGACTCTTCCATTGTTTATTTTCTATGAAAAATCGTCTGCTGTATTTCTTGAATTTCCAGAATGTGTAATTTATAGGTTTTCCTCCGATTTAGTATTAATATTCCATTTAACATCAGTCTTAATAACAGCACTTTTATGTCTCCAGAAAACTGTAGCTCTGCTTTTTCCAATGTGGAGTAAACGATCAATGAATAGCAGAGTCAGTTTTATATTTTCATTTATTGCCTTTTTTATAAGCGTTTGCATCAATTCACCAAAACTCGTAGAAAATCTTCTCAGCATTAAGAATGTCAATGGCAGATGTTGTTCATCTTTTTCTAATAATAACAATGATTACTATTACACTATAACTAGCTTTGTTTACCTTGTATCTTTTTTTGTAGTGACTATATGTACTGTTTATATAATATGCAAATTAACATGCCTGAGAAGAAATCTGCCATGGACCGATAGTCCTATTGTTCAGAAAAGAAACCGTATATCAGCAATTACGGTTTTGTCTATTTGTATCATCTTTTTATCATCTGAGTCAGCGCTTTTTGTCCATATTTTCACGTATATGCTTTATTTATTTGACTCACCTTACTTAAATATTTTTGATGAAATTAGTTCTGTACTGGCACCATATACGGACATTATTCTTATTTTTGGATTCTCTCTGAACTTTATAGTTTACATTATTATGAGTAAGCAGCTACGTGATACATTAGTTTTTCGTGTAATAAGGATTGTAAGATGCTGTAAATGTTGGTGAAACATATCTTAGAACAAATGTCAATATTGAAATGGAGAGAGAGAGAGAGAGACAGAGAGAGAGAGAGAGAGAGAGAGAGAGAGAGAGACACATTGACAGACAGACAGACTGACAGACTGACAGACAGAAAGAGAGAACAACACAAAGAGAGAGATACAAAGTAAAGAGAGACAGACAGAAAGACGGAGAAAGAGAGAGAAAAAAAACAGAGACAGGGAAAGAGACAAATACGTGATAAATCAGTTTGTTGGCGTTATAAGGATTGCTAGACACTGTAAATGTTGGTTAACGATGACAATATCTTAAGACCAATGTCTATATTGAAACCGTTCATAGGAAGCACAAGAGTAAGACAACGAGAGACAAAGAGAGAGAGAAGTTATTTAAAAATTATAAATTAAACTAAATGATCGAGCATTCTTTTTTGTATACAATTAATTTTGGACATCTGGAACATTATATATGTTTGAATTATATTTAGAGATTATATGTTTTGCTTTGTACAGGCAAAGAAATCAATTTTGGAAATATTTTTTTACTCTAGAACATTACTATTGTGATTTTAGGTTTTCATAAAACGAAACATTTAATAATAAAATATATATTTTAAACTCTCCAAGGTCAGAGGTCAATGTAATTGCGAAGATAACAGCATAAGTATAATTTGGAGGTTGACATATGAATATTAAAACCTATTTTCATTGTTTTAACCAAATTATTAACTCGGAAGTTATTAATGCATTTTATATTCAAGAAGTTTGAGTGCTTAGATACAGTAACGTCAGTATTAATTCACGAGCCCGGTTCACAAGACATTATTCTAGTTTGAAAGTTATTGTATAGAATGTTTATACATTGTCGTGAAATTGTTACGCAAATATATAAAAATCTATGGATCTTTGTGTTGTGTGGTTTAATGAATCACGTCTATATTTATTCAACGATAAAGTCAAAAGAGAGCGAGGATAATAAATGAGAGTCGTTGGAAATTATAAATATTATCATTACTACTCTGTGAATAACAAACAGTATCTCCTTCATGTCCTGGTTAAGCATTTTTATTGAAATAAAGAGATGTCTAATGCTTTACATGATAAAATTGCAAAATAGTTGAACAAAACAGGTAATCAAAGTGAATTACAGAGGGTGTTTTACAAGTTTTGAAAACATTTTTCAATCTCGTACTACAAGAAAATCGTTGTTCAATTTATTTGATAAACATAGATACAAAGGGTCTAGGTAAAAGGTAGTCCAGCTGACTAGCAAGTAGCAATGGAAAATGATCAAGTTCCGTTAGAACATTTAAAACTGATCGCCATCCTCCATATCATACTCCTATTCGTCCTCCGGCTCGTTCTGTATTACTCCTCATTATCCTCCTCTTGTTCCTGCTCTTGCTCGTCCTTATCCTGCTGCAGCTGCTTCTCCGCCTCTTCCTGTTTGTCCTCCTCCTCCTGTTCGTCCTGTCTACTGATCGTTCTTCTTCTTCTTCTCACCCTGCTCCTGCTCGTTTTCATTTTGCTGCTGCTCCTTCTGTTTATCCACCTTCTCCTTTTACTCATTCTCCTCCTCATTATAATCATTAAGTTGCTTCTATGTCGACAATTATAATATTGTTGTGCACCCGTATCAAGGTATTAAGAAACCCATTTTTTTTTCTTAATCTCAATGATAGAAATCTAACGTTTCAAATTCCGTTTTTTAAACAAATATTTTAATAACTGGATATATAAAATGCATTGTGAACACTAATTGCAAACCTTTTTTTTATATTTGGGACACACATTTGTATGCCAAAATATCAAATTGCACTGTTTGTTTTTGTCATCTTAATAACGATATAATAAAATGTTTCTCATGTGGCCATTTATCCATATCTACTAAACACACGCTAAAAGTGTTTACTATGAAACTATAAAGGCAAATTCAAGCAACTTAATAGGACGAGAAGTTGCAAGTATGTGCAAACTTAGGATATATGAAGTAATTATATTTGCTCACAATGACTGCGTAAATTTTACGCATACATTTATGTTAGTGCTTTTGAAATAGTGATATACTTAATAAGATTAGCAGGTAGTCATACAAGTGTCTTAATTTACAAATGATAACAAGTTTTAAATCATATTTTTGATGACTTTATATATTATAAAATCAATATTGATAATATGACATGATATGGTAAGTAACCTTTTTTAAAATTTGAAATCTTTAGAATATTGAATTCATTTCATACATTTTAAAACTTGTTTAAGGTGTTACCAAACACCTTCACAAAAATTAATTTGGCTCGTTTAATTTTCATAAAATTTTGACAAAGTGAATCCTTTGATAAAAAAAAAGGAAAAAAGAACCATCATTTTAACAGAAAAATTACACTGGTTTTATAGCAGTTTGTAAGACACTAATTTAAATCATTGATAAGATTAATATTTCCGTAACAACACAACGTAATGAAAATGTAAGCTGATTTTACAGAGTTATCTTCCTGCAGTGTTAGGTACCACCATAAAGAACTTGAGAATGTATTTACCTGTATGAAATATTAATAGTAGTTTTATGGGTTTTAACAATAATTTCATTTTAAATTATATGTAATAATATATTGCTTTACATGTACAGTTGTAAATTTTTATGAGCCTCTTTCCAAGTGATACCGACATGTCGACATTGCACAAAATTAGGCGTTTAGAATATTTTTGGACGTCTTGGAAATGATTCCATTAAATTGGTACTGCTTGATACTGAAATCTATTATAACATAATTAACTTATTACTAATTTTGTAATTTACTTTTGAGTAACTTTTGAGTATTTTCTAGTTCTTTTTTTTCCTGGGTTTTGTATCTATTGTTGTCAATTATTGCTAGTTGTTTTTGTGCTTCGTACAAACTCATTTAGTTAAGCCATTTACAACTCATTGTTACAGCACTGTCATTTATAGAAGTATCTTACCTGTCACATTCTTATTGTGCCTGAATTTTCAGAAGTTATTATTTTTTTAAATCCTAGGCAGAAAATATTTGATCAAAATAAAATCCCAAATTTTCCATTTAGATTTTTGTTGATTTTTTAACCGAACTGAACTGGTGTCAGTGGAAAGCATAAAAAACGATGCGATGATATGAGCAATCGTCAAAATACATGACAATGACCCAGAACTCATTCACTATAGCTATGCAAATATGTGGGAAGTGAGCATGTTATCACGGAACTTAGTTCTTAGAGTTTAAATATATGTGTACTTTTTATATATACATAATTGATATTTTATCTTTATATTATTATCTATTATTTTGCTATTTGCATTAAAGTGTTTAAATTCTAAAAGCATTTTTATTTTATACAAGGAAGTAAATTTAAGACTGTTCGCCTGTTGTTTTTGATCACTTACACAAAACGAGTATACTAACCGTTCGGAAAATATCAAACATATAAAAATTGATTCATATTGACAACCAGATTCGCATTTCAAATAATGTTCAATCCTAGTAGCCAATTATACTTTGTCAGTAAAACTCATCATAGATACAGAGAATAAAATTGTGTAGGCTAGACGTGTGTTTCGTCTTTAAAACACTCACCAGTGACACTCGAAAAACAAGCTAAAAAAGCTGAAACATGTATGGAATTGAGAAACATTTATTATATTTCCTAAAGGTGTTGGCTTATACAGCAAAGAATTCTTGGAGCAGAAAATCCCTAGTGTTTCGAAAAATTCAAAGTTTTAGTAAACTGTTAACATATAATTTCGACCATATCAATGATAATTCATGTCAACATAGGAACACTGACTAATATATTGGTGACATCCTACACAGCTACTTTTGCATAGGTACTATTTCTGTACTAAAAATTTGTAGTACTGGAAATCTACTTTCAAAATTCAGTACTATTTTCTGGTGCAACAAAATTGGTACCGTTAATTTTATTGTTACTCTAAAATTATTGTAATATTTAGGTACCTGTATTTTACAGTACTTTATTTGTACTTGAAATGTAGGTACTTCAGATTTTTGGTTACTACCGTTACATTTTCAGCATTTTGAAAGTTTTTCTATTTCAAATCTCTTAAAGTTATGATTTTCAAACATGGAATATTGTATTATTTCTGTACCAAAATATTTAGTACAAATAAAGTACTGTAAATTACAAGTACCTACATATAACAATAGTTTTAAAGTAAAGAAATAGTACTAAATATTAAAAGTAAATTTCCAGTACTGCATTATTTTAGTACAGAAATAGTACCTATGCAAAAGTAGCTGTGTAGGGAAAAAATTCAAGCAGAAGATTTATTAAGCATGTCAGTCTAATCGTCCAGGCCTCACTTTAAATGGCTTTCTTTAAGTTTACAAAAAATATTTCTATTCAAAATGAAGTCATAGGTTCAAGTAGGGTATTGCAGCATTGAATAAAGGATCAAATTGAATTATATGTAATAAACTAATGCATAATATTAGGTTTCAAAAAATAACGCACCAGTTCCGATCGACAGCCGAAGTCTGGAAGATACACAAAATCTGGGACCATAAATCGAGAAAAATTACTTCTTATGAAGTGAATCTTAAGATTCCTTGCAAAAAGTTAAACACAAAAATACTGAACTCCGAGGAAAATTCAAAACGGAAAGTTCCTAATCAAATGACAAAATCAAATGATAAAACACACCAACGACTGGACAACTGTCATATTCCTGACTTTGTACAGGCATTTTCAAATGTCAAAAATGGTGGATTGAACCTAATTTTATAGCGGTAAACCTCTCACTTGTATGTAGTTGCATCAAATTCCATTATATTTACAACGATGCGTAAACAAAACAGACAAACTAGGTATAAAAATCAAAGTATGGGTACAGCAGTCATCACTGTGTCACAATATTTAAACAAATAAAGATTTAACAAAAAAGCACAGCAATCATCCATCAAATATTAAAACCACATGCATTGTTTCGCGTGTTTGACGTTAGAAAATGAAGGTGTCACACAGGAAGAAATATAGAAAAATTTTGTCGTTCAAAGTATCGCAAAAGTATACTCAGATAATTACAACAAAAAAAACTTTTATAATTAACATGATTGTAAACATAATATCAGTACAATGTACTCGCTTCACAAACGTAAAATTGTTATTTGACCATTTTACGTTTGTGAAGCGAGTACATTGTACTGATATTATGTTTACAATCATGTTAATTATAAAAATATTATATGTCATAGTTTAAAAAAATGACTTTCAGAATTCAATAAGAAACATCCAGAATGAAAATAAAGAAAATGGGAGAAAGTTATTATTACAGTCGTGTTTAAATGAAACAAATAAACAACATCAACAACCAGAAGGTAGATTAAATGATGAGAGCGGTTGTACAAAACAAAAGCAGGGTGCTGTACACTAAATGTTCGGAAAGGCAAACAGTTGGTTTTGCTCATAATGTCCCTTTCCTTCCCATTCCAGCCACTTTTCATGTTGTAAAAAATTTCATGAAAAAAATTTAAAGTTCCGATTCGAAGATAGTATGATTAATATATATCTTGGAACAGTATATCTAAGTTAATGAAGATCTATATTGATAAGAAATAGTTATAAAAAAATTTAAAGGTGAATTTCTGAATTTAGTCAAAACTGAAAATTTATGAGTTTGTTTACCTAATAATTAAGTCCGGAGATTTGAACGCAAGAAACTACCAAACAACCTGACATTCAGTGAGATCAATGTATAATTGAGATAGCTGAAGAGTTTTATAAACATTCATATTGATTTGAACAAAATATAGAAAAAATTGAAATGAGTACTAAATACTTAATACTTAGTATTTACTATCAATTAATTTATTTCATCTGTCATTGTCAGCAATACACCCAAGTATTAGACAATCTAGAGTTCTATAAAATTGAGATAGCTATACAGTTTTATGAAACTCTATGTTGTGTTGAAAAAGTAATAAAACAAATTATTTGCCACTAGTCTGAACTGAAAATTCTAGCTTTTTTACCTACCAGTTAAAATCAACCAAATTAACAACAACAAAAAAAAAAAAAAAATGGCATATAATAAATTAGCTGTACATGTTTATGCAAATTCAAGTTTATTTGAAAAAAAATATTTTAAACAATAAAAGATGACAATCTGAATTTTATACAAACTGACAGGTCGATACTTATTAGGTAAAGTCGAGATCAGGGCGAGTGCAGTTAAGTTCAGTGTTAAGTTCTATCGATATTATGTCGCGTCTTATCAGATGAAGACTCTGAGCAGTTTGTAGTGTAATGTAAACGGTAATTATGGACCACACAAATAAGGTTGCAATATCTGTTTACAAGAAAGTCTATCCTGGCTCATTTAGATGTAAAAATGATTAAAGTGACAAATGCCCATTTTAAGAGGACATTTGAGTCTCCATAGCACAAGAGATTTATCCCGGTTTTGACCGAATTCATGTTGTGTTTTGTTTTTAAAGCGGTCTTCGTTTTTGTCATGACGTTTTCATTTCGTGTTTGGATATTCCTTTGGTATCTTGTGCCTCTATTTCACTAGAAACTTAACATTGATTAACACCAGGAAAAGCGTGGGTTGGTTTAAGATTCACAAAAAGATTAAACCATTTGAAAATGATAAAATTATTACACACTTAGTCCTAATTTATATTGTATTTTTAGAATAATTACCTGTGAAGTCACTTTTTTAATGGGCTTGATACTTTCGTGTGACGCAAAGTTCAATATTATATTGTCCTGTATTTGTATTCTGTCGTAAATTAATTTAAGGTGTTCTTTGTTATTTTGTGGTTGACATGTTGAAATGTATTATTTAGTTATTTATTTATGTATTTTTCTGTCCTGACAGTTCTTGCATGTATTTGTTCTTTATTCTTGTCACTTAATGTTGTTAATGAAGCGGTAATTTTAACATTGCCATTTAAGCGGGAAGTTCGGCTAACCAATCAACGAGGATCAACCCACTATTTTTTCTTAAAATGTCCATTACCAACTCAGGTATATAGCAGTTGTTATCACATAGTCCATTTCTATGTATGTTTGTGTGTATTATTGTAACAGTTCAGCGTTTCTGTTGTTTTGCTTGGTTTCCTCTTACAGTTGATGTGTTTCCCTCAGTTTTGGTTTGCGACCCGGATTTGTTTCAGTTAAAACGAACTTTGAACATCGGTAGAACTTTGTTGAAAAACTGAAGACTGACAACTATTTCCTACAGATTATATTATATAAATACTTTGATGACGATACTTATCTACTTCAGATAGTCATATTTCAAATCACTAAAATAATAGGTTCATTTATGTTTAAATTTGTTTTTAAATCAACTATGTAAGTTATTTCAAATAAATTTGGGTTGTAGATTTTTTCTCTTACAATTCAATGGATAGGGCAAAAAAAAATTCTAGGTAAAATTCAACGTCTGGTTTCAAAAAAAGTAAAAACTTTCAGTACCAGTTAAAATGCAAATCAAATCTTTAAAAAAACGTGATATTCAAAACATGATGTTATGCTTCTACTTTTATGACGAAGCACTAATCTTTGAGAAGTGTCGTCTTTGTGTTACATTAAGGCCGATGCATGTTTAAAACCTTAAACCTTCATTTTATTTTGTTTCGAAATTCGGATACTTACTACACGAGTTACCTTGGCATATGTCATAGGATGAATTTAGTCTGTTAACATTTAAAAAAAAAAAACCCGATGTGATTTGATAAGATCAAAATCATGTTATGGCAGAACTGACATTAATGTTACTTCTGTCATAAAGTCTAGCTTCTAAAATAGCAGTTATCCATAACATCGTTAGTGATGGAGAAGATGGGTTCAGTTTTTGTTATGGTGATTTTAGCAATATTTAGCTACAGAGGTTTGGGTTTTGGGAACCTTGTACACAGGTATAACTATTTATATCCAGGGCGGATTCCAGCATCAAAGAATGGCAAAGGTTCGCATCCAGAGGATACCATGACACACAAGCCTGATCATGCTGTAAAAGCAGAGCGGCCCTGGAATATTAAGAATAAAACAAGTGAGCATTTAAAGATTATAGCTGTTTTCTCTTGCATAATGATATTTTTTTTCCATTTATAACTTTTCAACATTTTTTGAGTTAGATTGTTTTACTTACATATTTGATATTGAAAAACTGGTGATTATCGTGATATATCGACTGTCGTACATGTAGTTCTTCAATAACTATTATATTTATTTTATTGAAGAACCATGTTTTTAAAAATTCTTATCGATTCAAATTATTCAGAACAGACAGAAAAAAGACTAACTGTATGATTTTGATAGGAAAGAGAGACAACTAGTCAAAGTGAAAACTATAAGGAACTGTCATTCATTAAAGTGAAATTTTTCAGTAGTTTTCTATAATTTTTCAATTAATGAAAACATAATTATGGTGAACAAGTTAACAACTTCAATATAAAATTGAACACAGGAAATTTTTATTTAAGCGTCATCTCTTTTTAAAACAGAGAATTCACGCCCCATCGGTCATTAGCATGTAGAAGTATGTTAACGTCCGTTTTTTTGGGTCCGTTCTATTTGTGTGTTTAAGATAGAAATTAGTACCGAAGAATAAAGAATGTCATATGGCCCCTTTTTATCCGAAAAGAGAAGCTATTTTTAACCGATATGAACTAATGCTTACTAGTTTAAAAAATACAAAAAAACAGATTGTTGCTGCATGATCTATTTTTTCATTAATATCATTTGAATATTTCCCCCTTTTAAATTGTATTACTATTCCTGTAAATTCTACAGTTATTCTGCATGCTATTTTTGTTTATACATGTTATATAAAGCTTTTTCTGCATTACTGATCTAGTTTCCTACACAGCTAATTTTGCATAGGTACTATGTCTGTACCAAAAGTCTGTAGTCCTGGAAATCTACTTTTAATATTCAGTTCTATTTTGTTACTTTAAAATTATTGTAATATGTAGGTACCTGTATTTTACAGTACTTGTACTTGAAATTTAAGTACGACAGATTTTTGGTTGCACGGTTAATTTTCAGCATTTTGATAGTTTGTCTTTTTCACATCTCAAAGTTATGATATTTAAACATGGAATACTGTGATCATTGTTGGTATTATTTTTGTATTTTGAGTACAAATCAAGTACTGGAAAATATATGTACCTGAATATTACAATAATTTTCATGTAAAGAAATAGTACTAAATATTAAAAGTAAATTTCCAGTACTACAGATGTTTTAGAAGTACAGAATTAGTACCCATGCAAAAGAAGCTGTGTATTGATCATGATTAGTTGTGTACTACAGTTGTCTATTATCTTATAGATATTTTCCTGTTTTACAATTATTTATCTACTTTAATGCTGCTGACCATATTTGGTTAAGATATACATACAGCTAGTTTGAATTTCTGATGTACTTCTTACTTATATCTTTGAGATTTTTTTTAATTTGAATATCTATCAGTTACATACGGATATTTTGTCTGGTAGATGTTTCATCTAAATCATTAGACAAATTTCAGTTCAAATTTATTGATGTTGGTGAAAGTTATTCATTTCTAACTCCTAATTAAAGGTATTTAGATTCAAAGTGCAACTTTTCTAGTTTTAAATTGTCTTCAAGATGTTACGTTTTATAAAAATCTTTCACATACTTTAAATTGTATTCCAATTGAGGTCTATCAATTAGGACATGACGTTAAAATAGATACCATCAACTTACATTTAATATTTAATATTCAAACTGTTACAATTGAGTGATTTAACAAATGTCAAAGTTGCATTTAGCATATACTCGTTAAAATAATGTGCTAATATGGCCAGGCATGTCAAGGCTGACCATTTCATGCTTTCTCATTTAAAAAAAACAAATCATGCTCCTTTTATGCAGTTGTCAATATGATTAGGCATAAGACGGACGACCTTTTGAGTCAGGCGTTTTGGTAAAAGAGACTATTATTGTAATCCGAAGTGCTTACATGTATAAGTTAAATGAAGGTTATCACAAATGACATTGTATTTTATCTGTAACGGTTTAATAAACAAAATCTCCCCGCTTTTGTTAAAATTAAACAAACATTCATATTTGGACATACTAAGGAAAAGATGTATCTTGTATATAAACTCTACGACCTGATAAGCTGAACATACAAATATACAGAATTCATAGTTAGTAACACCCTTTTTGGTGCCATCCAATAAGGGTGGGGGTGTTGCAGGAGTTGGAATCCCCCTATTTTTTTTAAGATCAATGCTTTAGAATAGAAACATGAACCACCCTTTTAAGCTTGGATTGCTACCCTCTTTTAAAAAAATTCTTGATCAGCCTCTATGTGCCAAAATTAGTCTTCAGCATTCCAAACATTAATACACGTTCTATGTATTTTATGATTGAGACTCATTCGAAATGAAAACTATATGTTTTTAATATATAATTCAACTTAAAACTCTATACATGTATATATTTTAAGACATTGCTATATGGGATTAAACATTATAGCTTCAAAATATTCAAGCAAAGTATTTAATGATTCTTTTTTCAAAATAGATGCTCAATAATTTTTTTGCTATTGGAATTTCAAGAAATATATTGTTCGTATATGTCTTGAAACAACTTGTAGTGAACACGATTAGTAATTTCTTATGTTCATTCTACTAAAAGAATATATACTTTCTGAAGTTATGAACGAATAACAATGGAAAGTGTTTTCGCCGCATAGAAACAGTAGTTTCCAAAAAACCCACTCGTCACATCCGGTGGCCAAAATCCATTGTTTTTTGTTACAATGGATCTATTTAATTTACACTTTAATCAGAAATATAAAACAATGTAGTAGAACAATAGAACTGGTGTGTAAATGAAATATTACCCCGTGGTCAGGGACATATTGTGGTCTTAAACAGATACGCCAAGTCTGACGGGTAACTATTTGGATATCCCAGCTGTTCTAAATTAGATATTAAACCATTTATGATTCATAAAATCTAGTTTATAACAGAACATAATCATTATTAGATATTGTTTTTATTACTATTTAGGATATATCCTTTATGAGTCCCGAACAAATTGTTTAGTACGTAAATTAACACAAAGTGTTTATCCAACTGTCCTTGGTATGAATAAAAGTCCTATATGTCAAAGGTCCTGAGTTCAAATTGATTGATATTTTATTGTGGAATCGTCATTTCTGATGAAATGCTTAAGAACAAAGAAAAGCATGCAGGATGATCTGGTAGAATTGATCCGGATTGGATCACCCCTGGTAGAACAAAGTAGCTTTGATTAAACTAAAAGTAATAAAAGCCATAAGTACCATCCCAAAATACTATAGCTGAACTGATATAAAAAAAAATAAGATGTGGTATGATTGCTAATGAGAAAACTCTCCGCAAAGGACCAAAATGACACCGAAATTAACAACTATATGTCACCGTAGTCAGCGTTGTAGAATTGAATTACATTTTGTTTTAAATGAAATGAATCATCATTGGTATCTGTGTAAAATTACCAAAAAAGGTGTATTATTTTTCTTGCTTTTTCTAAACTTTTCATACATGGTTTATAAAACATGAAAGAATAAATCCATTTCTGTGTTTTGCATACTTTCCTTTGTTTTGTAACATTTTGGCGGGAATGGCTAATCCTGTGTCTATCCTGAGAATGCCACCCAAGGCATTTTGCATATAGACCCACGATAGGACGACCAGATTTTTACTTAAGAAAAAATTAATGCAAGCTATACTTTATTGTAGTTTTAACATGGGTAGGCATTATGTTCGTGATTATTTTTGCCCGAGCAATAGTGATTAGGACAATTAAGGTAATTTATATGTCCGATTTGTAAAAGTGTAGAGCGGTTGTGTAGGCTCTTGAACCTCCATGAACCTCCATGAACCTCCCTTCTTGTTTTAAAACAAGCAAACCACTTGCAATGCAATTTTTCAGGTGGAGGAGGTTTGAACAGCCAATATGAACGGTTGTCGTTTCTAGGTCAAATATGTCAATTTCGAATTGCAACACGTTACAATCATAATAAAGGAATAAGTAACATCATCATTTAAGAGGTTGGAAATGCTTTAAGATAATCAAATATATTTAATTCCAATTTAATAAAATTCATTATTCTGTAGTAGTCAATATACGCATGTGCAAACAAATCTTATTTGATTAAGATAGATATAGAAAGATGTGGTATGAGTGCCAATGAGACAACTATGCATCCAAATAGCAATTTATAAAAGTAAATTCATAAAATCTAGTTTATAACACAACACAATCATTATAATATACCGTATTTATTACTATACAGGATATACCCTTTATGAGTCCCAAACACAATGTTAAATACGTTAATTAACACAAAGTTAGAGCATGGACTTATTCCCAAAGCGAATGAAGCACGTCATATTAGAATCACTGTTAATTTAAGATATTTAAAAACTGTGTCCGGTGCTCATTAAGGGTATATATATCATATAATGATATTTATATACTTAATATAAATAAACTCATCATAGATACCAGTACTAAATTTAGTATATACGCCAGACGCGCATTTCGTCTACAAAAGACTCATCAGTGAAGCCCGAATCCAAAAAAGTTAAAAGGTCAAATGAAGTACGAAATTGAAGAGCTTTGAGGACAAAAATTCATCAAAGTTTTGCCAACTACAGCTCAGGTAATATATGCCTGAGGTAGAAAAGCCTTAGTATTTCAAAAAATTCAAAAATTTATAAACAGTAAATTTATCAATATAACCATATCAATATAATTCATGTCAGCACAAAAAATGCTGACTACTGAGCTTGTGATACCCTCGGGGAAATAAATCTCCACCATCAGTGGCATCGACCTAGTGGTTGTAAATAAACTCATCATAGATACCAGGACTAAATTTAGTATATACGCCAGACGCGCGTTTCGTTTACAAAAGACTCATCAGTGAAGCTCGATATAGTAAGGATTGTGTGGCGTTCTAAACAAGATTTTATGAAGTGTAATCTGAAACTGGAATGTAAAATGGTTATCCTATTCTCAAGGGACTCAAGGGATAACTATTACAGAAAATGACAATGTTTTAATGTGGATCTTTAATGTAACCATATCGTCTTTGCGTTACTTTTTCATAGGATTCTTATTCAAAACCTACTACATAATGTACATAGATTTTTTTTCTGTGTACATCGTAATAGAACTATAAATGTTTAAATGTCTGTATTAGTACATGAAAATAATCATTTAGCATTTGGACTAAGCATTTATCTGATAACATTTAATCAATTCAATGTTAGTTTGTTATAAATGTTAATTCTGTCAATGATATAAAGCTTCAAATATCACTGTGATTTAGGAGTTCATATTGAGTGTTCAACCTTAATAAAATGCTTTAAGTCTTTTTTTTTCAGTCTTGGCAATTTGTAAAATTTCCAGTTTTGAAAATTCAATCAATACAATTGTTGATGTATCTTCAGGACAAACAGCACTAAACACGTATGATGATGGTTTATATACAGAGCAGACCCCAGCATTCAACTCTGATTACGTGGTATCATCAGAACAAACAGCAGCAAACAAGTATGACGATGGTTTATATCCAGAGCAGACATCAACAGCATACATGTATGACGATGGTTTAAATCCTGAGCGGACTACATCATTCAACTATAACCACGTGTTATCTTCAGGACAAACAGCAGCATACACGTATGACGATGGTTTATATTCAGAGCGGACAACAACATCCAGCTCTGGCCACGTGATATCTTCGGGACAAAGAGCAGCAAACAAGTATGACGTTGGTTTATATCTAGAGCGGACTACAATATTCAACTCTGACCACGTGGTATATTCAGAACAAACAGCAGGAAACACGTATGACGATGGTTTATATCCAGAGCGGACAACAACATCCAACTCTGACCATGGGGTGTATTCAGTACAAACAACAGCAAACACGTATGACGATGGTTTATATCCAGAGTGGACAACAACATCCAACTCTGACCACGTGATATCGTCGGGACAAAGAGCAGCAAACACGTATGACGATGGTTTATATCCAGAGTGGACAACAACATCCAACTCTGACCACGTGATATCGTCGGGACAAAGAGCAGCAAACACGTATGACGATGGTTTATATCCAGAGTGGACAACAACATCCAACTCTGACCACGTGGTATATTCAGAACAAACAGCAGGAAACACGTATGACGATGGTTTATATCCAGAGCGGACAACAACATCCAACTCTAACCATGGGGTATATTCGGGACAAACCGCAGCATACACGCATGACGATGGTTTATATGCAGAGCGGACCACAATATCC
Source organism: Mytilus galloprovincialis (assembly GCF_965363235.1). Taxonomy (NCBI): domain Eukaryota; kingdom Metazoa; phylum Mollusca; class Bivalvia; order Mytilida; family Mytilidae; genus Mytilus; species Mytilus galloprovincialis. The sequence continues at coordinate 16,714,037 of NC_134848.1, read as the reverse complement.
AACTTTAACAAGGGGATATTTTCAAAAGAATCCCCACTCTACGGGTATGACCAGCAAGTATATCCAGCAAGTTCTACACGCTTTAAGTTTGACCAACCCGGTGTGTATATAAGGAGAACAAAACCATACAAGTATGCCAATCCAAAAAAGATTTCAACATCAAAGTATGGTAACAATTTAAATCCAGAACGTGTAGTCACATCAAATTTGTATCATGGTGTTTACCAACAGGGAGCTACATCATCCTACAATGGCAATGGTGTAAATGCGATAAGGACAACAGCATCCAAGTATAATCATGATGTGTATCCAGATGGTACTACAACAACATCCAAGTATGATCGTGATGTGTATCAAGATGGTACTACAACAGCATCCAAGTATGATTATGATGTGTATCCAGCTGTTACTACAACAGTATCCAAGTATGACCATGATGTGTATCCAGATGGTACTACAACAGCATCCAAGTATGATCATGATGTGTATCCAGATGGTACTACAACAGCATCCAAGTATGATCATGGTGTGTATCCAGATGGTGCTACAACAGCATCCAAGTATGATCATGATGTGTATCCAGATGGTACTACAACAACATCCAAGTATGATCATGATGTGTATCCAGATGGTACTACAACAGCATCCAAGTATGATCATGATGTGTATCCAGATGGTACTACAACAGCATCCAAGTATAATCATGATGTGTATGCAGATGGTACTACAACATATATTTATGACTATGAGGCGACTGAAGATATACATCCTCAGGGCCAAAATGGCCAAAGCAGTAAGTGTTAAAATATAAGTCTTTGAAAATTGTCCTGTATCTGGTCTTATCATATCTTTTGTTATTTTTGTATGATGATAGTTGATACATTTTTATAAATTTCCTGTTTACAAAACTTTGAATTTTACGAAAAACTAAGGATTTTCTAACCCAGGCATAGATTACCTTAGCCGTATTTGGCACCACTTATTGGAATTTTGGAGCCTCCATGCTCGTCAACTTTGTTTGCCTTTATAAATATTTTGATATGAGCGTCACTGATGAGTCTGATGTAGACGAAACGCGCGTCTGGCGTACTAAATTATAATCCTGGTACCTTTGATAACGAATTACTGCAAATTATCCACTAGTACATCATTGTTGCTATTCAAAGATTCTTCAATTAATGTTATAGTCATATTAAATAGAAACTCCATATATTAGTTACAGGATTTTGAAGAGCTATATAGACTACTTACAAGGCGTTTCAGTTAATTCTACAACGGCTTAAATATCTAACTATAATTCATTTCTCTAAATCATGTACGTTGGTTAGGGAGTATAAATTAGAAATGATAGACTTTGTTCATATTTTGCCAAAACGTAGTTCATATTGTGGTATGTTCCAAATATATATATAATAAAAATGATAGGTCACCGAGCTTGTTCTCAAACTACAGGTTAAAGACATGACACATTTTGTATGGAATATACATTAAAAAAATCATTTTGTGATTAGAAGCAAAACTTAATGATAGAATTGTCAATAAAATACAAGAAGATAGCTCTTAGAAAATGCTATCGGAATATCAAAAAAAAAAAGATAGGGTCACCGTACATTTTTCATGCCGAAACATAAAATAGAAAAAATTCATTTAGATTCCTTTAGATAATATACTATTTCAGAGGTACCTCCCCTTGATACGCCAATTTAAAAACATTGAAAATCCAGCAAAAGTAATCTACGTTATAAAAAGATCAATAATTTTAAGTTAAAATCTTATAAATTTGGTCTTTTAAATTAAAAATTCACATTAGTTAAACGCATTCCTCACCAAATCATGCTGACTTCATTGAAAATCTGAACCTTAGGTTCTCTGCTATTTTATAATCCAATAATGCCATAATGCCTTAACCGAAAGTGTATACAGAAATACTTCTATATGATAAAACAAAATTAATAACAGTGCAAAATTTTTAAATTATCTATGTACCAAATTCTAATAAACCACATGTTTTTGTTGACTTGAATCTTTAGATACCAGTAAAGTTGTCTGATCTACCAATCATGTCCTTTCCCGAGTCTGATTTTGACTGAATATGAATTCGCATGGTTGGTGATGCATGCATGTCGGGAGAATTCGCATGGTATGTGATGAATGTATGGCAGGTTCGCATGGTTGGTGATGCATTCATGGCAGGTTCGCATGGTTGGTGATGCATGCATAGCAGGTTCGCATGGTTGGTGATGCATGCATAGCAGGTTTGCATGGTTGCTGATGAATACATGGCAGGTACGCATGGTTGGTGATGCATGCATGACAGGTTCGCATGGTTGGTGATGCATACATGGCAGATTCGCATAGTTGGTGATGCATGCATAGCAGGTTCGCATGGTTTGTGATAAATGCATGGCAGGTACGCATGGTTGGTGATGCATGCATGGCAGGTTCGCATGGTTGGTGACGCATGTATGGCAGGTTCGCATGGTTGGTGATGCATGCATGGCAGGTTCGCATGGTTGGTGATGAACGCATGGCAGGATAATTTCATGGTTGGTGATGCATACATGGCAGGTTCGCATGGTTGGTGATGAACGCATGGCAGGAGAATTCGCATGGTTGGTGATGCATGCATGACAGGTTCGCATGGGTGGTGATGTATGCATGGCAGATTCGCATGGTTGGTGATGCATGCATGGCAGGTTCGCATGATTGGTGATGCATGCATGTCAGGAGATGATACCCTGCCGACGCATCAAGTCTTGCTCATTATTGAGTACATGCACTTTTATAAATTTTGTGTGTGACCTTGATTTGTCTTTTCCTACATAGGCCAGTTCCGGGATACGGGTTTCAGACGAATCTGTCATGTGACTTCTATCACCACGTGACAAAAATGTATGCATAGAAATTTCCAATACATGTTGAGCAAACGGGTGAAAAAGTTTTATTTTATACTGCACAAAATATTTGGGAAATATAAATCTAAAAGGATGGTCACCTTCCCTCGGTCAGACGGCAATCACGATTATGTACTTACGGAACATTAATTATTTATATACTACCCTACATAATGACGATTATAAAAGTGCTGGAATTTTTTAATAAAGCAGGGATACAGGCACGCCTTCTATCTTGTAAATGACGTCATAAAGGCGTGCGAAATCAACGATCTTTTCCGGTGAAAGACATGATTCCAGAAAAGACCTATTTACGGGATCTAGACATCAGTAAACAATTGTCACCATAACCTTCATTTGTCTTTTCCTTCTCTATTTACGAGATTTAGGCATCGGTAAACAATTGTCACCATAACCTTCATTTGTCTTTTCCTACGCTATTTACGATATTTTACGAGATTTAGGCATCGGTAAACAATTGTCACCATAAAAGAGGGACGTAAGATACCAAAGGGACAGTCAAACTCATAAATCTAAACCGTCTTTTGTCTTTTCCTACTCTATTTACGAGATTTAGGCATCGGTAAGCAATTGTCACCATAACCTTCATTTGTCTTTTCCTTCTCTATTTAAGAGATTTAGACATCGGTAAACAATTGTCACCATAACCGTCGTTTGTCTTTTCCTACTCTATTTACGAGATTTAGGCATCGGTAAACAATTGTCACCATAACCTTCATTTGTCTTTTCCTACTCTATTTACGAGATTTAGGCACCGGTAAACAATTGTCACCATAACCTTCATTTGTCTTTTCCTACTCTATTTACGAGATTTAGGCATCGGAAAACAATTGTCACAATAATCTTTATTTGCTTTACAAACAAAAAGCATACAACTTACTCTCGTTTGAAACGATCACTTTTCAAACAATAAACATTTGTAAATGTACATTTCATAAATCTCACGAAGTCTCGGGGAGTCCGAGATTTTATCAATGTTATACTGAAAAACCTGTCAGATTCATTTCCCGTTAGATATACTGTTCCAATTTTCAACTGAATGTTAAGTGAACAAAATGTTTTATGACATAGAACATGTAGAACGTAAAAGTAGAAAATGCTTATTGATTATTTAGTGCTTATACGGCGTGTTTAATATATACATTTTTAAATAAGCAATCCCACTTAAATAAATATACTCATGTGTAATTTTGTTTTTAAACTGAGATTTTACCCTTATCACAGTGTTTAAACATTATGTGATTTGTATGTACAAGGAAAAAGGACTAAAATATTTTCAAAAACCAACATTTTCAATTTTATATATAATGGTTCTGAAATCGGATCAGTTCTACATTGTTGACGTTACATTTATTACAGTTTGGATGTATTTGATAACATTTGGATAACTATTTATCAATAAACTCATCATAGATACCAGGACTAAATTTTGTATATACGGCAGACGCGCGTTTCGTCTACAAAAGACTCATCAGTGACGCTCGAATCCAAAAAAGTAAAAAAAAAGAGGCCAAATAAAGTACGACGTTCAAGGGCAATTGATACAAGATTGAAATACACGATAAACGTTATTTTTGACACATGGTCAAGCTACTTACTTCCTTTTTTGTTCTAATTCTCGATCAGTATACTAAAAAAGATATTACCAATTTACCTTCACTAATGAAGAAATGCTCCAGAAGAATAATTTACTGTTTGACATGAATGAGTTACTTCTTTGTTTTTGTATTTTTTTTTTTTATATAAAATTATATAGATATAAAAATTCTTTTAGGGCAAACCACAACAAACAAGTATGCCCTTGGTATACATCTTACGCGAAACAAAAGATTCATGGCTGGTTATGGTGTGTATCCAGAGCAAACCACAACGTCAATATTTGACAATAGTGTGTTACCAGAACTGACCACACGATACAAGTATGACCATAGTTTATACCATAAGGGAACCAGAACCTCTAAGTATGTTTATGGTGTATATCCAGAGGGGACCACAGAACATTTGTATGATAATGGTGTTACAACAGAGCCAGGCATAAGTGTATACATTGAGGAGAAAACAGGTGAGTGTTTACAGAAACGATATCTCACAATAGTATCTATTGTCAATATGTGTTATTAGTAAATATTTTATTTTGCATGACTATTTGTGTTCATGTATAGCTCCTTTATGTCAATTTTTGGAAAAAGAAAAATGAATAAAGATTGTTAAAACTAATCTTATGTTTATTAACATAGTACAAAATCTTTCTAATGACAAAAACTAAATAAGAGATAATAATAGTTATCAATAAACTCATCATAGATACCAGGACTAAATTTTGTATATACGGCAGACGCGCGTTTCGTCTACAAAAGACTCATCAGTGACGCTCGAATCCAAAAAAGTAAAAAAAAGAGGCCAAATAAAGTACGACGTTGAAGAGCAATTGATACAAGATTGAAATACACGATAAACGTTATTTTTGACACATGGTCAAGCTACTTACTTCCTTTTTTGTTATAATTCTCGATCAGTATACTAAAAAAGATATTACCAATTTACCTTCACTAATGAAGAAATGCTCCATTTCATTTCGATCTAAAGTATGACAGAAGATCATTGTTTAATTTGCATTTTTTCTATTATTACAGTTATATATATTACGTATTCCATTTGTTATTTCCTGAAGATCAATTATGATTAATTTACCGTAATATTGTTGTATTGTTTGATCCTTTGTGAGTTGTTCCAAATAATTTATTAGCTATACTTGTATACATTATACCACATTTTTTATAACTTTTCTTTTAAGTGTTTAAATCATGATCTGTGAAGTGTATATTATTACACACTCAAGGTAATGAGAACATGGAAACGTATGAAAAAGAAAATATGATAAAGAAGTAGTAAGGGCCTATTTTGGCCGCATCATACGAAAGATTTTTGATACTTTTTAAACACTTAAAAGTGTCTATTTCAATTGATTCAATTAGGTTCTGTGAAAGATTTTAACTGATTTAGTCATTAAAAACGCTCCGATTTAAGCTTAAATATGAAAAATCTATCAAATATGCCAAGAAACGTCACTTTTCAGATTGTTTTTGTCAAAAATGAAAGTGGCCTCATCCGTGTTCATCCTCAACCTTCGTATATGTTATGTTTTATCATCAAATACAACTTACATTTCAATATTATGAATGAACACGAATGCGGCCACTTTCATTTGAGACGGAAACCGTCTAAAATTGAACAAAAAAACTAAAATGCTAAAATTGTGAAGATTTCAGTAATTTAGCATGACTTAATGATGCAAGTACCCAATATATGTGCATTGTATTGTCAAAAACATCCCATATTTATGTAGCAGAAGCATTCCACTTTCTAGTAAATAGCTAAAAGATTACATTTTCACGATTTTGTAAAAACTGCTAAATTTTTGTGCCAAAAAGGGGTCTTACTGAACATACTCCTTTTCAAAACAAGGTTCGGTGTTGACAGGAATATCAATTATATGGCATTTTTTATATAAATTTCCTGTTACAAAACTGAATTTTTCGAAAAACTAAGGAGATTCTTATCCCAGGAATAGATTACCTTAGCCGTATTTGGCACAACCTTTGGAATTTTTTATCCTCAATGATCTTCAACTGGCGGCTAAATTATAATCCGGGTACCTTTGATAATTATTAAACGCACTTACTCCTTTATGTCGTGTAATATTGATAAAGTAAAATATCTCTAAGTTTGTTGTTTTTGATTACTACAAATCTATACTATCACCAGTTTGAATCATTTAATCGTCTTAATTCGTATGTGGAATATGACTAAAGTATTATAACTGGACATGCTCACTCCTTTGAACACACATGACTACCCCCCCCCCCCCCCCCACCCCACGTATTGTGTTTTACAGACCGTTATTTGAGTTTGGTAGAATGCTGATTGTGTTTTGTTAACTTTTGTATGCGTTATGTAGATTTATGGTTCAATAATGATTAATAACAAGAGGAAACTGTTGCATTGGTTCCGATATTTATTATCATTCTTGCATTTTCTAATTGATTTACTTGCTTTTATAAGATTTAAAGAAAAGATAAAAAAAAACATATAAAAACACAAATAAAAAAACAAAAAACAAACAAGACGTTTACATAGACAAAAACGAAAAGAACACCAACATTTTCAATATATACATAACGCATCAACACACATATTATATACATTTCAGTTTTTGTAATAATTTCTTATTTTAGTGATTGGAGGACAGATGACATGTGACATTATCAATATAACTAATACTGTGTCTCCTTCTGCCTGGGGAGCAGTATACCATGTTGAAAAGTCCAGTCGTATGTTTTGGGTATGGTTTTATGACTTAGGCTATATTTCAGTTACTCTCAGCAACAGTTGTACCAACCTCATGCCAGAACCCTTTACATATTTCAGAGAAAGAGACTTACAACGGTTACAAGACTGCGAAAATGGAACAGTTATTCAAAAATTATTATGCAACCCCTCCGTGACATATAATATCAGTTTAGTCAATGACGTCATACCCTACTTTTCCGATTTGGGTATCTTCTTTGCTGATGGAATTAACAATTGCACTGAACTTTTTAACAAATTCATTGAATCAAAAAAGAGCATTTTGTCAAATGCACACGTTAATTATTTTCTAACTAATCGATCAAACTGCTCGAAGTATGCTTTCTTTACTAACCAAATAACCATTACTGTACAATTGAACGAAATAAGAAATGGTAGTGGAAATATCATTTCAGGGTATATATATACTGACCGATTTTTTCAAAAACGTATTGGGTTCATAATGAAACGCAAATCTTGTAGGGAGTTATTTCATCAATACGTTTATCGGAATGTGAAAACGTTTGGCGATAAAGCTTTTATCAGTGTTGGTAATATAAATATTTTTTCTAATGAAAGTAATTGTTTGGATGTTCGCTTTCCATGCCCTGAAACTCTTCATGAAATAGAAAGATATTTACCAGCTTCCACAACATTCTATGTACAAATGGTAATGTCAGTTGAAGTAACATTAGTGAATAGCATTTTTCTATTTATATTTCTACAAAAAGAGAACCGAACACCTGTCACAATTCTTCTTTCGCTTCTGGCTGTTTCTGATACTACTACAGTGTTATTGATGACTCTTCCGTTGTTTATTTCCTATGAAAGATCGTCTGTTCTATTTCTTGAATTTCCAGAATGTGTAATTTATAGGTTTTCCTTCGAATTAGTATATGTATTCCATTTAACATCAGTCTTAATAACAACACTTTTATGTCTCCAGAAAACTGTAGCTCTGCTTTTTCCAATGTGGAGTAAACGATCAATAAATAGCAGAGTCAGTTTTATATTTTCATTTTTTGCCTTTTTTATAAGCGTTTGCATCAATTCACCAAAACTCGTAGAAAATCTTCTCAGCATTAAGAATGTCAATGGCAGATGTTGTACAATTTTGTCTGATGACGCATTTAAATACCATTACTCTATATCTAACGCTTGTTACCTTGCATCCTGTTTGGTAGTGACTATATGTACTATTTATATTATATGTAAATTAACATGCCTGAGAAGAAATCTACCATGGATCGATAGTCCGGCTGTTCAGAAAAGAAACCGTATGTCAGCAATTACGGTTATGATCATTTGTATCATTTTTTTATTATCAGAGTCAGCGCTTATTGTCCAAAATTTCACGTTTATGCTTTATTATTTTGACTCATCTTACTTAATGACTCTTTTGGAAATTTACTTTGCACTGATACCATATAGTGACATTAATATTATTTTCGGATTTTCTCTGAATTTTATAGTTTACATTGTTATGAGTAAGCAGCTACGTGATACACTAGTTATTCGTGTAATAAGGATTGTAAGATGCTGTAAATATTGGTGAAAACTATCTTAGAACAAATGTCAATATTGAAATAGAAAGAGCGAGGGAAAGAGAGAGAGAGAGAGAGAGAGAGAGAGAGAGAGAGAGAGAGAGAGGAGAGAGAGAGACAGACAGACATACATACATACAGACAGACAGACAGACAGACAGACAGACAGACAGACCGAGAACAACACAAAGAGAGAAAGACAGATATACGGAGAGAGAGAGGAGAAAGAAACGGAGACAGAAAGAGACAGGGAAAGAGACAAAAACGTGACAAATCAGTTTGTTGGCGTTATAAGGATTGCTAGACACTGTAAATTTTGGTGAACGATGACAATATCTTAGGACCAATGTCTATATTGAAACCGTTCATAAGAAGCACGAGAAAAAGACAACAAGAGACAAAGAGAGAGAGAAGTTATTTGAAAATTCTAAATCAAACTAAATGTTCGAGCATTCTTTTTTTATATACAATTGATTTGGGACATTTGGAACATTATGTATGTTTGAATTTTATTTAGAGATGTTTTACTTAGTACAGGCAAAGAACTCAATTTTGGAAATATTTTCTACTCTAAAACATTACTGATTTTCGGTTTTCATAAAAAGTAACATTTAATAATAAAATATATATTTTAAACTCTTAAAGGTCAGAGGTCAATGTAATTGCGAAGATAACAGCATAAGTATAATTTTGAGGTTGACATATGAATATTAAAACCTATTTTCATTGTTTTAACCAAGTTGTTAACTCGGAAGTTATTAATGTATTTTATATTCAAGAAGTTTGAGTGCTTAGATACAGTAACTTTATACGTCAGTATTAATTCACGGTCCCGGTCCACAAGACATTATTCTTGTCTGAAAGTTATAGTATAGAATGTTTATACATTGTCGTGAAATTATTATGCAAATATATAAAAATCTATGGATCTTTCTGTTGTGTGGTTTAATGAATCACGTCTATATTTATTTAACGATAAAGTCAAAAGAGAGCGAGGATAACAAATGAGAGTCGTTGGAAATTATAAATATCATCATTACTATTCTGTGAATAACAAACAGTATTTCCTACATGTCCTGGTTAAGCATGTCTATTGAAATAAAGAGATTTCTAATTCTTTTTATACTGCACTCGTTCTATTTGAGCAGTCAAAATGCGTTGACTGTATATTTCTATGCCATATACAGTCACTGACCTGATATCACTTTTCCTCATGAATATTTAAAAAGAAATTGCCGAAATTATATTTAATTATTCATACGACCTCTTCAACCTGTTCTTGTTTCCAATGTAAACAATGATGCGTTTAACGATTCAAACTGGTTTCTTTTGCAATTTTTGGGAAAACATATTTTTTTGTTTGCAACCTATAAATCATTATGTTTTATGTTTATTGTTGATATTTTAGTCTGCAACGGATTCGTTCATCATTGATTGCGGTAATGATGTACATTTCATCGTGTTTTATATTTCTCCGTCTGTGTGATATGAGGCCTTTTTAAAGTGGGATTTTTCCCAATATTTAAATCAAATAAATAACATTAACACAATAAACAACAATTGAAAATGTTTTTTTAGATTTGCAGTATAACGACAATAATAGTGCATTGACTTGACATATCAACGATATAAGGATTCGGCCCAAAACGGGGAAAATGCTCGGCACATCCTAGCATTTCCCCGTTTCTAAGCCTCATCCTTATATCGTTGATATGTCAAGTCAATGCACTATTATTGTCTATACATGATAAAATTGCAAAATAATTGAACAAAACAGGTAATCAAAGTGAATTGCAGAGGGTGTTTTACAAGTTTTGAAAACATTTTTCAATTTCGTACTACAAGAAAATCTTTGTTCAATTTATTTGATAAAAATAGATACAAAGAGTCTAGGTAAAAGGTAGTCCAGCTGACTAGCAAGTAGCAATTGAAAATGATCAAGTTCCGTTAGAACATTTAAAACTGATCGCCTCCTCCTCCTCATCCTCCATATCATACTCCTGTTCGTCCTCCGGCTCGTACTGTATTGCTCCTCATTATCCTCCTCTTGTTCCTGCTCCTGCTCGTCCTTATCCTACTGCTGCTGCTTCTCCGCCCCTCCTGTTTATCCTCCTCATCATGTTCGTCCTCTCTACTGATCGTTCTTCTTCTTCTCCCCCACCTCCTGCTCGTTTTCATTTTGCTGCTGCTCCTTCTGTTTATCCACCTCCTCCTTTTACTCATTCTCCTCCTCATTATAATCATTAAGTTGCTTCTATTTCGACAATGATAATATTGTTGTGCACCCGTATCAAGGTATTAAGAAACCCATTTTTTTCTTAATCTCAATGATAGAAATCTAACGTTTCAAATTCCGTTTTTTAAACGAATATTTTAATAACTGGATATATAAAATGCATTGTGAACACTAATTGCAAACCTTTTTTTTATATTTGGGACACACATTTGTATGCCAAAATATCAAATTGCACTGTTTGTTTTTGTCATCTTAATAACGATATAATAAAATGTTTCTCATGTGGCCATTTATCTACTAAACACACGCTAAAAGTGTTTACTATGAAACTGTAAAGGCAAATTCAAGCAACTTAATAGGACGAGAAGTTGCAAGTATGTGCAAACTTAGGATATATGAAGTAATTATATTTGCTCACAATGACTGCGTAAATTTTACGCATACATTTATGTTAGTGCTTTTGAAATAGTGATAAACTTAATAAGATTAGCAGGTAGTCATACAAGTGTCTTAATTTACAAATGATAACAAGTTTTAAATCATATTTTTAATGACTTTATATATTATAAAATCAATATTGATAATATGACATGATATGGTAAGTAACCTTTTTTAAAATTTGAAATCTTTAGAATATTGAATTCATTTCATACATTTTAAAACTTGTTTAAGGTGTTACCAAACGCCTTCACAAAAATTAATTTGGCTCGTTTAATTTTCATAAAATTTTGACAAAGTATTCACTTTGTCCCTTTGATAAAAAAAAAAAAGAAAAAAAGAACCATCATTTTAACAGAAAAAATACACTGGTTTTATAGCAGTTTGTAAGACACTAATTTAAATCATTGATAAGATTAATATTTCCGTAACAACACAACGTAATTAAAATGTAAGCTGATTTTACAGAGTTATCTTCCTGCAGTGTTAGGTACCACCATAAAGAACTTGAGAATGTATTTACCTGTATGAAATATTAATAGTAGTTTTATGGGTTTTAACAATAATTTTATTTTAAATTATATGTAATAATATATTGCTTTACATGTACAGTTGTAAATTTTTATGAGCCTCTTTCCAAGTGATACCGACATGTCGACATTGCACAAAATTAGGCGTTTAGAATATTTTTGGACGTCTTGGAAATGATTCCATTAAATTGGTACTGCTTGATACTGAAATCTGTTATAACATAATTAACTTATTACTAATTTTGTAATTTACTTTTGAGTAACTTTTGAGTATTTTCTAGTTCTTTTTTTTCCTGTGTTTTGTATCTATTGTTGTCAATTATTGCTAGTTGTTTTTGTGCTTCGTACAAACTCATTTAGTTAAGCCATTTACAACTCATTGTTACAGAACTGTCATTTATAGAAGTATCTTACCTGTCACATTCTTATTGTGCCTGAATTTTCAGAAGTTATTATTTTTTTAAATCCTAGGCAGAAAATATTTGATCAAAATAAAATCCCAAATTTTCCATTTAGATTTTTGTTGATTTTTTAACCGAACTGAACTGGTGTCAGTGGAAAGCATAAAAAACTATGCGATGATATGAGCAATCGTCAAAATACATGACAATGACCCAGAACTCATTCACTATAGCTATGCAAATATGTGGGAAGTGAGCATGTTATCACGGAACTTAGTTCTTAGAGTTTAAATATATGTGTACTTTTTATATATACATAATTGATATTTTATCTTTATATTATTATCTATTATTTTGCTATTTGCATTAAAGTGTTTAAATTCTAAAAGCATTTTTATTTTATACAAGGAAGTAAATTTAAGACTGTTCGCCTGTTGTTTTTTATCACTTACACAAAACGAGTTTACTAACCGTTTGGAAAATATCAAACATATAAAAACTGATTCATATTGACAACCAGATTCGCATTTCAAATAATGTTCAATCCTAGTAGCCAATTATACTTTGTCAGTAAAACTCATCATAGATACAAAGAATAAAATTGTGTAGGCTAGACGTGTGTTTCGTCTTTAAAACACTCACCAGTGACACTCGAAAAACAAGCTAAAAAAGCTGAAACATGTATGGAATTGAGAAACATTTATTATATTTCCTAAAGGTGTTGGCTTATACAGCAAAGAATTCTTGGAGCAGAAAATCCCTAGTGTTTCGAAAAATTCAAAGTTTTAGTAAACTGTTAACATATAATTTCGACCATATCAATGATAATTCATGTCAACATAGGAATACTGACTAATATATTGGTGACATCCTACACAGCTACTTTTGCATAGGTACTATTTCTGTACTAAAAATTTGTAGTACTGGAAATCTACTTTCAAAATTCAGTACTATTTTCTGGTGCAAAAAAATTGGTACCGTTAATTTTGTTGTTACTCTAAAATTATTGTAATATTTAGGTACCTGTATTTTACAGTACTTTATTTGTACTTGAAATTTAGGTACTTCAGATTTTTGGTTACTACCGTTACATTTTCAGCATTTTGAAAGTTTTTCTATTTCAAATCTCTTAAAGTTATGATTTTCAAACATGGAATATTGTATTATTTCTGTACCAAAATATTTAGTACAAATCAAGTACTGTAAATTACAAGTACCTAAATATTACAATAGTTTTAAAGTAAAGATATAGTACTAAATATTAAAAGTAAATTTCCAGTACTGCATTATTTCAGTACAGAAATAGTACCTATGCAAAAGTAGCTGTGTAGGGAAATAATTCAAGCAGAAGATTTATTAAGCATGTCAGTCTAATCGTCCAGGCCTCACTTTAAATGGCTTTCTTTAAGTTTACAAAAAATATTTCTATTCAAAATGAAGTCATAGGTTCAAGTAGGGTATTGCAGCATTGAATAATGGATCAAATTGAATTATATGTAATAAACTAATGCATAATATTAGGTTTCAAAAATAGCGCACCAGTTACGATCGACAGCCGAAGTCTGGAAGATACACAAAATCTGGGACCATAAATCGAGAAAATGACTTCTTATGAAGTGAATCTTAAGATTCCTTGCAAAAAGTTAAATCACAAAAATACTGAACTCCGAGGAAAATTCAAAACGGAAAGTTCCTAATCAAATGGCAAAATCAAATGATAAAACACATCAAATGAATGGACAAAAACTGCCATATTCTTGACTTGGTACAGGCATTTTCAAATGTAGAAAATGTGGATAGAACCTGGTTGTATAGCGCTAAACCTTCGACTTGTATGACAGTCGCATTAAATTCCATAATATTTACAACGATGCGTAAACAAAACAGACATAATAGGCATAATGAACAAAATATAGCTTCAGCAGTCATCACTGTGTCACAATCTCAAAACAAACAAAGATTTAACAAAAAAACACGAAAATCATCTATCAAATTTAAAAACCACATTCATTGCATCCAAATCATTGCTTCGCGTGTTTGATGTCAGAAATTGTTAACGTGACACAGGGAGAAATATAAAATAATTTTGTCGTTCAAATTATTGCAAATGGATACTCAGATAATTACAACCAAGAATGTGTTTAATAAACATGATTGTAAACACATTAAGTACAATGTCATCGCTTCACAAACATAAAATTGCAAAAAACAAAAGCAGGGTGCTGTACACTAAATGTTCGGAGGGTCAACAAGTTGGTTTTGCTCACAATGTTACTTTCCAATCCATCCCTATCCACTTATCATGATGTAAAAAATTTCATGAAAAAATCTAAACTACCGATTCGAAGAAGGTATGATTAATGTATACCTTTGAACAGTATATCCAATTTGATGAAGATACAAATTGATAAGATCTAAAGGCAAATATTTAATTTGAAAAAAACACTTAATAATTAAATCCTGACATTCGGACGCAATAAATCAAACTACCAAACAACCTGTCATGGTCTAATTGAGATAGCCGAAGAGTTTTATAAACATTTAAGTTGATTTGAACAAAAAATCGAAAAATTAAAAAATGACTTTAATGAGTACTGCACATTTACTATTTATTTATTTATTTAATTTGTCATTGTCAGCAATACACCCAACTATTAGACAATCTGGAGTTGTATAAAATCATTCTACAATTTAGATAGTTGTACAGTTTTATGAAACTCTCTGTTGAGTTGAAAAAGTAATAAAACATATTATAGGTGACTATCTGAACTCAGACTGAATTGAAAATTCTAGCTTTTTACCTATTAATTAAATCCTTCAATTTAAAAATAATAAACCAAATTACCAAACAACTTGGCTTACAATGTATAAATAAAGTAGCTGTACAGTTTAATGCAAAAAAAATGATTTAAAAACAATATATACAAAATTAAAGATGCCTATCTGAATTTAATACGAACTGAGACAAGTCCAGATTTATTAGGTAAAGTTGAGATCAAGGCAAGTACAGTTAAGTTCAGTTAAGTACTAACTGGATAGTGTCGCGTCTTATCAAGTGAAGACTCTGAGCAGTTTGTAGTGTAACATGTGTAATGTAAACTGTCATGTTGACCAAACAAATAAGGTTGCAATATCTGTTTACAAGAAAGTCTTTGGAGATTATTAAAAGAATGCATAAAATATTCTTCTATGTAAAGTCTTTCCTGACTCACTTCGACGCTTAAAAGTTTAAATGACAAATGCTCATTTTAAAAGAACATTGTAGTCTCCATAGCACAAGAGATTAATCCCGTTTTTGATCGGAAGTTGTGTTTTGTCTTTAAAACGGTCTTCGTTTTTGTCATGACCTTTCATTTTATCTTTAGTGTAAAGTTTGAATATTACTCTAGCATCTTGTGCCTATATTTCACTAGAAACCTAACTTTTATAAACATAAACACCAGGAAAAGCCTGGGTTGGTTTAAGATTCTCAAAAAGGTTATATATCATTTGATATTGATAACACTATTACACACTTGATCCTACATGTAATTTTATGTTATTATTTTTAAAATATTTACCTGTCAAGTCATTTTAAATAGGCTTGATACATTCGTAGGACGCAAAGTTCATTATTATATTGTCCTGTATTTTTGTTCCGACGTAAATAAATTGAAGGTGTTCTCTGTTAATTTGTGGTTGACATGTTTAAATGTACTATTTTAGTATGTATTTATGTAAACTCTGTCCTGAAAGTTGTTGCATTTATTTGTACTGTATTCCTGTCACGTGATGTTGTAATTAAATTGGTATTTTTAATATTTCCATAAAAGCGGGAGATTCGGCTAGCCAATCAACCAGGATCAACTCACCATCTCCATTATCAATTCAGGAACATAGTCCGTTTCTATGTATGTTGGCGAATGTTTCTGTTGTTTTGCTTTTATAGCTGATGTGTTTCCCTCAGTTTTGGTTTGTGACCCGGATTTGGTTCAGTTAAAACGAATGGTGAACAACAGTATACTCCTGGCCTTTACTGGAAAACGTAAGACTGAGTAACCTGAACCCTTAAAACTTGCCTTATTCATTTAAACACCGAAGTACTGACTACTGGGCTGGTGATACCCTCGGGGACGAAAGGTACCAGAATTATCATTTAGTACGCCAGATGCGCGTTTCGTCTACATAAGACTCATCAGTGACGCTCAAAAATCAAATTGTAAAAAAACCAATAAATTCAGTTTGATAACAGGAAATTTATAAAACTTGCCATATATTTTATATTTATGTCAACACAGAAGTGCTGACTACTGTGCTGATGATACCCTAGGAGACGAACAAAACGTCCACCAGCAGTGGCATCGACCCAGTGGTGTAAATAGTTATCAAGGAGCCCTTCCAAAAACAAGGTAACCTTAGGTTATCAGAGGTCTGTAAGGATATGTGAAGTGGTCGTTCCCATATGAATGCCGACGATTTGTTGAAAAGAGAGGGACGAAAGATACCAAAGGGACAGTCAAACTCATAAATCTAAAACAAACTGACAACGCCATGGCTAAAAATGAAAAAAGACAAACAGAAAAACAATAGTACACATGACACAACATAAAAAACTAAAGAATAAACAACACGAACCTCACCAAAAACTAGGGGTGATCTCATGTGCTCCGGAAGGGTTAGCAGATCTTGCTCCACATGTGGCACCCGTCGTGTTGCTCGTGTGATTACAAATCCGGTAAATAGTCTAATAGGAAGGGGATTGTAGTTACGACGTAAGGAACATATCCGATATCATTTGTGAAACGGTTATTCCATAACGGTCAACCAACTCGTGATGGCGTCTACCTTGAAACAGTCTACCTTCAAATTCAACAAATATGTTGTAAATAAGAAACTTCAGCATCATCATACTGATCATTTGTTTCTTGTGTAGCATGTTTGACCTTTTTGTTCACTATTATCAAAATGTGTCGTATGTTATCCCAAAGTAATGACTGTATAGTGTATGCTACTATTCTTAAAGTGAAAAATACATCAAATAAACCTTTTCCTCTGATTTTAAAGTGATGCGTCTTTATGAACACCATACGGACGGAAATATTGCTATCTTCTTTACTTGCTTCTTGTTTGGTAAGTTCTCTACGAAATAAGTTATCGAAAGGTCCGAAATATCGTGAGCCTAAAACCATCAATTGGAAATACAACGGTAAAATTTTGATAGATTCAGTCGAGGATTATACCAGGCAATGGGCAAATCGCGAGAAGGACGAATGGATTAAGGCAGTGAGGTCGTTGATACAAATCAGAATTAAGAAATTGAATGGGTCTATCAATGCCCATGCTACGTCAATCTTTAAAGACCCAAATGTTGCAAAACACTTATCCTACCTCCATGACAAATATGTTGTTGTCCACGCAGATAAAGCTCCAAGCAACATCGTTTTTGTGTGTAAAACTCATTATATTAACTGCTTGATAAACGAATTAGGTATTGACAATTCACTTGGAAACTCAACATATGCTCTCACGACACTTACCAAAGAGGAAATCCTGGATAATCATAGGTCTGTTCTATGTTCCTTTGGAATTTCAACCAAAGATGAAGAACTGGATCTTCAATGACTGTATTTGATACCTAAACTACACAAGTGTCCTTACAAACACAATATATTGCTGGGTCTTCCAAGTGCTCCACGAAACCTCTTTCTAAATTATTATCATCTATTTTATCAGCAATCACAGACGGGCTTCAAAGTTAATGTGAAACTGCCTATTCTAGAAGTGGCGTGAATCAGATGTGGATACTTAAAAATTCCAAAGATCTTTTAGAGTACATACAATCTAACTCTCTTTCATCTTGTAATAGTATTATAACATTTGACTTTTTCTACTCTTTACACAAGTATTCCACATTCCAAACTGAAAGACAAATTGAAAGAGTTGGTATTGCTTTGCTTCATAAAAAAGAATGGCCAACGCAGAAACAAGTACCTTGTCTTATGTAGGGATAAATCCTACTTTGTAAAAGATCACTCTGATTCTAACAAAAAATTCTCTGAAACTGATATTATGAGTTTGACTGTCCCTTTGGTATCTTTCGTCCCTCTTTTATCAAGATGCTTGATTTCTTGATTGACAACATATTTGTTACGTTCGGAGGACGTGTTTTTCAACAGACTGTCGGCATTCCAATGGGAACAAAATGTGCCCCTCTACCTGCCGACTTGTTTTTTGTATTATTATGAGGCTGACGTCATGCAGGAACTTCTTAGGAAGAAAAATAAGAAGTTAGCGATAACCTTTAACTCTACTTTCCGCTATATAGATGATGTTCTTTCACTAAATAATTCAAAATTTGTTGACTATGTGGAACGCATCTATCCCATCGAAATAGAGACAAAGGACTACAGATACAGTTAAGTCGGCCTCATATCCTGACTTACATCTAGAAATTGACAACGAGGGTCGGTTGAAAACAAAACTTTACGACAAAAGAGATGATTTCAGCTTTGTAATTGTGAACTTTCAATTTCTAAGTAGCAACATTCCAGCAGCACCTGCATACAGGGTATATATCTCCCAATTGATACGATATTCCCGTGCTATCATGATTTTCTTGATAGAGGGTTGCTGCTCACAAGGAAGCTATTAAACCAAGAGTACCAAATGATGAAGTTGAAATCATCCCTTCGTAAATTTTACGGACGCCGTCACAAGTTGGTTGACCGTTATGGAATAACCGTTTCACAAATGATATCGGAAATGTTCTTTACGTCGTAACTACAATCACCTTCCCTTTCATGAATGTGACCTACCGAATTAGACTATTTACCGGATTTGTTATCATATAAGCAACACGACGGGAGCCACATTTGGAGCAGGATCTGCTAATCCTTCCGGAGCACATGAGATCACCCCTAGTTTTTGGTGAGGTTCGTGTTGTTTATTCTTTAGTTTTCTATGTTGTGTGATGTGAACTATTGTTTGTCTGTTTGTTTTTTTCATTTTTAGCGATGGCTTTGTCAGTTTATTTTCGATTTATGAGTTTGACTGTCCCTTTGGTATCTTTCGTCCCTCTTTTAAAAGCAAATAAAGTCTTCCCTACAATGGCGTAGCTCAAATAAGGCACTGATATATTTCACCTGTATTTATAAATGCCAAAAGACAATATGAAATAAGTATGTTAATGACAGGACATTCTGCTTATCTCATTTAAATACATGTAAGGGCCACAATGATACAGTGTCCACCGATAGACACATAATAATAGTAAATAATTAGGTTACCAAACCAAAAAAAATGTTGACCTACATGTATTAGCCGAGATCATGGGTCAGCCTCGCTAATAAGAGACCACAAAAAGTGCATATAACAAAGGGTAAATATTTATTTTGTGTTATTATCAAAATGTAAATCAAATATGAATTTAGTTATGATAGAAATATTTAAAAGCAGACTTGTTTCTACTTGGTGAGATATAGCTATACGGAAACAAATTGGTAACATATCGTTTGTCAGTTTAGACAAAGCGCACATACACTAGAAACTGTTAAAAGATAAAAGAGAATACGAACTTAGACAAACAAAATGAAATGTAGGTCATGATTTCATTAACACCTCAAAGTCCTATGTACATAGAAAACAGCGCTAATAATTTTCAGCTCTCATAGAACAAACAGTGTTAACTATTAAACATATGTGCAAATTTCTTTTAGGAAGGAATTCTGCGGATCCCAAGATTACTTTACATTTAGATATCTTATGTTGTAAAGAGAGATACAAGATTTTTCTGAGAAAATGCACCTTGTTTTTAAAAAAAAAACATAAATTATAATGATGTTTCTATTATCAAAAGTAAAGAAATAATTATCAAAAAAAAAAAGAACAACGAATTATCCATAAAACAGTCCATATTATACAACCTATTTACGGTTTTGACATGTCTTATCTCCTATATTTATCATTAAGTGCATGATCTTTTGATAA
Source organism: Mytilus galloprovincialis (assembly GCF_965363235.1). NCBI lineage: Eukaryota > Metazoa > Mollusca > Bivalvia > Mytilida > Mytilidae > Mytilus > Mytilus galloprovincialis. The sequence goes on along the minus strand of NC_134848.1, from coordinate 16,693,661 downwards.
ATAGACAATCAGTTAACGTCTACTATTCTTCATTGTCAGGCCAGAATGATAGCTAGTAAGTTGTATTTGTTACCATATATGCATATATCTTTGATAACCATATTTTTTTTTCTGTATATTGTATCTTTTCGTCATGCTGATTCGTGGAATATTAAATGTTTGGTAACAAAACAAGAACAGAAAAACAAACACATGTTAAACTTCGTGGCATTAAATTAAATTGTTACGTATAAAACTTACATATCCACAATTATAAGACACTACTGTTGAATCACTTATGTTCGTGGATTAAGGAAAACTTATACATGTTCGTGGATATCTAATTCGTGATTTCGCCGAAGTTTGCATAAAAGTCTGTAATTTTTTTTTATCATTCATTAACTTTTAATCTAGTGGTTTACCTTTACCCATGAAATCCACTAAAATTGGTATCCAACGAATAATAATTAATTTAATAATCATATATACTTCTATAAAAAGTTCAATATTGAACTTGGAAGAAAATTCAAAACGTAAAGTCCCTATGCAAATGGCAAAATCAAAAGTTCAAACATATCAAACAAATGGACAGTATAAATTAATATTTAAAACAAAAAGTAGACTACCGATCGCGAATTCACTAAAAATATAAGTACAAAGGAAAAACTGATTGAAGCAAAAAAGGAGCGAGACTCTGCAGGTAAAACAGCCATTTTGTCAATTAGGTAAATCACTCCTGCTCTACAGGTAAAACAGCCATTCAAATCAACACTCACAATGAAGAGCTCTATTTTGATTTCTAAAAATCTAAACCCATGGAAACATGTTGCGAGTAACTTGAGATTCAGGCACATTATATTCGTATACGAGTCCAATGGTTATTAAAGGTACCGGGCTTAAAATTTCATAAGTCAGAAGCTTTCGTCTATATAAGAATCATCAGTGACGCTAATATCAAGATTGTTAGAAAGCCAAACAAGTCAAAAGTTGAAGAGCATTGAAGACATTAAAAATCATAGAAAGTTGTGCCGAATACGACTAAGGTAATCTTTTCCTGGGATGGGAAATCCTTAGTATTTCTAATAATTCACACTTTTGTAAACAATAAATTATATAAGAATAACTATATAAATGATATTCATGTCAACCACCGAAGTGCTCACTACTGAATTGGTGATACACTCAGGGAGGAAACTTCCACAAGTCGTGGCATCGGCCCAGTGGTGTAAATATTTCCCAAAGGTATCAGGCTTATAATTTGATACGCATGACGCTGCCGTCTACGTAAGAACCATCAGTGACGTTCATATCAAAATTGTTATAAAGCCAAACAGTTAAAACATGTACGAAGTTGAAAAGCATAGATCATAATACACTGGTCATGTGTACCACATATATCGATCTACCTAAACCTACATACATTTTTGTATATCAATCTAGCCAAACCTTTACCAACAGTGCGAAATAACATATGGACATGTTTACCAAAATTATTAGTAAATGGTTTTTCATAATCAGAAAGCACTGCATCAGCATTGATCACACTACACAAACAGTGCAATAATGCAATATGTTACATCTGCTACATAACATTTTGTTTGTTTTCTTTTGTCAGGCTTGATGCGTAGTGGATGGATATTGCTGTCAATTCTAGTGATCAGTATAAGTAAATATAATGATAACATTTCGATTAAAACCTGAAGCGTTGTTAACCAAAAAATTAATAGACTTAACCGTAAAGTAATAAATATATCATTAATTGGATTTCGTTTTCAATCTAGTTCCAACATATTTTCTCGTACGCGTTATCTTGGAAACTGCATAGCGCAATTGCAACGGATACCCATGATGAAAGAAATGTAAACACAAGTGGAAATCAAGTATTGAAATTTTCTGTTTAAAGAAATATTTTACAACAGTTATGATGAGGTTTAGTTAACAAATTTAAACGCATGAACAAATAGAAAAGAAAGTATATAGCATTGCTCTGTTGTATAGTCATCAACTCGCGTTTGTTTTTACATGTTCCATGGTTCAGTGTTGATTGTTTTTTAATGTCACGTTTGATAAAAATGGACATATAAACCATAAGTTTAATTGCATTTTAAATTCATTGAATTAATTGTTTTTGTAGATAATGATAATTGAGCCATTTATATTTTATATTTAGTGTAGCAACAAATACAGTAAAACCTTTTCTTGTTTATTAGACAGTGAACGAATATGTTTTTCATGCAGCGGAATGAGACAAGGTGAAAAATGTCAACATGCTATCAGCTGTGATAAAAATGAGGTAATATTATATTGATGTTCAAGGAATACTACGAAGTATCATACATTACATTGAATGTACTTACAGTGAAATATTTTCACCTGCCTATAACTCTGCTGAGGATTATTATTATTAACCATACAAACAAAAACATGTTCATGAATTATAAACAAGTTGTAACTTTAAGAAGTTATATAATTGAAAATGATAAGAACTAGACAGGTATTTGTAGTCATTGTCAACCGAAAGAATTAAAAAAAATCACTGAAACAAGCGAAAGTTTGTAGACTACTTTTGCATTGAAATAGGTACCTATCCAAACCTATGAAAATATAAATTTACCGGGAATATATGTGTAGGACTCTAAAGTGCGATGGGGACGCTAAAGTACGATGGTCACGCTGAAGTGCGTTGGTCTGTGCTAAAGTGCGATGCCTACATACGATAAAGTGCGATGGTCCGCGAAAGTATAGACGTAGGAAACGTGATTGGATTATGACGTCAACAGTCGTTTTTACAAACTATAAATGTACATTAAGAACCTATAAACCATGCAGTTAGAAAGCAAGAGTTCACGCCTTTATTAATTTAAACCTAACCGTGCTTTGTCGGCTGAAGCAAATGTGTGTTTTTTCTAGGTTGCTTGAAGGAGGACATGAATCTGAGTTTAATGTAAGGATACAAAATAGTATACGCATAATTATCCTGTATCCTGCTTTTATTGGAAGTGAACGGATACATTTAAATTCTTTTTACGTTAATTGGTGTTCAGTATAACTTACTTTGCAGTCCCCGTGGATACAATATTGTGGATTTAATGGAAAAGAAACGTCTGTAAAATAAAGCTACATTTTTTCAGGCGTAAATTATAGATTGTCCGCTAAATCATTAGTTTGTACATTTTAGGAAAATATCACATTTAATTTGTTCTCGCTACGAAAATGTAGAAAACATGGACAACATCTCCTTTCTCTCGCATTTGAATTAAAGCTTATGCAATAAATGTTATACATTCCGAAAACTATGATCAACGAATTTTTTATTAGTTATCTACAATAACGACTTTATACTAGGCCTGGGGGATGTGTTAATTCACATAGTTGTTATACAGTGTGAAGATCTGTGAACGGTAAGCTACACCATTGATCCAAATATTTGATGCGTACGAATTGTATTTTTGGTGACACCTAAATTACCTTGTAAGCAATAAAAGCGTGGTCGGTCTTCTAGATTTAGAAACAATCACTCATCAAGCCTACCGGTAAATTATAAAGCCTATCACATATTTATACTTGAGCTTACTAGCTTTTGCAAAAAGATACTTTTTTTAAACATCCATGTTCTTTCACGTTTTCAGCCCTATGGAATAAACCTTTTGGTCCATCGCACTTTAGCGTGATACACCATCGTACTTTAGCAAACAATCAACCATCGCACTTTAGCGTGAAACACCATCGTACTTTAGCGTAGACCATCGCACTTTAGCGTGACCATCGCACTTTAGAGTACCATCGCACTTTAGAGTCCTCGGCTCTTAATTGAAAGTTTTAATATTTCGAATAAATGCTTCAATTATGACATTTCTCTTCTTTTTAAACATTGGAGTGAAATGTTAAGGTCAGTAGACAGTTAAGAACAAAACGTCGTAACTTCAAATTTTGCAATAAATTAAATTTATGAGTTTTGAACAGCGGTATACTACTGTTGCCCTTATTTATCCTTAAAAAAATGCATCTCCCTAATGCAAAACACTGATTCTCTGATGGAATTGAGCGTTCAAAATGTTTCAATGTTGGACTTTATGCCGTTCTGGAACATGATATGAGTTTAAATTGTTGTTTAAGTTACATTGATATTCAATTTTCAGATGTGTTTTGTTCAAAAGTACCACACCGTTAGCAATGAAACTAAATACGATGTTGGTTGTACATTTCAAGAGGTATATATAAACTATATCTTAATCTATAATGACTATTGTAAGATAGTTTCTTGGTGATGTGGCTGATATTTATAATTAGTGGTAACACGTGCAATATATCTAATATATCAAATGAATATGGTTAAATATTTAAGCTATAACAGACAGTCAAAAAAAAACAAATATAGCAAATCAGACAAGAATATAATAAAAACCCAACCAAAATGCTGACTAATTTATAAAAATGTTTTGATTGATAAGAAATTTTAACTGGTTTCAATAGCTGCATATTATTAGATCTCCCTTGATTGTCCCTCTGGTATCTTTTGACCCTCTTTTAAACTTCAATACTTCAACCGTTTTTTGCATTAATGCTATTAATCTAGAAAAGCTTAATTTCTTATTTATCACTTTACAAATTTATTTTTTCAGCTATGCCAAAAGGATATAACAGGACATATTTTGGGGAAGAGAGATGGACATGCCCATATCGTATGCCAGAAATGCTGCAATGATTCGAACGTCTGCAATTATGATCTGTCTTGTCAAAATACAATAACAGGTATGAAGCAAAATGAAACAATTTATTTTAATGTTTGACTTAAATAAGACTTATCACATTTATTGCAGTCTAGTATATGCATATATCTAAACAAAACCAGCATTTATTACTTCAGTTGCCACAACGACCAAAGCAAAGTGCGTTAAACCATGTTTCATTTTAAATGGAACGGAAAAAGCCCTGAAATTTGTCGTAATTAGGAGTTAGCCCTGCATATATCTCGGATATTTCCAGGCAACCGTCTTTTTTTTAATTTGGTGTGTTTATCAAATAAAATGAAACTTGAGTTGAAACGGTTACAAAACTTCATAGAGAAACAAAGAGGCGGAAATTATTTTTTTTATTCCATTGCAAACACTTTTCTTTTTTCCAATATTTGTCATTGTACATGTTGCAATACTTGTTAACTTATGTTCTAGACAATGTATTCATGTCGAGTATATCTTTATTAGAAACATAGATAATGTATTTTGAGAAAGACCAGATTAACACAGACGGATATAATAAAATCAATGGCAATATTACCCCTAACGAAAATTAATATTTTTATTCCACTGTTAATGCATATTGATATTTTAATCAATTGTTATATTTGAATTTTTTAGACTATCAAACGTGTAAATTAACAAATCTTTATACTCCCCTCTGAGTATCATATTCCTCTCTGAAAAGTCAGGACTGCAACGTGCTGATCTTCTTTTTTTTAAATACCGATAGCAAAAATCATTATCATCTTCAAATTTATTTCAGACGTTATAACAAAAAGACTTATAAATAACTTTTGTTCTATACTGTTTATCAATGAGAACGTGTAAGTCGTGTTTAGTTAAGCTAACAGGCTGATAATAAAAAAATAACCAATTGTATGCAAACTAATATTTGATGTTCAGATAGCATGCAAAGAAGGGAATAAAACATTCATTTCCCTTGTCTATGGGAGATATGAAGATTTGCTATCCCTCGAAACAATATATTTCCCTCGGGCACAGCCCTCGTGAAATATGAATATTCTTCTGTGAACACATTTAGATATCTCCCTACAGCACGGAAAATAAATGTATAGTATGGTTTATTAAATACTTTATCTCATATGTTTTTAGTTCCAGGACAAACGTGTTTATTCTGTGATAATGTAGACAATCCAAATATCTGTAATAGTACTGTGACATGTGACAAAGATGAGGTACATATATTTAAATAGAAATGTGTTCAATATCAATAACACAAAATCGAATTAACCATTGACAATAACGAAATTATACCGATTGATGAGGCTATAAAAGAGAAACAGAGCTCCGAATGAACATAGAATGAAATATCAAACACGCTCTTTGACATTGTTTTCAATATAATGGATTAATTCAATCGGGAAGTCCAGCGGTCTAATTTATAAAAAAAAACCGACAAACGAGAAACACTTATAAACCACTTTAACATACGACCACTACTGAACATCAGGTTTCTGACTTCGGACAGGTATTAACAAATGCAGCGGGTTTAAACGTTTGGTAACGTACAAACCTTCATTCTTACGTGAAACAATAGTGTAACATCAAAACATATAAAGACTAACTATAAATATATTAATTGACATGTCGCAAGTCAATCACAAGACATATAAATACGAGTGAATTAATAATACAAGTGATAAATATATAACATTATTCAACTTCCCTGCAGGTTTGTTTCCTCCATAAGTATTTGACTGAAACGCAGCATGTAAAGTATGACCTTGGTTGCAAACACTCAACGGTATGTTTAAGTTCATTGGAAAGAATAAAAAATAAAGACCAAACAAACAAAGTTTCAGCGCACAAAAAGAAAAAAAAAAAAAAATATAACTAGGAGTAATGAAAAAAACTTTCTCTATCCATTTTAATACACAAATAAACTCATCATAGATACCAGAACTACATTTTTTATATACGCCAGACGCGCGTTTCGTCTACAAAAGACTTATCATTGACGCTCGAATCCAAAAAAAGTTAAAAAGGCCAAATAAAGTACGAAGTAAAAGAGCACTGAGGACCGAAATTCTTAAAAATTTGCCAACTCCAGCTAAGGTAATCTATCCCTGAGGTAGGAAGCCGAAGTATTTCAAAAATTCAATTCAAAATTTTGAAAACAGTTTATTTATAAATATTACCAGAGAGTTCGAAACACTTTTTTGTGCTTTTCTTTTGAACTATTTCTTATTGTTTGATTGACTGTCTGAATCACCAGCATTTTATTTTCCTAAATTCGTTTCAAAAGTATTAGCCATTTTAAACTTGAGATAGGGCTAAACATGTCATGACTCAGTCCAAAAATGTTGGCTCTTCAAATTTAAGTTAGCCCGGATATCACAGAAGTATGTTTTAGGATCCCTAGTGTGAAGAAGACAGATTTTCAAAAGAAATGACATACCTTGTATTTTATCCTCTTTGTCAGCCATGTCAATCATATTTGTTGGGAAGTGGGGTCATCGGACACATTTTTTAAATTAGATACCCAAATGATGATTGTGATCAAGTTTTGTTAAATTTGGCGAGGAGTTTCAGAGGAGAAGATTTTAACGAGAACGACGGACGACAGCCGAAGACGGTCACCAATCGATGAGACAAGCTCACTCGGCCTTTTAGGCTAGTTTAGCCAAACATTTGCAAGCACACATTTTAAGATCTAACATTGTTGAGCTTTATTTGAGACAAGTAATATATATATTATGGTGCTCGCCATGTATAACCACATGTTACCTGATGGAGAATGTCCATCATAAAGTTGTAACATGTTTAGACGTGTTAAATAATTTGATGTGGCGGCATGGTTATTAACAACATAATCCTTTAACACAAACTAAATAGCTGATATAAAGGAATAGCAACAATTTTCAACTATACATACTATACCTCATGCACGGTGCCATACGATTATACAGAAGCACGAGGTAGAATTTTGCTGAAGGGAGATAAAAAAATGTACTACTTCAAATTTGAAAATCTAATTTTTGCTAGGGCAAATTTGAAGATAATAAATGTTCGGCTACATGTAAATTTGACACGAATAATATATATATATATATAATAGATGTAGTATGCTTGCAAAATGGGACAATTCCCCACAAGAGACCAAATGGCACATAAATTAACAACTATAGATCCCCGTACGGCATTCAACAATGAGGAAAGCCAATATTTCATAGCTATAAAAGACCCCGAAATCACAAATGTTAAGCAATTCTAATAAGAAATTTAACCGCATAATGTATGTACAAAATTTTTACGAAAAACGAATATGTTACACAGCAGCAAACGACAACTACCGAACTACATGTTCCTGACTTGTGACAGGCACATACATACATAATGTAGCGGCGTAAAACATGTTAAATACATGTATTCGTATTAATATCAATTTCAATATGTTAATGTTTTCTCCTTGCTCACATTTCTAATTTATAACGTTGTCGTAGTTATGTCTTCATGGTTCAAACACGAATTTGTTTGGGCGCCGATCAACTGCTGGTAGACATTTAAAATGTGAAAGATGTTGTGGCGGAACCGAACTTTGTAACGCTGATCTCCAATGTGGACATCAGGAGCGTGAGTACTTGTTTTACTAAACAAAATCCAAAATAAAAACACATTGCTCAATCAATCATCTTGTGTTTTTTTACATATTTACTTGCGATAAAAGAATAGAAGAAATATTTCTATTCTATTAACATTATATTTTAGTCTACAGTTTGAATCGTAAAGCAGTCTATATTGGTGGATAAAATAAACATATAAAATGTGTTTTCAAATGCTTATCGATGAGTGAATTAAATCAATATACAGTCACACTTGTTTGAAAAGTTCCATTTTCATGAAAAATCATATCGCGTTAGGTTGCCCTCTTTGTTGCCTACTATAGTAAACCAGACATGTGTTTTCAATATTAATTCAATGACAAATCTTAGATACGGACATTATCTAAATCCAGATGGTTACCTTGCTATACAGATGTGATTGTTACTAATTTCACAACTCTATCAATATAGAAAAAAAATGAATGCGTCATGCACATCAACAACCGAATGTAGCAGTAACCTTGTCTGTATAACTGGAAAATGTCAATGTGCGTCAAACAAGTATTATTGGGATAGTATTTCATGCATTACAAGTAAGTACGTTTACAATTGCTGAACATTTATGCGGATGTTAGATTTTTTTAACATATAAATAAAAATATATTAACCTTTACAATATCAAGAATAAGAAAAACATATATCTGATCAAAATATTTAACAAACATGTAGCAGAAAAGTTATAAAAAAAAAATCCAAAAAAAGTTTTTTTTATGAATACTACTGAAAAGGATAATTTATTTAGTACTTTGAATATAAGTTCAGATTAAGTTATATAATGATTAAATTACAGAAATTTGGAAAGACTTAGAACCATTGAATAAGTTTGTCATATGATTTAACCAATTTAAAATGAATATACACAACGTAATGTATATATGTCACAATTTGTGTAGTTAATGTTGCAAAGTTTATCTATCATCAAATCTATCACAAGAGATGATTTCAGCTTTCCAATTGTGAACTTTCCATTTCTAAGTAGCAACATTCCAGCAGCACCTGCATACGGGGTATATATCTCCCAATTGATACGATATTCCCGTGCTTGCATTTCCTATCATGATTTTCTTGATAGAGGTTTGCTGCTCACAAGGAAGCTATTAAACCAAGAGTTCCAAATGGTGAAGTTGAAATCATCCCTTCGTAAATTTTACGGACGCCATCACGAGTTGGTTGACCGTTATGGAATAACCGTTTCACAAATGATATCGGATATGTTCCTTACGTCGTAACTACAATCCCCTTCCCTTTCATGAATATGACCTACCGAATTAGACTATTTACCGGATTTGTAATCACTTAAGCAACACGACGGGTGCCACATGTGGAGCAGGATCTGCTTACCCTTCCGGAGCACCTGAGATCACCCCTAGTTTTTGGTGGGGTTCGTGTTGTTTGTTCTTTAGTTTTCTATGTTGTGTCGTGTGTACTATTGTTTTTCTGTTTGTCTTTTTTATTTTTAGCCATGGCGTTGTCAGTTTGTTTTAGATTTATGAGTTTGACTGTCCCTTTGGTATCTTTCGTCCCTCTTCTATCACAAAGCTGCTAGGTCAAGTTAACATCCCCTATTGGTTCTGAAATTTTCTTCTTTCTTTCTTCGCCGAAACACTTAGCACGCTGTTATCATAAACATATCTTTATAAATGGCGGAAGATAAATGCATGGATTTTCTTCTACGTCTTCTTATTCTCAATTCAATATAATTTTAAGTCTTTGAAAAACAGGTTTCATTTACAATTTCAGAGAAAAATAATGTAAGAATGAAGTGACAAAACTATCTTGTTCTAGAAATTGAAAAGGGTAAAACAAAAAACTGAAAAACAGCCAACCTATTTTAAATATATATTCAAGATTAATATAACAAACCTACCGAACTCCGTGGAAAAGTCAAAACGGAAAGTCCGTTATCAAATGGTAAAATCAAAAGCTCAAACACATCAAACGACTGGATAATAACACCATTCATATTTCTGACTTTTTTTTAAATCTTAAATATGTTTTCATTTGTATTTATTTGTCTTTTTAACTATTTTGATCTGAGCGTCACTGATGAGTCTTATGTAGACGAAACGCGCGTCTGGCGTATAAAATTATAATCCTGGTACTTTTGATAACTATTATAATAATCACCTGTTAAATCAACCCTAAAAGAGGGACGAAATATACCAGAGGGAGAGTCAAACTCATAAGTTGCCCAGGGAAGCAACTAACGGGACCCGATGTTTCAGACTCATTTGTCCAGGGGAAAAGCAAATGAGGAAAAAAACTCCAATGATTATAAATTGTTAACATCTATCTTTATGAATATCATCTATCCTTGTACAAAATTTAATGTATAGGTACATGTAATCATCATCTATATATGTATTTATAAATCACACCATATATTATCTTTAAATTTGAATAAAGTATACATTCTATCTGACTTATTTTTTTCTCACAAGAGTTACCTGTATTTATCAAGCAATTTTAATTTAAAAGTACATCAAACTGTTCTTTTGTTATGAATATTCTATTTCATTAAATTTCTGGTCGAGTGATCTTTTACCATGTACGATATCGCGACTCGTTATATATGCCTGATTTGGTACAGGCACTTTCTATATGAAGTAATAAGAGAATAATGTACACATATATATCAAAATTGTGAAAACAAACTTAATTTTATTGAAATTTTCAGATAGATCAAATGGCGAGGTTTGCACAGACAAAGGACAATGTCATGCGACTTTACAATGCATACGAAATATATGTAGCTGCCCTTCTACATAGTATTGGAATGGAACAAGTTGTTTACAAAGTAAGACATCACCAGTTTAACATGACACGTTTGGTATTTAATGAAAGTACTAGTAGCAAGAAAATTCGCACTATAGACCAGTGGATCAGCACTTTTTCGACTTATATAGATATAGGAAGATGTGGTGTGAGTGCCAATAAGACAACTCTCCATCCAAACAACAATTTAAAAAAAGGAAACCGTTATAAGTCAATATACGGTCTTCAACACGGAGCCTTGGCTCACACCGAACAACAAGCTATAAAGGGCCCTAAAATTACTAGTGTAAAACCACTCAAACGGGAAAACCAACGGTCTAATATATGGTCATATAAATTTTAATATTAAATATTTCTTAAATGTGAATGAATTAAATGAACGATCCGTCACGTTGAATACACTAAACGGACACCAACATAAACATCAATGTAAGTCAAATAGTCATAAAGATAAAACGCAATATTTTCTATGTATACTTCTAAACGTATAGTTTCTTTGATTTTACAGGGAAAAGTTTAAATTTTACATGTGATGCTTCTGTAGAGTGCTTGGAAAGTTTGTTTTGTCTTCATGGAAAATGCCAATGTGATTATGCGTTTGACTACTGGATGGGTTCAGCATGCACAAACAGTAGGTGAAACATACATTAAGTGATACATGTACGCAATTAATATTATACTTTAATGAAGGTAGGAAGACATTTTAACCTTCACTTATATTTCATTTAACATCGATGTTCATAAAGCTAGACAACAAATATCTATGGAATATTAAAATATCGTTTTTCTTGAAAATATTGAAGATAGACGGATAGAAATAGATAAAAACTTGTAAATAAATAAGACTTAAGTTATTTATGACTTGAAACTCAAAACAAGTAATATGTTCCTTAAATAAGTGTTATTACTAATTCATTCATATATATACAACTCGTCTAAACATCAACCCAACAATGTTAGATCTGTAAATTTGCTTTCGCAAATTTTTGGTTCTTCCCTCGACGGGATTCGAACCCATGCTACTGTGATATCGTGACACCAAATCGCCTGCACTGCAGCCGTCCCGCTAGACCACACGACCACCTGGGCTCTCTAAATAAAGAGCTTTCGCTGGCCGTGTGTTACCTTTCCACGTCAGTTTTAATCTAGCGGCGTACTACAGTACATGATATATAAGGCATGAAGATGTTATTGTTACAGATCAGCTAAATTATCTATAGTAAAGAATCCTTCAAATTAATGTAATATACTGTCACAGAAAATAATTATATTTATAAGTACGTCTGAGTCAGTGACAACTCTACAACAGATGTATCCATCGGATCGCCATCAGTGATGGTGATACATGGCTGTGTACATAATGTATATACAACTCGTCTAAACATCAACCCAACAATGTTAGATCTGTAAATTTGCTTTCGCAAATTTTTGGTTCTTCCCTCGACGGGATTCGAACCCATGCTACTGTGATATCGTGACACCAAATCGCCTGCACTGCAGCCGTCCCGCTAGACCACACGACCACCTGGGCTCTCTAAATAAAGAGCTTTCGCTGGCCGTGTGTTACCTTTCCACGTCAGTTTTAATCTAGCGGCGTACTACAGTACATGATATATAAGGCATGAAGATGTTATTGTTACAGATCAGCTAAATTATCTATAGTAAAGGATCCTACAAATTAATGTAATATACAGTCACAGAAAATAATTATATTTATAAGTACGTCTGAGTCAGTGACAACTCTACAACAGATGTATCCATCGGATCGCCATCAGTGATGGTGATACATGGCTGTGTACATAATGTATATACAACTCGTCTAAACATCAACCCAACAATGTTAGATCTGTAAATTTGCTTTCGCAAATTTTTGGTTCTTCCCTCGACGGGATTCGAACCCATGCTACTGTGATATCGTGACACCAAATCGCCTGCACTGCAGCCGTCCCGCTAGACCACACGACCACCTGGGCTCTCTAAATAAAGAGCTTTCGCTGGCCGTGTGTTACCTTTCCACGTCAGTTTTAATCTAGCGGCGTACTACAGTACATGATATATAAGGCATGAAGATGTTATTGTTACAGATCAGCTAAATTATCTATAGTAAAGGATCCTACAAATTAATGTAATATACAGTCACAGAAAATAATTATATTTATGAGTACGTCTGAGTCAGTGACAACTCTACAACAGATGTATCCATCGGATCGCCATATATATATATTATATATATATATATATAAGTAACATTTTTTCTTATTATTTCTATATATCTATACTCCTCTCAAACCAATAACTTTTTAACTTTATGATATAAAATGATGTAAAAAATCATTAAAACTACATATAGTTTATGCTTCTATTGGAATTTAAGATAATTCTATTTGATATTTCTTAAAAACAAAAATTATCTGTATCAGTTGCTAAAAAATTTACTTGTTAGAGTAATGCTCCTGACTGACGAAATAGTTCGTTTGAACCAATGTGTAAAATGTTGAGATCTACAGCACAACTCAACAACAAGGAAACAGATTGATACATGTGTGTTCTTAGCAAATGGTATATGCAGCTAAAACAAAAAGCATTATAATCAGGGTTTTTTTAAATGCTATACTCAAATGAATGAATGAAGGAAGGAAGGAATACTCGGATTTCCCCTTCAATTAATGATTTGATAAACTTTGCATATTTGTGGATACACATATTGATCGAAATTCTCATAGCTACCTAGTTTACATATTATATAATTGTAGGGAAGAGTTTTAATTCGACATGTACTTCAAATGAACAATGTGCAACTTTTCGATGCATTGATTCCAAATGTGTATGTCCACTAATCTCAGAGTATTGGTCTGGATCTCAATGTTTAAGTGAGTATACACGTTTATCATACATTTACTTATGTTATGATGTATTCTAACAGACTTTCGTTCGAAAATATTTTATTTGGTTGTTTATCACAATATCAAGTTTTAATATCGGTTATGTATTCAATTTACCTTTTCTAATACGTTTAATCAAAACAGAAATCATGCAAAGGGAAGATCCTTTTTTTTTTCGTTTTAAACGTTAAATTGATTTGTGTCCTTATTCGTAATTACCTTTTAGTCAATCATATTGTATTATTGTGTTAACCTAGATCACCACCTGTAGCAAGTACTTACGGTACTGGCATGGAAATACGTGTATTTTGTGTTATTAAAATTTGCTGTTACAAAATTTTCGAAATTATTTAAAATTAAGGAATGCATCATCCTCATGCAAAGCTCTGATTCCTTGACCAGCTTTGGCTAAACTTTGTTGTCCTTTTTGGTTTGAAGCACTTCGTCCTTTACAACGCATTTGGGTATTTTGTCCTCGAACACCACTGAACAGACATTAGTAGACATTATAATGTTTATGTGTATGAGAAGAATTCTGAATCGAATAGGGTTCTGATGGGAATATTATTATTTTGTTAGGAGGCCTTGAATGTGCTGATCTACCAATATCAAAAGATGGAATATACACAATATATCCAAACGGCAAAAATAAACCGGTTCGTGTTTTCTGTATAGTTCGTCATCATGAAAAATGGACTGTAAGTGTATAATTTAATGAATTAAATAGTTTAATAGTTTTATCAATATTTCCATTCCATGATACGAATAAAGTAGAAACAGAGATTACTGGTTTACACAACAGGTCCAGATTACTATCTTATATGGATATGAATAAATAAGTATACTAATGTCCTCCAAAAAATAATTGTTTATTTTCTTACGACGTAATTTTCGTTTACCTAGGGTTTTGAATGAGTAAAAATGCATGATGGACCAACATCAACAGCGAACACGTGTTATTTATTTATATACAACACAAATTTGGAATTCCAGAAAATTTTTTAAAGTTCAGGTCTGAACGTTGATATTATCAATTTCTTCTTTTCTTTTTTTGACCTCAGCTTGAGATTTATTTTGGATCCATTATTTTTGAGTTACAAATTCCGTAGATTGCGTGGGCCCATAAAATCAACAAACTTCAATTTTCTAGAGATCATCTTGCAGAACGTCAAAATTTGATATCCACTAAAATGCAGGTTTTTTTTCGATCAACAAAATCTAATTCATCGAAAATAAACGATTCCAAAATATTGAACTTAAAATCTACCAAAAAGTGATAATGTTGAGTAAAACGTGCCACAACAGAATTATTTTACTGGTTTTATGCATTGCTTGATTTCAAAACTTTGTGTTATGACTGAAATAAACAGTTGACACTCGTTTTTTACAATTTAGTTGACTCGATATTTCGGTTGAGATGAAGTTTTCTCTTTGTCCCGAACTTTGTTCCATAAAGATATATGTATTTGGACTTCTAATGTGTCAAAGTTGTAATAACTCGTACCTAATTAACTTTCACAGGGTCAGCAAAAGCATTCATATGACACGGGTTATGTTCTTCTCATATATTTTATGATAGTATGATACTAAACCCCTAACGGGAGGGATTGTACCTGATATTCATATGATGAAGACATAATCTTTCAATCAGTTTAATTGAGGTCTGGAGCTGGCATGTCAGTTAACTGCTAGTAGTCTGTTGTTATTTATGTATTATTGTCATTTTATTTATTTTCTTTTGTTACATCTTTTGACATCAGACTCGGACTTCTCTTGAACTGAATTTTAATGTGCGTATTGTTATTGTTTTACTTTTCTACATTGGCTAGAGGTATAGGGGGAGGGTTGAGATCTCATAAACATGTTTAACCCCGCCGCAATTTTGCGCCTGTCCCAAGTCAGGAGCCTCTGGCCTTTGTTAGTCTTGTATGATTTTAAATTTTAGTTTCTTGTGTATAATTCGGAGTTTAGTATGACGTCCATTATCACTGTACTATTATGCATATTTTAGGGGCCAGCTGAAGGACACCTACGGGTGCGGGAATTCTCGCTACATTGAAGACCCATTGGTTGCCTTCGGCTGTTGTTTGCTCTATGGTCGGGTGGTTGTCGCTTTGACATATTCACCATTTCCTTTCTCAATTTTATATTGCACTATTTATTTAAAGCTGATACATGTTTGTCAAAATCTGACCTCGGGTATTTAAATGGATTGAAGATTTTAACTGACAATACACGTGTATTGAATTTCCAGTCACTGACCACTGTGTTTACCTTAGATGATCTATGATCTCCATGATAAATTAATAGTTGTACATTGTTATAATTAATACACAATTATTAACTATGTTTAAAAACTATTAACCGTAATTATATAAATATGATCTTGGTCTTCCATAAAAGAGGGAATGAGACTTAGTAATTAGATCAATCGTCGTCTTTAATCTTTCTGTACTTGATCCTTTAGAAAAAGTTTAAAATATAAGAAAATGAAAAGAAATCTAATTTTCTAAAATCTCTTGTATACGAGAATGAACAATTTTGTCAACTTTAAATCATGCTAAGATCGATTAAAAATTACTCTATTAAATAAAAACGACGAAACAAAAAATAATCGTTTCATTTAATTATAATAATTAACGAACTTTATTACATATTATTACATACAGATACAACGATCTACGAAAGAATATCGAGTCCTTTCTAAATTCATACATTTGTTTTAACCTTACTAAGCTAAGCATGAGTCTATCTCTGGGCTTTTCAGTTTTCTTTGAGTTGATGTATGAGTATCTTGACATTTTCTCTGGTCCGACTGCCTTACAAATAACAAGAGTTAACTGTGTATTTTCTTCTGTTTGACATTCTTTATTTCATGTTTTGTCTATCAATTTAAAAGGTCATACAAAGAAGAGTAAATGGCTCTGTTGATTTTTATCGAACATGGAATGAATACAAGCAAGGATTTGGATCGGCTTACGGGGAATATTGGTTAGGTAATTTCACTATTTCTATCTAATCATATTAATAGATACAATTATAAACCAATTTCAAGAAGAATCTTGACCAGGTAATGTCAGGGCCATCAGGATTTTACAAGATGGTTCATTTTTTGTTTAAACATATAATAGAAAAATAAAGGATAAGGGGTATCCATCCATGCGACAAAATCAAAACATGCATGGCAAAGAATTAAACAAACAAGAGCAAAGGACGAAATCGAAAATTAATATTATGGCTATTCCGGTAATGATCTCCTTCTACAAACTGTAATCTCTCTGAAGTGTTAGTAAAAAATATTGAAATATTAAACAAACTTATCTTTTATGAGTTAAATTGTTCGATTGATAATCATAGTTGTTTGATTAACCTCCACTTTTGGTGAAATGTCAAGATAAGGACATCAAACTATAAATGCATTGCTCTCTATTTCAAAGTCGGCAGTTGCGGGCAATAGTAAGCATTTTATCTTACAATCAAAACAAGCGGTAGACATTCGTGTTGACCTTGACCTATAATTGTTTACTTTTAAAAATTGTGAATTTGATGGGGAGTTGTCTCATTGGCATTCATATCACATCTGCCTACATCTATTCTATGATAACACAATAAATTCAATACATTGTTCAAAAAATAAATAATCATATTGTATGAGAGCTTACTAGTTCCGTAAATCAAGAAGTACACAACATGTTTTTCATGTGTTCCTTTTGCTTCGAGATATTTCTGAAAAACAGACCGAAACACCAAATAATTATATTGAACAATAAACCTAACAAATGATTTTAAGGTAAATAAAAACCTTTCAGACTGACATACATTGTAAAATATTTTCATACATTAAATATCATTGAAACTTAATGTTAACCACTGAACAATGAAAATGAGGTCAAGGTTATATGATACGTACCAGTTGGATATGAACACATTACAAGAATTCAATACACTAATCATGGTTGACATATAAAGCCAGATTGTTTATAGTATATGAGATCTGGACTAGACGACGAAAACTAAACCTTATTATCTGATTTATGAAATTGAATTCAAAGTCTGTCTGACAGGCATGAAGTCCTTGAAAAGTACCCACAAACAAAATATACGTATCATATTACTTGTATCAAGAGATAAATGAAGAAATTAAGATGGAAAAATCTTAAACTTTTTGTAAGTAATCAATGAACCATGCCAAAGAGGTCAAGGGCTATGTCCACTTAAGGACATAAGGCATATATATAGTCTGAGTCAGTGACAACCCTACAACAGATGTATCCATCGGATCGCCATCAATGATGGTGATACATGGCTGTGTACATAATGTATATACAACTCGTCTAAACATCAACCCAACAATGTTAGATCTGTAAATTTGCTTTCGCAAATTTTTGGTTCTTCCCTCGCCGGGATTCGAACCCATGCTATCATTGATGGCGATCCGATGGATACATCTGTTGTAGGGTTGTCACTGACTCAGACGTACTTATGAATATAATTATTTTCTGTGACTGTATCTTACATTAATTTGTAGGATCCTTTACTATAGATAATTTAGCTGATCTGTAACAATAACATCTTCATGCCTTATATATCATGTACTGTAGTACGCCGCTAGATTAAAACTGACGTGGAAAGGTAACACATGCCCACCGAAAGCTCTTTTTTTGAGAGCCCAGGTGGTCGTGTGGTCTAGCGGGACGGCTGCAGTGCAGGCGATTTGGTGTCACGATATCACAGTAGCATGGGTTCGAATCCCGGCGAGGGAAGAACCAAAAATTTTCGAAAGCAAATTTACAGATCTAACATTGTTGGGTTGATGTTTAGACGAGTTGTATATATATATATATATATAAAGTATGAAGCATCCAGGTCTTCTACATTCTGAATTATTAAGCACTTAAAAAGTAAGTTAACACCACCGCCTCTGGATCACTATCCACATGTCTCATGTTCTTCACAAAAAAAGTCACTGGCTCGACAAAACATCAGTTTTAAGGAAATCATGAATTATTTTCTTATAGTACACCCCTATGCCCAACTCATTGTATATGTTTATATGTATTGGATGTCTGTAAAAGATTTGCTTCCTGACACATAAACTACTCACAGTTAAAGAAAGAATTATCTAAATCCATTCAGCAGTTGTTTTTTTTTTTGTCATCAGCACACATTTTTAACCCACACATATATAACCAACAAAATTTATCTACGTCTCACATACAACTTTAGATGTATACTCGCGGAATTAATTCTTTTCATTGAAGAAAAGTTGTTTGATCTGTTAATTTGAGACATATTTCTGATGGCGCCAATTGAACTGACTATTGATTGACTCGATGGGTGATGGATGCTTACCTAGTCTTCGTATCTTGATACTTTGTAATGCATTATTATGTGCAAAAAGTTGAAATTATATTAAATATATACTAAGCGAATATGAGAACTGAGGAAAAATTCGCTGTGCCAGAAATAAAACTGTTTCCTATTTCATATGGAAGTGAATATAACTTCGTACACTTTGTATATTGCGGCACATACAAAACTGTTAAATACATTAATGTCTACATTTGCTTGAGGTAAAGAGGAATCTTTAAGCATAGTTAACCCTTCTGCTTTTATATGCGCATGTCCTATGTCAGTAAAATCTAGCATTTGTTAGTCTTGCGTGTTTTTTAGATCAAGCCAATTTATGTGTTTTGGAGTCGAGTGTGGCATCCCTTTCGCTGAACTAATTAACATTATTGTTAAGGGACCAACAGAAGGCCGCATATGTATGATATTGGGATTGCCTTGGGACATTTTCTGCTCTTTGTTCGGGTTATTGTCTATTTGACACATTCCCTGTTCACATTATCAAACCTTCCATTATTGTATTACATATATTTTAAACCAGTATTTGTTTTATTCCCTTTATAAATTCTATTATTTCATAATTATTTCAAGGAAATGACAATCTCCATTTAATAACTTCAATCGGTCGTCACGAAATAAGTATATATATGGAAATACCAGATGGCCAACACATCACAGCGAATTATACCACATTTCGAGTCAGTGACGAACAGTCCTTGTATGTTTTAACTGTTACCGGCTATACCGGAACTGTAGGACGTAAGTCTAACCAAATAACATTAAGTCGACCTGCATTTTTATATCTTATCACCTAAGTCCTTGGCAATTTTATGGTGTATACTTTTTTTTCATGAAACAATAAGTTTATATTTAAATATACAGTAAATAAAAAAGGAAGGCTTGATGAATAGTTATTCGTAAAAACTTTAAACATGTTTAATTCATACAAAAAAAGAATAACAAAAATACTAAATTCCGAGGAAAATACAAAAAGGAGAGTCCCTGACTTGGTACAAGCATTTTCTCAGGTAGAAATTGGAGGATTGAACCTAGTTTTATGGCTAAAAAAAAACCTCTAACTTGTTTGACAGTCGCATCAAATTCGTGAACAAAACAAACGGAAACATTAGGTAAAAATTTATAAACTACGTGTTAATTGGGAAATGTTAGTGTGACTCAGACGTTAACATGAAAAAAAGAAAAAAAAAAACGAGAGAGACATGTGTCAACAGAAGTCGTTTGAGGACCGACAGTAACATGCTTTGCAATCAATTGCTCCTATTTGAAAAGTGTGGTATCGGAAATAAAGTGAGCTTGCAATCAGCTAATAACGAAACTGTAAACTAACAAAAATCACTACAGAATTGACAACCTTTGATCATATTTGAATAGAAAAAGTGTGTCAGTCGATTTTTATGACTTAGAACACTCATACTGTTGTAGAGGAGTTTTCACTAGCCTATTATTTTTCAAATATCCAGTGATTGAAAATCTTATTAAAAATACCAGACTTATAATTTTTTAACTAAACCACACTTTCTTTCTAGATAAACTCTCCAACAAAACTCCATCAAAACAGATTGTAGGCCAAATCAAATGCAAACTTGAAAAGGCTATAAAGCCTTAAATTCAAAAAATTGTGCACGATACCGTTATATCTACATTTTAGCACAACATACCGTTAGGTGTTATACAATGAACAGCTGTTGCTACAAGTGTTACAGTTCCTTGTACTTGATTATTGCTTTGAGTTGTATTTTCCACAGTTTATAATAATATGAGATTTTTTAAGTGGATTTTTCAATCATTTGTAGGAGATGCCATGAATTATCCTAGGGATGACGTCAAAGCTAATGGTAAACCATTTACAACAAAAGACAAAGACAATGACAAATATAGTGGTAACAATGCAGTTAGCCAAAAGAGCGCATGGTGGTATAGCAGCGGTGTTTATTCGGACTTGAACAAACCGTATTCAGGTTCTTCAGGGGCAATGTATTGGGCTCTTTGGAGTGGTGGTATATCGAAAAGCATAATGATGATTAAAAGAACTTATTGAAAAGTGGATTTTTTTGTTTAATATATTTTATATTGACCCTTCGTCTCTCCGTGTTGGTAATTGAAAAATCGGTTATTCACTATATATTTGTGAGTACCACATTTATAATAACAAAATAAGAATAATAACTCAAATAGGTTTAGATGTCAGTCGAAATACACTATCAGTAAATAGTACCGGGCTTATAAACAAAATATATTGCAAAATTTCTTATAAAAAATGTTAAGCAAGTAAATGACCATAATGTCCCTCATATTGTAAAAGTTTGGTATTTCATGTATGTCAATAGGTTGATATATCGCTTATACTTAGTATATTTATAGTCTCCAAATACAGTTTGCCAGTTTCATTTTATCCAGATTATAGTCTATTGTCGGATAGTAATGTTACTATAAAAAAAATATTATAGTTTGTGTATTGTAACGTTTATGGGTCATCGTATATTCCCATTTTTCTATTTTAGATACTGTATTGTATTTGTTTATAAGCCCGGTACATGTACTATAGTTATGCGGTCACTTTTTCGCGGGGATCGTTTTCCACGTGCTGAGACTAGATGTCCAGACTTGGATATTTAAACTTTGTCAGGGCAGTATTTCTTTAAATTGGGGAAACCTTTCGTACTGGTCAGTTGTACTTTAAATTTCAGTTTGTTTTGTATTTTGATGTTTGACTTAAATATTTATTTCTTCACATTTGATATATTTCTTTTCCATCTTGTACATGTTGTAGTCAAACAGTTCTAGAATATTAATTTACGTGTCCGTTCCAGAATAAATAGAGAGAATTGTACACTAGCTAGATATTTTATGATTTCGGGATATAAATAGATTGAGTTCATTCTGATAGCGATATTTAGACAGCGGAATTGTTCGTGCCATACTCTGAAATAGAATTTTGTATTAACGCATGTTTTAGTTTTGGGTCTTGAACTGGTCAATGATATTGAAAAACTTTTTTCCGAAATTGCTCTGATTGGACTGAAAATAAAACGGGTATAGATAAATGCAATGGCTTTTTTTTACTGGATCGATTTTTGTTTCCTAGTCATAGAATAATGAGGTTCATGATCTAGTCTAACAAAGTCGGTAAGAACCAGTGGGTATATTTATTTTGTCTCGGAAGGTTGACGTCACAACTTGATTGATTGAATAATATTTTAGTTAAAGACAACTAGTGTACAGCTCTCAATATTTTAAGAAAATGGACACCTTAAAATTCTAGTATCATATTATGTTATTCAATTAGATAGCACTAAGGCCAAACGCTTCTTTGAATTGGTTAACTTGTACACGGTATTTTTCACCGCATCGTTTGTCCAAAAGTTCGAAAATGTATTGAAATTCTAAATTGATATTTTCACATGGAGATACCGCGATATTTGTGTGTTTATATTGTCTTTGTCTATTAAATATGAAACTGTTTTATGAATTTTGGTCATTTGTTCTATGAGCAAAAACATTGCTTAGGAAATCTTCATCACAGGTCATTTTTAGGTTTCTTATACCTGTCATTTATTGAATTTACTGTTTCGTTGTATTGTCAGTATGCTGCCAGAAGTCCTGGAGCGAAAGCACAGGCCGAACCCTTTCTACCAGTAACGTAAACGGCTGAGCTAGCGGGGTATAATGTCATGAGACAGATTATGAATGAAGAATACGTTTACACATGAAAACTCATTTACCTTGCAGTATTTGAGTAACAGAATATTATGACTTTATCTCAAAATTTATAGTTCAAGTGTTGTTTTTTTTTATATTTATATAACGCCAATAACTATTTATGAGGTACTAAGAAATGGGAAGTTAAAAGAATCAGCGCAATCGTCAAACCTTTAATAAACAAAACCTCATCATAAAATTTAACTGTTGTATAGTTTTTAATGTGTATTACCAATTTCTTCTAACTGTTTCGATTTTAGAAACGGGAGTCTTAATTTCAAAATTGTTTTATGACAGATTGAAAGTAGCATTGGTAAAAGTATTCATGTTTAAGTGTAATATCGCATTATTAATTTATCGAACACATAAGTGCTTTGCATTTGAATTTGATATAATGTCGAAGTATTGTTCTGACATGAAAAGGGAAAGCTAGTTTTTATTGTATAAATAACCATGATAAAGTTAACTTAAAAACACCGATGTTTTCATGATTTATAATAGAATAAACTTTAAGTTGGTTAGCCTCATATTCAAGTATTATTGTAAAAAATCGGCAAAGTCCTCCTTAGTCGGCATAAAACATGTTTCTGAAAACTATTTTTTATCAATTATCTCGAAATATAGCGTATTAGGAATCAATACTTACATATTAATGATTATTAAAACAACATTTACCACAAAAATGTAGAAAATTGAAAAACCACACAGCAATTAACCAATGTTGAAACACAAAAAAAAAATACAATTGTCGAGGAAAGTTCATAGACGCTAGATATAAAGATATGTTCAATCAGCATTACATATCGTGTTTAAATATAGAGAACGAAGCAGACGATTTGAAACAATTGGTTTTGTTTGAACTAGAAATGAAGTGATTAGAACAAAGGTAATCAAGACGTATCATGTCAAATATGCAATAACCGTTTAAGATTTATATTTCAACCAAGCAGTAAGTTTTTTTTTGTTACAAACCGATTCCAAACATGCAGATCCAACATTTACATCTGGAGCAGCTTCTGCTTACCCTTCCGGAACACATGAGATCGTCCCCAGTTTTTGGTGGTGGTGTTAGCGTTGCTAAGTCTTTAGTTTTCTATGTTGTGTCATGTGTATTTTTATTTGTCTGCTTGTCTTTTTCATTTTTAAATTTAGGAGTTTGACTTCCCTCTGGTATCTTTCGCCCATCTTTTACATACCATTTGAATACAAAATGGGGTATGTTCAAAGTCTCTCCAAATAATACATCATGTAGTCAAACTCCGAAAAAGTATGTCTGCACTATCTGAGTATCTTTCATAATGTTTATAAAAGGTTCTTTTACTATGTCAAAGCTGTAAACCCGACCAATCGAAACGGCAAAGTATGGTTTTAATATTCGAGAACGAAATTAAAACGCTTTGAAAATTTATGCAAAGACAAAATATTAAGAACTCGACGAAAAGTCGTTGATTTTATTAATAAACCCTATTTTATAAAGATAAAAAAACTCTAAAATCAAATTTTAATTAGAAAAACGAATAACAAACATATAAAATATATATTGCGTTTACAAATACATGTATCATCAATAAATGTCTCATGCATTAGATCAATTGAATCAGAATTAAACTCCAAGTACAATGTCGCATATTTAATGCGTGTGGTCCATGTATATGTATAAATAAAGGGATAGCATCTTCTTAAATTGTAAAAACTAATAATTACATAACATCTGTCAAAAGATATTTTTCAAAATAATTCCAAAAAATGTTTGCCTGCTTATACATACGTTTTAAATATACACATCCTCGTAAGAATACATTTTTCTTTTAAAACTTTCGCTATCTTGTCACTAACATCTGTTCAACAAGTTCAAAAAGTTCTATAAAGGTGTATCGTTGTGTGGTATTAGTCAAATGAACCATGGAATTCATTTGGTGAAATTGTGATATTTGTCGGAGGAGAAATGCATCAACAGTAAAATCACAAAAATACTGAACTCCGAGGAAAATTCAAAAGGAAAAGTACCTAATCAAATGTTAAAATCAAATGATGAAACAGATGAAACGAGTGGACACAACAACCGTATAACGGCTTATTTTAGCTGGTGTAACATTTTGCGATTTTTATCAATACCTTTATATGTACACTTTTAAATGGGCAGAATATTTTTTTGGCGATTCTGTTCTATCTGCGACAATATGCGAAAATTGGAATCCCGCGAAAATAACCCGCTATACGGTATACTATTTCTGACTTGATCATGTTGATTCAGGCATTTTCAATGTAGAAAAGGGTGGATTGAACCTGTTTTTATAGCGCTAAACTTCTATATTGTATGAAAGTCGCATCAAATTGCATTATTATATTTACAATAACTTTACCCATATATGTTCTCCGTTTACGATTTGTTACCATAGTAGTTAATCTATTAGTAGATTTTGTACACATGTCATTTGACGTTTTCTGTAAAACACATCTATCGATGCTTATCACAATAAGTTTCCAAAACAATTGTGTTTAAATAGTTATCAAAAGTACCAGGATTATAATTTAGTACGCCAGACGCGCGTTTCGTCTACACAAGACTCATCAGTGACGCTCATATCAAAATATTAATTAAGCCAAACAAGTAAAAAGTTGAAGAGCATTGAGGATCCGAAATTCCAAATAGTTGTGCCAAATTTAAAGCTATAGTAAAAAAAATGACTACTTATAGGATATTACTTTTGAGTGTTTTGTAGTAAAATGTGCGTTTTGCGAACACAATTTTTTTTAATTCTTCTATCTTTGATGGGTTAATTTGCTTTTAAGTGTATTGTTTTAAACTGGTTTTTTTTAATAAAATTTGAAGCGCAAAGACATATTTTCCTCATGATCCTCAGAAATCTGTCATCTGTCCCTTACCTTTTGAAATTCAAAAATTCATCTTTACATATTTTGCCAAAATAAGATTTTTTATTGCATAAAGGAAGAACAAATGCTTTGATATCTGTTATCCATTGTAATTGTACAGTTACGTACCAGATACCCCAAAAAAAATATACACCATATAAATTGTATTAATTTTATCAAACACCTATATATACATGTATATATGTTTTTGCTATAATATATGTTGATGCTATATTATTATATGCTCCTGATTATATCAATGATTATGTATGTTAAATGTATAGATCTAGAGTAAATATGTCCAAACTGGGAATAATTGGTTTGCAAGAAAAACAGAAATCGTTTTAAGGAAATATTTATCCTCAAGTGATGAAAAATAGACACATGGAAAATATATCAAAATGAAAGTTCTACATTTATTTTTTTTAATTTTTTTTTCATTTGTTAGATATGCATGGACTTTTAATTTTCCCATTAAATACTGAATTTCTCGGGAGGTCGTTATTTTTGTTATTTACTTTATAAATTCCAAGCAATTGTTCACGCTGGCATATATTTACCGTTAGAAGTGCTTTTCAATTATATCAAAGAACTTTGAAATCCACATCTACATCATCACACAGCCGTTTTCATTTGTATCCATCTTGTTTTGTAGACTGTTAGTCTCTTTTGAAAGTTTTTGTTTGGATTTTCTTTTTTTCTGCTCAAGATTTTTCTTTTGTTTCAAAAACCTTGTTTGTTTTGTACGTAAGTTCTTTAATTTTGTATCACAATTTCCAATGTCGACTTTGAAACTGTTGTTTACGCCTTCCTTTTGCTGTTTCAATTTAGAAAATTGTGTATTCAAAAGATCTAGGTTCTCTGTGACCTCTTTGACCTGCCTTTTATTCTCTTCCAATTGCAACTCAATCTTCTTCATATCTCTATCCTTTTGTTTTTCCAGCTTCTGTTTTTCTGACTCTATGCTATTTATTTCACTCTCAGATTCCTGCATACTTTTATTCAATTCAAACTCCTTAGCAGTATATCCGCCATATATTTCATCATATATAGATTGATTCAGAGAGGAGAGGCCGGAATCACAACTTTTTACAGAACCAGTATCGATTTCATCAACATCGGAATCGTCGTCTTCTACTTCGTCTTGGTTAACACATGGTGTGTCTACTCGATGTTGCTTTTCTTCTTGATTTTCCGCGGATTGCGCTTCTTTTGCTTTATTTATTAAAGAATTGGTAAAATAACCTCCGTTGTTATTGTTAACTATATCGGTTATTAGATTAACTAAGACAGTCACCATTTCAGTTTTGTTCTGACCTGTAGCAGTGTTGTTTATCGCAATGTAATGATCCTGACATTTCCTGATGAAATCTGTAAGAGGTGAACCTGTTTTCGCAATAAAGGACTCGATACTTTTCCCTTCTCTCTCCAATTCATCTGATCTTGTAAACACTATCAAGGCATATTTCCCCATATCTGTACCAAAAATTTCAAACAGTTTTTCTACAGCCTCGGTTTCCTCTTTCGTTTACCTTGTAATTTGCAGTATAATCAAAAATAGATGTGGCCCTGGTAAAGACAAATGAACACAGCGAATGATTTCACTCTGAATTGTTTCATGAGATAAATTTGGCTTGGGTGTGTCTATTAATACAAATTGTCTGCCATTACATATGCTGTTAGATTTTTCACATTTTTTTGTAACAGACTGGCCACTAATAGTAGATTCAAAAACCTGTTTTCCCGCGATTGAATTTGCTGTAGCGCTCTTGCCTGATCCAGTTTTTCCAAGAAGGATGATTCGAATGTCTTCTTCTTTGTCTAAAGGAACCAATAGATATATACATAATAATGAAAAATATGAATAGTTTGTTTGGTGTTACAATACGTTTTTTGCTAAACTGATACCGCTAAACATCAGTAAATGTTTAAGGATCAAAAATACTTTTATATTATGTGAACTCAGCGTTTGCTATACTGTACTATTTGTTTCTTGACCTTATTTGTGTAATTGTTTCGACTTTAAACAACAGCTGTATTTTGCCTTAATGATGTGGGTTTTTTTTATTTTGGATGCTGAATTCTTATTGTTGTCAACGAAACCATTTTACCTCTGTTTGGGTTGTTAATACAGTTTTGTCAAAAAAGGAAAAATAAAGAAAAAAAAATTGGAGTCCTTGGAAAGTGAGGAAGTCAAACATTCAAACAAATGATCAATGGAACGAATGGAAAAAAATAGCCATCTTCCTCTTATGGTACTGGCATTTTCCGAGGAAAATGGCGGGTTAAAAATGGTTTTATAGCAAGCGAAACATAATTCGATAATTCCGTAATGAAACAAAGTTGGGTGTTCAACACATACAAACACAATAGGTTGACACTTAATCATTATCTATCAATTTCCCAAATAGTTGATGATCGGATAGAAGATACATGCATATTTTCCACGCAAGTTTAAAAGATGCAGATGAATTTAGCTCTTACTTATTCTTGCTCATTCTGTATAATCTTAGATACTCTGGACTATAACATAAAACCATATGTGTCCAGTCATTATTACTATAAAGGTTCATTGAAGTTTTCAAATTGAAATTTTCTGTGCAGTGATATATTTTTGTTTTTGTTCTTTGGTTTTTGTTGATAGTGTTGCCTATATTTTCTGCGAACGTCCCTTAAGATTGTCTTGTGTATTCTTTCATACATAAACTCTGCCTTTGGAAGACATTAACAACAAATATTTCGAAGTTGTTTCCAAGCACGAGGAAAACCATTTTTGACATCGATAATATTATCAAGCAAAAGGGAACAATAATTTTCCAAGACTCGGATGAATAGAAACAGCTTCTAGGTAATGTTACTCACCTTCTCTTTGAGATGTACTGACTTTCTTAAAAGACAAGTACTTGCTTTGTTTAACTGAAAAACAAAAACAAAATATGCTTTACATACAAAGTATATGTCCTTTCAAAAGATGGACAAATGCTATTCCAATGTTACTGACCTCTTTTGCGAGCAGTGGTATTAATTGAATACCCATGACCATAATTTCAGGGCCTTAGGTTGAATTGATGATTTTCGACATCTAAGGTTGTAAATAATAGAGAACCTACGGTCCAGATTTTTAATCAATATAGCAATATTTGATGTGAAATGCAGATAACAAATGTGAATTATAATTCTCAAAGAATAAATTAATAGTATTTGAAACTACAAATATTGATATTTTTACAAGCTAAGATTGTTTTTGTTTGATTTTTTTTAATTTGCACTTTAAGGGGTTATGACCCTAAAATAGTGCATTTTCTAAAGGAAGCTAAATGAAATGTTTGCTATTTTGTATTTTAGCCGCAAAAAACGTGCAGAGATCTTTCTTTTCCTTTTTGATATTCTCAAACCTATTCTAAAGGTGGAATACCACCATTGATTTTCCCCTATTAGTCTTTGTTAAATTTGCACTTTTCAAAAAAAATGTGCAGAATTTATCCTTGTTTCAAATGAAGAAATACTTGGCATGAGTAAAGTTTTATCCTGTCCAGTTCAATAGAAAAAAATTCACATAACATTTCATTGCATATAAGAAAATAACCATCATTGGTAGTTAACCAATCAAATTTCTCTCCTTATTTTATCTGTGTACAAGGTTTAGTCACCATGTAACCTCAAGATTACAAAATTTTCTATAGAAATCCCAAATACAAAATAATGGTGTTTTGAAATACCCAAGACATATGTTTATGACACAGAAATGGTTTTACTGCAATAAAATGTAGGATTAATAACCTACAACTGTCAAATTCAAGGGAATATTTTTTTCGACCTTCTTTCGTATACAACCGGATGTGACGTACCATGATTTAGTGGTATTACACCTAAAAGCCAAATTCTATAATTTCGATCATTCATTTTCTACATTGATATAGCCTATTATATATCCTGAATTTTATTAAACAAAATGTCAACACGATTGAAACTTTGTCTTTGGTGTTTATGCTCATGATTTGTCGTCATACGGATGTTTTTCGATTTCAGGGTCATTGGGTTAACAACAGGGAACCAAGGATTTTAAAGACCAGATGTAAATTTCTTACTCTGCAATGTATAAAGAATTATCCAAGGTTACAACGAAAGTTCTATCAGAGATATATTCGGCGTGTCGTTTAGTTTACCCTTAATTTTTCATGCTTTTATAGAGTTTCAGCTCACTACTGTATACTGAGTGAGTTCGTCGACCTTAATGTTATTCAGGTTTTATTATTATTTCGACAAATCATATATAAAAATGACAAACAGCAAATTGAAAGCGACAAGACAAAGCTTGCGATTACCAACTTAATCAATTATGATAATAAAACAATTGAAATTAAACGATATTATACTTTGCCATCATTACCTGGTTTTGGTGGAAGTGGTGGTCCAGCACCTGAGAAAAGAACATAAATTAAAAAAAATCACAAAACTTCACTGATATTTTATTGATCTCTAGCGGTAAAGATAGTATGCTGTAGTTCATGAGCTCGATATTACGATCAACAATTCTTGTCGATAATTTCATGAAAGATAGGCCAGTTGTGACGTTTTTAACCACGTAAGATGTCTTAACTACATCAGGATATTGTTTATTTTTTTAACATTTAATTTGTAGGCAGTTAGTTATTATTTATATTAAAGCCAATGTAAAAGCATAGTATGAAAAGAGAGAATTCAACATCATTTTAATAGTAAATAATGATGATTATAGTTGAAAAATTATATCTCCTACAACGTATTGGTGTTTTATTTTAATGAGTGAAGTAATCTTTTGTCTGTAACGTTGCAGAAATATATATTTTTTACTTGTTTGTTTGTTTATGCAGTATCTTTTTGTACTGAAAAATTGTAAATAAAATGTCTCCAATAATTTTCTATATAACTCTATTAACGATTAACTTAATTTCATTGATTAAGAAAAACAATACTAAATTTGAATCTAGAATAAAGCATATAACATATTTTACCTATACTTTGTGTCCAATCTTTACCAGATTTTTTTCCGGGATTAGTTGGAGATGATGGCTCTATGACATTGTCTTTTATTTCTACCAAGCATTAAATAGAAACTCAAATTTTCATATAAATCGGTTGTAGTCTAAATTTCAAGTTATTATAGCTGATTGTGGTGAATATTAAAAATACATCAAAAACAAATATATTATTAACCAATGGGGAAAAAAACGATCTACTCCTCTCCACTACTTTAAAAAAGAATAAATAAAATCTTTCGATTTACTATAAAATATAATTGTTGTCAATATAAGCAAAACTTATGCAACTGTCATTCAAGTGAGATGTTAAGGTAGATACATGGTATACCGCCATCTTGGATTGTACAATCACAGTAAAAAATCGGTCTCGTTATTTGACTAAATCTGCAAATTTGAAGACAGATTTGCAATTTAAAGGTTAGACTGTTTAATAATATAAAGAAAACTTGGTAATTTATTGTATAATTCAAAATATTTAAACAAATATAATTGTTTTTGCTTTTAGAATCATTTTTTTCAAATGAGCCATTTAAGGGAAGATAACTCTATTAGTAAAAAAATCATACTGGACTGATAGGGAAATTTTTTTTTTACTTATAGCAAGAAAACAAGTTCGGTGACACCATTTTTTTTTTTATTTTCTTAAACATATTACAAAACCTATCTTTTCACAATGTATTTCAAAAATCTATCTCATAGATTTTTTTTTGCACACAAATGTGTTTTTCCATGAACAATCTAACCAAATTTAGGCAATTGTCAACGACTCGTAGCTTGAAAAATAGCACGGTGACCCATACTTTTTATTACATTTTTGAAAAGAGCATAGTAAAATATTCATTTTGGCTAAGTATAAGAAAATTCTGTCTCAAAAAATATTTACTTATGATCTACCTTAAGCTAAGTTATAATACATTCTATCATTTCCAAGATAACTAAATGTCTGTACCAAGTCAGGGATATGACAGTTGTTTTTTCTTCATTTGAAGTGTTTGGTATTTTATTTTTTCAAATCATGTTTTGGTTTTATCGGTAAAAGTAAAGCGAAGAATATAATTACTTTTATTAGATAGCCTTGCTAAATGGTCAACAACAAAAAAATATTTGAAAATATATTAAGAGAATGCTGAACATTGCCGAATGTGCTAATCACTATTTGGTTTACCGATATCATTGAGTAAGGCCTTACATTTGTGATAAAGAATAATTATTAAAAAGAAAAGGAAATGACTGTATGACTATAAGACTTTAAAATTAATTTAAAGTAAATTTAAATATTCTCCCAGTAACAGTTCATGTTGTCGTCCATGGTTTTGTCAGCTTTATTTGTCTTTTATTCAGGAGTTAACAGTAGAACAATAGAAACTCATATGATTCTACTTGTATATGAAGAATAATACTGATTATGCCAAAGACATTAGTGAAAAACAAATGTAGATGATCGGCCTGATACATGTACTTATTTTTTTCTTTTGTATTTATATTGTATCATAGACCAAATTTCTTCGTTGAGTGTATGTTTACTTGTGCTACTATTTTTTTTATTGATTTAAGCAATTTCAGTTGATTTTTATAGTGTGTCTTTCTATGTTGTGATGTTACACTAATTTTTTTTCAGATAAGGAGGAAGGTTTTGATGCCATTAAACCGTTTAAATCGCTGCAATTGTATACACCAGTCAGGAATCTAATTTTCAGTAGTTGTCATTTGTTAATGTGGTTAATAAGTGTTTCTCGTAGCAAGTGTTTATATATAGATGATACCGTGGTTTTCCAGTTTGAACACTAGAAATTTGAGGGACTCATTATAGCTTGTTGTTCGGTGTGATCCAAGACTGAACTTTGACATATAGTGGTTTACTTTTATGAATTGTGACTTGGATTGAGAGTTGTCTCATTGGCACTCATAACACATTTATTTATATCTACTTAGAAATACTATTGGAGCTATTTTAGAAATGTTAAAAAGGTACCATAATGTATTTGCATTACTAACCATGCTTAAGAATGTTAGTTGTTTTTGTAAAAATGTTTTTGCTAGAAAAAAAATTTGGAGAGTTCAATTGGTAAAGTTAGAAACGACTTTGCGTAATGCGAGAAAGAATTGGTCTAATACTATAAATTTCATAATACAAAATTAAATTAAAAAAAAAGCAATATGTAAACAAAGAAACACACAAAACAACGTTTGCTAACAGTTCATTTAAAGACTGTCATGGTAACGTTGCTTAAAATTTCGGTTTCTGTAAATTGTTTAGTTCCAATGAACATTCTGTCTTTTCATTGTTTTTTTTTTCATAAAGGTTGTCTTGTTGCCGACTACCATTTTGTATTGTCACCTCATGGACCTAACTTACCTTCATTTCTTGGTGCAAAAACTACACAGTCAACTGCAATCCATCCTTCCTTTCCTTCAAATTCCACCCAGTAGTAATCTAAATATTTATTTTTTAGTTTCACTCTTTTTCCAAACTCAACTTTTATTATCCCATCATAGAGGCACAGGTGGGTTGCGATAACTAGCAATGATCTTTCTGAAAATTACAGGTAATTAAAATGTTTAACATTAAGCAGCTTTGTGTTCGTAATTGAAAAAAACTATTGTTTCATTTTTGTTTCAACTGGCAACAATTTTTTTCGACGACTTCTCGTAATAGCATAATGCATTTAAAACTTCCTTTCTGACTAAAATGCGTTTTTATTTCCATATTCAAGATAAAGTTCCGTATAATTTTTTTTAAATACTGGATTTTGCCATTATAGTTGTGATTTTGTCTGTGTGTTATTAGTGCAATACTTCAGTTTATTTTAAGTGGTATAGTATTTTAAATTGGTATATATGTCATCTTTTCCTCCCTGCTAGTAAAATAGCAGAACGAAACAGGTCTAGATTTATAACTAAATCAGCAAATATCAATGAAACAGGGCGATTTCTCTCTCTCTCTCTCTCTCTCTCTCTCTCTCTCTCTCTCTCTCTCTCTCTCTCTCTCTCTCTCACACACACACACACACACACACACACACATTATAAACAAAAGCATTTTTTCTTAAGTTACAAAAAAGTTTAATAGTACCTGGATTATTATCGTAAGGTTTTACATGTGTTTCAGGTAAAGTTACTTCCATTGTACCGATTCGTCCTTCTATTATGTCTCTATAGCCATCACTTTTTCTATCAGTAACAGTAATGATATCGCCTTTGTGAAACGTTTTCTTGCTTTTGTCACAATCCACTAGCGCTTCAACAAACTCCTCTGCAAGATAATAAAGACAGGAATGTGTTCCTGACTAATAATGGTGACAATAGTGAAGAATTTAAACATATTTTATATTATTTAAACGAAAGAAAACTTTAGGCAATTATGGCAGTAGAGATGTTATCGTGTTTCATTAATACAGGCGTTATATATACGTAACATTTTGTAATTGACAAAGAATACAAATAAGAAAAAAAACATTGAACCCACTCCTCGATCAATTATATGTGTATAGAAATATTCTTCATTAACACATTTTTTTTCTTCAAATTTTCGACCAAAATTTTAGTAAGCAATGGGAATCGTAACTTCAGGTCACCAAATGACACATTTTAAAATTCATTAAAATGAAAGTTTTACACATTAATATGCAATCAGTTTAATTGTTTTTTCTTTAAGGTTTTATATACCTTGCAATTTTTCTAACAACTTTCTTGAGGTACACTTTACTTGACGCGGCGGAATATTAGGAGCCATGTGTGAACATTCTAAATAAAACAAAAGGAAAATTAGAATTACAAATTAACTTAAGCTACGAATTCTACATGTGATCATAAGTTATGAATAATCTCATAGTATTGTCGTGTAATGCATAGTTTGACCACATGAAGAATGATTTTTCAACAAAAACGTTAGTAGATACATATATATAAGCCTTTTCCATATCTATGTAGTAACGTTAACATTCCAGCAGAGCCTGCATACGGAGTATATATATCTCCATATTGATACGATGTTCCTGCGCTTGTATTTCCTATCATGATTTCCTTGATAGAGGGTTGCAGTTGGCGAAGTTGAAATCATTCCATCGTAAATTTTACAGACGCCCTCACAAGTTGGTTGACATTAATGGGATAACCGTTTCATAGATGATATCAGATATTTTCTTACGTCGTGACTACAATCCCATTCCCTTTTCATGAATGTTATCTGCCGATTTAGACTTTTTACCGCAACAACAACCACTAAAATACAGGCTCCTGCCTTGGTAGATAGGAACATACAAACTGTAGCCTGGTTAGCATGTTTGTGATCAATTTCCTTTAAAAAAACGCAACAAAAAGCGCGCCCTCGTTGACCAAATAATTACCTTGAAATAGTTCATAAGTTTACAACAATTGGGTCGATAAAACCTATGGTGAAAGTCAGGAGGATATTTCTATCCAATAGTCACCAGTATATAATTGAATAGATATAATTGTTTTCTGTACATCAACTGTACATCAACTGTTCATACACAGTTGAATCAATGTATTCAAAACAGAAAGAAAGCTCTACACAAAGAAATTATAATGATAATAACAAAATTGAGGTTCAATCACTGAAAATCATCAAGTCGTGTTATGAGGATTATCATATATTCAATTTCCTGTTCAGGAATACTTGGTTGCGTCGGAACTCGCATTAAGCATGGCATAATTGTACCTTTTTTCTGCAATTTAGCATAAAGAAATATATAAATTCTAAATATCGTTCATATATCAACACATTTGAAACTCATACCTGTCAATTCAAAGTTAAGATAAAGTGTATTGTCTTCTGTTTCTTGACCTGTGTCGGTGATATCTATAAAAAGGACGATAACAACTCACGTATGAATAAAACATATATTTTCTCAGCTGCATCCGCATGCCTTGAATTTAAAACAGCACAAAGTATCGTAGACAAATGAACGCTCACCAAATTGATAGTCTGAAGTCAGGGTAATATTTTAGATAAACGTTTTTTACAGTTATTGTTTTCATATGGCAAATTATAAACTGACATTTCGAAGACTTTTCTTCTTTTATTTGCCCTAGGATAGCTGTTATATTTGTTATCACTTGCCCAGTAGTCAGCACTTCGGTGTTGACAGAAATATCAATTATATGGTCATTTTGTTTTAAATTTCCTGTGACAAAACTTTAAATTTTTTGAAAAACTAAGGATTTTCTTATTCTAGGAATAGATAACCTTAGCCGAATTTGGCACAACTTTTTGGAATTTTTGGTCCTCAATGCTCTTCAACTTTGTACTTGTTTGGCTTTACAACTATTTTGATCTGAGCGTCACTGATGAGTCTTATGTAGACGAAACGCGCGTCTGACGTATTAAATTATAATCCTGATACCTTTGATAACTATTTACCCAATATATCTTTTTGTTTATGTTCAGCAAATATCGATTTTCTTATAAAATAAAGTTTAAAGCTTTGGTAAATGATTCATACACCAGGTTTTGGAAAATAATGTATCTTACCAGAATGCATGTGTTCTATTTTTTGCTTCCTTCTACTAACAGACTCATCAACCGAAACAGGCCTATTTACTCCAAAATATCCAGTTGAAGACTGACGTCCTTGTAAAACCTTTTGTCGCTCAAGTGTATTTCTTATTCTAGCTACAACTATATTATTAAGAAAATTTAGATATTGTGTCAAGTTTAAAATTATACTGATTGTGAATTATATGTTACAATAAATCCATAGAATACAACATCTTTGTATTATTATAAGAAAGAATGTGCCAATATTTTTATCGAAAATAAGAATGATAAATTGTGATACAGTTATGAGTGAAGGCTTCATATAAGAAGATGATTTGACTTTTGCTTTTCAATTAATCAGTGTTTAATCATATTTCCATTCCGTTTGTCGTCGTATAATGATTTAAAATAATTAGGCTATATAGTTCCGTATCTCTAGAGCATATTGTAAGCATTATGTAGTAATGTGTACATGACACAATTGCTTGCGTTTTTTTGTTTTGTGAAAGTTGAATACAAGGTCTATGTACAAAATAAAAGGTATAACAGAAGCTTATGGACAGTTGTTAGTTGCAGTAATGTATAATGATGTATGACAATATGTTTTCTTATCTTCTTTGTCTAAAGCGACCATATCTTAAAATAAAGTGAAACTTGTCAGGGTTTAAAATACCAGCATTTTGCTAGAAGACAAAACGCGCGTCTGGCATACTAAATTATAATCCTAGTACCTTTGATAATTATTTGCATTACCCCCAAAAAGTAGTCCATTACTATAATGAACACATTAGATATAAAAAGATGTGGTATGAGGGCTCTAAGACTACTTTCAATCCAAGTCACAATTAATGAAAATAATAAATTATAAGTCAAAGTACGTGTCTTCATCACGGAGTATTGGTTCACACCAAACAGCAAGCTATAAAGGGTCCCAAATATAAAAAAGTGTAAAATCATTCAAACGGGAAAACCAACGGTCTTATCTATATAAAAAACGAGAAACAAGAAAGACTTTAAAGAATAAAGGAAATCAACATCATACTGATACTATTCTATTAAATATGACAAGGGATGACACCTGCATATTTCATGAGTTAGTCCCAGACAAACCTTTTATACATTGAGGAATGAAATTAACACTTTTTAACCGCCTCTTTCTAGAACTACCACTTATTTGAATATTTTCATTCCTTCCACTATAAATATTTGGAATAGCCTCCTCTTGTTTTACAAAAATCTCTAAGTTCGTGTATATTGCGAAGTGGACTGAGCAAGTTTTATAGGACAGATGAAATATTTAGACCTTTCAACTATACGATAAAGAAACTTAATATAACTTATTGTCAACTGAAAAAAAATGCTAACAACTTAAATTCACATTTGTTTAATCAGTTCTTATCAGAAAACACTTTTTGTACAAACTTTAATCACCATGCTGAGGATAATCCGGTCAATTTTAATACAGTTATAGACTTCAT
Organism: Mytilus galloprovincialis; assembly: GCF_965363235.1. Taxonomy (NCBI): domain Eukaryota; kingdom Metazoa; phylum Mollusca; class Bivalvia; order Mytilida; family Mytilidae; genus Mytilus; species Mytilus galloprovincialis. Next base: position 16,655,721 of record NC_134848.1, on the reverse strand, counting down.
GGACTTTGTATAGATTTTTTTAACCAGACATAGGTTAACAGATGCATTGAAATCCATTTGCATACGGTCGATTATTATCTGACGCAGCTTATATGTTTATAATCAGATACGAAATATTAATTGTTCACATTGAACATGAATATTAACTTATCTTTAAATATCTGTGAGATATATATATTATTAGTTTTGGTGTAGTATCGAACAATCTGTTCAGATATATTTAAAGATATATAGCATGTGAAAAAAGTAATGCCATGTAATGCATAAAATCACCGCCTCATCTTGACAGATATAATCGACACGATTCTTAAGGAAATAGATCTGTAACTTGGACATTTAAATTAATAAAACTGTCAATTTTTAAATGGTAATAATATCCGTCTTATTGATATTAAATACGATGATAAAACTAAAAAGAAATAACCTTTTCTTCAATTACGAGAACACTCAATGACGTCGATCACAACTGATATAGTATTAAAAGGAAAACAGAGGGACACACACATACAAAAAAATCAAAGTAAAAAGATTGTACATGAACTCAACCAAGACCTTGATAAATCAAGTGACATGAAGATGTAGTCGTAACCTAGTTATTTTCTATTCCCCATGTTGCTATGTTTTACGACGTCAAACTTGTGTGAAAGTCGCCTGATAAATTTTATATTCAAATATGAGAGAACGGTATTGTTGAATCTTCCATATAATAAAATGGTATGGAGTGTCTAACACTGTATCTTGATAAAAATGACCAACATAATAAACACAACGTTTCTTAAATATTTTAACAAACCTCCATCGGAATATTCTGCATCACATACTGTACATTTATTATCCTCAATTTGACGATAGTCTCCACAGGATTTACAAAATTTACTGTTATTTGTACTAGTCATCATCTAATGAAATAAATGCATCTCATATTTTGATTGTTAAATGCAAACGAACTATAATTATGGTATTTCATAACTATACTAATGAAACATCAACCAATCTAACGGTACAGATAATGATATTTTATGTTTAGTTTTATTTTTTCTTGTGCAGCTGGGGCCTCAGTGGCAGAGTAGTCTAAGTAGTTACTACTAAAATCACAACTCAGGTTGTGAGTTCGAACTCTGCTGGTGCGGGTGCACTTGACTCCAATCTTAATTGACTAGGATTGTCAGTTTTTATGTCAAGGGTCGGTGGTTTTCTCCGGGCACTACGGCTTCCTCCACCAATAAAAACTGGCCCCTACGAAAAAGCCTAAATGCGGTGCTTAAAAAAGTGGCGTTAAAATAGCAAAAATAAAAAAATAAATCTTGTGAAGCCGATCTTAAATTTTGTTCTTAAAAATGGTCATGATTAGTATGTACATCATTTGAAAAGACTAATTCTACCACTGCATTTAGTGTGATACGATATTTATCCCGTCGATACAATAAATTTTCAAATTTGAAATCGAGTGTTTGAAATATTTAAAATGTAACTGTTGAGAGTGGATACAATGTTCAAATGTATATGTTGTATTGCACTAGATTTGGTGATGGGTTCTGTTATTCTAAGTATTTTTAGACGATATGCAGACATTGTTAATCCTTTACTTCGAACAATTCTCAAAAATATGTGTTCTTTCTATATGACGTCATCAATCAATGAGACAACGTGAATCCAAACTTTTCAGATGATTTTAGTCCAACAAGTAACTCTAATAATTTAAAGGATAATTTGTCAACCATACCGATACCACATCTCATTTTTTTTTATTTATTGTTAGAATTTTATAATTATTCCGAATTTGATATATTTTGCGCGTTGTTATAACAATCTAAATTGACAGTTTTAATTAAGAAATTCATTAAAACATATAACTTTCTAAAAGATGAAATGTCATTGAATTACACTCTTATTAATAAATTTATATAAATAGGAATGTATAAACAGATTTACTTACTCAATATAGTTCTGCTGTTTTGTACTTATTATCTATCAAATCTACTCCCTACATGTGTATCCTTTTTATCTATTATAGTATTGTAAACATTCATTTTAACTTTTATAACATGCCTCATTTTATAATTTAGGCGTTCAATCTGACAATTCGTGATGCACCCTTGTTTACACTACTGACTTTATTCGATCATCAAACAAAACTTATATTTAATTTACAGTAGTATTAAAGAAACTTCATAATATTTATGTGTTCTCTAAATCGTTTTGTTTATACATGAAGTAGGTACATAGGTACTAAATTATGGAGATATTTAAAAGGTTTAACATACCTTGAATTTTCTTATTGATAAATGATCGAAAAGGTGATTTCCACCATTTTTCATTGGAATAGATACATATTGAATGTTTTATTGACGTGCGACATTTAATCCGTCTGTTGTGTTTTGAATGAAATTCTTTATCAAACAGCTCGACATAAAGTTTTCCGAATCTTTGACCAATGATCAGTTTTAGAATGTACATTTCATGAGTGAATTTGTAAAAATTACCACCCCTTAATTCCGTGCTACTTTACACTAGGAAAAGGTTGTTTCTATTCCAAAATTGGTTTCATTGTCAGGAGGCAAAACAATTAAACATGCTATTAACCGAATAAACATCTTAAGAAGAAACAAAGTAACAAATGCCCAAACTTTAATTCATACTTTTCAAAAGTTAAAGCATATCTTAATCTGTTGTTTATAACTATATATAACAAAAAAATCGCATTTTATGAATCATTATTGAACCAAATTAATGTAAATGACAAACTAAAATTGGGGAAACAAAAACTACAAAGGAAAGGATCTCATATGATGAAGCAATATTTGGTGTGAAAAAAAGGTACACAAAACGTTTCATATAAAATCGAGAAAAAAATACATATTATAATTCAATCATCTATTCATACTCAGATTCAGATTTGAATGAGCGGCATATTTGATTTGATTTGATTTTTTATGTATTACGCTTCTTTCAACACTTTACACTATTTCGTGGAATTCCGTTTTACTTTTGAAGGAAGCTGTACCGCGGTGAAGAACCACCAAACTTGTGCGCTAAAACAATCCTTGTCCATTAAAATTTAGTCGAACGCACCCAAAAGGGCGCTTGATTTGAATTTACAACATCAGTGTTGACAGGCTAGTATGCTATGTATTAGAATCTGAATAGATAGAGACATAGGCGCTTATGTTTAAGATAGCATTTCAATAAATATATTCAGACGAGTTCTCGGGATCTAGGGAATACTCTTTCAATAGAGTGGGATGGATTTTTTTAACTGTTATAAAAATAAAGATGTGGTATGATTGCCAATAAGACAACTCTCCGCAAAAGACAAAAAACACATAAATTAACAATTACTTGTCTAGCTGGAACAGAGGAAGATCTACATTCAAAACAGGGGCAAAGATTTTTCATAAACACTCACTTCACCACTTCACTGAAGATGAGCAAAACATATTCATATTTTGAACTGATTAGGTGATTATTCAATGAATTATTCATCGCAAACTATTTCTCTTTAGTGCAAACGGTACATTTAATCGATGTAAATACATCTTATTGCGAACTAAAAAGGTATATTAGATAAAATCAAGGTAACCATATAAATTTTTAATACTGATTTACTGCTATTATACGTAAAGCTAACAATATACATTATAAATTATCTAATCGCGCACTCAACTAAATATTGTTTACTGCTCTCCAGTACAAGGGCATCGAGAAAATTGAAAAAGTTATAGAAATCCCAATAAATGTTAATTACAGATTTAATATTAGCACAAAATCTTTTTGGTAGGCAATTCATTTAATAATTTTTGAGTATAAGGTATGATTTTGATTTTTGGTGTTCTAACGCCACTTTTAAGCACCGCATTTAGGCTATGTCGTGGCGGTCAGTTTTTATTGGTGGAGGAAATCGGAGTGCCCGTAGAAAACCACCGACCTTCGATAGGAAAACTGACAATCCTAGTCAATTAAGATTGTAGTCGAGTGCACCTGCACGAGCGGGGTTCGAACTCACAACCTTATTGACTAATTAGACTATTTACCGGATTTGTTATCACATAAGCAACACGACGGGTGCCACATGTGGAGCAGGATCTGCTTACCCTTACAGAGCACCTGAGATACCCCTTTTTTTGGTGGTGTTTGTGTTGTTTATTCTTTAGTTTTCTATGTTGTGTCATGTGTACTATTGTTTGTATGTTTGTCTTTTTCATTTTTAGCCATGGCGTTGTAAGTTTGTTTTAGATTTATGAGTTTGACTGTCCCTTTGGTATCTTTCGTCCCTCCTTTATTGAGTATAAGAACAATACTATTCGGGGCAATGGTTGATCAAGCATTATATACGTAATGTTAATTGGTCAAGGTAGGAAGAAATTATCAGCAACAGTAAGTTGTAGCTGGATTGTACTAGTTCAATTGGCTGTCAACATTTAATCACTCAAATACTCGCTTCTTTCACATAGTATACCTGAACGTGATTTCAATGCAACTGATGCATTACAAAAAATCCTTCATTATTTCAGGCTTTTGCAGTATAATAAAAACGGGAAAACAACTACATGTATAGAAATATAAGTTATACTTGAACGAGAATGGCTAATAATTGTGGAAAACGATTTCCAGATACATCAAGTCATTCAGTTTAATTTCGTGCGGTACAACAATATAGAAATTTAAGAACAATCCTGTCAAATATATTAAGTTTAAAAACATTACGAGAATAATATCGATTACGAAAAAAAAATAGATTCTTAAAGATGTACTATTTCTGAAAAGTAATATAGATATGTAAGCATAGAACAATGTTAATAAAAAGCGTTAAAAATTGGTATGAAATTTGATATCTCAATTATGATGTGACAAACACATAAAACCAGTCGTCATCTGATGCTTGTTCAAGTGTTGGCAGCAATCAGTAGTACAATTCTGTAACATTACTGTGAAAAAAAGAGATGTAGTATGATTGCCGCTGAAACAACTATCCAGTAAAGTTTAGGTAAAACGAGAATGTATATAAAAGCAAACGTAGTATACCGGTGTAAAGAATGTAAGCAATTTTTGGTTTCACCAAGAGAACATCTTTACCGTTGAGTGGGTTATGATAGGCTCCCACATGAAAGATATGTAATTCTCAATTGAGAAAAATAAAAGACTAATTCATGATAAATTATGATTGTTTGTCCCTTTTTACTTTATTCTGATTCCATTGATATAAATGTTTTTGAATCAGTGTTAACATCATTTGTACGATTGATACGATATTCCCGTGCTTGCATTTCCTATCATGATTTTCTTGATAGAGGGTTGCTGCTCACAAGGGAGCTATTAAACCAAGAGTTCCAAATGGTGAAGTCGAAATCATCCCTTCGTAAATTTTACGGACGCCATCATCTTGGGAGGGGGAACTGGGGGCTAAGTGTTGTTTATTCTATTTTGTGTCATGTGTGCTTTTTTTTATTTGTCTTTTTTTATTTTTAGCCATGGCGTTGTTAGTTTGTTTTAGATTTATGAGTTTGACTGTACCTTTGGTATCTTTCGTCCCTCTTTTGTAGCCAATTATACCAACTAAGTTTACTAATGGTCACTACAAAGCTAATGGTAGACATTTTATGTATTCAGACTTCGATAGATCATGTTCAGGCTATACAGACACAATGTGTTGGCATCTTCGGATAATGCTTTATAATAACGTATAATGATTATTAAACATTTAAAAAGACTTAAATTAAGTGTTCTTAATTTGTAATCTGAATCTGGGGTTTTTTTTTAATAAAATTTTGGTTGCTATATCATAAGTTTTCTCTGTTGTGTTCCGTGTACTGTTGTGTGTTTCTTAATATGTTTAATAATCAGTGTTCAAATGCAGTAGAAGTTAATATTGTAATCATCTAAAAGTATGTGAATATGTTTTAGACCTCTTTCTTTCCACCATACAGTGAATCTTATTTATCAATAGTTTTTTTTTTAAACCTGATTTCAGCTGAAAGACACATGTTGAAATAATTCTTTCAGCTTAAGGAACGAGATACAGTAATACTGATTAAACAACATTTAATTGCTTGCCTACATTACTATACAATTGTATTGCCAGTAATTACAAAATGCATTGTAAAAGATATTCAGAGTGATACAACGGAACAGCTGTCTTGCATACGAAAAAAGGCCAAATTATTATTCCCTTGAATTTGACAGTTGCAGAAAATAATTCAACATTTCATTAAAATAAAACATTCTGAGTCATTAACATATGAATGTCTTGCGTGGGTTTTTTTTTTTTTTTTTTTTTTTGGTGAATTGAGGTTACATAGTTACTTAAGCTTGTATACATGGAAAAATAGGGTGCACATTTTATTGGTGAATTTCCATTGATAGTTATTGAACAGATATATCATGTTCAGGAGGGGTATCTGCGAAAAATACCAGTCGAGAGAATGTTAAATTTCACGAACCTTAGAGCGAGGGAAATTCATTCTCAAGACTGGTATTTTTCGCAAATAACCCTCAAGCCTTATCTGTTTTATTACACCGAATGTTAACTTTCAAAAACGCATTGATGATCGTGACGTTACAAGCGTCCAGTCGGATAGAGTATTGTTTGGCAAATACCACGACAAAGAGGGTAAGAAAGGCATATCCTTTTTGCGTATACCCCGGCGGCGTTAAAAAAGGAACGGTATTCATTTGATTACAGTAGATTGGTGAAAAATACACTGGCTATCAACCAATCGAAATCCAGGATTCTTACATTAGGTGTAATTAAGTCTTATATTCAATGAATGATATACTCTACATGCAAATTTATTCTCCCTTCACGCATGAGGGACATTTCTTTATTAAAACAGTAATGTGTTGTTTTTGTGGGGTTTTTTGTGGGGTTTGTTTGCCATGATTTAACTTTAAAGAAAAATATTTTTTTCAACGAAAGATCTTGAATGTCTGCAAAATTTCAATTTTGTTTCTCCTAAATTGATCTTAAAGGTATGATGCAACTTTATTGCGTTTTCATTGTATCCTAGCCAAAATTTTGCTTCATTTCATTTTTTTAGTTATTATCTTTTACAGAAGGGAAGGAATAATGCTTACAGAAAACAATATTTGGGGAGATAACTCTTTCAAGCAAACGTGTTTACTAAGCGGTGTCATTTCAAAAGCGTTTACACTTTATCATATTCAATATACCAAACATCATGTTGTCTGCGTTTTGGTCGAGTTGTTGTCTTTTTGATATGTTCCCCATTTCCATTCTCTATTTGATAAAAAAAAACCCAAAAAAACACGCAAAACGAAAATACCGCGAAAGAAAAAAAAAACTGAAGAAAAACTAAATTAATCAGAACAAAGTCAAAAAGATTTTCCATGAAAAAGTGGAAGGACCTCACTATCCTTACGACAGAAAATGGTATACAACCTACGTATTTCGCTTCTAGATTTTTATCTCTGTATGTTCATTAGGTATCGTTTAGTGTAAATTATATGATAAGCAGACAATCAGTTCCCGTCTTGTATTCTTGAGTGTCAACACAGAATGATAGCTTGTAAGTTTTATTAGTTGCCATATATGCATTTTCTAGGGCATAATTTCTTTGATATCTTTCAACGTGATGTTATTTGTTTTGTAATTTTGATTACATCGTTATGCCAAAGTTTAGAAAACGAAATAGACGACATGTTGAAATTAGGTGACGTTACGCAATAAGATAACATTTACATTGTAAAGGCGTAAAAGGTTGTCGTTAATAATAGATAACGTTACATCTTAAGGTCAAGCTCTTTCCAGCAATGATGTATTTTTTTCTTGTAACTATTGTTTAGTCGAATTGAATGCATATTTGTATAATCATACTATAAGCTTTGTGCTCTTCTGTCTATAGTTAAATCCTGAATATTACTAGATCGATTGAAAAATACCTAAACATTTCTGATCATATATCACTAGAAGTGTGTACTATACATGAACATCTTAAATTTAATTTAAAACAACCCTCATAAATTAAATAGAACACATACAAAATTATCTGACAATATATTGTCAAAAATTCTTTAACACAAGTGAAAAAGAGGTGAGAGTTACCAAATGACAATTCAAAATGCATAAGTTGGTTAGAAACAGACACCACAATAACATAGACGAAAAACGACTTTAACACAAAGATATCAAATAGCTATCTTCAACTGAACAACAAAAACTGAATCATTACAGATACAATTACATCACCTGCATAAGTAACAGTATTAGAATAAACGCCAAAATGCTTTATATAACTTGTTGTAACATGAATGTATTTGTTTTAGGGTTGATGCTTAATGGCTTGCTGTTGCTGTCAGTGCTGCCGAATAGTATAAGTATGATTGTTTATCTATTTTTAGAATAACGTTGTTTATCTATAAAGCTTCACACTTGCCATTGAATATACTGCAAAACTGGCCTTATTTTTTATTACGTTCCAAATAATTCTTAATTTTTGGTTATTACATCAACAAATGAGGCTGGTCACATGTTTTTTGTCTTTTTTATATCATATACCGTGGTAGAAAAGCTAAACAAGTGGCATGACTAGGGAAACTTAAGTTTAGTTAAGATTATTTGTTTTGTGGCTAGAGGATCATGTTGCTCGAAGTTGATATTTGTGTTTCTGTCGATACACATTTACTTTCGAAATTCAAAAGGACAATAAAAAATGCTTAAAAAATAAAATGGGCTAATTCTTCTAATATGTTAACTCAAATCTGAATGTATTTTCTCGGTAGAGATACATTCACACGTACGAGATCGGCGTTTGTAATAACTTTATCATGTTTACGTATAACCAGTCAGGGGCATTACTTAAACAAGTAACATTTAAAATTACCTAAACAAGTAATGTTGAAAACGAGGCTATTTTAAATATTACTGATACAAGTAACTTCTCTAAATATTATTTTTATAGGTGTTCAACTATACAGATTTTACTAGCTTTAACAAATTAACACGGTCATCTGCTCATTTTCCCCATGAAATATAAAATCTAATCTTTCTGAAACACTAATTGCCTTTCTGACGCACTTATCTTTCATATCGACGCTTTTGGGTCAAAGATTGGTCTCTTGGGACTATTAAGATATTTTTTCCTCAAAAATCTTATAGGTAGACAAAAATAAAGAGATAGAAACTTGTGAATTAATTAAGACTTGAAGTTATTTATAATTTGTAACCCAAAACAATTACATATGTTCCTAAATTAAGTGTTATTCCTAGTCTTTCAAAGATGTATAAAATAACTTATTCAAGTAATATTTTTGTCATTATTTTTAACCCTTTATCTCTATACTCCTCTAAAATCTAATGAATTCTTCATTTTATGATATGAAATGATGAAAAAATTCATGAAAACTACATTTAGTCCATACTTCTATTGAAATCTAAAATAACTCTATTAAGTAATTTTTTGATTTTTTAAAACAAAAATTACCTATATAAGTAACTAAAACAAATTACTTGTTTAGGTAATGCCCCTGAATGATAACAAGATATATAAGAATACTTACAGCATGATTTGCTGCTTTAATTTTGATTAAACTACACATACTTCAGATTGCCTGGTCATATGTTATACATTGACAGGAATACAGTTGTATATCAAAAAATTTTCGTCAAAAGTAAAAAAGACAAAAATACCGAACTCCGAAGGTCATTAGTTAGTAAATCGTAAAATCAAAAGACCAAACACATCTAACGAATATTTACAGTCTATTCGTAGGCAGAAAATTGTGAATTTAATCTGGTTAAACATTGAAAAACGAAAATATTTTTATTAGGTTGAAGATATCGTTATATAATGTTTTTAAATGTATCTTATAATGGTTTAGTTTTACAAATTGTGACTCCGATGGTGAGTTGTCTCATTGGCAGTTATACCACAAATTTTTAATTCTATATGTATCACAGATGTCTGCAAAAGTCTCTTCTTATTTGATTGTATATACAAACAAGTATTGATTAGGCTACAGTAACTATGAAATGTTGTAATGTGATGTTCAGATTTAATTTTGGAATGCATACCGATCTTGACTAAGGTTAAAACATTAATGGATGTGATCTAACATATTAGTTCTTGTTTATAAGACAGCGAACGAGTATGCTATTCATGCAGCAGTATGAAAGAAACTGAAACATGTCAACATGTTATGATCTGCAATAAGGATGAGGTATTACTATATTAAAATTGTATAAATAGTAATTGGTTTCACACATGTTCGAACATTTCGACCTACTATATATCTGCAGTGGCAAATAATTGAAAATGTGGCACAACTATGTCCAGAGCACTACCGAATGTGCATTATATGCATTGGGATCTTACATCGACATTATCACGACAGTCGAGTTAATGTTTATATTCGTAACGCCACAGTTGACGGTGGTTTATCGAGGAGTTTACTTGCGTCAAAGATCCTAATAAAATTCCAAATATTATTGAAAGCGCTTTACTAAAACTTGTCTTGATTAGTAGATTAAAGTAAAGAAAGTTTGCATTTCTTTGCACCTATCCCAAGTCAGGAACCTGATGTTCAGTGGTTGTTAATGTGGTACTGTTGTGTTTCTCATTTTTCGTGTTATATACAATGTACATGTAAAGACTAGACTGTTTGTTTTTTCTGTTTTAATTGTTGTACACTGGTCATTCCCCATGAAGAATTGTCGCATCGGAATTCAAACCTCGTTTTCTTACATCTATATATGTTGAATATATGCATATATTTTACTCTTACAACACTTATCCTGTAATAATCAGCAGTAACACTGGAACATAAAATAATTCAATAGCTGATCTCAATGACGTGTTTGGAAGTTTATTACCTTTTTCAAGAAAATTACTTTTAATTTTTTTGTAGATATGTTTTGTCCAGAAATACTTCACATTTGGTAATGAAACTAGATACGATTTTGGTTGTACATATCAGGAGGTATAGTTTATTTACACGAAAGAAATTCTTAACTTTAGGCTAGCACGATGATTTTCTGAAGATCAATGTTGATATGAATAATTGTTAAAAACGGCAATTTGAATAAATATATGACAATTTTGACGAAAAACCTCAATTTATATTCAAATAAAATTACTAAACTCAAAAGGTTCCAAAAATGTAAAATTAATGACTGATAAGCAAAAAAATTTTAATACCTGGAAATCCATAAAATGTTTTTGGTGTTTTAATACACTCATTCTAGTTTTGTCTTAAAATAAAATGTAAAATTGAGAATGGAACTGGGGAATGTGTCAAAGCGACAACAACCCGACCATAGAACAGACAACATCAGAAGGTCACCAATAGATCTTCAAAGCATTGGTTTATCAAAGATTATTTTTTTTTAAAACAGTTCTTCACACTTTGATAAATCCATTATTATTTTGTCCTCAAAGGCTTGATGTATGAAGTAGTTTCTGAAAGCATAGTGTATATGATTTTCCAATCTATTTTTTAGCTATGCCAGAAGGATATAACAGGACACATTCTCGGAAAGAGGAACGAACATGCCCATATTGCATGCCAGAAATGCTGCAATGATTCTAATATCTATAATAACGATCGTTCATGTGGAAATGTAATAACAAGTATGTAGCCAAGTTACATTGTCAATTTATTTTCAATCTATGAGTTTGACTGTTTCTCTGGTATTTTTCGTCCCTCTTTTACACCATTTTGTAATTATATGTTTTTAACATACTATATAAATATGTTTATAACAGTATGTTTCATTAAAAAGTGCAGTTATAAATTATGAATAGTATTTTCTTGGATTATTAAAATTGACAATGGAAATTGGGAATGTGTCAATTAGGCAACAACCCGACCATAGAGCAGACAATAGCCGAAGGCCACCAATAGGTCTTCAAAGCGGCGATAAACTCCCGCGCCCGGAGGCGTCCTTCACCTGAAAATTTGTTTTTCAATTTCAGGACAGAAATGTCTATCCTGTGATCATGTGGACAATCCGAAAGTCTGTAATAACACAATGACATGTGATAAAGGAGAGGTATATGTAGTTAAAAATTATTCGCATAAATTAAAATACAAAGTTCTTAATTAGCATTAGAAACAAAGCCATGTTCAAATTGCAATACAACATGGGCTGCACGCGATTTACGTCACAACTGAAATGGCAACGTCTTACGCGTATGCTCGCTAGGTAAAAAGCTTTTACTATTAACAAACTAACCACATACCTATGTTAAAATGAGCATAGAACATGGCATGAAAGAATTATTTTTTTAAAACATTTCTACATCACTAATACATATTAAAGCTTGGAATATAGACAATAGCACACCACTATCGTGTTCGTTAAATGGGAAGTGTTAAAGAGACAACAAAATATATTAATAGAAGAGAATAAATGAATGCAATCTCTATAAAGATTTGAAAACATGAAACGGTGTATAAATGTAGACGTCGGGTTTTATAATTTAAACATGTCTGTTTTGCGGGGTGATGTAGGGTAGCATTGTTTTTATTTTTTACATAATGACTCTGCTTTGTTAGTAACTGACAGTGTACAATTGTTTATATCATATAAATACAATATTAAAATGTAGAACTTTAATTTTTCCAGGTATGTTTTCTCCATAAGTATTTGACCGAATCTCAACATGTGAAGTATGACCTTGGGTGCAAACATTCATCGGTATGTAAAGTGAATACGAAAAATGAAGGCATTCTAGAAAAACAACACTTGTAGAATAAACTTGAATTTTTAATTATTTGCATGGAAAGTCATTTTTACAGCATCTTTATGACTGCAGAGTATTTTGTTTTGAATTGATTTTAAGATCAGAAAGAACATTTTAATCAGATTGTTAAATTATAAGCTCATGTTCAAGCACTGCTACTATCTCAATTTCAAAAACATTTATGTAATCGGGAGATTTTTGTTCCATCTTAACCAGTGCCATTTTATTTCTGGATTTCGTAGGCTGTCAAAATTTACGGACTCTCTTTCCTTGATATGCATTTTCAATCACGTGTTCTGATAACATGACACATCAATTTCTTATAAAGGTTTTCTAATTTTAAAAGATGTATATGTCTTCTCAGGATTTACTGAACTCACATTTTTTTTATTATTAATCGTCATGTTAATCAACTCATTCCTAAATGGATCATTGGTTACTTATCTGTCTATTTGAATTAAGTTATGTCTTCATGGATCAAACACAAATATCTTGGGACGTCGAACATCTGCTGGCAGACATTTAACATGTGAAAGGTGTTGTGATGGAACAGAGCTTTGTAACACTGACCTCCAATGTACACATCAGGAGCGTAAGTCCTTTTCTGATTTAAAAACAAACACATACAAACGCATATAGTATTTGTAAAACAAACATAATGCGATTTGTTCAAATTTTCACATTGAGTTTCAAATGATAAACATTTACACAAAAAAATACTTTGATAATTTGAATACAAAGTGTGTCAAGTGCATCATAAAAGAAAGGATATGAATTTGTTTGGGAATTTTTTCCAAAGATTGAAATATTTGTTTTTATTATTATAATTTCTTAATATAGAAAAGACGATGAATGCGTCATGTAGATCAACAAATGAATGTAGCAGCAACCTGGTATGTTCTTCCGAACGATGTCAATGTGCTTCAAAAGATGATTTTTGGGACAATGAATCCTGTATTAGAAGTAAGATAGTTTCAAAAATAAGAACAACGCATCATAAGTTTAATGCGTACGAAGCATTTAATTAAGAACAAGGATATATAAGAACCAAAACGGTTGAAACGTTATATAACAAAAAGAAGTCTTATAAAATAATAGTCAAATCCATATAAGGTCACTTTTGTCTATGGGAAATGTAAAATTGGTATCTAATTTCTCTATGTGTAAACGGACAATCTCTAAAAGTTTTTTATCAATCAGTTCGTTAACGAAGTACTTACTCTTGCGTTGTTGAACCTCTAGGAACTGATATTTCACAAGAAGCGGTATCGACCCAGTGCTCTGAAAATTACAACACTTTATAGATTTCAAAAGCGCGTTTCTGGATTATCCAGAAATCGCGGTTGACTCAACACTTTGTAACGTGATGTTTTTATTTTGAACATATCTATCACATTAACTAGACAGTTATAGCGTTACTTCAGTTTCGATTGGTCTAAGAATGACTTTAAAATTGGCATGTGCTGCTTCGCCATCCATTAAACTGCATTCTGTTGAACGAGAAAAATTGGTAAGACTAAACTGTCTTTTATATATAAATATATTATGGCGGCGTGTTTGTATATAAATCATGTTCACCTATAATTATATTCCAAGAGAAATATTTCCTCACTGTAACGAGCTCCAATCGTACATTTTTTATAAAGTTCAAGAAATTTAGAAGAATGGTTTAAACACATGGATTACATAAGCTTACGGATGTAGTCCTATTATGTTTCAGTCTCCTTGAAATCTCGATCGGGAATAATTTAGTAAACATTTGATTCAAGTTATAAATATCAATAATTTTTTTAAATATTATAATCAAGCTAATCCTGTCAAAAAATGTGTACTTTAAATAAGCAATTTCTATAGTAATACAATTTCTAAATTTCATAATCAATCTGGTCAGTGTCATCAGCCAAATATAAGTTTTAGTCTATAGAATAAAGTAAAATCACAAAAAAAATGAACTTCGAGGAAAATTCAAAACGGAAAGGCCCTAATCAAATGGCAAAATCAAATAATAAACACATCAAACATAGGGACAACAACTTTCCTATAGAAAACTACCTCGAAACAAATTCGAGTAGTTATACAAAAGAAATAAGTTGTACAAACCAGCATCATTTGGGCGTGTTTGCGTCTACTTTTGTAAATACAAATTTTAAAAGACATGAGAAAATAATCTTTCTTTAGATGTCATCATTCTCATTTTTCCAACTAAACTGTGAAATAATAGTTTAAAAGAAAACACACTAAATAACATATAAGAGTTACGTCAAAAGTAAAATTACAAAAAAAAAGACTTTTATAAAATGGCAAAATCAAAAGCTCATACATATCAAACGAGTGGAAAACAACTGTCGTATGCCTGACTCGGTACAGGAATTTATATATGTAAAAATGATGAAGTTATGATTGTTAAATCTCCTTACAGGTAACTCTATTATTCTCTAAAAATGTTGTTCTTAATCAAATCCTCTTTTTATTAAAGAAAATTATTCTAGGAAAAGTGTCTACTCACTGAAAAAACAATTAATGTAGTCTATTCATCCGTTCATAATGCTTTAAAGTAATGCCTCCCGTTTAGAAAGGTCAGTTACGAGCAAAGAATTTCATTTTATTGGAAATCATATCTTTGATGTTTGATCTTAATTCCATTGATGTCTATCTCATACATTAATGAGAAGAGTAAAACCTTATACCTCTTAAGAAATTCATTTTATTCATAAGTGTTTTTGATATAACTGAATACGAGTAGTTCCTTTTAGAAATATAAATGAATATAAAAGTGAGATAAGAAATCTTTTGTACTTTCAGAAAAATCAAACGGCGAGGTTTGCACTGAAAGTAGACAATGCCATGCTCCATTTCTATGCATACGAAATATAAGTAGCTGTCCGTCAACACAGTATTGGAATGGAACAAGTTGTCTACAAAGTAAGTTAACAAAGTCATTAGTTATAAATGCATATTCTCTAAAAGGAATCAAAAGAGTAAAACTGAAAAAAAAACTATAATTGTTGTTTACCAAGTCATGATGATAAATACTTCACAGTATTGACTGTGACATATATGAAATAAATGCATGTGAATTGAAACATGAATAAGTCTTTGATTTGCACGTTGGATTAATGAAATGAGCATCAATTATCATTAGTAGTCGATAAGTTATCAAAATTCAACGGAATATTTTATATGTATACTACTAAACGTAAATGGCGAATTCATAGGGATTAAATATACATAATATAGTAATTCTTATGAACCTTTACATGTTCTTGTTTTGTAGAGAAAAGCATGAACTTTACCTGTGGTGCCTCTGTAGAATGTTTAGAAAGCTTGTTTTGTCTACATGGAAAGTGTAAATGTGACCATGAGTTGGATTACTGGATGGGTTCAGCATGTACAAAAAGTATGTTGACAAAATTTATATTATTTACCAATGTTTTAGAGGAAATTTGAACCAATCGTTATATCAATTCTAGCAGTTGATCAAACGGATCTTTTTCAAATAAAGCAAGATTTAAGAATCATCAATACTCAATGAAAAATAATTCAGAATTTCTTCTGAAAAACGTTATCTTATTAATTGAAAGAGTATTTCATTATTTTCAGATGAACAATAAAAAAAAAACAAGCCACACAACTGGAATACAATTTTTGGGACACATTACTTAATGTGTCTTCGCTGAAGTATTCTTATAACAACCTAACTGTTGTTTGTCGATCAATTTTTAAAAAGAAAATATTATACTTTGCCTCTGAAAAGATAACCTCATAGTTACAATTCATATAACATGACTTCAACTGGTATCAATATCACGAACTTGGGACCTATCTGTTAACTCGTTACACTCCACAAAGTAATTTCCGAACTTAGGTAAGATTACAAGCTACCACGAACTTATGATTTGACTGTTATATTATCCATTTATTCTATTTCAGGAAAAAGTTTTAATTCTAAGTGTACTTCAACTGAGGAATGTGAAACCACTTTTCGATGCGCCAATAGGAAATGTGTTTGTGCATCAATCTCAGAATATTGGTCTGGTTCATAATGTTTAAGTGAGTATCTTTGGTGTATTTGCACAACCACCATTTCAACGAGTTGCTGCAGTGGGTTTAACGTTCCTAGTAGGCAGCGCATCTTTTATGAGATGACATATGATAGTTATCACAAGTACCAGGATTATAATTGTATACGCCAGACGCGCGTTTCGTTTACATAACACTCATCAGTGACGCTCAGATCCAAATAGTTAAAAAGCCAAACAAATACAAAGTTGAAGAGCATTGAGGACCCAAAATTCCAAAAAGTTGTGCCAAATACGGCTAAGGTAATCTACTCCTGGGGTAAGAACATCCTTATGAAACTGGTTTTAACACGTTTTTTTGCTCGTTATCCCCTATGTATGTCCTACTTATATAATGTTTTCTAACATACTGTCGTTTCCGACGCAATTTGTAGCATATTTACTTTTGGAACTCAAACTTTAAAGGTTTGTGGTGCCTATCTATCGTTATCTTAAACAAAGAACTGAAAGATTTAACTTGTAATGAACCTTGATCTTTTGTTGATACCAGAACTAACTTTAACATTATTGAACAGTTTTGAATAGAACATGAATGAATAAATGACATGATGTAGGAATAAGATAGACTGTGTATTTCATCTTTTTAGATCATTTTAAGCTGACAAACACTATTCTTGCTTAAGGGTCATCATCATATTCTTCTATTTATTAAAATGTCTAGTTATAATTAAGGGTTTGATGAAAATGCCAAAATCTCTGGTTTCATTACAACAAGATGGCTTAAATTTAACCGATAGTTGCTAAATGTGAAATAAAAAAAAAAGACTGGAAAGATAACTTGACGTACTACATCTAATCAACAAGCATTGTAAAAAGCATAAGATTTCAACAGAGGCAACAGTTTTTAGATGAATATAAACCAGTTGCAACTACTTGTATGCTGATAAGTTTGGTATCTATGATCAGTTTTCAAATTGATATTTAAAATTGGACCAAGTAACAACTATTTCAGAAAATATTCTAATAGACTAAGATATTGTCACTCTGTTAACTTTGCCTTCCATGGTTTAACACGTTTGATGTCAGGAAATAATTAAATATGTTAACAACAATTACTTGGCTTATTTTATATTCAATCTAATAATTGTTCCATGAATATTGATTAAAGTTTGATTATATTTGACAGGAGGAAGGGAATGTGCTGACCTAGACATAACAAATGATGGTGTATATACAATATATCCAAATGGTAATAATCAGGCATTTCAAGTTTACTGTGTGGTACGGCAAGGCTTCAAGTGGACAGTAAGTTTACGATGATTTAAGTTATATATATTTAGATATTTAGATATATAACGTTATCGGGTGATTAGAGACTAATTAAGAATATAATATATGCTTTCAGTCATGATGAGTGGACATATCGTAGAGTTGTTGAAATATATTTATCTTTTATATACTATATGAATAATAATGTGTTTATTTAGAGTAATTATGCATACTAGAACACCTCCTCCTTTTTTTCCCAAAATTTGCCTTTTCTCTGTTTTCTATTAATTTCTGTCAATATGAACATACATTTAGTATATTATGAACATTCATTACTATAAATAAAGTGTACTTGCCTTTTACTATCAATTCTCGGTTAACTAATCAATCCACGGTGGTCATTGAAACATTATATATTAAACCCTTTCTATTAAATTTACTTAACCGGTGACCCCATGAGTTTTTGTAAAAGATTGTTTATGACTGGGGAATTTCAGAAAAGGTATCAAAAGTCATAGGTACATTTTGAACTTTGGGACTGGACAATTATTTTCTAGCTCGTCTCCTCCATTTTTTCCCCATTTAATGTCAATAATGTTAAAGCTGTTTATTTGTATATTATGAACATTTATTACTATAAGTTAAGTTTATTTGCCTTTTACTATCAATTCTCATTTTACTAATCGATCCATGGCGGTCATTGCTATACTACATACATGTAGCCCCTCTCTATTCAATTAACCCTGTGACCACCGTTGATAGTACACTTGAAAATGGTAGCAGATAGCAGATATACTTTATTCAAAAGTATACAAAAAAAAAACGCAAACCGGAAGTCCAGTCTGAGGTAGCAATACACAGTTAGAAGTTTAGTTTCGCATTATGGCCCCTGTGAATTTTTTAAATATGAAAGTTTTTGTACAATAAAATTGATTTTTAGATAATTGAAGAATAATATAGCCTTCTTAGTGGGTTTATATGAACATTAAGATTGTTTTTAACATGTTTTATAGGCCATTTATATGATTGACGGTCCGTATTTTCCTATCCGTACCGTTCATAGGTCCATACATTATTGTAGTGTTTATCAACAAAGATTTTGCGCTCGATTATTTCAATTCAATTTTATGGAAAAACGAGCAGATAAGCATATGATTTTTTTGGGACCACTTGATAGATATAAACCTATGGATTCAGGAAAGGTATTACTGTAATTGATTGAAATTTTCCTTTAGACCAAATTTTGGAGACTTTTGTGACATGTTCATCCCCCTTTTATGCTATATTTTGTATCTAAGAAATGCAGATTGTTGCCATGGTTACACCCAAGAGGGATTATATTTCACCCTTATGACCATTAGAAATCAAATCTATGGAAGATTTTCTTTCTATAAGTATATACATGCATAACACACATATAAAGCCTTCTTTGTTAGACAGGAGGGGAAAGAGGGTGTTTAAAAATTATGAGTGTCAATTTTAAGTTTTTTTCCTAACTGTGTAGTGCTACCTGACTTAAAATTCCGTCCAATGACGGAAACAATAATATCCGGACGCCTTTTTTTCGTTTTCCTCCCAAAATAACCCAGTCGCAATAATCATAAGCAAGGATGACAGATGCGACTATGCATGGTACCTATAGCATTTATAGGACATAGAGGCGTGATGATTAATTTATTATGGAAGGACGAAAAGCGACACACAAAATGAGGTCTCCTCATTTAATAGTATAGATAATAACTATATATATATACGATGTATGCAGATTCTAACAGTCCATAGAGTGTATTACGCATATCACGGTATTTTATAACTAGAGACAGTTAAATCTTGATATATAGAAGTCGAGGCTCGTTAAAATTTAAATGTTGAGAGTAAACAAATTTTCTGTTGCCCGAGATTCGGTGAAGTTATTATTTTTATTTATGATTTGATAAAGATACGTGAACAAATTTTATCTATCTTTAAGAATAATCTCTTCAAACGAGTTTTAAAATGTGATGTCATTTGGAAAAATGAAAAACAGAAAGTTTTATATCAAATGGCAAAAAGCTCAAAAAGAGAGGCGAAAGATAGCAAATAAACAATCAAACTCGAAAATCAACTGACAATACCATTTCTACAAAAGGGAAAAAACAATAGATTAACAACAATTTACATATAGTTTAGAAAACTAAAGACTGACAGCACGAACCTAATCTGGGGGACCCAATGTCTTCAAAAAAGAAAGCAGATTATGTTCCACGTGTGGCATCTGTCACATTGATCGTATAGGTAAAACCCGTTGACATAAAATTGATAATGGAAATGGGGAATGTGTCAAAGAGACAACAACCCGACCATAGAAAAAAACAACAGCAGAAGGTCACAATCAGGTCTTCAATGTAGCGAGAAATTCCCGCACCCGGAGGCGTCCTTCAGCTGGACCCTAAACAAATATATACTAGTTCCGTGATAATGAACGCCATACTAATTTCCAAATTGTACACAAGAAACTAAATTAAAATAATACAAGACTAACAAAGGCTAGAGGCTCCTGACTTGGGATAGGCGCAAAAATGCGGCGGGGTTAAACATGTTTGTGATATGTCAACCCTCCCCTATACCTCTAGCCAATGTAGAAAAGTAAACGCATAACAAAGCACATTAAAATTCAGTTCAAGAGAAGTCCGAGTCTGATGTCAAAAGATGTAACCAAAGAAAATAAACAAAATGACAATAATACATAAATAACAACAGACTACTAGCAGTTAACTGACATGCGTGCTCCAGACTTCAATTAAACTGACTGAAAGATTATGATTTCATCATATGAACATCAGGCACAATCCTTCCCGTTAGGGGTTTAGTATCATACCATCATAACATATATGAGAAGAACATAACCCGTGTCATGCCAACAACTGGTTTTGGAATAAATGTGTTTAGTTCCGATGCAAAGACCCTATAAGTGAATCAATATTAACGCCAAAATATGCAATCTTTAATGACCTGACAACAGTATCGTAACTACTTAGTATATCCCTTCTTAATAAGTCTATTTAAAGGTTTTGTTAGTTTCTGAGGTGAATACTTACACCTTTGTGCTTTATAAAGAATATTTCAATAAAAAATTGGATGTGAAATACCTGAACGTATATGAAGTCTTCGTGTTGAGCTATATTTACGAATGATGTCCTTATACCGATGATAAAATTAAGTAAATGTTTTGACTAGTTTGTGATATCGAAAACCCTGGTGTAATAATTTTTCAGTAATACATGGCTGATTTGGTAGGTCACAACCATGAAAAAGTGGACTGGATAATCATTACAAAAAAAAAAATCAAACATATGTGAAACAACTGTCATACTTCTAACTTGGACAGGTATATCCGATTGTCATCAGGTTTTATAGCTATACAAACCTCTTTCGCGTACTGCAGTTGCTTAAAAGTCTAGTATATTGACAGCAATGTATGAACAAATCAAATATTATCATATTTAGTAAGCACGTCATTTAATAAAAAAAAATCAAGCTTAAAACTTGTTTAAAGTGTAATATATGTGTATGTGCTTTGTCGATATTCAATATGACCTTCTTTTTTCTCGTGGGTAATAAGAAAATAATTTGTTCAATATAAAGGTAATTCAAAGAAGAGTAAATGGTTCCGTGGATTTTTTTCGAACCTGGGATGAATACAAGCATGGATTTGGTAGTGCTTACGGAGAATATTGGTTAGGTACTTAAACTACTTTTTGCATTTCTGTATACATATGTTTAAATAGATCGTTAATTACAACACCAATTAATAGGTTCAGAGCGACTACTTAAAGAACATCTGCCTCAACCAGAAATTTAAAAATACAATCAAACCATCATTTGAAAGCAACAAAGATAGTCCAAAATTGAAAATATCTTGCTACAATTAGTGGACAAAATCTTAGTTACAGCAAAAATGCATTAATTACATACAAACTAAGAAGATGAAAATATCTTGCTACAGTTCAAAAAAAGCCATTAAATATTTCTTTTTTTTTTTTTTACTTTTTTGGTACTCACATAACGTTTGTCTAATCTTGTAAATGAACTGTTTTCTAATAAGTTGCTCATCGCAAATTATAAAATAAATTCTTTAAAGGATCTGCTCGTTCCATTGTTTATTACATTACAGTTCAGGTGTAGAATCTAAAACAGAAAAAAGAATTATCAATAAAAAATATTCTACATGCATATGACTTTAACATTAGCAATCGAGCAATTTTCTATCTCTTTGTAAAACCTAATGCCCAATCAATAATTAAAAAATGGTTTAAACATTTTGATTTTATCTTGCAAATATCTGTAAATTAATATAACTCATGCATTAAGAATGAAAGTAATCCAGATATTCCATGTTTACAGAAATACCTTTTACTAGTTGTGTATCTTGAACGTTAAACTATAATAGATGGATAGTTTTACGAAAAACAAACATTATCATTAACACAAAACTTATATAAATATTGATGATTGAGAGAAACAATTTGCATCTATGCACTTAATAAGCATATCAATAAAATTTAGAATGGAAATGGAGAATGTGTCAAAGAAACAACAACTCGACCACTGAGCTAAAAACAGCCAGATTAAATTAAAAGTAAATTTCAGCTTTTTTCGACTATCTTGTAAATAGTTATCAAAGGTACCAGGATTATAATTCAGTACGCCAGACGCGCGTTTCGTCTACATAAGACTCATCAGTAACGCTCAAATCAAAAATATTAATAAACCCAAACAAGTACAAGGTTGAAGAGCATTTGAGGATCCAAAATTCCAAAAAGTTGTAAACTTCTTCTACGTAGACAGAAAGTGTTAAAAATCTAACAAAATCACAACATTACTAAAAAAAAATACATTGCTTCCTAATACTAGTTTTGCCGATGTAGGACTATATTTTAACAAATTTTGTTTGTTTGACGGATGTATACTAATGTAAAACAAAAATAGAAATGTGCAACATCAACATATATATATCAACTGCAATGATATAAATGAAAAGAATGCAATGGCTGATTATGATGTTTTCAGGTTTTTTACCTACATTTTGTTATAGATAGCTAGCTAGTTTCAAAACTATTTCGTGACATTAAAGTTATTTTTTTTTGTGAATGTATATAATTGGTGCATGTGAATTCAAAGGCTTGATGCTTGTTGTTCGTTTCCTTTATTTGAATGAACAATGAATATCAAATGAAGCAGACATATTATTTAAGAATTGTAAGTTTAAACTTAATTAGTTTTTTTTGGCTGCTTATTGTTCATGAGTATTTAATTTTATTTAAACAAAATGATATCAACGTTACTTTGGTCTCATGAGAAGAACTATGGATGATCACATAGGTACAAAACTCTAAACAAAAACAAGAATTTGACCGATATTAAACTGTCGCGATCGAGAGAGAGAGAGAGAGAGAGAGAGAGAGAGAGAGAGAGAGAGAGAGAAGGAGGTGTTTATATCAATTGCTACAAAGATAAATAAAAAGGGGTTATTTCAAAATAAAATACTTCAACCTGTACATGTAGTTATTCCAAAGATTTCCTTTATATACATTGTATTTTGAATTTGAATATTCTTTTAAGGTAATGATTTAATTCATCTGATATCTACAAATGGTCGTCACGAGTTAAGTATATATATGGAAATAGCAGATACAACACACCACACTGCAAATTATTCCACGTTTAAACTCAGTGATGAACAATCCTTGTATGTTCTAACAGCTAACGGTTATAGTGGAGATACCAATTGTAAGTTTTTGGAAAATAATGTTACGAACGTTATCTCTTACAATTACCTTCTAGATTATTAATTGGTGAAAGCAAATAACAAAATAATGGCAACTGCAGAACATTACATTGTGAATTGTCTTCTGAACAAAACGAATTGAGTTGATAGAAAGAAAGAGCAATTACCGTATCAGCCTGTCCAAAATCAGGAGCCTGTATTTCAGTGGTTATCTGACGGTGCATTCTTTCATATTTGATTGTCGGCGTTAGTATTAAAAAACAAGTCTTTGACTTCCCTTTTTCTTTTTTTATAATTTTGTCATTTTTGTAAATTCTATGAGAAGTGTTCCTTGTCAAAAACGATAATACACACAAAATGTACGTCCTATATATGTTTACATACTTAGCTGTCGATTGGTATTTATGCTACATACTCACTGGTATTAAAGAGATAATCGTAACTGCAATTACGATTATTCCAATATGGCGACGGTAGATATAGGTAAAATCTTTACACTCATTTTTCTTAATTGTAGCATGTTTTTGTCAATAGTTACTCAGCTGCAAGGTTTATCTATACCATTTCATCATATTTGAATCGTAACGGTGCACTGGAATTGTCTAAGCGCTTTGAAAATAGCCGTTGAAAAATTCGGGATGATAATCGTAACTCGGAAAAAAAGATAATCGTAATTATGGTTTTTAAAAATAAAAAAGATTATCGTAACTGGAAACTGTTTTATTGATATTGACACTAAAAACGTATATCTGATAGCATATTATGAAATTATGGCGATGAATTATTTACGAAACGTCCCAACATCTTATGACATTTCTTTTTATGCATATATAATTAATTGTTCTTATGAAAACAGCTACATACTAGTATATTATAAAATTGGAAGGGTGAACAAGCTTCAAGAAATTTGGAAATGGGAAAACACGAACTTTGTTAATATACAGAAATTTATTAAACTAGATATGCCACAAAATATGTGAATGAGCGATGGAAATTATGATACATGACAATAATTGTCAGGCGACACGCATGTGTCACCTTACATCAGATTTCTGATTAAGACAGTAAACAAAAAATAATTTATCCTGAAGTAAATAGTAAATATAGTTAATATTGTTTAAATTATTTTATTGTAAGTGGTTATATGTGCTATTTCTGACCCCGGGAAGCCACTGCTGATTTAATTCTAGAACATACCCTATTATGCCATAACGAAGTAGGAAAGACATTTAGTATTCGTCAAAAACCGTTTGACGAGAAATTAGTGGCTACAGTTTTCATGTCACTTCGATCATTTTTCATGGATGATATCACAACTTAAAAGTTATGATGAACAAGGGATAACTTTGAAAAGTGTTTTACAGTGTCATTTTTTTTATAGCTGACTATGCGGTATGGGCTTTGTTCATTGTTGAAGACCGTACGGTGACCTATATTTGTTAATTTCTGAGTCATGTTGGTCTCTTGTGAAAAGTTGTTTCATTGGCAAACATACCACATCTTTTTATTCATATTAGCTACTTCATGACTGTCACTGAAATTTCAGTATCTCAGATATAAACTATAAACAACACAAATTCAATTTTGAATTATGATAATATGACATCCTTAAAACATTTAATGCTATATAAGACTAGAGAATGTTTGGCCCTAAATGGGATTCTTTGTGTATTATGAAATTAAGTAACGTGGAGTTCATTGACAAACATGGATTTGTGTTCTTTTATAGTTTGGCCTAAAGCCCGAAAATCAAAAAATAAAATTGATGTAGCTTTAAATTTTCTTACAAGAAATACTTATTCAAAGAATGACTGCAAAGATGAGAATAAAATAACGCATATTCCGCAAAATTAGAAACAAACTTATTAAAAATTCATAAATACTCGGTATATGAAAAGTATGCTGCATACATATGCATGGAAGATATTGTAGAGAAAAATATTGAAGATACTAAACAAGGAACATTTTTGTATTTGCATACTTGCCATATAATTAGTACTTTTCTATTAAATGAAAACATAAATTAGCCTTTCCTAATTTTCATGCATTTTTCTGAAGCACAAAATATTTGTTTTAAAATCTATAAAAATCTTTGTAATTAAACCAGCTCCGACTGTGATAATCTACATGTTTGGCCCTTTGATGTAATTTATCAATATACATATTTGTGTTTTTTTTCGTCTGTCAAATGCTTCGTAAGACTATAGGTAAGGCTAATAAAAACAAAAAATAAAAGTAACAATAAACAAAAGTAACAATAAACAAAAGTAACAAAAAACAAAAGTGACAATAAACAATAGTAACAATAAACTGGTAACTATTCTAGATCCTTTACCATCCACACTGTTTAAAGAAACGTCCTAAAATACATGGGAATTTGATCAAAACATTTGAATTTAATTTTTAAAATCATATATCAGTATAAAATAGAAAAAAGTGAATCCAAAGGAAAAATATGGACGAACTAAATCATCAGCGTATAACAGATATGATATATCATTATCATTTAACTTGGGTGGTTCACATGTTGAGTCAAAAATAGATGGTAAATCATTAATATATAAAGAAAATAATGTAGGGCTTAAAATACATCCTTGTTTTACCCCAACTGAGGAATTAAAAAAATCAGTGATACCTTCCGAGATCTTTACCAAGTACAAAACCTCTTTATACATATCTTTCATTATACTAAAAAAAAAAGGGACCATCTATGTTGTAATAAGACTATTTGTAAAAGAGGGTATCTCTATTAATAGTATCAAATGCCTTCCTGAAATCAATGAAACAGGCATATATCTTTTTTGACATATGAAAATGTGGTATACGTGACTTTCATTTTGAGCAATGAATTGAAAGGATTGCACTTTTGGAATATGGGATAAAGCTAATCCATCCTTTTTCTCATCAATTGGAGATATATAGGTAAATTTATCCTAGATATTAACCTGTAAGTTTCTTCATTTTTTTTATATGCGTTAATGTCATCGTTTAACTAGGCATTTACATTTTTAACACACAAAATACCATTGAAATGCTGAAAGACACATTTATTATGTTTCAGTTATTATTATCATATAAAGAAAATTACGATTATCAAAGAAGAAAAATACCATAGAGTTACGATTATCATCCCGAATTTTTCAACGGCTATTTTCACAGCTCTTAGACAATTTCAGTGCACCGTTACGATTCAAATATAATGTAATGGTATAGATAAACCTTGCAGCTGAGTAACTATTGACAAAAACATGCTACATTTAAGAAGAACGAGTGTAAAGATTTTACCTATATCTACCGTCGCCATATTGGGATAATCGTAATTGCAGTTACTATTATCTCTTTAATACCAGTGATACTTGGATTATATATGTTTAGATTATGATTTTTTTTGTAAACATTATACTGAACAGAACTTTATCGATATCAAAAGTTTGTTAATTAATATCTTATATGCGAATAAAGACAAACCCAACTTAAGTGAATTTAATTAACGTTATATAATACTAAAATGGTTGAAAGTTCACACGTCGACAGCGTTTTATACTCGGGGTTACGACACGGATGCACAGAAGAATCGATTTTTCATGTAGATGTTATCTCCCTCGTCATTTGTATACCGAAAAAGAAGATGGTCTGTATTTTTCTATAATATTTTGCAAATTTAAAAAACTTTATTATTCGGAACAATACTCTTAGGTGTATATTTGCTCCAACAGGAATAATAATTAATGAGGATGTGAAACATTCTAGAATCAGCAGGAAGAAAAACCCCAAAAACAAGAACTAGCACAACTAAATGTAAGGATATGGTATGGGATATGTTGTGTCGGAGTTCTCCTCTTATATTTGATGTGTTCACCTTAATTTTGGTTTGTAACCCGGATTTGTTTTTGTTTTTCTCAATCGATTAATTAATTTAGAACAGCGGTATACTACTGTTGCCTTTTTGTATGTTCATATGTCGATGTGTAAGTTAAATACTGTTACAGAAGCTTTTCTTTATCACAAACAATATTGGGCATCGGTGGCCGATTGGTCAAAACAGTAACTACTGTTATCACTAGCCCAGTCAAGACTGAGGTTGTGAGTTCGAAACCCGCTCGTGCGGGTGCACTCGACTCCAATTTTAATTGACTAGGATTGTCAGTTTTCCTATCGAAGGTCGGTGGTTTTCACCGGGTACTCTGACTGCCACCACCAATAAAAACTGACCGCCACGAAATAGCCTAAATGTGGTGCTTAAAAGTGGCCAAAAATAAAAATCAATCACAAACTATAAGGTAATATGTGATCAAGTAATGATTATATTTGAAATTTTCAAATAACATCAAGCCAGTGTATTTGTATGCGTTAAAACAACATATAAATCTAAGAACAATGCTCGTAAAGTAATTCTGAATAAAAAAAAAGTAGAAGAATGATATTAATTACAATATAAATAAAATATCAAACATGTACTATCTCTGACAGTGATAACGGTATTATAGCTTTGTAAAAAGAAAACGCAAAGTGCCAATAATTCATGTTTATACTATTAACATTATAATGCATAATGCTGATAATAAATCACCTGATACATCTTTTGAAGTTTTTCATCCTTAATGATTGTTTTTAGGGTTGACAACTCGGTAACTTATCGAGCACTCGTTGGATAACCCATTGATTCTTGAGTACTCGCTCAGTAAAACATTAACAAAATGGAACCTCAAAAAAAGGAAACTCAAAAATACAAACTCAAAAAATGGAAACACAAAAGTCTATATTATATTTCTTATGAACATATAACCTTCAACACTTTTACCTAGGACTAGATAATTGTCCCCGGAATTTTGAACCATAAAAATTAAAAGCTACTACATCATGTACATGTACTAATTATGTAAACTAGCAATAATCCAATCAAGTTATAAATTAATATCTATCGAAAACATATACTCAAACAACAATATTTGGGAACAGTAGAAATACACATTTATTAATCAACAAAAGGGTGATAATTGGAACTTACTATAATAATCTTAATATTACTGATTCTTTTAATCATTTTCTGAGGATCGACACAGGGTACATCGAATTTGTTCTTATTTAATAGTTTTATCTTATCAACTTTTTCTTGGACGTGGCGATTTCTCAACTTTGTTAGGTAAATAACATTCAATGCTGGTGAAAATATATGATCTGACGGCATACTAGGATAACTAAGATTAGCGAAAAGTGTAATATTTGAAAAAGTGCTCTTGTTCAAAGCCTACCTCTGTTTGGGAAAATTTTAGAAATTAAGAAAGCAGAAACATTCTAACTGAAGACCAATTACTCGAGTACTCGTTTACGTGGCTAATTATTTTGTCCTCCTTTGGAGTTTTGCTAATCCAATCTTCAAATTATGTATGCGTATTTTTTTTTATCAGTTTTGATATTATTTGTAGCTGACTGCATAGATACTGGTGTGGATGGCAACAGAGCTAACGGTAGACCTTTCACAACTAAAGATAGGGACAATGACTTATATAGTGGTAATCTGGCAGTACAATATTCAAGTGCTTGGTGGTATAGTAATACTCTTCATTCAGACTTGAATATAAAATATTCTCGTGATAAATTTCATCCATTTCTTGGTCCTCTGCCCAGAATGTATTGGGCGACTTGGAGTAGTACTATATCGAAAAGTATAATGATGATTAAAAGAACCTTTTAAATATTGTTTGTTTGTTTTTTTAATTTAATTCAAAATTATCCGGTTAACATCTGTATTCTTAATTTTATTATCGTCATATGTGCCTTGAAGTTAAAAAGTTTCATACAGTTACAATTTGAATAACAAAAGGTTGACACTGAAAGTGCTTCAAACACATTTTTTTTTTATAAACAAAAGCGTACATCGATATGTTTAACATCCATGAAGCTCATACAAACATTTATCAGATAATTTGTAAACTACTTTGCTACTAACTTTTTTATAAAACAAAAGGACTCGTTCTGCTGAGAAAGAGAAAAAGAAGACTTGGAAGTTTAGATAATGATCTGTGTCAATAATGAGGAAGGAAAGAAATAAAACAATGGTTCTAGTATCAACAGAATCTTAAAAATGAAACACACGTACAAGCACTCAATCACATGATTTTCATCAAATTGCGATTTAAAAAGAAATACGTAACAGCTGTTTCTATTCTAATGCATAGATTACAGAAACATGCATTAACATTATAAAGCTTCGTAAATGTATTAAATTGAGATTTAAATAAAGTTCGCTAAACCGCATGAATGATTAAGCGCATTTACGTAATGGGAAAACAAGACGACGTACTAATGAAAAGATTGTCTCGTTACTTATGCGCATTAACTTTGGATAATATCTCATTAAAATGAAGTTGAAGCGGTTGTTTATATTTCACGTTTAATTCTGTTGCATTTATCGAACGTTTATTTATGTACAACTTTGGATTAAAGCTGCATTGTGTATGATGTGGTAACACCACTTTTATAAACTTATTTTTTTCTCTCCTTTATGTTTGACAGTTCAGAAAAATATCATCATTATTCTAAAACACTATAGACTGACTTTTTTTCGAATTTTTCACTGTTAACACGACGAACGGCTATCACATGTGGATCAGTTTTACATGAAAAATTCATTCCGAGTTTTGCCTTGAATAACTCATACCACAAACATGCCTTCATAAATAAGTGTAACACTGCTACATAATACATGTGCGTATTCTAAGTCGGAAGCCTTTCATTCTTTTTTTTGTCGTTTTGTCGTCAATGGTTATACATTAGGGCGTCTTTTCTCTCTCGTTATAATTGTTTCAATTTTTTTCATGTCAAATACTCGTTATAGTTTACTATATAGTATTGGTTATTGAACCCCATACGGTGACCCTTAAATAATTACCTCCACGTCGTTGGCTTGTCCAGTGGTTGTCGTCTGTTTATGTGTTACTTGTTTGTTTTTCGTTCATTTTTTTTTTACATAAATAAGGCCGTTAGTTTTCTCGTTTGAATTGTTTTACATTGTCATATCGGGGCCTTTTATAGCTAACTATGCGATATGGGTTGAAGGCAGTACGGTGACCTATAGTTGTTAATGTGTGTGTCATTTTGGTCTCTTGTGGACAGTTGTCTCATTGGCAATCATACCACATCATCTTTTGTATAGCGTCGTCTAATTGACAATCATATCATATCTGCTAATTTTCATATTAATGATTTATTTATTTATGCATCAATTGAAAGTTATTGATGCTAGTATGTTGGTGAAAGATATTTCGTCGCTTACACCTAATGTGTGTACACGTTCGTGATAAATAAATTCAGAAATCATCAGTAGATGACTTGATGACTGACTAATTGATTGATTGTTTGATTGATTGATTGTTTGATTGATTGATTGATTGATTGATTAATTGGTGTTTGACACCACTTTCGAAACTATCGAGCCATTTCATAACGGTATGTTTTATTTGCTGAGAAAACTACCGAAAAATCCTGGCCAATAAAAACTGGAGTCAAGTGTTTCCGCATGAGGGGTACTCGAACTTCCAATGTCTAGTAATTACAGTAGTTGAACTATTTAAACAATTCGGCCACTGATGCCCTTGATGACAAAATGGAACTCGAGACTTATCAGTTTTTGTTGTAAGTTTAGAGTCATAACTATTCAACTGTTAGTTAAACCGAGATTCAATTTTTATCTAAATCATTAAACGGTATGTTGAATAATGGAAGAAATGGTGTTTTGCAACAGTGCCGTCCATACAATAGACATACACACTGACCAAAAATAAAATTGGTAAGATATACAAAATATGAAATAAAGAAGGGAACACAATCAACAATATGCATGACATAGATCTAAAACCACCCAAAACATGAGTGATTGTCTAATGAGTTTGGAAGACATCATTCACTGAAGAAAAACAAATACAAAACTAATAACATAATCAAAACCAATGTAGAGAACTGTTAATAAAACAATAGAAAATCACTCATATGAAATTCAGTATCGTCAAGCTTTTTGAAGGCAAACCAATCATATAAAAGAGAGGCGGAAGAAACTTTGGGTAATCGCAGGTGCTCTGGAATGGTAAGCAATGGAGCACCAAATGTGACATTGGAAATACTCGCAGATCATGTATATCATGTAATTTTGTGATTAGAAGTGCATACTTAGAATAGATAAGATAATAGTTTTTCACTAGTTCTCACTCTATTTATCCATTTCCTGACCTGTTGATTATTTTATTCAATCAGCGTGTGGTTCGTTTGATCTCAGCTTTTCATTGGTCCAAATTCGGTTATGACGTCAAATAATATTTATTTCCTCTGGTATTTCTATTGTAATGTCATGAAAAATGGCAAGCATGTCTGAAGACACTGAAAGAACACAACTTTTTGCAGATTGTTCGAAAAAAAGGATTTAGATTGTCTGCATATAGTCAAAAATCCTTAGAGAAACAGATTACACCACCAAATCCCGTGCAATACGATATTAATCCACGCTCGCTCGAATTACACTCTAATCAGTGGTAGAACCTATATGTACTTATGTGACTTTGGTTTATATAGCATAGTCATAGATCAGTTGGACATGTTCTTTATAAGTTCAAATATTTCAAGATTTCTTATTCAACCTTGTAAAACTTATAATGTGGTGGGACGACAGAGATAGGAAAACATCTATATATTCAACACGATATTGATGCAAAATGACAATCACTATATACACTGCTACTTTTGCATAGGTACTATTTCTGTACTTGAAATCAGTAGTACTGGAAATTTACCCTTAAATATTTAGTACTTTTTCTTTACTTTAAAATTATTGTAATATTTATGTACCTGTATTTTACAGTACTTGATTTGTACTTAAAATATTGGTACAGAAATAGTATCAACAATGATCACAGTATATCATGTTTGAACACCATAACCATAAGAGATTTGAAACGGACAAACTAAAATGCTGAACGTATAGCGATGTAACCAACAATCTGTAGTACTTAAATTTCAAGTACAAATCAAATACTGTAAAATAAAGGTACCTGAATATTACAATAATTTTAAAGTACCAAAATAGTACTGAATATTAAAAGTTGATTTCCAGTACTACAGATTTTGGTACTGACATAGTACCTATGCAAAAGTAGCTACGTAGCTATTAATTTATTAAAGACAAGAAATGACTTGAAAATTCATCCGGTAATATACTGTTATATGCAAATTGACATTTTTACCAAAATGCACATATCGCAAAATTCACTGCATGATGATTTTTTTTACATCCTAAGATACTTATCTTTCAATTTCTGACGATTGCGAAGTAAAAATTCAATGTAAATTCAATATTTCTGTTTTCTTTTAATATTTTCAAATAAATTAAAGCAATTTTGCTAGAACTATTGAATAAAAATGATAGAATAGGTCAATGAAAAATAACACTTTTCTGTATTTACTTTCCTCGCGAACGATTACCAACAAAACCTCTGAAAATCGGGAATCCATAAATAGCAAATAATGCTATATAAAACCAAATGGAACAAAACAGAAGCGAATGTATATTATGTAACATTTGCATGAGAGATTTGAAACCTTACTTTTTGAAATGATTTCTATCTTGATAAAAAATTCAGTGCGTATGACTTCGGGTACCAATGGACAACTAGCCAAGATACTGACCTTGTTATTAAAAATATATAGTCCTTATAAATTTGAACCTTTGTGGATAGCAGTCTCCTTGGTAATCATACAACATCTCCTTACTTTGATATTGGTGTGTCAAATGATCCTGTCCGTATTTACTTACCTATATAGGGAACACTCGGACCAAACACGTTGTATTCTTACGCATAGAATAATTGAACATGAAATATGTGTCGAGCGAGAAAATCCAGCAAGACATAAACTATAGGGATATTATTATAAGGCCAATTTAGTACAAGGAGCATACTAAACATGCTAAAATATAGGATCAATAACAAACGTTTTAATCGAAGAGTGACGTACAACTAAGTGCTCAAAGGAAGAAAGGTAGTATAAGAATAACTGTCCACCACACAAATCAGAGGAAAAGTAAAGCTTGCTTCACTACTCTAATCAGTCGTATTCAGTGAGTATAAACAAAAATAGAAAAATATGACTAAATTATGAAGAAAGGAACTCATGCGTTATATGAAATATCGAAGTTAAAAAAAAGTCAAAACTCGAATGAGGGAATTTAAAGACGAAGCAAAGAAGCAAACACAGGGGGCATGCCAATCTCACAAATCTAGAGAACCAAACTACACTGGCAAAAAAAGAGTGCCTCATGACCTACAATGACCAAGGAATGAGTCTCTTCCGGTGGTGTTAACATAAAAAGGTACGCATTGTGGTAGACACACTTAGAACAATCGAGAAATATCCCATAAAGGTAATCCCATAATAGCAGTCGCTAGATATTTTGAAAGGATCACTCCACCAGTATTTTGGCTTTTGATTTTGCAATTCAATAAGGATTTTCCGTTTTAGATTTTCAAAGGATTTTTTTTCTTTTGTTGGCCTCACGTTTTATTTTCAACTGATTTGTAGTGCCAATTGAAGATGTTTGGCGTAAAATATTGATTGCTTCTCGAAGAACTTAAGCTAGAATTTTCAATGAAAAACTTTCCTAGAAAAATTAGATTACACCGATATGTAAATAAACACGAATGAAAATTAACAATTTTATTGACATCTTATAAAAAAAAATGTCTTTGTCAATAAATAATTTAATTTTATGTCCTGATTGTTTTTGCGTTTATTTGGACTGTATATTTTTCGTGCACTGTTGTCATTAACCATAAAATTAGGTTCAGTCCACTTTGTATTCTAAACATGTCCTCTACATGTGTGTCGTTTACATTATGACGTGATACACACGATTCTGCGTTAGAGTCAATGTTGGTCTAGTTAAATTGTCCAAGAGCAAACGTCTTTCAGTCGTTTAAGGGTGGATTTGACATACATGTACTTAGATAAAATTAAAAAATTGGAAAGCTATGAGTGAGGTTGTTATGTTTGATATAGGCCTTTTTGTATTTCTTTGTAAACTATTTGAATGTTTGTTTTTGTTGTGATTAAGATGCCTATGATACTTGTACGTTCTGTAATTATTGTTTGAGATATTCTCGTAATCTTGTCTTTCGTTTTTGCTGATGTAGATGGCTTTTGGTGTTGTGCTTTGTCTATATGCATTTTTATGTTTCTTTGTTACATATGACGTGGCTTTCATTAAACATCCCGTCATTGTGTTATTGTACTATGATCATTTTTGTATTTTTTGTCTATAATTTTTGCTAATCTGCTTGGTCCATATTCCATTTTGTGCTTCTTTGTTACATATTGTTTTGGTTTGTTTAATGATTAAGATTAAAACCAGAAAACGCAATGTTGACTCCTGTATATTTGACTTTTTTACCTATTATGTCTGTTTGTTTTGTACACGTATCGTTGTCATTTTAATGGAAGTCTAGGCGACTGTCAAACATGTGAGAGGTCTAGATAACTATAAAACCTGGTTCGATGTACAATCTTCTACATAAGAAAATTTCTGTACCAAATCAGGACTATGGCAGTTGTTATTTGTTTAATGTGTTTAAGCTTTTCATTTTGCCATTTGATTAGGGACTTTCATTCATGTCCAGTGAAGGATGTTTATTCAATATTGTCGACATCGCGATATCTACAATGTTAACACGATATAGTGTCAACATTGTTTACATTGTTTGAACCCTTATATAATGTATACATCGTTGACATCGCGATGTATACAATGTTAAAACGATGTCGTGTTAACATCGTTTACATTGTTTGAACCCTTTTATATTGTTTACATCGTTGACACCGTTAACATTGCGATGTATACAATATAAACCAGATGTCGTGTCAACAACGTTGACATTGTCTGAACTCTTATATATTGTTTACATCGTTGACATCGTTAACATCGCGATGTTTACAATTTTAACACGATGTCGTGTCAACATCGTTTACATTGTTTGATCCCCGTATATATTGTTTACATCGTTGACATCGTTAACATTGCGATGTATACAATGTAAACACGATGTCGTGTCAACATTGTTGACATTTTTTGAACTTTTATCTATTGTTTACATCGTTGACATCGTTAACATCGTGATGTTTACAAGGTTAAAACAATGTCGTGTGAAAATCGTTGACATTGTTTAAACTCTTATATATTGTTTACATCCTTGACATCGTTAACATCGCGATGTACACAATATTAAACCGATATCTAGTCAACTTTGTTAACATTGTTTGAACTCTTATATATATTGTTTACATCGTTGACATCGTTAACATAGCGATGTATACATATAAGAAGATGCGGTATAAGTTCAAATGAGACAACTTTTTATTTAAGTTACATCTTTTATAAGTATACCCCTATAGGTTTGACATTAATACGGAGTTTTGGTTTTTATCGAGTAGCAAGCTATGAAAGGCACAAAAAAACACTAGTGTAAAAGTATTTAAACAGGAAAAATAAAGGTCTAATGTAAAAAAAACATGAAACCAGAAACACGTATGAACAATTCAACAAACGACAACTACTGAACGACAGATTCCTGACTAAGGACAGGTGCAAACAAATGCAGTTAGTTTAACGTTTATATACATACCATAGACTCAATATAAAATATAAACACGATTTTGACACAATATTGTTAGCATTGTTATGTAAACAATTTAAACAGAAAGGTATTTATAAAAAAAGAAGTGGTATGATTGCAAATAAGTAAAATTTCCAGTACATACATACTAACTGGCACATCTTTAGATAACCGTATGGCCTTTAACATTGAGCAAAGTTTATATGGCATAGTTAACAATAAAAGACGCCGACATGAAAAATGGAAAACAATTTTAACTATATAACTAACTGCTTAACCATGTTAACTTATTTTAAAAAAAAAGAAAAAAAATGTATATACAACAACAACAAGATGTTGACACTATATTGTTAACATTACGATGTATACGATGTGAACGATGTAAACAGAAAGGTGTAGACACTATATATACAATATAAACACGATGTTGACACACTATTGTCAACATCGCGATGTATGCGATGTGAACGATGTAAACAGAACGGTATAGACTCTATATATATAATATAAACACGATGTTGACACAATATTGTCAACATCGCGATGTATGCGATGTGAACGATGTAAACAGAAAGGTATGTACTTTATATATATAAATACAATATAAACACGATGTTGACACGATATTGTCAACATCGCAATGTATACGATGTGAACGATGTAAACAGAACGGTATAGACTATATATATATAATATAAACACGATGTTGACACAATATTGTCAACATCGCGATGTATGCGATGTGAACGATGTAAACAGAAAGGTATGGACTGTATATATATAAATCCAATATAAACACGATGTTGACACGATATTGTCAACATCGCGATGTATACGATGTGAACGATGTAAACAGAAAGGTATAGACTATATATACACGATGTTGACACAATATTGTCAACATTGCGATGTATACGATGTGAATGATGTAAACAGAAAGGTATAGACTTTTTATATATATATATATATATACAATATAAACACGATGTTGATACAATATTGTCAACATCACGATGTATACGATGTGAACGATGTAAACATAAAGGTATAGACTCTATATATATAATATAAATACGATGTTGACACAATATTGTCAACATCGCAATGTATACGATGTGAACGATGTAAACAGAAAGGTATAGACTTTATATATATAAATACAATATAAACACTATGTTGACACGATATTGTCAGCATCGTGATGTATACGATGTGAACGATGTAAACAGAAAGGTATAGACTCTATATATACACGTTGATACGTTATTGTCAACATCGCGATGTATACGATGTGACCGATGCGAACAGAAAGGTATAGACTTTATATATATATATACAACATAAACACGATGTTGACACGTTATTGTCAACATCGCGATGCATACGATGTGAACGATGTAAACAGAAAGCTATAGACTCTATATATATACAATATATACAATATAAACTCGATGTCGACACGATATTGTCAACATCCCGATGTATACGATGTGAACGATGTAAACAGAAAGGTATAGAACATATTGATAGGATACAATGTAAACACAATAACGACACTATAAAGTTGACATTGCGATGTTGACAATATCGACAAAACATCGTGCACTGGACATAGTTCGGGACTTTCCGTCTTGAATTTTCCTCGGAGTTCAGTAATTTTGGGATTTAACTTGTTACCACTGCTGGTGGACATTTCGTCACCAAGAGTATCACCAGCCCAGTAGTCTGCACTTCGGTGTCGACATGGATATATGAATTATATGGTCGTTTTTATAAATTTCCTGTGTACAAAACTATGAATTTTTGGAAACACTAAGGGTTTTTCTTTGATCTGAGCGTCACTGATGAGTCATATGTAGACGAAACGCGCATTGCGTATTAAATTATAATTCTTGTACCTTTGATTACTATTTACCAAGTCAGGAATACGACAGGCTTTTATCAAATAGTCAGTTTCTATGTATTAAGGCGTTTGATCTTGTTGCAGGTCTGTGTTTCTGTTGATCCGTTGTTTTCCTCTTCTATTTGGTACTTTCCCCTCGGTTTTAATTTGTAGCCCTGATTTGTTTTCGCCATATCTATTTGTGAATTTTGAACAGATGTGTCCTACTATTGCCTATATTATTCAACTAACTTTAAGTTAGTTATTTTTAATACAATTCAAAACCCAAATACACTGTAAGAGAGGATGATGTTGATTTTACCAAAACAATGCACTACAGTCATATAAATAAACCAAACTTAAATAGCAGGTCGTTTATTTCTGTATTTCTATTTTTCATTTTAAATTCATGGTGATACATTAACATCATACATCACTACCAAATAGCTGCAAGTTCAAAACAGCTTGCAACAGTTTGCTTTTCCGTATATGTGTTTTATATAAGTATGCCTGTTTAGATCAAAGTAAAACGGACCCATATGCCTTAAACACATGGTCTTCTGTAAACGTTAGTACTGTCTGATATATAGCTATGCTATGTAACTGATTGTATTCCATTCAGCATAATACAATTTAGCAAATACTTTTGTACTTGATATATATACCAAACAGAAACAGCTTCAACTTTAAAAATAGCAAAATAATTAAACAAAGAAACAAATACAAGGTTCAGATTTAAATAACAGATATAAACCTGAATATTGGAAGCTTGTCCATAACTGTATTGAAATTCAAAACTTATATCAACTAATGCAAAAAAATCAAAGTTAGATCAAAGAATATTTGAAATAAAAACATGACAAACAAATAAGATTTTCGAAAAAAAATACCATAGCAATCATGTGATTAAAATACGACTTTGCTTGTTATATAAACTAATTTTACATCACACTACTTCCAAATAAAATATTAACATCAACAATTGCTTATGAACAATTTAAAGCAAGCTTCATGTTTCTTAAACGGCACCTTGTAAATTAATATTGTATGATAGTGGCCAAATACTTAGACACAATCCACAAAAGCCGACGTTTTTATACGCCCCTTGGTATCTCTTCTGTCTTTCTAATGCAATTACAGGGGGAAATGTGATTAGACTATAATATGGAGAGAAATTAGTAAAATTTTCTTTAATAAAAATCAATTTACTGAAATTATTGTTTTTACTTCCCGCACTGAATATCTTATCAACCTAAGCGAAAAGAAAAGTAATGTTACATATTCTGTGTATGAACAAAGGTGAACTATACACACATGAGGCATCAATACTAAAATGTTATCAGTGTTTCAGTTCAAATTGTTTGCTTTCAACCGTTATGTCATTATTTTGCAGCATCTCAAAATCTACATTATTAAACAACCGTTTTGGAGAGTATTTATCTTGGTTTGCAAACTTGCAGATTCTTTCGAAATTTTCTGTCTTGATTCAATTTTTTTCCGTTCCAGACAGGCTTTTTGATTCTGATACTCTCGTCTTCTTTTGTGTAGCTGCTTCAATTCAAAATCATATTCTTGAATTTCGTTCCTAGTTTTACACTCTAGGTCTCTCCTCTGCTGTTCTAGCGTACGACATTGGTTTGTTACACGGTCTAAATCAGCCTTGATTTCAATTGCCTCCTTCTTCTTCTTTGTCAATTGTGAATCAATCTTTGCCATATCGTTTTCATTTTGTTCTTGTAGACGATTCCTTATTGTCTCATTGCTCTTAATTTTGCTTTGAGTTTTATCAATAAGATTCTTGATCTCGTTCTCCTTAGAATTATATCCTTCATATATTTCATCATAAATAGGTTGATTTGACATTGAAACTCCGGAGTCATGGCTATCGACCGAAATGCTGTCGCCTCCATACACGTCGAAATCGTCACCAAATCCTTCCTCGTCTTCGTCTTTGATATATAATTGCTGAGGATCGCCTGTTTCAATCAAAGCGTCATAAGCCTTTCTAGCTTGGCATGCTTCGTTGATAATTTTATTGGTAAAATGATGACCGTTGTTATCTTTTACTATATCTTCAATCACTTTCAATAATTCAGTGACCATTTGACTCTTAGCTTGTCCAGTTGTCGTGTTGTCCATTGCAAAATAACGATCTTTGCATTTTTGTATAAAATCAGTCAAAGGTGACCCTGTTTCCTCGATAAAAGATTTGATGCTTTTTCCTGCTCTCTTCAACTCATCTGATCTCGTAAAAACTATCAAAGAATACTTCCCCATTGACGTGCCAAAAGTTTCGAACAATTGTTCTAAAGCATCGGTTTCCTCTGCTGTTAACCTTGTTATCTGAAGCACGATCATAAACACATGTGGGCCAGGTAAGGACATATCGGCGCAGCGAATAATTTCATTTTTGACGACGTCTTGCGATAAGGTTGTGTCAAACAAACCGGGTGTATCAATTATCACAAAATTTCTGCCATTGGATCTGACGTCAAATTTTTCACATTTTTTAGTTACGGACTTTCCACTTATATCTGATTTAAACAATTGTTCTCCTACAATGGAATTTCCAGTAGCGCTCTTTCCTGATCCTGTTTTCCCCAGCAAAATGATTCTAATTTCATCTTCGTTTTCTATATAAAAAAAATCATTATTTATACTGAACGCAGACGACAATTTCATTATTTTGTTTTATTGGTATTAGAATTGTACAAGATTCATACGTTTTTATGGTGTTTTTTAACGAACATTTAGGATATTTTGTGTCATAGCGTCTAGTGTCCATCAAACATCATTCAGTGTAAAGTAAGTATGTATTACCTCGGT
The DNA here is from genome assembly GCF_965363235.1 of Mytilus galloprovincialis. NCBI lineage: Eukaryota > Metazoa > Mollusca > Bivalvia > Mytilida > Mytilidae > Mytilus > Mytilus galloprovincialis. The sequence goes on along the minus strand of NC_134848.1, from coordinate 16,614,607 downwards.
CACCATTGCACAATCATAACAGCGGAGTTCAGACTATTAATAGAAAAATAAAACATCATGTAAAAGAGGGACGGACGAAAGATACCAAAGGGACAGTCAAGCTCATAAATCGAAAATAAACTGACAACGCCATGGCTAAAAATGAAAAAGACAAACTGACAAACAATAGTACACATGACACAACATAGAAAACTAAAGAATAAACAAAACGAAATCCACCAAAAACTAGAGGTGATCTCAGGTGCTCCGAAAGGGTAAGCAGGATAAGGCATGGAAGTTTATATATGTGTTTAGGTCAAAGGCATTTTTTGTTAAACTATTGGCGAACATGCTAATTAAAATTTGTTTCTTTGTATTATTTTCGTTTTTATCGATTAGTCAAATCATTACTTTTGCAAATTGTGACAAGGATAGTGAGTAGTTTCATTGGCACTCTTACCACATCTTCTTATATCTAATTACTTGGTCTTTCATACGAGTTCTTCAATAATGCTTATTCGAATCTAAATTAAAAGTGTAAAATATCCAGAAAACAAATAAAGAAAATATTTACCAGCATTATAAATTTGATCTTCTTTCTTGAATGATAAGTATCTATTAGTAGTGTCTGTAGGAAAAAGTTGGAATTTCTTAAGAAATCTATTAAACTCATTTCAAATAAGATGAGCAGTTCCAATATATCTGCACCAGATGATCATTTTGACTATTATCGTAGAATCGAAGACATTCTAGATTCAGAATTTAAACACAAACGTCAAAGAGCATTTAAAATTTAAACGGATAAAAGTGATATAAATCTGAAAGATTCCTTGAACAAGTAATGCGAATAGATATACGAACTGCAATGAACTGAAAATTTCAGAGAGGCAATACAAGGCAGGTAAATTCAGAATCAAATTAAACTTATATATATATAGGGATTTGCGTAATGAGAATTAATATAAGGATATATATTTTACTTGAATTTTGATTTGAACTAACTGTTGAGAATGCATGTACTCTGAAATCGGTACTTAGTGTCCTGTATATGCTTATTTGTGGTATAACCCTGTTATTCAACCCCTTTTCAACTGGTAATACAGAATGTTCAAATCTTGAGATAAGAGACTGCTGCCAAAAATGAGAAAAGAGTCTGCACGTCCTCATAAATGTCGTGCCTTTATAAATGTGATGTCAATCGGTGGTTGATCTCTGACATAATTAGTTAAATTTTGTAAATAGCTCAACACAACCAAATACTTTCTCTGATATTTTGCCTCATATATGAATTGCTTATTCAGAGTTGTCTACAGATTCCAAAATTGCATTTATCTATCTCAATGTCATAGGTTATTCAGTAACCTATAGCTGTTCACGTAGGCTTCTTTTCTAAATGATTAATTCTGTTAGAAGTCTCTATGTAAAAAACATCAAAACGTTGTGAGATAAGTTGCATTGGCCAGACAGGCCTGTAATGCATGTATCATCCACCATCTGAATCCAGCTAAGTAAACTTGATAAAATCCGATATCTGCTTGTAAGCACCTATGATGTAAACAACGATATTACATAAAAAGAATAAAGGGTTAAACAAAACAAACCACAATCACAAAAAAGTCGCATATAAAGATATTTAGTAACATACCGATTGTCTCATCATTTTTCCTTGATGGTTTCGGTGGAAGTGCCGGGCCGACATCTACAAATAGAAACTTGTTTGTATCTTCAAATGTAGCTTCGGTTTGTACTGATCAAGTTAAGCACCTTTTTTGTTTTGTATATGTTATTTGTATTATTAGTCGCTGTCTAATGTAATTTTTGCGTTTCAAATTTCATAAACGAATTAGTTTATCAAAAATTTGAATTTTTTATATAGATTAGACTATTGGTTTTCTTGTTTGAATTGTTTATAGATCGCTGTTTGGTGTGAGCCAAGGCACCGTGATGAGAACCTTTATTTGACTTATACATTTGTTATAATGGTTTAGTTTTATAAATTGTGAATTTGAGTTGTCTCATTTGCACTCATATATCATTTTTTTGGTCTACTGACATAGATTATTAGAATTTATAAACCATGACCTCTGCTTGGAATTTAGCAAATATGTCGGCTAATAAACAAGTGATTATGCCAGATGACCATGTTATTTACTTTCGCAGGTGGAAATCAATGTTTCATAAAAAATATTTCCATTTTTCGATAAGAATCATTTAAACCAGAAACAACCTAAGACGTAAAACAGCTTGTATTGAGGATAAATAAATTGTGATTGAAAAGGCATTGTTTAAACGAGAAATTGCAGTTCAAATTTTACTTGGGCATAGTTAATTGAAACGTGATACAATACATACAGTGTGACGATTCTCAATTCGTGAAAAAAGGTATAAATTTTTGAAATTCTATACAAGTGAAGGATTCAACTCAGACATTAATAAAAAAAAGTATGATATTGTAATCTATGATATACTTATCAAATTGCAATAGGGACTATTTTTTGTTAGTTCTCTATAACCTTCAGATTTGTACATACCATCACAGTATTTATCTTTTCGAATAGGCCTAGGTGGTGCTAGTGGCAGATCTATAAGCTCTAAAAATAAAAAGAAGTATCGTTTATATTGTGTGTGTTTCATTTACTTACAAAAATGTTCCAGATACCTACAAATTTATGTCTTTTAACCACCAACCCAATTGACGATGTTCGTGCTTACAGAAATATTTTTGGCAAATTGATTCATTTTTGACTATTTATTTTTTTGCGACATAGTGAAATATATTATAACTGGAGTATTTTGTCCTACCAAATGTTTTTTTTTTAACTTTTACGGTTGTCCTATAATAATGTAACTACACATATATATTTCAAAAATGCTGTTGGTTCTTTTTATTAAGCCTTCATATTACTAAAAAATTGTAGATTTTTAAATAGTTTGGCCATGCTCATCAGCTCATAGGCATTTATTGTTAAATTGGACAAGTAGGGCATACTTATTGGTTATTTCATTGACCTTTGCTAAAAGCATACAAGGTAATAAGTCAATAAAGAAATACATTAAACCATAATACATCTCGTTAAAATGTTTCCCAACACCTTCACTAAAATTTATTTGGCTCGTTTAATTTTCATAAAATTTTGAAAAAGTATTTACTTTGACCCTTAAACAGAAATATAAAAATTTCAAAAAAATTGAACCAACCGTTTTATCAGGAATATTACACTGGTTATATAGCAGTTTGACACAAATTTATTATGATCATTGCGAAGCTTAATATTTTCTTAACAAAACAACGTAATTAATACGATTAGCTAATTTTACAGAGTTATCTCCCTATAGTGTTAGGTACCACCTTAAACATGCTACTAAATTTATAATATTTTAGATACCTTGATCAAGTCCTGCAGTCGGGAAACTTAAATTACGATTAAGTTTTCTTGGTGGTATAACTGGAACAACTGGTGCACTTTCTAAAATTATGAAAAGGTAATAACTATTCTAATATGACGACCTATTATCGTCAACCAGTATAATCACATAGTGGGAGATATTATGGACATAATTGTGCAAATCGTGATACAAGCATAAAATTTGGTATAAAGGTTAACTAAATGATACTTATAAAAAATCCGCTGCTTGCCAGAAAAAAAAATCATTTTTTCAAGATGGCTACCACACATTTTGAAAATGGCGTCATAACAAATTAGCCATTATTTGTTAATCCTTTGAAAGGTGTGTTTTATGTAAAATCCATTATTAGATTTGATAAAAAGCAAATGACAGTTCATAAATAACCACTAGACAATACATTAATGAAACTTTAGGTGACTTCCGGTTTCAAAATGTCGGCAAAAGAGTAAAAAATATCGATTTTTTTTACTTTCAAGCAATTTTACAAGGGATTTTAATCCTTGAAAGATGTGTAATGTATAATCTAATGTAAGTTATGATAAAACGTTAAAAACAGCTCCTTAGTACGACAAAACAACACTTAAATGAAGAAAAATAGTGGTTTCCGGTTCCTAATAAGGGGCAAATACGTAGAAAATATTTTAATAATTTTCATCAACTTAACAAATAATAACACAAGCATGAAATGCAAGCATGAAATTTGGAATAAAGGTGGACTAAATGATAAATAAAAGAAATCAGGTGCTGGCCATCAAATATTTCCATTTTTTCAAGATGGCCACCGATCATTTTGCAAATGGCGTCATATCTAGTTGAAATCCTTGAAAGTTGTGTTATAGGTATAATCCAATGTAAGTTTTTATTAAGCGTTAATAACAGTTCCTAAAGTACGAAAAAACAACACATAAATGACAAAAAAGAGTGATTTCCGGTTTCAAAATGGCGGCAAAATTTTTGAAAATGTATTTTTTTTTATAATTTTCATCAACTTAATAAGTGATATCACATTCTTTGTTAAGATTAAATGCCTAATTTTGATAGAAAGACAGGTTCGTTATCTTATAATTATCTGACAGTAGCCAATAACAAAACTCGTACAAGGAAGGACAGAACGGTAGCATTTACAGTCACCAACACAACTGGATTTTTCGCCTCCTCATTTCAAAAGTTCCCGACAGGAGCATGCAACTTTAACGGCAGCCGAAGAAGTCCTTTTTGGTTCCCAACTGTCATCGATTTTTTTCTTTCATCCAACCCCAGTGTTCATGAATTGGTACATAAATCAGGCTGAGCCCAAACTTATCCTCCTTGATACACTACTCTTTAGATGTGCTCCGGAAAAAAAACTCTTGTAGGCGGAACTACATCACAATGCCGCTGCTACCTGGGTAAACATTTACATCGTGCCTCGTTAACAGCAAGTAGTGATGTTGTTCTGTCAGATATGATGCAAACAAATGCTTTATTTATGTCCATATATGTGTCCTTATACTTCAGCAAAGAAATAAGTACGTCCCTTACATGTTGAAATACTTCCCATGTCATCCATTCCTTTAGTGTCACATCCACTGAATGAATGAAAGGAAGATTAGCTATACGAGGACCAAACGCATTTGATATATCACGTACAGGAAGCCATCAAAAGTCTTCATTCCTGCCAAAACCTTTTCACAGTTTGTTCCACCACATTTTTGGAGTGCTGCAATTCTTAATACTACTACATCTGTGTCGGTGCTACCTTAAATAACCGTCTTACAACAATTTTCATAATCAGGGACAAACATTCGTATATCTGCTTCTCTATGCTTACAAGGGGTAGCTGGAAAGTATCCTTATTAGTCTATATAGAAGCATTTCTGTCGGCAAAAATTTCGTTTCGTTGTCATCTTCATAGAGAAAACTACTCCAGAACCCAACTTTTGTCTTTTTAGTAAATCTAACACAATGTCTACTCTTGAATACTTATCGATGAAAGATTTTATTTAAGATCGTATGACACAAGTGCAAAATCATCCAATATTGTTGCCCTACAAGGTGGCCTGGAATTAACCATTGCTGCCCCATCACCGGTAAATGCGTCAGAATTTGGATCTGCAAATTGCAAAATGTTTCAAGTGTATCCATTTGCACCGATTTCATACCACTGTTTAAAATGACATCCGAAGACAAAAACGGAGGAGCAGTTTGTCTTTATGGATTAAGAAATATTCCAAATCAGTTTGTCCACTGCGACAAGAAATAAAAGTCTAGAAAAGATATCTACAAAACGTTTACAGTTTTATTTTACCGACATAATAGGAAGTTGTTCTTTTTGATCTGGTAATAAGAAACCGGTTCTCCTTCGTTTTGTATTTGCTTTAAACGATCTTCAAATTATTTGCCTTTGATCTTTTTAGAGAAATCCTTTGTGTTCATTAAGTCGTTCATCTATTATAGAATGCCTCAAACCACTAGATCTTGCAAATTCATCTGATAGTCTACTGACTTCTGGTCCAGCTACCATCAATACGTCTAAATCGGTTAAACCTATGACAACACATCGCCCTTTACAATTGTATGATTTTGAGTTTTTTGTCTGATCAATTGTGTTATAAGAAAAATATTTGCTGTTCTTACGTACATTTAAATTATCATTTTCAAAATCAATTGCCACCTGTGGGTGACGTAAGAGAAGGGAAGCCATATCTTGAAAAAGGTCGGTAGCGATCGAGAATATGTTACACGATCAAGACCTAAATGAATACGGTATCATGCTTTATATGGACTGTTTGTACAAAATCTGACTCATGAAATGAGCATACTACCAAATTCACAAGAAGTTTTTATTTTATAATTGAACGCCAGGAATTGAACTGTGGTAGAGATGACTATATTTTCTTACACCAGTCTATCAAATCATTGAACGTCACAGAGTCATGACATGATTATAATTTCTGTGTTTAGCTTTCTTAAGCCGATATATACAATTCAAGCTAAAACACATAGAGTTATCTGATGCACGTGTCTAGTCCTAGGTACATTTGAACATACATACAAGAATATGCCGTTCTAGGTGTTGCAATAATGGTTTTAGTGAGGACATATGTCTATCTACTTTCACGTAATATATCACCCAGAATTTTATAACAAGTCATTTCAATGTGAAATCCACCTCAAATGACGATAAACTTATCTTCTTTGTACAAAGCAGGCGATTCCCACTGATTATCCATTACCAAAGTGGCTGATCTGCCGTTACTATTGATGTTTTTCTCGTATTAACCACATTTTCCGTGTTATCCATCAAATGCCTTATCATTGCAACTGAATGGGCTTGTTTTTAAACAGTGGCATCATAGATTTTACACTAACTTGCTTTTCAAAGTAATGAGATGAACTACGGTTTGCCCTGGTAGTGCAAACAAATGACTCATTATGTCTATGCGCAAAATGATTAAATCGTGTCATAGAATGTTATTAAACCAAATCAGAATATCATTGAAAATCCCAAATCACTTATTTTATAGTAAATAGTTAAAATATTTTTTAATGAATTTTGTTACATTTTTCGCGCATGCGCAAACCCTGTATATGTTAAATACTCATGTCTGGTGAATTATTTACATGCAAGGAAGGTAGCTACCAAACCTGACAGCTGTTTTTCACTAAAAGAAGGTAAACGAAATGTTTTCCAGAAAAAATCAGTATTTTCAAACTGAAAAAAAACAGTCATTTTAGAAAACGGCGGTGGCCATCTTGAAAAAATGATTTTTTTTAATGGCCAGCAATTGTTTCTTTAAAAGTACATAATAATGATGCTTTGTGGTAATTTTCATGCTTGTATCATCATTTGCACAATTCCCTCGATTTTGCCTGCTAATATCTTCCACTAACAATCTATCTACCTTTTGCGCAAAAGCAAACGCAGTAATACACAAAAACGGCTGTTCCGCGTTACGACCAACTTATTTATACAGCCAGATATTCTCAATTTCCGACATCAAAACTCCCAGTTTACGCAGGCCATTCAATACAATATATTTATCTCTATTCTACAGCAAAATAAACAAATCAGTCCATATCATATCATTTTTCATGGTAAAACTTCATAGAACGAAAATTCCGCAAAATGATATTATTGTCTGGGCATGGCAACAAAACAAGGTGACGTCACAAGTATAACAAAAATAAATGTAAACAAAAAATGCAAATGTAAATACCGGGCGTTTTAAAGCTTCTTGTACGCCTCAGAACGAAAAAAATACATTGGAAGAAAATATATTTATGTAAGTGAAAAATGCGATTGAAAAAAATAATCATTGAATTATATAATTTTACTTATATTATAAACAATGAGACAACAACACACCAAAGAGCAGATAACAGCCGAATGCAACCAATAGGTTTTCAAATCAGCGAGAAAATCCCGCATTTGCAGTTGTGCCTTAGCTGGTCCCTTAATATTCAGAAATGATTACTAGTTCAGTGAAAAGGTACGTCATACTTAACTATAAAGCTATATTTAGTTAATCTGGCTATACACCCGTATGACTTATTCACTGTGCAATATCACAATTGCAAATAATCAACAATTATTGATAATTTAGACATGTGTTTTCCGTATTAGTAAGTTTGACTCTTTGACGTTTGTTGCATATTCGTTTTTTTTTAGATCTGTATGCCACTTTTCAAAATCAAATCTAGCACAAATATCAATTCAAAATCATTTGACACTTTTCCCAAAGAAAACTAACTAAAACTGGAAGGCGATGCATCAACCCGTAATATTCATGATTTAGCTGTAGATTATCGAAATGTTTCCGAATTGGCTTTTTTTTTTTAAGATATTACGTTTAACTGTATTATTCATAATTTCCATATGGAAATTCTTACTGCCATAAAGTTGCTTATCATTTTAGTAAAGTAGGAAAATTACCAAGAAAAAATCAAAACAGAAAGTCACGTCTCAAATGGCTTAGTTATAAGCTAAAATATATATCAAACGAATTGGGAAAAAAAACTTCCATATTCCTGACACTGTACATGTATTTTCTTATGATAGTGGCATTGAATTCATTCATATACGACAACAATGTGTAAACAAAAGAAACGGACATAAAAGGTAAAAATGTCGAAAATGGAATACAGCAGTCCATAGTATGTTGTAATCTAAATCACTTTGACAATAAACAATATTGAAAAAAAGAAAAATATAAACTGTATAATCAGTTGAATAGGGTGGAATAATAGGGTTATAATATCTTCTTTGTTGAACCTCAACGATTTTTAAATATAAATTCATACCTTTCAGATCGACGTTGAAGTACTCACACTTGTCATGAGACGTTTGACTGCAGCTTGGGTTACCTGCATGTACATTGAAACGTTTAATTTATGGATTATTACACTTGTTTTTTCATTCATTCTCTTGTAGGGAGTTGTCAATCATAGGTACTTTTTATATTACAAAAACCTTCAACTATATCACAAGCACTATGTATGAAAAACAAAATCAGAATGTTATCTGTGTTTGAATCAATATACACAGCAGCCAACAGTGTGATCCTTGTTTCAAACAAATTATTTCTAAACCCGTTAAACGTGTTTTTTTTAGCATTTATTCAAGTTATTGTACATGTATTTTGAAAAATCGATAATCGAAATTAGAGGGAATGGAATTTTGAATATTAATGATCAGATCACATAAATTCATACAGATCATTCAATATCGATGTTCACATATGAGCGAAGATATGTATGTCATCATCGCAATTAAAAGTGTACGGTTTGTTTTTCAGTGTTAGCAGACTGAACGAAAACATCTATCTTTTTCAATTACCTGTAGTACTTTTGTGGGAAATAAGATAACTTCCAGATTTGTGTAGCGCACTTTTATGTTGCAGATATATTCAAAAAGTCAACCGTATATAATTAAGGATCATCATGGGGATGTACACGTAATCACAGAATCAAAAAACCCCATGAGACGGCTCTTAATTTCAACCCTTTTCACATAAGATCATGGCAGTATACTTCTTTTTCTCAATCCTGATAAAAACACAAGACATATTCATTATATATATCTTTAATTTAATGCATTGTTCACCTTGTATATTGTATGCCTTTACGTATGAAGCAGGAAAAAGACCTTCTTCTTTTCCAAGTCTCCCTTCCATGTACCCATCATGGTGTTCCCTCACAAGGGTAATTATATCTCCAGTCCGAATAGTTAAATCTCCAGGTCTCTTTTTATCAAAATCGCGTATTGCTTCCACATAATTATCTACAAACAAAAAAAATCCTTATTGTAAATAGTACCATAAGTATTAAAAGGACAAGGTTCACTAATAGCACAAAATGGCCTAAAATATCAACTTTATCACAAAACACCAAAGAGGTCTCAATTTGGTTCGTAAATGGGTCTATTTCAAAAGTATAAATGCTAAATATATCAGTTCTTTTCATAAGAGTACAAGATATTCGCCAAAAGTAAGCCCATTTTGGACATTTTGTCAAAACATGATGATTTTGTGCATTTTCAGACCTAAAAGCTTTTGAAACAAATTGGCCGCCACTTACGATCCAAAATGTGTTGTAACCAAAAGATTCCAATTTTGATATAGATTTCCTCAATATAAAAACTTTTTGGATCGTAGATGGAGGCCAAGGTTAATTATGCCAAAAACAATTGAAATTATGGACAAAAAGTACAAAAATTGACCTTTTAATATAAATTATGCTCATTTAAGGGGTCATTGCTCCATAAATAGTAAAGGAAATTTCCAGAAAAAATGTTTTTGTCTTAGTAGTATTTCTATGTAAAATTTGTAATTTTTTGGCCCAATTTAAATAACATAAAAAATTCAGGGCCAATTTTAACCCTTCGTGAACCTTCTCCTTTGAGTGTAAGGATATGTTTTAATTATAGTCCTCTTTTCCTTGGATGAGACTCATTACAGGGTTTGTAAATATTTAAGCAACACGACGGATGACACATGTGTATCAGGATATGTTTCCCTTTCGGTCATTATTTTCGTTTTATATCATGGCATTGTTAATATCTTTTAGACTTACAGTTTTGAATATTCTTTTTCTATCTTTTGGTTTATTATTTTGATGTACGAACGATATACGCTATATAAAATAATAGGTAAAGCAAATATGTGTATTAATGTCCCATTTACAATGATATATGACAAAGAATGGTGGCTTGATCTCTGTTTATAAATTTAAAAAAATGAAAATGCTTTTTTTTTGTATAAAGACTTTCATGTTCTATAGTCCTGTCTTCTTGCTTTTTTTATTCAAAGAATACCTATCAATTCTACGTTGACATAATTGGAAATGCGATTCGATGCCTGATTGCTGTTATCGATATCTGAAAAAGTTTATAAAAAAATGTTGATATTAATATTTCATAGCAGGGAAACCACAAAACATACATACATACTTTAGGTTATTCTCGACAGAAAAAAGAACACAAAAATGTGTAATAATAAAATTATTGCTTGTGATTAGGGAAATGTAGAAATGGTGTCTAAATTTAAATCAATTTGAATTACATAATACAATTCATATGGTTAGCACATGCTTAACATACTATTCTTCATATTTTCATACAGAACATGCACTTAGAATAATTTATAAAGACAGCTATATAATTAAACAATCTGATATATAACGAATAATATTTGTTTAGTTTTATAGCTCTTTAACTGTTTCATATCTTATACATCCTTGACCTTTAAATGTTCGACCTTGAGCGTTCCTGGTGAAGGTTATTCTAAAACTCTGTAGATACATAATATTTGAATCGAAATTATTTCATTTGTTTTGATAAAATTGAGAAAGGAAATGGGGAATGTGTCAAAGCGACAAAAATCCGACCATAGAGCAGACAACAGCCGAAGGCCACCAATGGGTCTTCAATGTAACGAGAATTCCCGCACTCGTAGGTGTCCTTCAGCTGGCCCCTAAAAAATATGTATACTAGTACAGTGATAATAGACATCATACTTAACTCCGAATTATACACAAGAAACTAAATTAAAAATCACACAAGACTAACAAAGGTCAGAGGCTCCTGACTTGGGACAGGCGCAAAATTGCGGCGGGGTTAAACATGTTTATGAGATCTCAACCCTCCCCCTATACCTCTAGCCAATGTAGAAAAGTAAGCACATGACAAAGATAGTTTACACCTATTTTAGACTCTTCTGTACATCAGCATGTATATGCTCAATTTGACATACACGTTGACAATTGAAGTGATACCATAATATTGTTCCTACATAAATCTGATTTGATTACCCAAACTCATATAACTGGTTACCGTTTGAAGATGAGAGTGTCGACGGGTATATCTAGTGTAGTTATATTGGTTACCTAAAATGGTATTATTTAAACTGATTCGATACGACGTATTCTGGTTGGCTTTGGGTTTTTTTATTAAAAATTAGCTGTCATAGGTTTTACAAAACGATTTCCAATTAAGGCATGAATATAATGATTCCTAATTTCTGTTCCGTGTCAAATTATAGGTTTACGTCTCATTTTGTTCATTGATATTACAGCTCTTCAAAACAATATATGATATTGTCATTTAACATTATAAATTATAAAGACACATTTATTGTCGAAATGAGTATCTGCCGGTTTCGAAATCTTACAATCACATTAATATTTTACGATTCCTTAAGTTATATAAGATTTTTATTGATAAATTTCATGAATTGAAAAATAACTAATTGCTAAAACAAATGTGATAATTTAAAAAAAAATCGAGAAAGCGTTGAACGTTTAGGGTGTGATATACTGTGGATTCATTTATTTTCGTGGGTATCGATTTTCGTGGATTGAGGAAAACTGGCATTTTCGTGGATATTTTATTTCGTGGTTCAACAACCTCTGCAAACAAAGCCTAGTATAAATTTGTATTTCGTGGAACATTTAAATTCTTAGTTCACCTGTACCCACGAGACCCACGAAAATTGATATCAAACGGATAATTATGAATCCACGGTTATGTATGTTACCATCGTGTTTGGTTGTTCCTGTGTTCGGCTTTCCAGACGTTGTACTATAAAGAGAGACGGATCGTTTCATTTTGTAGTCTTTAGTCGTAGATTTTTCTGAACAAACAGGTAACTCAGGTGGCGGTTCAATTTTCTTTTTTCTCTCTGCTACAACTGTAAGAAATAGGAATGAAACCTCAAAACTCATCAGATTTTCTGTGAGCTTGACTCACTAATCATATCTCAGCATATATCATCAAAGTATAATTAAGACAGTCACAAGTTTTTTAACACAGGACGTAGATCATCAACGAAACTATAGGAACATCATTGATTGTATATTTCGTGTATATGCGTACTGATTGAATTAGACTAGTGTGACATGTTAAGCAGGGTCAGCTGATCAGTCCCTAGCATCTGATATAACCCAGGTATCATACGATTTTGTGCTGTTCAGTCTTTAGTTGTTGATACTGCGTTTTGTACACTTTGTTTTTGTTTGTTTTTTGTCATTACATTGTCAGTTTGTTTTCCAGTGATCAGTTAGAATCTTCCCTTTAATAGTATCGCTGATTTATCTTTTGCAACACTTCTTTTAATTAAATGAAGATTGTAATAATGTAATTAAAACATGATTTCGAACTGAAATCGATTTTATTAACATTATCCCGAATATTTATAAAGTATGCACTTTCACCCTTCAGGAGCACCTGAGATCACCTCTAGTTTTTGGCGGGGTTCGTGTTGCTTATTCTTTAGTTTTCTATGTTGTGTCATGTGTACTATTGTTTGTGTGTTTGTCTTTTTCATTTTTAGCCAAGGCGTTGTCAGTTTATTTTCGATTTATCAGTCAGTTTTACTGTCCCTCTGGTATCTTTCGTCCCTCCTTTTAAATACATTTATTCAATGAAGGCTATCATCACAATCATACCTCCGTCAGCAAACTTTTCACCACAGTGTGTACAATTGTCTAGAACTTGACTTAGATTTCCGCATGATTTACAGACCTTTTTTGGGGAAAGTGACATATTCTGAAATAAAAACTCATGTTCTCAGTGGTTGAATGATAAATATAACAAAAAGAGGATATTGATTAGCTATGTATAAATTAAAAGAAAACTGATTAAATATTTTACAATGAAACATGACTTAATACGGACTCATGACCGTTGTCAATTCGGGGATTTTTATAGGTGACTTTGCGGTATGGACATTGCTCATAGTTGTAGGCCGTACGGCGACCTGTAAGTGTTAATTGATGTGTTAGTTTGGTCTCTTGCGTAGAGTTGTTTCAATGGCAACCATACCACATTGTCTCTTAAATATCAAACCGCATTTGTTGTATTCCTATTACTGTAAAATTATTATAAGTCTGTCATGGCTTCGTGGATGATTTTACTATACAAATAAAACAATAATTTATTAATAAATAAAAATGTGTTTTTGTGAAATAATTAGTTATTATAAAGGAATCATATGCGACGTCGAAATGTAATCATTGTCAAATATTGTGAAAATGTCAAATATTATGAAAACAATTTTTTATAATTTGAAAACAATCTTTAACATGTTTAAGATATTAAATGTCTACCACCTTATACAATTCATTATGCGGTATCTAGAGTTAAAGTTAATTATATTGAATTATACAATGAAGCGTCAAATTTAAAGGTTAACAGGTTATCTTTTTTACTACGTCATATTGAGTTCTACATAAAACTATATACCTTGCCCTCATTATATTATTACTATTAATTGTTGCACTAATGATCAGTACTGACATGTTTTAACAAACTTTACTAAAATTGTCCGTTTATAAATTTAGAAATTATTAAGAAACTAAGGTTTCAACTCCCTCAGGCAAAGTTGGCTTAAAATGAATTTGGCTTTTTATTTTAGGTATTTTTTTACATTTAGCTCTTCAACGGTTTCGGTACTTATACATCTTCGGATTTCAAATGTTTGGCTATGAGCGTTCCTGATGAAGGTTAATCCAGAAAAGCGCTTCGGACGCAAGAAATAATTAAACGTGTTGTTTTCAATTTTGTAAAGCCCTTTTACATATCAAATTACACCAGGAACCAAATGACGAGTATGTCAACACAAAAGGGTGAACGAGCGGCCTTAAAAGATAATTAAAGCAAACACTATATCGTAAGTAAGTTATAGAAAAAACAATATTAACAGCAATCTCCGTACCGCGCTCGTTTCCTTTCCAAATACATTATCATATTAAGTGTAGTGATACGAAGTAAGTACGGAACGGATGTGAGCTCTGCGCCGGGGACTGTGTTAAACATTGTGCTTAAAAAAAAAGAAATTAAAATGACAGAAAACATCTAGCATCAACTTCTCCAGCACAGTCTTCTGAATGTAGCTAGAATCAAAAGGATGTGTTGGGGTTAAACATTACTTCATAACATACCTGTTTCTATTCTGACATGTGTTGAAATATGTATATCGTTCCTTCAACAGAATGTTCAAAGTTTCCTTTAATGAACATTGATTAGTTAGCTAGAAAACGTCTTAAGATATTTATATCGTCCAATGAAAAATATCAGTAAGTTAATAGGCAGTGATCTGTGGAAATGAATGAATTTCAGATTGATCACGAATATTTGGATTAGATCTTTGTATAGAGTCAAAACAGTAGATCTTTGACACGTTAAATTAAACTTCAGATATCTGTAAATAATAGATCCAAACTACGGTTGGTTTACAAATGTTCTAAGGTCATTTTTTATTACTTTGATAACAGTTGAGAGAACTGTTTTATTTTTGTTTTAAAGGAACACCTTTTGCACTTAAAATATTTAATATCGAGTTCATCAAGTTCGAGAGCTAAGAAGGTATGAAGGGGAACATGACTCTTGCGTTCAAATTCAAATTACGTGTACTTGTACATGTTATATGACAAATAACCTATCCAGATGTCAATAAATCATAAGTCATTTCAGAATTTATTATTTTATGAATAATATCTTAAAGAGAAAAGAAAATATTTTTTGTTATTTTTCAAATGTTATCGAAATTATTGAACCAATGCATGCATTTACATGTATAATCAAATAAGTTATCTTGGCATCTTTTTCTATATGTTACGAATCTATCACGTATCATCGACAAATTATATTCAACACTTCACAGATTTCATGAGTCTAAAGCGCTTTCCTGGATAAACCTTCATCAGGGACGCTCAAATGCACATATGTAAAATTTTGGACAAATAAAAATTGAGACAGTTGGAGAGCTAAACAAAAATAACAGATACACCTACACATGTAACTCCAAGCAAAATGCAAAAAGGGAAAGTCCCTTAACAAATGGCAAATTCAAAAGCTCAAACATATAAAAAAAGAAATTGAAAAAAACTGTCATATTTCTGACTTGTTATGTAAAATATGAAAGATCAAACCTTGTTTAAAGCTAGATACACGTTTTATTTGTACAGAAGTTGCATCAGTTACATTAAATTGAGAACAATTATTCAGCGAAACAAACACATATAATGGGAAAATATCATAAATTAGGGCACATGTCTATATTGTGTCCTAATCACTGGAAAAAAAACAAGAAATATGTCAATAAAGGAAAACAAAATGGCGATCAGTAATTCCATGGACATGATAGACACAGCTAATGAACAAAAATGAAGAAAATGTCTACATAAAATGACGAGATGTTCCTTTTTCCTTATTATGGTTCATTAACTTTCTGCTTAGATACTGATGACGTTTTATGAATTCTGATAAGCAAGTTCTTGAATACCGAACGATTTGAGAAATGTATATCCAATATGAAGGTGAAGTTGGTAAATTACTGGTACAGTTAGAGACATTTATTATTCAAAATCAAAATTGCCTCGTGTGTCATAGATTCAGGTATTGAGACATGTAAGATTGTGTCGAATAGGAGATATGAATATACAGATGACACTGAGGAATCGAACGAAGTTAACGAAATATTATAAAGTATAGTAATTATTAGTATATTTCATTTCAAAGTTGTTTTATCCATTTCTATGATCGTATGTGATAGTATTTTGTATGTATTTATATCTTGTTTCAGATGTGAATGTTACGGAGTATTTTTTAAATAAATCGATGGTATTGCTTGCATTGAAGATGTGTTTGTCTTTTAAGGAAAAGAACATCTGAAATTTACTGACTTATTTGATATTCTTGTTTTGACAAGTATCTGAACACATCTAACTGACAAAATGTTGCATCTTAAATATAGATTCTTACATTGATACGAGTGGATTATCGGATTTATCCAATCAAGATAGTTTAATTATCAATTTTAAATCCAAAAATCCACGAGTAACTATGTAAGAATCTGTTTCTCTAGTAATTAAAAATAATTTTTCTTTTTTTGTTAAACGAAAACCTGCTTCGAGTGCCTTTCACATTCCACGAAGTTGTCAATTTCATTAAAACCGGTTTTTGATTCATCCAGTTAGCTAAAGAGGTTATTACCCTTAAAATCATCCAATGATCTTTTGGGATCACCGGCAACCACACGTTGGTTAATTTTTTTTATACAATGGCTTGGAAAAGAATAAATTTTTTATAACCATAATAAGTTTGCCTTTAATTTAGTGATAAAAAATCAATGATAATAATAATAAAAACAAGATCAAATTATGCTGTTTATTTCATTCTCAAATAAATAAACGTAGTGCGCCCTCAATTATTTATTTGTGGATTATTTTCAAAATGTTCTTTTCGAATATTCAATAAACTCATCATATATACCAGGACTAAATTTTGTATATACGACAGACGCGCGTTTCGTCTACAAAAGACTCATCAGTGACGCTCGAATCTAAAAAAGTAAAAAAAAAAAAGGCCAAATAAAGTACGAGTTTGAAGAGCATTGAGGACCAAAATTCCTAAAAGTTTTGCCAAATCCAGCTAAGGTATTCAAAAGATTCATACATTTAATATACAAGCATGAAGATATTTTTTATCATATTTTTACAATACGATAAAAAGAACGTCTTGTTTTTACCTAACTTCAATGTTTTCAGTCAATTTAAACATCTTAGTCTGGAATAACATTGAGGTTACTGTAATAACATGGACATATGGTTCATGTCTAAAATTCGACGATTCTTAGTCTCAAATTGGAGATGTATAATGTTCTACACTGGCGTATAATGTTACTAACGTATGAGAAGTTATATGGGATCAAAATAGGGAGGTATAACGTTTTAATGGTAGAGTCAATAAATACTTTGATTCGCTGATCAAATCAATACCTCTGTAAATATAATTAATTTTCAAAAGATGCATAATCTTTATGTTTATCGATACACAGGAACAGCCTATGGTGGCAAAAAAGGGATCAGGTAGGCGAATATTCAATCAGTGGGATGAAGAATGAATTTGTGTCACTCTCCTCGAAATTTAAATGTACTTTACTTAATATTATTTGTTCCAAATAACACAATAAGTGATGACTATTTTTTTTTATAAAGATAGGATATTATTAATTGTACAATTAATACGATCTTATCTTGGTTATATCATGGTGACACATTTTGGTAGTTTGTGCTGAAGAAACCTTTTTAAGAAAACGGAAAATAATTGTCAATACGGACCAGAATATATACCATGTCGCCACGAGTTGTGCTCGAATTCACAATTTCGGTGTTAATAGACTAGTAATCGATAACTGAGATAATGAGGACAACTCGATTATCGAAGTCTCTTTAAGAAGGATGCGAGGAGTATATTTTACTTACAATTTTTTTTTAACGTACATAAACAAATATTCAAAAGCAGGTAAAAAGTCACATTGTTAATACCTTTGAATAAATATATACATAACATCATAGAAGAGTAAAACTATATTTATATATTTTAAAAATAGGAATGCGCAGGAAAGAACATTGATTATCCATTCATGACACAAAATCAATACATTCTCTATAAAACCCTTCGAAAGAAAAAGAACAGCGCTTTTAATAGTGTTTTGCAACTACAAGTCACAGTAAGGCCTCAAATACGGGGCATTATCATCCATCATCGCATGTTCAAGACGGTTTACTTGACACAGGTATGGACGAAATTCTGTGCAAACTAAATAACCTTTAAAAGCAGAAACAGCAGTTTATAAATAACTAACGAGTATCTCATTTCAATAACACAAATAAAGCTTTTTGGTCTTGAAAAAGTATTTAAAAATGCACGTGGAACTCAAACAGCGCTGTTGAAATCAAATCTACTTTTTAAAATGCCTGTACCAAGTCATGAATATAACAGCTTTTGTCAATTCGTTTGATGTGTTTTGTCATTTGATTTTGTCATGTGATTAGGGACTTCCCGATTGAATTTTCCTCGGAGTTCAGTATTTTTGTGATTATTCTTTTTTTCTAGATACATAGTATTCCCAGGTGTTATAATATGACTAGATTGAAATGATTTGATTATCATGTAGTTTTGCTTTAATTATCATGTAGTTTTGCTCTTTTAAATCAGTTGTATGTTATGCTTGAATAATTGACTATGTAAAATATACATTGCCAATTTGGACTTTCTGAATTATTCATCGAACAAGTAACATAACATTTTAATTGTTTAAATGTTTAATGTTTATTAATATTCAGATTTTCATGCAGAGATCTGAATCAATATACAAATCAATAAAACAAAATTCAATAAAACCACTGTGTTTATTATCTTTGTTTTTTAAGAACAAATACGTATGTCATCAGAAAATATATAAAACTTTCAAAAAGAAGAAACAATTATGTTTGATACATAAGGGTCTAAATGGAGTTTACAGGAAAAGAACGATTAAATACTACAAAACATAAGTCAAACATCTGAGGAGTGGGTCACAATATGCATACAAATTAATTTTACTCAACATTACTCCAGCCAAATGTTAAACAAACTCAACTGTACTGATTTGTTATGAAATATAACTCGACCAGTCTCAAAACAGACTTACCGAAGTGCTGGCAACTGTGCGGGTTGTACCCTCGGGGACGAAACGTCCTATAGCAGAAGCATCAACCCGGGGTGTAAATAGGTATCAAAGGTACCAGGATTATAAATTTAATAGATATAGGAAGATGTGGTATGAGTGCCAATGAGACAACTCTCTATGCAAATGAAAATTTATTAAAGTAAACCATTATAGGTCAAGGTACGGCCTTCAACACGGAGCCTTGGCTCACACCTAACAACAAGCTATAAAGGGCCCAAAAATTACTAGTGTAAAACCGCCATTTAACCCATTCTCGACCTGTACTGCGTCTTAAGGAAGTATTGGAGTATACAGCAAAATGGTTCATCTCAAAGAGTGTATTGATTGAATCATTTTGTGTTCTGTCTGAATGATGAATTGGAGTATACACAAAAAGGATTCATCTCAAAGAGTGTATTGATTGAGTGATTGTGTGTAGTCGTCCTATTGTAGTATTGTAGTAAACACAAAAAAGATCCATCTCAAAGAATTTAATTGCTCAGCTAGATAAAAATGTTATTTTAAATTATTTAGACCTCTTCAGTTATGATCGTGTTACGTGCAATGCATAACTTATATTTGATCTTCTTGTCGATAGTCTTTTCAATTTTTAAATATCTATTCAATATTTCAAATTAATTTGCAAAACTAAAGTCATGAGTAAAGAATCGTCAATCAGAGATAAAGATTCCTTCAATTTTGCAGTAACTTCTAATAGGGTAAAATTGATGAATTCGGCAATTCGAATTATTTGCAGATCTTAGTTTGCTGAATATGTTTAATAAAACAAACTTTTTTGTATCTATACTATTTTATCATAAAGTTTTTAGCAATAGGTAAAGCGTATTTTAAGGGCAATATCTCAGACAAATTAAAGCGTCAGATGAAAATTTTGTATGCTCTAATTTGTAGATTTCATTTTTTACTCTACATGGGTTCTTTGTCTATTTTAGTCCAAAAAATAAAACGGTACATCCGATGATAAACATTTATTTTCAAGGCTAACACATAAGATTTAAAGAATCTTACCAAATTGGAAAGTGAGCAAATACCGAGTTATTGAACACAGGGGTCAAGTTTATTTTGCGGAAAATGATGTACAAAAAATGGAGAAAAAAATATATATGTAACACATCAACAAACGACAACCACTGAACTACAGCCTCTTAACTTGGGACAGACACATACATACAGAGTGTGGTGAGGTTGAACAACATGTTAGCTTGATCCAAACCCGCCCCTAACCTTGTACAGAGGTGTTACAGTACACCATAAGAACGAACTATAAATATCAGTTGAAAAGGCTTTACTCATCAGATGGATACAAATAGAAATACGTCTTTCAAAAACGTAGTGAATGTGGCTGGGTACTTGTATATACCAATAACAACAAAAAAACATGATGATGATCTGATAGTACTCCATTTGCTGACAGCTAGTACGAAGCACTCAATGCCTTTTCATAATACCCTATCGTACCCATGAAAAACTTGTCTATGCCTTGACCTTTTACGAGACGTTTTAAAAATCAAATAAAAAATCAGAGAAAAGGGGTTGATCATCTTAAATTTTCAATGTGATTCTGTAAAGAGCACCATGAACTAAAAGTACGACTGTAAAATAAAACTGTTAATCTATAGAACTGTTCAGTTTTCAATCATAAATACTTAACAGAATGCCTATTTGCTGATATGCCTGGTCTCACCTAAAGGCATTTGAGGACTTTAACATCAATAAATTCAGATTAAACATAATAAAACTGTCTTTTATCTTCTGACTTACCATATTCTTTGTTTAAACACATGCCAATTAAAGTTATCAGTCAGCATTATACATAACAAAATGGATATGTTAATATGATAAACACTACCAAAAAATCAACAACCAACTCCTTAAAGAAAAGGTATGTACAAAGCCTAGAATAATGAACTTTCTAACAACACATACTTTTTATAAGATTTCATTTCATATGACTTAGAATATCTTTATATCCTGAGATCACCCCAACTTGAAGTGGGGTTCGTGTTGCTTGTCTTAAGATTTCTATGTTGTATTATGTGTACGATTAATTGTCTGTTTGTCTTTTTCTTTTATAGCCATGACGTTGACAGGGTTTTCTTTACATCTATGATTTTCGATGTCCCTCTGGTATCCTACGCCCCTCTTTTATGATAATAGATTTATTCCCTAGTGGAAAATGGAATGAAGTTTAGTACTTACGACAGAGATATCGATAATTATGCTACAGGTAAGTGCGCAGAGGAGTACAAAGGAGCTTGGTGGTTCAATGCCTGTTATGCGTCACATCCAAACGGAGAGTATGATCAAAACTTAGAACATCCATTCGGAATACAATCAAAACATAGAATATCCATTCGGAATACAATGGGAAACAGTTTCTGGACCATTAAATTTCAGTGTCACGGAAATCAGGAAGACAGGTTGAATTTGACAAAATCATGTGTCACATTTAAATAAAGAGTACCATAAAAACTTGGAAATTGTTTTAGGAACACAATGGAAAAAATTTCCCTCAACCCTAATATCCAGTATCATGGAAATCAGAAGGACTAGTTGTATTAGACAAAAGCATGTGTCACATTTAAATAAAGAATACCATAAAAACTTATCATTGGAAACAGGAAGACATGTTGTATTTGACAAAAACGTGTGATACATTTAATTAACAGCAGTACGATAAAAACTTAAACTATCTAATTGTAATACAGTGGAAAACATTTCAAGGAATCTTGCGTTCAATGTCATGGATATCAGAAGGACTAGTTCAATTAGAAAACAATACACGAATGTATGTACTATACTATTGTTAAATAATAAGTGAGTGTATACCGGTTTTCATTATGTCTTTATTCTTAATCATTTATTGTAATTTTACCGTAAGTCATTGTTTTTGACTTTGACTAAAATTAATTTGGCTCGTTTAATTTTATAAAATTTTGTCAAAATATTTACTTTGACTCTCTGAAAAAATATAAAAATTTGAAAGAACTTGAACCCATCATTTTCACAATAACAAATCATTGGATATATACCAGTTTGATAAACACTAATTTTAATCATTTAGAAGCTTAATATGGCCTAAACAATATAACTTGATAAAAACGTTAAGCTGGGTTTACAGAGTTATCTCCCTGTACTGTTAGTACCACCTTAATGAAGACGAAAGTAAAATACTGAAAGTGTAAGATATATCTGTTTACCTTTCCGGAGTACCTGAGATCATTACGTTTTTGGTAGTGTTCAGGTTACTAGCTTATGACTTGTGTTATTTTGTTTGTCTGTTTATCTCTTACTTTTTTATCCACGGTGTTGTCAGTTTGTTTTCGACTAAGTTTGAATGTCTTGTTTTTATATCTCGTCTCTACCTTTCCTATATAGTATATATGTCATTGCCTACATTTTTTATCCAACGTACCAATTGTTTTGTGCATGTTAAGGCTATTAAAAGTAATAAATGCAGGAGGAAAAAAAGTTTTGTGTGTTTGAATAATTCATGTTTTCTTTATAATTCTCAATTTCTCAGGAGAGATTCTTTTTCATTGACACTGTTGACTTTATTACAATTCTTTAATGAAAGTTAAGATTAAATTCCAAAAAATCTGAAACACAAATTTGTATAATTTAAGAATAGAATACCTTTTTAACAAGGAATTTCTCGAGAACATTAAAAAAGAGACAAATGACTAGTTTTATGCTTCAACCTACTACGATTTTGATATTTAAAAGAATATTATTCATGTTATGGCATATATCAAATAACATATTAACTTTTTTATATGATGAGATATATACGAAAGAGGTTTAGCAAAATATATAACAAGGTTTAACCATCATGTTGTACATAAGAAAAAATACATGTAACAAATCAGGAATATGATAGTTGTTATCAATCTGTTTGATGTGTTTGAGCTTTTTATTTTGTTTTAATAGACTTTCCGTTTTAAATTTTCCGTGGATTTCAGTATTTTTGTAATTTTCTTTCTAAGGTAGATGCTGTGTCTAAATTATACCTAGAATTTTTTAATAATTTGCAAAAATGTACTAGAAGTTAATGTAATGCTTTAAAAAAAAAAGGAATGGATCACCGGGCTAGTTTTTACTCTACACGGTGTTAAAAAAATGCAGATTTTTTATACATGTAGAATACGCATGGAAAACTCAATTTTCTGCAATAAAGTGTAAACTACTAGAATTTTGATATATCATATGAGAAGGTAGCTTTAATAGTATGTTTTCATTCAAGAAAAAGAAAAATGGGGTCACCGGACACGTTTTCTTGTTACATAATAAAATAGGTAAATTCTTAACACGTTCTATTGTAAAAGTACTTTCATTTTAATTATCTGCCCTTGCATTTGAGTTGCCTCCCCTTCAGTGGAAACGTTGGGAAAAAATCAATCAAGCACAAGTATTCTGTTTTTTGTAAAACACAACCATAAATATGAAATAAGATGTCCTTTTCTTTATTGAAATGAAAGTTCTTACACATGAATTTCTTACTACTTTCAAAATTTGCACATTCTAATAAAGATCTAGATTTGGTATTTCCAAATCCAAGATTGAGGAAGACACCCTATCTACCCTAAATGATTGTTTTAAGACAAGAAGTATGTAGAATAGATTACACGACTAATTATTTAAATAGTAATGAACAAGTTTCCATACAATACTAGTAGTCATTCACCCTAAATAATTCAAATCCTTCAATATATAATCAATGTATATGTTACGTTTCAGAGGAAGGGGAAGGGTTTTTTTTTTATTATGTAAACGTCTCCAAAACTGACCTCATGATATTTGGTGTTACCACAAATATAGAGTGCATTCAAAGAACACAAAAAAAGAATTGTGGATTTTTTTACAATTGCTTTCCGTTTAATGTTTTACTCCAATCACTGCTGGGAAGGTTTATCATTAGAGTATATATTAGGTTAAAAAACAAAAATAGGCAGACGAAGATCAGGGTCATTTGATAAGATAAAGATAATCTAAACCGACATGGCAGCAATTGAAAAATATACATAACTAAATTTTTAAAAAATTACAAATTTGAACATAAATGTAGTAGACCATAGTAGATCATCGTAAATAATATGAATAAAGGATGTACTTAGGTGAAGTATAAAAACTTGAATCAGTTGTTCACACTCCTTGGTTTCTTACCGTACAAGGTAACATATTTTGCACCATAACACCCATTTATTTTTTCAAACAAGACTTTATAGCTCATTAAAAGGTCATTAATCCAAATTTACGAAGATTCTTGATTTTGTTCTTTTGATTTTAGTCCCAAATAATACCAATGCAAATTTAAGGTAACAGTCCGAGTCAGCCTTTTCTCGCCATCTTCTAGAAATCAAATACCTTAAAAAAAAGCTCCATGACCTATCCATATTTTTAGCTTATTTTGTTTCTTAACTAATGCTATAGTTTCAATTTTAAATTCTTGATTTTTTTAATTTCGCCTAAGTACTTCCTTAAATGTTTTTGTGCGGAATTATTTAAGAATTTGTTTAATTCTGCAACTGAAAGTTGATCTTATCTACAACAGCGCTGTTACTTGAAATAAAATATTAATATCTAGTATTCTCAGTAGATTGAAACTATAAGGAACAATTCTGAAAAAAAGGAATGCATACAACATATTAGAGACAAAATGATATGAGGTATCCATTCATGACATGGAAATTAGTACAGACACAACAAAAAATATCAAAAGGAAAAGAACCGTCTTTTGCATCTCAAAATCATAAAGACCTTCAACACAGAGCAAATATTATCTCTTTTCTGCAAGTTTATTACGACATACTAGCACCGAAGTCCTTGTAAAATCCTTTCTTTTGAAAGGGCTGAAAAAGCATAGTCTCATCGACAACATATCACATCTTCCTTTTTATAGATCATCGTAAATAACATCAATAAAACGTTTTGTTGTATATAATGTGTTTAAAAATGCAACTGAAATTTTATTTTTTCTAAAGATGCACTGTTGCTTGAAATTAATATTAATCTAGTATTCTCAGATGATAGTATGAAACTGTTTTGACATGCCTTATTAGCCAAATGTTTTGTTTCTTATATTTTATGAATCCGGTTTCATGTTTTCAATAAATAATTGACTATGTAAAATCTAAGTAATTAGTTTGAACTTATTATTCATTGAAAAATGTATATAACGCTTTTAAATGTTTCATGGTTGTTATAGCTCAGTTTTCTGAAAAATTTGGAATCAATTTACAAATTTATAAAATAAAAATCAATTAAAGTAAAACAAAATTCTAACTTACGTCACCAGAAATTCCACAAAGGTTTTAATAGAGCGATAAAAACGAGACGAAAGATATCAGAGGGACATTTAAAATCACAAGTCGAAAATTGTAAGTGACAACGTCATTGTTTATATAAAACAATAGATAAATATGACTTTTCAATATCACATCCGTATCAACCAGAGAAACCAGTAAAACCCAGAGAACTGAGAGATATCTAAAAACTTTGTAAGGGTTCCGCGAAACCCAGTGTCTCCCCTACGTTTGCTGTTTAACGCCGGCTCAACAAAAATGAGGGGGAAAATAATAAAAATATTCCTCTCGATACTATCGTTTCATTGAAAAAAGGCTTCTGTCCAAATTTTGTAAAAATCCAGGATCGTTTATGAATCTAATAAATGTTTATACAACTTTAACTGCAGACTGTATGTAATGTTAACAGGAAGAAAAACAAGTCCATTTACAAGTAAAATAGGGATAAACAGGTACAAAATTTTAACAAAATTTCCTTTTAGATACTAGCTTTTGATAATAAACAAGCTTCTGTCCAAGTTTGGTACAAATCCAGGATAGTTTAAGAAAGAAATCAAAATTTAATAAAAAAAAAACAACTTTAACCACAGAGTGAATGTAATATTTTCTGCCAGAAAAACTAAGTCCATTTATGAGTAACATACGAAAAAAAGGATTTTTCTTTTTACTAAATATTTTGGATACTATCCAATGATCATAAACAAGTTTCTCTCCAAGTATAGTTCAAATCCAGAATAGTATAAGAAAGTTATTTAAATCTTACAAACTTTTACCACAGAGTGAATGTTATATTTTCTGGCAGAAAAACTAGGTCCATTCATACATAAAAAAAACCCGGAAAAACAGGATTGTTTTACAAAATTTATTTCTGGATACCATCATATGATCATAAACAAGCTTCTGTTCAAGTGTGGAAGAAATCCAGTTTAGTTTAAGAAAGTTATTAATGTTGCAAAAATCTAAACCACAGAGTGAATATTCGTGGACGCCGACGACAGAATGTAGTATAGTTAGCATATGTCAACAATTCCCTATACCAAGTCAGAAATATAACAGCTGTTTTCTATTCATTCCTTTGGTTGAAAAAAAAAATAACGTTTAATTTTGTCATTGTTTTGAATATACCTGGAAGCTCGTTTTTTGTTAATACTTTTTTCATTATCTATGACTATGCAATATGGCCTTTGCTCATTTTTGAAGGCCGTATGGTGACCTGTAATTGTTAATTTCTGTGTCATTTATTCTTTGTGGAGCGGTGTCTTATTGACAAACATACCACATATTCTTTTCTATAGACTCGTCTATGAATACTTAAAATATATCTTTGAAATCTTAGTTATTTTCGGGAAGCAAATAAACTTTTATGATGAGTTTAAACAATCGTTTCAAATTTGCAGTGATAACAAATTTCTAATTGTCTACAATGTTTACCACTTTCAAACTTATTCTACTGAAAGATCGAATATATTGTTTTATAAATATCGGAATCGCCTATAAAAATCTCATGTTTAGGTCATGAAAATTCTTAAAGTGGGATGCTTATATTTTAAACGACAACACATTTCTTGAGTTTTGTAGATTGATATTTCAATAGACACAATTCTAAAAGTAAATCAAGGCCAATGTACGGTCTTCAACACGGAGCATTGGCTCATCCAGGACAGCAAGCTATAAAGCTCCCAAAATAATTTGTGTATAACCATTTTATCGGGATAGGTTTTTTTTATTTCATTTTCAAATATAGTGATGGTACTCGCGGACTAAATCGAATTTTTTCCTAATATAGGATTTCGCTATATTTTCCTGAAAATGAAATTTATCTTATTCTTAATAGAAAATAAAATAAAAAATGGGGTCACCGTTTATTTACGCTCAGAATTTGCCTTCGAAAGAAACATACATTTTTGTAATGGTACTTTTTTTTTTGAACTAATAGGAGAAAAAGAGGAATTATGGAAATAAAAAAAGGAACTAAATTACAAAAATTGCTCAAATTTTACAATAATTAACTCAAGTGCAGCTTATTTCAAAATAATAATAAAAAAATATAGGTCACCGATGAGTTTAAAATAGATATTGCAATTTTAATACCAAAATATGGCAATTTTGCACCAAAGAGAGCTAATTTGGAGCTAATCCAATTTTATATATATTTTAAAAGTCATCTGGGACCAAAACGAATTCGATTTTTTTTTTAATGAATTTTGTACATTATGATAAATCACAACTAATAACGTAACAAATAAAAAGTGTAATGAAAAAAAAAATATTTGTTTTCTGAAATTTTATATCCTCGAGCCTCCTTAATAACACACATTTTAGATAGTCCATTTTCTACATTTGAAAATGCCTGTATCAAGTCAGGAATTTGACAGGTGATGTCCATTCATTTGATGTGTTTAATCGTTTGATTTTGCCATTTTAAGTTATGAAATTTCCTCGGAGATCAGTATTTTTGCTATTTTACTTTTTCATATCTCATATCCTTGTGAACTTAAATTGAATTAATAAGAACAAGAATTTCTGCCATCAATCTTGATCTTTTCTGGAAAAAGTTGCGGTTATTCTTATTTTATTAGATTTTCATTAATACATGTAATACAGAAAGTTTTAATGATTGTTTGCCTTCCTATAATCTTATTAACATACTCAATTGTACAGATGGATTAAATGGTAAATTAAAGGGACCTGTTGTTTTTTTTATCTATATCTAACCATTTTTTCTGCACTCTAATCCTAAAAGTGAGTTCCAAGAAAATCCTTAATAAACAGCTGCGCCATGAGCGCATGATACGCCCGACGTCTTGTGTGGAAGTTTTATGCAATAATCATCAATAGTTTCTGAGAAAGTTTTAAGCAATTACCCTTTATTGCTTTTGAGACACGCGGGGGGGGGGGGGCATGTGAAACGGCACCCTGTTTTTTTTTTTACAAAATTTTGAATCAAACCAAAAAGTATACAGATCTTTAGATTAATATAACAAAGAAGTGTGTACAGTTTCAAGCAATAATCATAAATTGTTTTTGAGATACGGCGTGACATGTAAAAAAAAACCTCCCCTTTTTTTTACAAAATACTCAATAACTCAAAAATGAAATTATGAATCATCACCAAAAAGTATACAGTTCTTAAGATTAATATAACAAAGAAGTGTGTAAAGTTTTAAGCAATAATCATAAATTGTTTTTGAGATACGGCGCGACATGTACAAAACCCTCCCCCTTTTTTACAAAATACTAAATAACTCAAAAATGAAATTTTGAATCATCACCAAAAAGTATACAGATACAGTCGACTCTCGTTATGTCGAAGTCAGCCGGACCAGAGAAATATTTCGAGATACACGTAGTTCGACTCAAACGAACACCGGAAGTTCGACAATCTAAGGGACACAACTCTTGTTTAGCTTGGTAAAGCTAAAATAAATCCGGGTGAATATGTCAAGGGGATCGATATTCTAGTATCAGATCGATGTATTTGTATGTCACAGTCTTTTATTATTATAATGACTGTTATTTTTACTTATTCAATTGTTTCAATTAAAAAAAATTCCTATGGCTTTTCCAAGAGAGTAATTTTCAATTGACAGTTTCGTAATTCAGGTCGCTAATAGCTGACAAAATTGTTTATTCTCGGATACAAGAGATGTAAGAAAATTTTGATTTCTATTCATTTTGTTTTATCTCATTCTTTGTTTTCAAAAGAACATATAATAAGATTAAAGACGCCGTTTGAGTAGTTTTTAGGTGATCATCAACGGAAGCCATAATCCTCACTTTATACACACCCAAGCTCATTAGTGTAAATCACAAATTAATTGTTTTGTAAACAATAAAAATACTTTTTCATGAACATTAACAATTTATCACTAATTATTTATGAAAATTCTACAAAAGATAATCTTAGGAAAACACTCATGGAAATAGCATGTCATAAATCAATACAGTGGTCAGTGACCGGAAATTTAATTACACGTGTATTGTCAGATTAACTCTTCAATCCATTTAAATCCCGGAGGTCATGTTTTGACATATGTGTATTAGTTCGAGATAAAAAATGATTTTTGAATGCTTTTGTTAACCTTGGGACCGTAAATTTAGTTCGACTCAACCGAAATTTCGACTCATCCAATTTCGACTCATCAGGAGTCGAATTACATACTTTTGTATGGAATAAAGTTCGGGACCACGTGAAAACTTCGACTCATCCGAAATTTCGAGTCAACCGAGTTCGAGACAACGAGAGTTAACTGTATTAAGATTAATATAACTAACAAGTGTGTAAAGTTTTAAGCAATAATCAAGAATCGTTTTTGAGATACGGTGCGACATGTGAAAAAAAACACACCCCTGTTTTAGATACAAAGTGCCGTAACTCAAAAAGTTTAAATCTTATTTTCACCAAAAAGTATACAGATCATTTGACCATCATAAAAAACAACTATATCAAGTTTCATGAAATTTAGATAAGTCGTTCTCAAGTTACGGTGCGACATGTTTACGCCGGACAGACGGACAGACAGACAGACAGACGGACGGACGGACGGACGGACACCGGACATTTGTATACCATAATACGTCCCGTCAAAATTTTGACTGGCGTATAAAAAGGTATGTTTTTCTTTCTTTTTGAGTAAAAATCAATTACTTTTTTTCAGTCAAGGAATGTTGTATCAATTTGTCATTTAATTAAACTATTTATACCGAACCTCTGCGGGAATTAAGATTTTGTTGTGTTTTGGCCGATGTTCTGTTTTATCAGGTCCACAACGCATACAATTTGATATGACGGTGCTTAAGAACATGTTTGGTTTATACAGGTTTTCGGTTAATGCAGGATTAGGTTTAGTCACTTTAATACCATTTAAATTACAATATATTAGTTATAAAAATGAATTCAGTTGCTAAAATAACATGCAGTTGTTATACTCGTTACTAATTAGCCAATCATTCTATCGATTAACTATTGACAATTTATGCAATGATCCTATTTGAATTAATTGCATGAGCTGTACATCAGAGAATTTAGACTGATGCGAGCAAGTTAACATGACAAGTTCGGACTATTTATGAATACAAAATACTAGAATAAGGAATGGAGTTGAAAGCGAAGAATATTCTTATTCTTCTTATACTTAAACATGTTTTCATAAATTGTGAATGTTCACTTCAAGAATATTGTGACGCTGACGATGAAGATTGCCAACGTTCAAATAATGAATTAAAAATTGGTCAATTAAAACATGGTAAAAGTCAACACATGAACATTCTCCGACGAATTCGAAACAAAAGTCTAATGGAATGTGCAAAGGAGTGCTTATTGACGTCACAATGCAAGGCTATTAACTATAGAAAGAATTGGAAACTTTGTGACGCACTAGGTGAAAGGCCCGATGGCGCAGCTATCCAGGATGAATCAGGATCAGTTTACAGTGATATATCGACCTGGCCAAAGGTAATGTTATTTTTCCTTATGGGCTTTATGAAAGTTAATTTTCTTACCAATTTTAGCATGAATTTATCGAGTAAACCCACATTGTAAGATTTTATAGAGCACCTAGGGTCACTTTGCGTTCTGACAGGATTCGTGTTACTTTGCTAGATCTAAAAGTTTTGATCCCATTATCCATGACATTTCTATAATTTATGATTTTACTCCTTAGTATTTTCATGCCTTTGCACACATTAGAGTAATTCTTTTCATGATTGTAACTACGTCTGTATTTGAAAATAATGTACATCCATGCATTAAATAATTTTGCCTGATTCTATGGCTCCTGAACGTTTATTTCAATACCATAACATCTGTTTCTTGAACATGACCGGCCATTTGATTTAATTCCGGGCTAATACTCGTATAAGTAACAAAACGGATGTGAAATGTTGTGTAGGTTCTGCTTACCCTTTCGGGGCATCTGAGATCACACAAGTTTTACGTGGGGTTCGTGTTTGTATATTGACTATCTTTCAATTGTTTCTGATTGTTTTCTAATGGTATTGACAGTTTGTTTTCGACTTACAAGTTGAATGGCCTTTTGATTTTTTTCGCCTATCTTGTAGGTAAAATAAGTTGGATCGAGACATTGTCCTAACAAATAATCCTAAATACAATTTAAACGCTGCTGCATAGTTAATTTGGTTGAAATTGAAATCGATTTCAATTGTATATTTAATAATTGGTAATTTCAAAATAATTTAAAACAATATCGTTGATTTTGTCGACATTTCTCCCCTGGGAAATTTTGATAAGGTTGACAAATTTGTATTGATAAAACATTGATTTAATTATTCAAATTTTTTTTTAAATTTGAGATAAAAATATATAGTATCTGGGAAGATATGAAAATGCATGGTTTTTAATCTTTCCTCCGCATGACTTTGTTGTAGCGGTATCTGCCTAAGAACCACACTCCTGTATACGTCCGTAAAGTTTGATCATGCAATAGCATAACGTACCAAATTAACTGAGATATGAAAACACAAAACGATGGAGAAGAGGATATTACATTGCTGAGAAATGTGAAATTGAAGTCGTCCCGTTTGTGATATATTTTAGTATAAAGCCGTCGTTTACAATTCAATTGTTTATTGAATATATAATTCTAACAAAATACTAATTTGTCACTAGTTTTTAATATTTTACCAACCCATGTCTAATCTAAACCTTTCAAACTCATTTTTATTAAAATTCTGGCAAGAATTGTACACATAAAGGCGCTAAAAGACCAGCAAAAACGGACACACGAACAGACACCCGTTATTTAGTTATCCCTTGCAAAGCGTCGCACGTGTGAT
Organism: Mytilus galloprovincialis; assembly: GCF_965363235.1. Lineage (NCBI taxonomy): Eukaryota > Metazoa > Mollusca > Bivalvia > Mytilida > Mytilidae > Mytilus > Mytilus galloprovincialis. Next base: position 16,582,131 of record NC_134848.1, on the reverse strand, counting down.
GATTGATCATTTACAAAACCAAATTCTGTGTACTAATTTTATTAAAGGCGAATAATGTTGAACTTCTAAATGTTTGTTGGTATTTGCGATGTTATTTGAAATGGTGAATTGATAATTGTTTCAGTATTTTTAGAACATTAAAAACTTACTTAAGGAATGACTGTACTATTTGTTCCGACTGACCAAATAGCATACAAAACGTGGTGCACACTAAATAACACGTAAATAAATACCTCTTTTTAAAGTGTACACCACATTGCTTAAGTAATTTCTATATTTTATAATTAGTCCTCATAATTCAATTCTTTTGGAGGGTATTATGATAAAATATTGAAACCGTCACAGTCGAATGTCCCTTTTGTAATTTTTTGCCTATCTTGTAGGTAAAATAAGTTTGATCGAGACATTTTCATGACAAACAATTCTAAATACTTTTTTAACGCTGCTGCATAGTTAATTTGGTTGAAATTGAAATCGATTTCAATTGTATTTTAAATAATTGGTAATTTCAAAATAATTTAAAACAATATCGTTGAAATTGTCGACATTTCTCCCCTGGAGATTTGAGAAAAAATTTGAGATAAAAATATATTGGATCTAGGAAGATATTAAAACGCATGGTTTTTAATCTTTCCTCCTCATGACTTTGTTGGAGCGATGTCTGCATAAGGAGCACACTCCTGTATACGTCCGGAAAGTGTGATCATGCAATAGCATAACGTACCAAATTAACTGAGATATGAAAACACAAAACGATGGAGAAGAGGATATTACATTGCTGAGAAATGTGAAATTGAAGTCGTCCCGTTTGTGATATATTTTAGTATAAAGCCGTCGTTTACAATTCAATTGTTTATTGAATATATAATTCTAACAAAATACTAATTTGTCACTAGTTTTTAATATTTCACCAACCCATGTCTAATTTTAACCTTTCAAACTCATTTTTATTAAAATTCTGGCAAGAATTGTACACATAAAGGCGCTATAAGACCAGCAAAAATGGACACACGAACAGACACCCGTTATTTATTTATCCCTTGCAAAGCGTCGCGCGTGTGATGATTGATCATTTACAAAACCGAATTCTGTGTACTAATTTTATTAAAGGCGAATAATGTTGAACTTCTAAATGTTGGTTGGTATTTGCGATGTTATTTGAAAAGGTGAATTGATAATTGTTTCAGTATTTTTAGAACATTAAAAACTTACTTAAGGAATGACTGTACTATTTGTTCCGACTGACCAAATAACATAAAAAAAAAACGTGGTGCACACTAAATAACACGTAAATAAATACCTATTTTTAAAGTGTACACCACATTGATTAAGTAATTGCTATATTTTATAATTAGTCCTCATAATTCAATTCTTTTCGAGAGTATTATGATAAAATATTGAAACCGTCACAGTCGAATGTCCCTTTTGTAATTTTTTGCCTATCTTGTAGGTAAAATAAGTTGGATCGAGACATTTTCATGACAAACAATTCTAAATACCTTTTTTAACGCTGCTGCATAGTTAATTTGGTTGAAATTGAAATCGATTTCAATTGTATTTTAAATAATTGGTAATTTCAAAATAATTTAAAACAATATCGTTGAATTTGTCGACATTTCTCCCTTGGAGATTTGAGAAAAAATTTGAGATAAAAATATATAGGATCAAGGAAGATATGAAAACGCATGGTTTTTAATCTTTCCTCCTCATGACTTTGTTGGAGCGGTATCTGCCTAAGAAGCACACTCCTGTATACGTCCGTAAACTGTGATCATGTACAAGCATAACGTACCAAATTAACTGAGATATGAAAACACAAAACGATGGAGAAGAGGATATTACATTGCTGAGAAATGTGAAATTGAAAATTGAGAAGTTAAAGTCGTCCCGTTTGTGATATATTTTAGTATAAAGCCGTCGTTTACAATTCATTTTTTTATAGAATATATAATTCTAACAAAATACTAATTTGTCACTAGCTTTTATATTTTACCAACCCATGTCTAATCTAAACCTTTCAAACTCGTTTTTATTAAAATTCTGGCAAGAATTGTACACATAAAGGCGCTATAAAACCAGCAAAAACGGACACGCGAACAGACACCCGTTATTTCTATACCCCTTGCAAAGAGTCGCCCGCGTGACGATATATCTAATGCAAAACCAAATCTTGTGTACTTTTTAAAAAAAAAAGTGAATGATGCTGAACTTCTAAATAGGGTTGGTGTTTGCGATGTTATTTGAATTCGTAATTGTTTCAGTAGTTTTAGAACATTAAAAACTTACTTAAGGAATGACTGTACTATTTGTTCGGTCGGACGAAATAACATAAAAAAAACCACGCATATATATATATAGCTCTTTTCAAAGTCTACACCGTGTTGCTTAAGTAATTTCTAGAAAAATATTACAATTAGTCCTCATAATTCAATTATAAATTCCATTTTTGGAGTGTATTATGAAAAAATATTGATACCTTCACGGTCGCATGACAAAATTGTTTCTATAAGTTTAAAGACTTTAAGTCTACAAAGACGTGCAACATTCAAAATTATTTGAAAGAGAATTTGTATACGTCCTGCTTACTTTAAGTTTATTCTATCATACTCTGAAAGGAAACTGAAACTTAAAAGACACGTTTCCTACATAATAAATAAAAAAAAAAACGATAATGAATAAATTACAAACCTATATATCTCAATGCATCATTTCAAGTTTATTTTTTTTTTCTTTCTTAAAAAGTACTTATGGTTTGAAACCTTTGCCAGTCCCAGACTTACTGCACCGTCATATCAATATTTCAAATACATAATTGATGCTCTTAACAGAGATACGTGAGTGATTGGAAAATGGCCATTGTTATATTATAGTTTGTTACATTTTAGTGTTGTGTTTCTGTTGTGTCGTAGTTCTACTCTTATATTTGATGTGTTTCCCTCAGATTTGATTTGTCACCCGGATCTAGTTTATTTTCTCAATCGATTTATGAATTTCGAACAGCGGTATACTACTGTTGCCTTGTATCGCTGCTGAATGATTACTTTTTGAATTGATAGATAACTGCTAACGTGTTTTTTTTTCACACGAAATTGCAGAGAGCGAGCAAGTGAAAGGGGGAATGGGAGACAAATATGATATAATAACAAATTATCACAGAACTATATTTTTAGTTTTAAGAATAGTTTTCAAATATAACCAGAAAAGATGGATGTACCAATGAATGATATCTTTGACTATTATAATTCTTTATTGTCATATAAGTAAAATTATACTTGTGACATGAATATAGTTGTACTTTTATTGGTATAACTATTGATTTTAATTTCAGTGAACTAAATTCATACTTAAAGTTTTGTATTACCATATGCATATTAAAGGTACTACAATCAGCCGATACATTTGTTTGGCGTACTAAATTAAAATCCTGGTACCTTTTATAACTATTGTTTTGGTCATGATTTTTTGTTACTGTTAATCAGGTCTTTACACTAAATCCATCGGATGATAGATGTGTACTGATTGATATTTTTGTCTTAAATATATGACGTGATTTTGATAGTTGATATTGGCTTTGAACTGGCTGTCAGTAACTGCGAGTACTCTAAGATCTGTACTTAGTGGCCTTTTTTGTTGTAAGAGATGGATAAAACCCCTGCCACGTCTAATCTTTGTTTATGTTTGATAATTTTTCACTTTTGTATTGATTTCATGAATTAAACATATTTTAAGCTTATTATTATTATAGTTTGTTCTTATGGTGTGCTGTTAAACCACTGTTCAAGATTACGGAAAGGAATGAACACACATACACATATTTAACCCCGCCACATTCTTTAGGTGCCTGAACCGAGTCAGTACCTGTAGTTCAGTGGGTGTCATTAATGCACGTCTGTCATATTTGTTCGTTAATTGTTTTGTAATAAATTAGGCATTGCTTGTCGCAATTGCAAAACTTCATATTTTTCATGTCGGTGCCATTTATAGCCTACTATACTGTATACGTTTTATTTATTGTTGAAGGCTTTATGATTGCTTTTATAAGCTTACATCCAAATTATTTAATATTCGGGGGATAGAGTCTTATTAGAAAACATACCCGTATAGCGGGATTTTTTCGCGTGGTGTTTATTTTCGCTTATTTTGCCGGGTAACGGGAAATCGCGAAATTCCGCAAAAATATATGCATTCGTTTATACTTTCTAATAACTAGTAAAGAGTTTTGTGTGAATTATATATTTTTCCAGTTTGTATGATCAGTAATGGTGTATGCTAAATAACCATTGTTCACTGGCTGTCAGGTGTTAATTAGTTACTTACTTGGTTACATAATAGAATACTAATTAATAATATAAGAGTGTAAGGTACTTTGTAAGGTATTTTATCCCTATTGATAAGTGTCAAATTACAAGAGTTGCAAGTCACTCATGATAATTAAGTCTTTCCACTTTTCTGTGGAAAGACTTATTGTTTTTCTTCTGATTATTAAGTCTTTTCACTTTTTTGTGAAAAGACTTATTGTATTTGTTCTGATTATTAAGTCTTTTCACTTTTTTGTGAAAAGACTTATTGTATTTCTTCTGATTATTAGGTCTTTCCACTTTTCTGTGGAAAGCCTATTGTATTTGTTCTGATTATTATTTTTTTTTTTTTTTCTTCCGCCAAATTTTGTTCTTGCGATAAATGTTTGTTTCGCAATATGTCGCTTAGATTTTTTTCATATTGTATCGTATAGTTTATGCGCTTTTAAATTTCACCCTGCTAAGCCGAACCATTTTCTTTGTAAGAGTTATCTCCCTATTCACTGTTTGTCATGTGTGTGCATCTCCTTCGTAACAAAATAAGAAAGCGACAAAATTCTTTTTACAAATTGTTCGTTACATCCTCAGGAATTTTTGGCTAATTTGGATCGAAGCGATTCGATGAAATTTTATAGGAGTTATGTACCTTTACGGAATAAATTTGTCGGTATGTTTTTTTAACTCATAAACCGTTAACCGTATAACCCTGGAATGTTTTTATTTGAGTCCCCTGGGTCCTAACTTAGAAAATTAGGTCAAGGTCAAAGGTCAAGGTCATATTTTAGATTTTCATATGTCTTTGATTTCCCTATAATTCTTGAATGGTTATAGATACAGAAAATTTAAGCAGTGAAAAATGTTCAGTACTTCAAGGGGCAACTTTGTTACATTATGACTGTATTGGTTTTACCATTATGTAAGGGACATAACCCCCATTGATGGTTTATAAAAAGCCGTTATTAGGCAAAACTCTTAAACAAAAGGTCCTTGACCCATAGGGTCTTTTGCAATGACATTGTGAAGCAATGACCTTGACAAAGGTCACAAGGTCAAAGGTCAAGGTCATGTACATATGTGATTTGGGGCACGACTTGAAGAATTTTATGTGTGTTTGCCAACCAACCAACCAACCAATCATGATCAATCAATAATGATCAATCAACAAATCATGATCATGATCAATCAACCAATCATGATCATGATTAATCAATCAATCAATCATGTTTCCGTCTCATGTGTTTAATATAGGGTTCAAGATCTCCTTTGTTTCTTTTTCGCTGTTTCAATTGACCCTTTCCAACGTGTTTAACCAACCAACCAACCAACCAACCAACCAACCAATCAATCAATCAATCAATCAATCAATCAATCAATCATGATCAATCAATCATGTTTCCGTCTCATGTGTTTAATATAGGGTCCAAGATCTTTGTTTCTTTTTCGCTGTTTCAATTGACCCTATCCAACGTGTTTAACCAACCAACCAACCAACCAACCAACCAACCAACCAACCAACCAGCTAATCAAGTATTCAATCAATCATGATCATGATCAATCAATCATGTATCCGTCTCATGTGTTTAATATACGGTCCAAGATCTTCTTTGTTTCTTTTTCGCTGTTTCAATTGACCCTATTCAATGTGTTTAACCAACCAACCAACCAACCAACCAACCAACCAACCAATCAATCAATCAATCAAGTAATCAATCAATCATGATCATGATCTATCAATCAGTCAAGTAATCAATCAATCATGATCATGATCAATCAATCATGTTTCATGAAAAATTGAAATTTAATATTGTTCTTGCGTCACTTCTGAAAAAAAAAATCCACATGTACTCTGAAACTACAAGTACAATCGACCTCAAAATTTGCAGTCAGCAGTGCATACATGTACTAAAAGTTCATAAAAAAACTTGGTGCGGATATCTCTCAAGACTTTTCCTAGAGAAAAAAAATGGCAATGCCCTAAAAATCGCTAGCTAGGTCCGTAAATCTCAGTGACATCCTACAATAAAATGTCCGCTCCTAGATTAAAATACTAATCTGTGTTACAAACTGGTGCTGAAAAATGTACATTTAAAGAAAATAATCATTAAATGCGTATTAAAGTTACACCGGAACAATTAAATCCAAAACATGCACTGCTGGTGAACTGTGATCAAAATGTCAATTTCCAACAATGACAAAAGAAATTACATTGTGTACATTCCGTCTCTATACATGTTGTCTGTTCAACATCCCGACCTAAAGAGAAATAAAAATACTAAGTTTTCGTTATTATAAACCCAAGTCACGTGATGTCTTCCCCATCTGGCGCGCGCGCTGGACCTAAAATAAAATAAAAACTTTCCAAACTAAACATGAAACTTCTCCGGTAACAATAATATAGACCCCATACAGAAACAAACAAACAAACAAACAAACAAACAAACAAACAAACAACCCCCCCCCCCCCAATTCAATTAATTTTAAAGGGGGAAAGACCCCCTACAATTGCTTTTTTAAAGCAATTGATTTATATTTATTATTATTTTTTTTTTTCCGCCACATTCTGAAATTTTTGTTTCGCAATATGTCGCTTAGATATTTTGTATATTGTATTGTATAGTTTATACGGTTTTAAATCTCACCCTGTGAAGACGAACAATTTTCTTTGTAAGAGTTATCTCCCTATTTACTGTTTATCATTTGTGTGCATCTCCTTCGTAACAAAAAAAGATATCGACAAAATTCTTTTTACAAATTGTTCGTTACATCCTTAGGAATTTTTGGCTAATTTGGATCGAAGCGATTTGATGAAATTTTATAGGAGTTATCTACCTTTACAAAATAAATTTGTCGGAATGTATTTTTAACTTATAAACCATTAACCGTACAACTCTGGAATGTTTTTATATGAGTCCCCTAGGTACTAACTTAGAAAATAAGGTCAAGGTCAAAGGTCAAGGTCAAGTTCTCAATTGTGACTTTTGCTTGTTTTTGCATTTTCTCTGACACTTTGAAAGATACATATAAAAGAACAAGTGCAAAATGTCTGCTTTATTGTAATGAAGATATGCTACATTATGTCTGATACAATTAAATGGCATCTTATAGGAGTTGGTGCCCATAAAATGTCTTGATATGAGGTTATTTGATTAAAACTTCAACTAAGTTCATTATAAAGGCATTTGACCTTGTACAAAAGGTAAGATGACAAATGACCTTGAAAAATGACAACCGGAAGTGACCTTGAGAAAACCGGAAGTAGCTTTTTTTGAAATTTTTTCATATAAAATTACTCAGAATCCATATATTTTGTCATCTAGATACATAAACTGATAACTGAAGACTAAAAATGACATCCAACAAACCGGAAGTGTCTAATTATCTTCCATTCTACATACAAGAGTATATAGAAACTATATATTTTTGGAATCAGTGTGAAAGAAGCTATCATATGAGACCGGAAGTGACATTCATTTCACCGGAAGTAGCATTTTATCTCCCTTACATCACTCAAAAATATAATTAAACCATTATTTATCGAATCAGTATGAAGAAACTATCTTCTTATCAAAATTTCTTTGATGTGGAAAGACTTTCAATTGTTCTCTGAACAATTGGTTTTTAATTATTTTTTTTTTTTTTTTTTTCTTCCGCCAAATTTTGTTCTTGCGATAAATGTTTGTTTCGCAATATGTCGCTTAGATATTTCTCATATGGTATCGTATAGTTTATGCGCTTTTAAATTTCACCCTGCTAAGGCGAACCATTTTCTTTGTAAGAGTTATCTCCCTATTCACTGTTTATCGTTTGTGTGCATCTCCTTCGTAACCAAAAAAGACAGCGACAAAATTCCTTTGACAAATTGTTCGTTTCATCCTCAGGAATTTTTGGCTAATTTGGATCGAAGCGATTCGATGACATTTTATAGGAGTTATCTACCTTTACAAAATAAATTTGTCGGTATGTTTTTTTAGCTCATAAACAGTTAACCGTATAACCCTGGAATGTTTTTATTTGAGGCCCCTAGGTCCTAACTTGGAAAATGAGGTCAAGGTCAAAGGTCAAGGTCAAGTTCTCAATTGTGACTTTTGCTTGTTTTTGCATTTTTTCCGACACTTTGAGAGATACATATAAAAGAACAAGTGCAAAATGTCTGCTTTATTGTAATGAAGATATGCTTCATTTAGTATTATACAATTTAATGGCATCTTATAGGAGTTGGTGCCCCTGAAATGTCTTGATATGAGGTTATTTGATTATAACTTCAACTAAGTTCATTATAAAGGCATTTGACCTTAAACAAGAGGTAAGGTGACTAATGACCTTGAAAAATGACTACCGGAAGTGACCTTGAGAAAACCGGAAGTAGCCTTTTTTGCAATTTTTTCATTTAAAAGTACTCAGAATCCATATATTTTGTCATATAGATACATAAACTGATAACGGAAGACTAAAAATGACTTCCAACAAACCGGAAGTGGCCTTATTATCTCCCATTCTACATACAATGTATATAGAAACTATATATTTTTGGAATCAGTGTGAACGAAGCTATCATATGAGACCGGAAGTGACATTCATTTCACCGGAAGTAGCATATTATCTCCCTTATATCACTCATTAATATAATTAAACCATTATACATCGCATCAGAATGAAGAAACTACCTTATCAAAATATCCTTGATGTGGAAAGACTTTCAATTGTTCTCTGAACAATTGGTTTTTAATTTTATATTCTAATTAGAACATCCATGTTGTAACTTACCAACTGTTTCATTTATAAGAAGTGTTGACACCTGTGACAAATGTCTAAGGGGATTAACTGTATCAAAATATAATCAAGAAATAAGACATCATGCATGTAAAACAATCATTAAACCATAACAATAGACACTTTTTGTCAAATTTAACTGCAAGCATTTTAAAAAATCTGATAAAATATTTAATTGATATTAAAGGATCTGCCAAAATAAAAACATAACATATTTCTCGTATACTTTGTTGTCCCTTAATCGCGAAATTTTACATTCCGCAAAAATAGCCTGATTCCTTATTTATATATTAATCATGCTATTAATATTTCAGTGAACCAAATGATGTTCATAATAATGAAACTTTGGTGTTTTTTCGTCAGATTTTAAATGATGACTACTTCGGATTTGTTTCTTTTCTCTTAAAAAAAATTATGACAAGGAGAGGAAAGAAAGGTCACCAACAATAGAACGGTTCTCATCACAAATTAATGCAAGCATGTTGCGATCGAAACTAAAATAGATTTGAGACATGTCTGGTTTATCTCGCAGTTCTAGTCAAAATTAGCATTGAGCTAAGGACTGGTTTATCTCGTTGTTCCAGTCGAAATTAACATTGCGCGTACGACTGGTTTATCGTTCATCATGTTCATTCCGAGTTTCCTTCGAAATCGAACTAGTCAAATGTTTAAATTGTTTGGCAGTCATTAAATATGTCATGTGACTAAATTAGAAAAAGAGCTATGGTATCTATGTTAATAATCCACATTTTATTTTTGTTCTTATGTGTTTGTTTTTTCTCAATTTTTTCACGTATACGTATGACCATTGCATTTTGTATTGCAAAAATTACTGCACGAATGTCGTGGTGATCGAAGTATAACTATCGAAAGTATTCCCTATTTTGATACGGAATTCATAATCATGTGCAACTTATGTAATTTACGAGATATATTTCAGGCTCTTGCAGGCAAATGTGCAGATCATAATTGTGACAAAGGGAAGAAGTGTATTATAACGACAAATAGATTCAGGTGTGCGCATGCATGTGAGTACAATACAAATAAGCAGTCTTTAAAAAGAATAGTTCTAAATTAGAAAAATAGAAATAGGAACCCATTTCTAAAACCTTGTCAGGATTGTCAGTATGAAAGAATAGTTTTGATTCATTTATTTAAAGTACCTTAAAGAGGGATGAAGGATACCAGAGGGACAGTCAAACTCATAGACTGAAAATAAACTGACATTGCCATGGCTAAAAAATAAAAGACAAACAAACAAATAATAGTTCACAAGACACAACTTAGAAAACTAAAGACTAAGCAACACGAACCCCACTAAAACTGGGGGTGATTTCAGGTGCTCCGAAAGTGTAAGCAGATCATGCCCAACATCTGACACCCGTCGTGTTGCTCATGTTATTACAAACCCGGTAAATAGTCTTATTCGGTAGGTCACATTCGTAGTGAAAAGTGAAGTGGATTGTAGTTACTTCATAAGGAAAATATCCGATATCATCTGTGAAACGGTTTTTCAATTACGGTCAACCAACCCCTGGTGGCGTCATTGCCAACGCTTTCAACTTTGTACTTCATTTGCCCGTTTTACCTTATTTTAGCGTCACTAAAGAGTCTTTTGTAGACGCAACACGGTTGGGACAAACACAAAATTTCAATCCCAGTTCCTACGATGAGTTTTATTCATTTGTTTATACTTACGATATATATCACTTACAGACTGTAAAGATGAACCACCTGAAACACCGTTTGCTGTTTCCACTGAAACGTTCGGGGTCTATGCTAATTTGGAAGCAGGCAACCAGTATGAATGCATACACAGTAACTATGAGTTGGTTGGAAAACCTTTTGTTATATGTGACAACAAATCTAAAAAGTGGAAGAAATTATTTTGCTGCGTGGAAAAACGTAAGTATGATGGCTAATTGTAGTATACCCCACAACTCTTTTTGTACTCGGAAAAGCAAGCCTGTTTAGGTTATAGCAATGGAAGTAATTATGGATTTTGCTAATTTCTGAATAGTATTTGAATGTACACATCTTTATCCTTAGGTCTTGGTGGGTGGTTGCTTCAATGGCATAAATACCATATTTGTTTTATATATACGATCATACCATACATGTTTTGTTGTCGTGTAGTGTTCAATATTTGCTGTTCACAAATTGTTTTTGTCTGTTGTAAAAAAAAAGTAGAATTACACCAAAAAAACGATCTTCCAGGAAATTTGTAAACAAAAAGTCCCTAGGCAAATGGGAAATCAAAAGCTCAAACACATCAAACGAAGAGATAAAAACTGTCATATTTCTTAATTTGTACAGGCATGTTTTATGTAGACTTGGTGGATTAGGCCTGGTTTTAATAGCTAGCTAAACCTCTCACTTGCATGACAATCGCATTATATTGACAACGATGTATGAACAAAGCAAACAGAGATTATAGGTCAGAATGTCGAAAAAAAGGGGACAGGAGTCAACATTGTTTTATAGTCTTGTAAAATTACATTTATTTATACATGTATCTTACAGCATACAAACCACGTGACTGTAGCGACTTACCACGTCATTGTGATTCTGGAACTTACAAAATTTATCCTGGAACTTCAACTGGTTTCAATATCTATTGTGACAACCGGACAGAATGGTGGAACGTATGTAATCTAAAAACATGTAATAATACTGTTTTAACCAACACAGTTTTGCGTTTAGGTTCCCATATATATGTAAAACCTATCCCGTTTAGGTGCTTTATGGCCTTTTTCACATAAAAAAATACTGTCCACATTCAATCTAATAGTCTACTAGACCTAAAGGTCACAAAAAGACCCCATTAAAAATAACTAAAGATAATAATTTAATATACAGTTGGATGCAGACCAAACATAACATAACGAAATGTGCGTCAACGCCGCGTGCACTTATTTCAATTCTTAACTGTAATTCGCGTTTACTAGTAAACGCACGTTTACTATGATTATGTTAACGTGGTCAAAATAGAAATGTTTAATGTTTACTAGTTGTCATTTTAGTCGGTAGTGAACGGGTGTTTACTACAGATTGTACATCTTTACCTGTACGTGCACTAAGATAAAACCCGTTTACTCTTCTCGTTAACATTTTGTGGAAGTTATAAATATAATATACATTAATTCTTTGTAAAAAAAAATTTTTACTTTAAAGTTTGAATAAAACACTACTCTTTTTTAAAGTACGTTCTTTCAGATTCTAAGGAGTCATGTTAATTATGCCCCACCTACGATAGTAGAGGGGCATTATGTTTTCTGGTCTGTGCGTCCGTCTGTCTGTTCGTTCGTCCGTTCGTTCGTCCGTCTGTCCCGCTTCAGGTTAAAGTTTTTGGTCAAGGTAGTTTTTGATGAAGTTGAAGTCCAATCAACTTGAAACTTAGTATACATGTGCCCTATGATATGATCTTTCTAATTTTAATGCCAAATTAGAGAATTTATTCCAATTTCACGGTCCACTAAACATAGAAAATGATAGTGCGAGTGGGGCATCCGTGTACTGTGGACACATTCTTGTTTTTATGTTCTTTTATGTTCAATTTATATGATGCAAATGATTAATAACCAAGGTGGATTGTTTAAAGATATGTTTTACAAAATCATTGGTTAATAACAAACTGCAAAACTTTTAAAAAAAAGTTTTATATGTTAAAAACAATATGTCTGTGGTAGATTTTATAGGCAGGGATTCTTTACTTGAAATAAAACTGACGATATCAAATGATTTATGAAATTTTGTTTTAAGATATTTAAAATATTTAGTAGTCCATGGTTTACTCCATTTAGAAACGATTCACATTTATTTATTCCATGCATAATGTTATTTTTCTTAAAGGGACACTAGCTAACAAATTCATGTTCACCAATTTGACTCAATTTCTCATATATGCATTAACGGTTTAAAACTGTCATGAATTTCTTGTCAATGAAGACGTCACAAAAAATATTAAAAATTACAGGTATTTCAGCGACGGAAAGATGGGTCGGTCAATTTTTTCAGGAACTGGACGGAGTATGAGGAGGGTTTTGGAGATTTAAGTACCGAGTTCTGGCTAGGTAACATCTTTATATCTATATATATTCACATTTTAGTCACATACTGTGGATTTATTTATTTTCGTGGGCACCAATTTTCGTGGATTGAGAAAAATTTGTATATACGTGGATATTTCATTTCGTGGTTTTGTCAAAGTCTGCGTACATTTCCAATCAAAATTAATAATTCGTTGAACAATTAAATTCGTGGTTCCCTTGTTACCACGAAATCCACGAAAATTAGTAAAATAAAAATAATGAATCCACAATTCTTTATGAATGATTAATTTGAAAAATGCCTTTATTATAATATCTTGGTATTTTTTAATATAATCGGTTATCATTTAACATTTGGTGTCTAAAAACCATTTTTTACAGAAGAGAAATAAAAGATACCATAGCGAATTACAAATTAATAAGTCGAAATTTAACTAACAACGCCATGACTCAAAAAGGAAAAAACGACAAAAATACAAAAAATAGTACATGGAAAACAGTTTTTTTTTTTATTCTAAAGTTTGGAACAACATTCTTTTTAGGAAAGTTCGGCAAAATTGGTTTTGCAGATAAACTTATCTGAAATTGGAAGGATGTTATTTACTTCCGGATAATTGAAGTGGAGACTTTATATTGAGTAAAGATTAATGATTGTGTAGATTTGCGAATATATATTACAAAACGGAGGTGAAAGATCACAGTCCGTCAAACTTGTAAATTGAAAATAAAATGACAACGCCATGGCTTAAAAATAAAAAGACAAACAGACAAATAGTACAAAAGACACAACATAGGAAACTAAAGACTAAGTAACCCTAATCCAACCAAAAACTTTGATTTCAGGTGCTCCGGAAGGGTAAGCAGATTCTGCTCTACATGTATAATACCGCTTCATCCAACAACAACAATATATTGTTAAATACTTACTCTATACACAACTGTTCTTTTTTTTTTTAGACCTTGTACTTTTATCATTGATCAAGTTGAACTTTGGCGCTTTTGACCATTTATAAGTATAATTATGTTGGAACTTATCGCAATATGCTATCTTTGAATTTTGAATGCTGACCTTAAGATTGTTGTTATTGCTTACTGCTTTTATACTTACACTATATTTACTATGTTAACACAAAGTTGATAAACTAGCACCGTTTCGTGTCAAAACCCCGGTAATTACGCCGCTTGCATGAATTTTCATCGATGATTTTCTGTAAACTGTTCATATAATGTAAAATCCACACACAAGTATTTTTTTTATCAGAAGACAGAAATGAATTAATTCATATTTTCATAACTTTCATAAACCTTTTTTTTTTTTTTTAAGCTTTCCAGTATCTTAAATGACATATGTAATCAGTCTTCAAAGAACCAATAAAATTTTCTATGCCAACTCCGTTTTCAACCTTTTTCATGCCATATTATTTTGACCAATTTTTTAATTTTTAGGGAACAGACTGATCAGCCAACTTACTTTATCCGGAAAATACCTACTCCGAGTGAGTATCAAACATCAAGAATGGAAGAGAGCGAGGTACAATGGATTCATTATTGGTAATGCAACAACTGGCTACAAATTCCAAGTGAAAAATTTCGGAGGCGGTGATGCAGGTACATTTGAGATATATTTTAATTGAAAGAACTAAAACTTCTTACCAACTTATTTTTGTGGATCTTTATTTCACGTTTACTCCTTTCTTACCGACTAAGCGACAATTCCTTTTAGCGTTTTTCTTATTTCCTGGTGTAAGATCAAAGTGTAACCAATTTTTCGCGAAAAGAAATAGGTCGCGAATATTAGATAATTTATGGTAATAAATATATGGTGAACGTCACGGTTATTAAGTAAGTTCATTGATTGGGTTATTGAGTGCTGTTATATAATGACATATTATGGATGTACTAAGGTCAGAATTAAGAATTTTTATCAAATGTTTAGACTCCTTGGTAAATTTACCTACGGTACAGTGTAAAATATTTTGCCCCATAACACCCATTTTTGTTTTCATATAAGACTTCAATAACCCATTGGTAATTTACCAAAGTTTAAGCAGATTCTAGATTTCTTTTTCGGGTGTAGCAATAAACAAAAATCCTCATATGTACAACTTGTATTGAGTTGGTTTTTTTCGCCCCGTTTGAAGGCCTCACTGTGACTTTGAGAATGAGAACAGTAAAAATTGTGTTGTTCCTTTTCTTATTGTGTGTTTTTTGCTGTGCATGTTCTAATTTTGTGTCATGAGTGTATAACCCACATTTTAATTTTTTTCTTAATTAAATATAAACTGTCCGAACTGTTATGTTTATCTTTTAAATACTGGTTAATGAAATCATTACAGTTTATACTGACTGGTCATTATCGCGTATGATACGATTTTGACACGCCTACATAGCTAATTAATATTCATGACTTTATAGATAAGAACAGCACGTGTAGCCAAAAACGAGAGTTGTAGATTTGTAGTATAAATGTATAGATGTAGTTTTGAGAATAGAAAATAGTTACAAAAACATAGTTATTAGTATTCGTATCCGAGCAAGTAAAACACGGATCTATCAGAACAATATCAATCATAACTATAAAATGAAAAAATAAACATTAACCCACAGATGTGTATGTCCTTTTTCCTAATTGATCAAGTTTTGACACCGCTTAGAATGAAAACTTCACAACTAACTCTACTAGTCCACTTCTATTGTTACAGATGAAACAATCAAATAGAACCATGTCAAAAATATGACCGTAACGATATATATGTGGTAGTATATTAGTAGTGGTAGTTTTGGAATGCTCTTCAACTTTGTACTTGTTTGGCTTCATAACTATTTTGATCTGTGCGTCACTGATGAGTCTTATGTAGACGAAACGCGCATCTGGGGTATTAAGTTATAATCCTGGTACCTTTGATAACTTTTAAGGTCTTCAAATACTTCTTATCTGTAAATTTACCGGTTAATTTTCTTAATTGAGATATGTTTTGCAACATACTACAGTAGACAGCAGGAGATGCTTATTCCGTCCGACATGAGCGTTCTAGGTCCTTTTATGGTTCGTGTGGTGTCCTCGGTTTTTGCTTCTTACCTTATTGCGCAGATAACGACAAATGTGTTCTAATTGTCGGTTTCCTAATCCTGTCCTCTTTTTTTCCAATGTAACCTATCAAAAGTGATTTATCATCGGATTTGTGCTTACTATAAAAACACGATAGTTGACAAATGTGTAGCAGGATCCATTCACCCTTCAGATGCACCGTTCATGTTTGTGTGTCGTGTTGTTCAGTCTTTAGTGTGCCTGTGGTGTTTTGTCAACTGTTGGTTGTCTTTTCGTCGTATTGTTTATTTTTATAGCATAGTTAATTTATTTTGGACATATGAGTATGACAGAAATTTCGAATAGGCCCGAGCCACCTTAACAGTATATTCTACTTACAGTACCCTTGGTAGACTCATAATTTGAAATGAGAAGATGTGGTATGAGAACCAACGAGACAACTCGCCATCCAAGTCACATTTTGTAAAATAATACCATTATAGGTCAACGTTCAGTCTTCAACACGGAGCCTTGGCTCACACCGAATAGCAATCTATGAAGGACCCCAAAAGTTACTAATGTAAAGCCATTCAAAACGGGGGAAAACGGTCTAATCTTTATAAAAAAAAGAGAAACGAGAAACACTTATGAACAACATCAACAACCGACAATTACTGAGCATCAGGTTCCTGCTAATAGATTGTTCGAAAATAATGGAATTAATTGCATGCTCATATTAATGATTTCGAATCTGTTCCAAACTTTGATTATTCTACCCTATATACCACACCTCATTATTTCATTAAGACAAATATTCCAATAAATAATTTAAAAGGCATTTAAAAAGTCAAAATGCGAATATATGTGCTCTTACTCTTATATGTCATTTTTAGTATAAATAACGAACAAAAGCAGTACATGTATATCAATTGAACCTCCGTTACTATAACATTAACAAAATCAGAAAATGCATGTAGGCATTCAACGAAATATTGGAACAACCAAATATAATGGCAAGTTTAAAAAGACAAAATATACCAATAACACACTTCATCATGATGATTATCAAAATAGGTAATAAAATTATATATTGACAATAACTCTGGATACACAAGCTGTATACTAGTATCTAAACATACAAACAAGCTGAAACCCACCTTTGGATGTGGATTTTTCTCGCTACGCTGAAGACCCATTGGCGTGCGCTCAGCTGGTTTTGTCCTCTTTTATAAGTTGTTATCTCTTTCACACATTATCCGTGTCCATTCTATATTCTACTATTTAATGGTTGGTAATGGACTGAATATTTTTTAATTGTTTAGCAGTTTTGATTGACTGTGTATATTATCTAGACCGGAATACTTACAGTTCTTGGTTAGTTCAATGCCTGTTGATGAAACCCTATCACAACCATTAAACGTTATATTATGACTTGACCTCTGACATTATTTATACGATTTCAAACCTTATGGCTATAATAATACATTTATTGTTCCAGGAGACAGTATTTCCAGTGGTGGGCCAAACTTGATCAACAATGGAATGAAGTTTAGTACTTACGACAGAGATAACGATAATCATACTACAGATAACTGCGCAGAGAAATACAAAGGAGCTTGGTGGTTCAATGCCTGTCATATGTCACATCTAAACGGAGAGTACGATCAAAACTTAAGTTTTCCATTTGGAATACAATGGGAAACAGTTTCCGGACCTTTAAGTGCCAGTGTCATGGAAATCAGGAGGACTGGCTGAATTTGACAAACTCATGTGTCACATTTAAATGAAGAGTATGATAAAATTCAAAATACCTATTTAAAATACAGTGGACAATGTTTCTCGGAATCTTTCTTTCTGTGTGATAGAAATCATGCAGGAGGACTGGTTGAATCAATCAGACAAACATTCACAAAAATATGTATTATACCATTGTTAATTTCAAAAAATTAGTATACCAGTTTTCATTATGTCTATAATTTTAATCATTTACTGTAATTTTCTCTCATTTTTTAGCTCACCTGGACCGAAGGGCCAAGTGAGCTTTTCCCATCACTTTGCGTCCGTCGTCCGTCGTTGTCCGTCGTCGTCGTTAACTTTTACAAAAATCTTCTCCTCTGAAACTACTGGGCCAAATTAAACCAAACTTGGCCACTATCATCATTGGGATATCTAGTTTGAAAAATATGTCCGGTGACCCAGCTAACCAACCAAGATGGCCGAAAATAGAACATAGAGGTAAAATGCAGTTTTTGGCTTATAACTAAAAAACCAAAGCATTTAGATCAAATCTGACGGGAGTAAAATTGTTTATCAGGTCAAGGTCTGCCTGCCCTGAAATTTTCAGATGAATTGGACAACCCGTTGTTGGGTTTCTGCCCCTGAATTGGTAATTTTAAGGAAATTTTGCTGTTTTGGGTTATTATCTTGAATATTATTATAGATAGAGATAAATTGTAAACAGCAATAATGTTCAACAAAGTAAGATTTACAAATAAGTCAACATGACCGAAATGGTAAATTGACCCTCTAAGGAGTTATTGTCAATTTTAAACAATTTTCATAAAATTTGTAAATTTTTACTAACATTTTCCACTGAAACTATTGGGCCAAGTTCATTATAGATAGAGATAATTGTAAGCAGCAAGAATGTTCAGTAAAGTAAGATGTACAAACACATCACCATCCCCAAAACACAATTTTGTCATGAATCCATCTGCTTCCTTTGTTTAATATTCACATAGACCAAGGTGAGCGACACAGCCTCTAGTTTTTTTTTTTTTTTATTTAATGAAGAGAAAAAAATTAAAATACTGAAAGTGTAAGACATATCTGCTTACCTTTCCGCAGTACCTGAGATCCCATTTTTGGTGGTGTTTAATTTACTATGTTGTGATTTGTGTACTATTTTTTGTCTGTTTGGTTTTTTCCCCCTTTTTGACCATGGTGTTGTCAGTTTGTTTTGGACTTAGTGTAAATGTCCTTTTGATATATCTCGCCTCTATCTTTCATATATACCAGAGGAACACATTGTAATAATAGTTAGAAAGATAGTCTTTCGTACCATGTCATTGCTTATACGTGTTGTCCAACGAGTTGTATTTGGCATGTTTATGGTAATGAAATAATAAGCGTAGGATAAATTATTCGTTTTATGTGTTTTATAATTTTTTTTTTTATATATAATTCTCATATGCTCAAGAGATACTCGGTTTCCTTGACACTGTATATAATTATACAAATCTGAAATTCAAAAAGTACTATTACAAAAATACTGAATCTGAAGAAAATTAAAAACGAAAAGTCCCTTTAGGGTAATCAAATGGCAAAATCAAAATATAAACACATCAAACGAATGGACAACAACTGTCATAATGGTACAGACATTTTCTAATGTAGAAAATGGTGGACTTAAACTTTTTTTTATAGCTTGCTAAACCTCTCACTTGTATGAATAAAAGAAAATGAAAACTATACGTTTAATAATTTAATGCGTCCGAAGCGCTTTTCTTGATTGTAACATTACCGAAATAGTTGATGAGCTATATGATAAAAAATACCTTAAAAAGCCAAATCCATATCAGGTCAAATTTGTCTGAGGGAGTCAAACCTTAGTTTCTTTATCATTGCAAAATTTATCAAGGGGCAAATTTAGAAAGGTTTTGACAGTCGCATCAAATTTCATTACATAGACAAAGATTCGTGAACTAATTAAACAGACATATTACGTATAAATATCAAAAATAGGGGTACAGCAGTCAACACTGTTTATAATCTTAATCACTAGAAAATAATATGTAACACAGAATCACACTATGGCATATAGACCAAGTATATTAGCAAAAATTAAAAACAAGAATTTACATATTTACTATAGTACAATAACACAATGACGGGATATTTAAGTACAGACCCACTCATATATGTATCATGAAACATAAAAGGGCATATTGATAAAGCGCATAGCAAACATGAACTACAAGCATACTCACATGTTTTACAATTATGAAAAGCACAATAACGGGATATATATAAGCAAAATAACGGGATGTATAAGTACAGAGCCACGCTATATGTATGAAGTAAAAACAAAAGCCAAATAGGCATAGCACATTAGAACATATGAAAGACAAGAATATGAGAATATCATAAACGATAACATAATGACAGGATGTACAAGTACAACAAGTATCGTAATCACAAAAAAATATACAAATATTAAACACAAAACACAAAAGGGTATATCTCACATTTTACAACTCCATTTATTGCTTGAAAATTGACTGTGGCGTGAAGAAATTTGTATAACTTAAAAATAAAATACCTTTATAACAAGGAATATCACGATAACATTAAAAAAGGAGACAAACAACGATTTTTACGTTTTAACCTTCATCGATTCTGATATTTAAATCAATAGTATACTTTATGGCAAATATCAGCTCATATATTAACTTTTTAATCCGATGAGTTCAACACGAGAGAGGTTTAGCTAGCTATAAAACCAGGTTTAATCCACCTATTTCAATATAAGAAAATGTGACAGTTGTTATCATTTCGTTTGATGTGTTTGACCTTTTGATTTTTACATTTGATAAGAGACTTTCCGTTTTAAATATTCCACTGAGTTAGGTGTCTTTTGTGATTTTCTTTGTAATTGATTGTAAAGACAACAAGTATGTTGAGTAGATTACAATAATAATTATTAAAATAGAAATGAACAAGTTTTCATACAAAACTATAAACCAACATATTTTTTGCAAATACTTAATTTCACGTTTACTCCTTAATAGCACTTTTCGCGGCGATGTTATATCGCGATTTTCAAATTTGCTTGATCATGTTGATGAATTAAATAGGTAAAGATCCAAATCGTAGTTAGTCGCGACTATTTCTATTCGAGTTATTTTTCGAATGCAAATGTAAAATGTAAAAATCATCGTAGAGCATCGCGTAAATAGCATAACTTAAGGTGGATCGGGACTATTCCACTGCGCATAATTTCACGCATGAATTAAAAATCACACGAAAAGTATGTGTCGTAAATTCGATATTATTTTTTTTTAAATATTATGATTGATTAGAAATGTTAAATCATTGTAGTTATGTCACTAAAAAAATATTATCGTTATTATGTGTATCTGCGAAAGGCTCAAAATGACATTTCATTCAATTTCACCATTTTCCGGTCAAAATGTGAGTTTTAAGGCAAAATATATTTTTTTCCTTTATCGGTGACCTATGTTTTCAGCTTTTTATATTACAGTTTTGGACCAAGTGTCATAGAACGTTTTTTTTTTATATTCCGAAAAAAATATGTCAACACCTCTATTGTGCCTATCATTTCCAGTGTTCCAGCTAGGATATCAAAAGGGCAGGTTGCCAATCCTGAAAATTGGCATTTAACGCGAGATATGATAATATGAAAAGGGCATGTTTTAATAAAGATATTAATCAAACATTGTGTTTATTTTTTTTAAATCACTGGTTATTCAAGAACTACATCATTAGCCAATATAGAACTTTACCTTTCTACTTTTTAGGCTGAAAAACTTATCAAGCATTATTGTCACACAAGTTTTTAAATCATTAACCTTTGTATGCAGCATGTTTTGAAAAGTGTCTTGCTTCATTCTGTTGCTATGGTCTGACACACTTTACCAGTTTTCCCTTTCTACCTCTGCTGTGCTTAATGGCAATACAGCACAAAACAGCTGTGCTCAGAAAATGCACAATGTTAGATATAGCACTGAACAGTGAAAAATTGTATTAAAAATAAAGAAAACAGAAAAAGATGACCAAGGCACCCTACCAACACTGCTACTAAGACCCTCTTTCACTTTTCCAATAACTCAAAATACCTAAACATATATTCTTAAGCAACAAGTATGTAGTACTGTAGACATATTTTAGAATATGTTAAATGGGTAACTCAATGCTAGGAAAAATCAGATTGAGTTATCTTTCTTTATTCGGGTGTGCATCTTCTTTGGAGGATTGTAAACAGTACGTTGAAGATGAAAGAGATATGATCAACAATATGGCGGCCGATTTTGTTATTTTCGTATAAATTTGCTATTTATTTCACGGAGAACAAGTAAAACGATGTCTTCCACGAGTTGTTTGTGGTTTTCAACTTTCTGGCATGACGTTTTCTCCATGAAACTACGGTAAACATTGCAAATCGGCCCAAGTTCTCGTATGCACATTTCTTCAAAGATAATTGCCGACTGACTGCTTCTATTTGAATGAATTAATGTTGATGATCATTAATGACCCATCCGATAAACGGATTACCTATCACAACAGATTATGACACCAGATGTAACCGTTGATTAGCTTGGGGTCGTAAACAAAGTCCTAAACTTTTCACCAGGTAAAATTTAGTAATTAGCGGATCATATAAAATATGAACAAAATAATATTTAATCGATCTTCAAAAAAGGCAGGGCGCCAAGGAGACTGTGAAAAGTGCACAGGGCGGCACTCGGAAAAGGACGGGCGCCGCGCCCTCTGAAAACGGCCTATCTGGAACACCGATTTCATTGAAAAAAAAGGTCCCTTTTACATACCTGTTTCAAATCAAAATTTTGAGCTTAAATGGTCCGCGACCCAAAAATTTTTCGACCAATTTGATTCACTTTATGTAAAGAATAAAATAACAATAAATACGGCACTTCTGATAGAAACTTCGAATAGTCCATAGCCACCTTAAGGATGTTCTTAGGTGAGGTATTGAAACTTGTGTTAAATGTTCGAACTCCTTGGATTTTTACCATACGATTGAAGGTAAAATATTTCCGCAATAACACCCATATAAGACTTTCATATAGGCTTTATAGCTCATTAAAAGGTCATTTGCCCAAATTTAAGAGTATTCTTGAGTTTTTTTCCTTTTGATTTGAGACCCAAATAATACCAATGCAAATATAAGGTAACAGTCCGAGTCAGCTTTTTATCGACATATTTTCACATCAAATATTTTAAAATGAAGCTCCATATCAATATTTGTAGCTCATTTTGTTCCTTAATTAATGCCCTTCCGACTTATAGTATCAATTTGAAATTCTTGATTTTTTGAAATTTCACCTAAGTACGTCCTTTTAAAGTGTTTTGGAAATATTTAAAAATGTATTTTATTATGCAAATGAAAATTGGTTTGATCTACACTAGCGGTATTGCTTGAAATGAAATATTAATATACAGAATTCCCAGTAGATTTAAACTATAAGGACACATTCGGGGGAAAAGGGAATGCATACAAAGAAACAAAGTGACATGGGGAACATGTACATTTATCCATTCAAGACACAAATCAGCAAAAAATATCAAAAGCAAAAGAACAAAGCTTTTTTTTTATAGTTCTGCATCTCAAAGTCACAAAGACCTTCAACACGGAGCAAATATTATCTCTTCACTGCAAGTTTAAGACGACATTCTAGTAACAGTTAGAGCGGTTAGAGCGGAAGTCCTTGCAAACTGAAAAGTCCTTCCTTTTAAAAGTGCTGGAACAGAATTGTCTCATCGACAAATATACCACATCTTCTTTTTTATAGATCATATTAAATAACATCAATAAAACGTTTTGGTGCAGATAATATGTTAAAAAATTAAATTTGATTTTGTTCTAAAAAAGCAGTGTTGCTTGAAATTAAATCTAAAACTCTAGTATTCCCAGATGGTAGTATGAGACTATTTTGAGATGATTTATTAGCCAAATGTTTTGTTAATTTTAAGGTCGTGAATCCGGTTTCATGTTTCCTATAATTAATTGATTATGTAAAATGGAAGTAATTAGTTTGAACTTATTACTCAATCAAAAATGTATATAACGCGTGTAAATGTTTCATGGTTGTTATTGTTCAGTTTTCTGGAATCAATTTACAAATTAATTGAATAAAAATCAAAGTTAAACAAAATTCTAACTTACGTCACCAGAAATTCCACAAAGGTTTTAATAGAGCGATAAAAGAGAGGCGAAAGATTTCAGAGGGACATTTAAACTCATAAGTCGAAAAATAAAGTGACAACGTCATTGTATATATAAAACAATGTCTGAAACAATGGCTATATATAGAATAGCATATGACTTTTTCAGTATCACATCCGTATCAACCCGAGACACGAATATTATGTTTAATTTTGTCATTATTTGTGCACTGCCCCATCTTGAATTTACCTGGAAGCTCGTTTTTTGTTAATACTTTTTATGATCCATGACTATGCGAAATGGGCTTTGCTCATTGTTGAAGGCCGTACAGTGACCTATAGTTTTTAATTGCGATGACATTTGGTTTTGATTGGAGAGGTTTCAATTTTGCAGTTATAATTTCTGATTTTCTACTATATACACCACTATCAAACTTATTCTCATGAAAGATCGAATACATTGTTTACTTATAACTACAAATATTGGAACCACCTATACAAATCTCTTGTTTTAGAACATGAAAAATCTTAAAGTGTGATGCTTGATGTTTTCAACGACAACAGGTTTCGTTAGTTTTGTGGATTGATATTTCAACAGACGTTCGGTATCCCAAAAAGTTTGAATAGTGCATACTTACTGACAATCATCATTTTGTACCAATTTGAGGCATGAATTTTACTAATCTTACTTATAGATATAACATTGTGTACCAATGAGACAACTCTCAATCCAAGTCACAATTTTCAAAAGTAAACCAAGGTCAAAGTACGATTTTCAACACGGAGCATTGGCTCATCCCGGACAACAAGCTATAAAGGGCCTCAAAAATAACTTGTGTAAACCCATTTAAGGAGGCTCGTGGGTATAAGATTTTCCGAAAAAAATTAAACATTATTTTTTCATTACAAATTTTATGTATTACCTTTAGTAGTTGTTACACAATCATATGGTACAAAAACCATTCCAAAAAATCAATTCGTGTTGGCCCCATGTGACTTTTAAAATGTAGATATCATTGAAAAAGCTCCAAATTATCTCCCTTTGGTGCAAAAATGCCATTTTTTGGCATTAAAATTGAAATATCTTTTTTAACTCATCGGTGACCTATATTTTTTATTGTTGTTTTCGAATAAGCTGTACATAAACTGAATAATTGTAAAATTTAAGGGATTTCTGTAATTTAGTTCTTTTTTTATTTCGATATTACCGATATTTCTCTTATTAGTTCAACAAAAAAAAAAGGACATTAACAAAAATGTATGCTTCCTTCGAAGGCAGATTGTGAGCGTAAATGAACGGTGACCCCATTTTTTATTTCATTTTTCTATTTGGTTTAAGATAAAGTTCATTTATAAAAAAAATAAAGACAAATCCTATATTAAATTTAAAAAAAAATGATTTAGACCCGCGAACCACCTTAAACGTGAAAAGTTCTTTTATTTCACTTTCAAATATAGTGATGATACTTAATAGCAAACATTTTAGATAGTTCCATTTTCTACACTTTAGAATGCTTTTACCAAGTGAGGAATATGACAGTTGTTGTCCACTTGTTTTATGTGTTTTATCGTTTGATTTTGCCATTTAATTATGGACTTTCCGTTTTTAATTTTCCTCGGAGATCAGTATTTTAGTTATTTTACTTTTTTCATATTTCATATCCTTGTGAACTTAAATTGAATTAAAAAGAATAAGAATGTCTGCCATCAATCTTGATCTTTTCTGGAAAAAGTCCCGGTTATTCTTATTTTATTTTATTTTCATTAAAACATGTAATATAGAAAGTTTTAATGATTGTTTCCCTTCCTGTAATCTTGTTATCATACTCAATTTTACAGCTGAATTGTATGGTGAATTTACGTGACCTGTTGTTTATATCTATATCTAACCATTTTTCTGCACTCTAGTTCAACAGTTGTTAGACCAGTATACTTCCTGAATCTTGAAAGTGAATTCGAAGAAAATCCTTTCATAAGCTATGTTTGTCTTCTTTTTGAGTATAAGTCAAGAAAATTTTTTCAGTCCAAGATTGTTGTATCAATTTGTCAAATAATTAAACGTGTTTAAACCGAACCCTTTCAGGACTTAAGATTTTGTTTTGTTTTGACTGATGTTCGGTTTTATCAGGTCCACAACGCATACAATTTGATATGACGGTGCTCAAGAACATGTTTGGTTAATACAGGATTTCGGTTTATGCAGAATTCGGTTTAGCCAGTTTTCACTATAATACCATTTTAATTACGACACATTAGTTATACAAATATTTCAGTTGCTAAAATAACATGCAGCTATTGTACTCGTGACTTATTAACCAATAATATTATCGATAAACCATTGACAATTATAATATTTATGCAACCGATCTACATAAATTAATTGCATGAGCTGTACGCTAGATAATTTAAACTGTATTGATGCGAGCAAGTTAACATAACGAGTTCGGACTATTTATATACACAAAATACTAAAATAAGGAATGGAGTTGAATGCGAAAAATTTTCTTTTCCTTCTTTTTTTTAAACATGTTTTCCTAAAGTGTGAAGGTTTACTTCAAGAATATTGTGACGCTGATGATGAAAATTGTCAACATTCAATTAATGAAATAAAACTTGGTCAGTTACAACATGATAAAAGTCAACACATGAACATTCTCCGACGAATTCGAAACAAAAGTCTTATGGAATGTACAAAGGAGTGCTTATTGACGTCACAATGCAAGGCTATTAACTATAGAAAGAATTGGAAACTTTGTGACGCACTAGGTGAAAGGCCCGATGGCGAAGCTATCCAGGACGAATCAGGATCAGTTTACAGCGATATATCGACTTGGCCAAAGGTAATATTATGTTGTCTTACAAAATTGATGAAAGTTTATTTTTCTACAAATTCAAACAGGGAACACAATTGCAGGCTTGTCCAAACCACCTGAGGTCACTCTGCGCTTTGCTAGAGTTGTTGTTAATAATAGTTATCAAAGGTACCAGGCTTATAATTTGATACGCCAGACGCGTGTTTCGTCTTCATAAGACTCATCAGTGACGCTCAGATCAAAAAATTTATAAAGCCAAACAAGTATAAAGTTGAAGAGCATTGAGGACCCAAAATTCCAAAAATATGTGCCAAATACGGCCAAGGTAATCTATGCCTGGGATAAGAAAATCCTTAGTATTTCGAATAATTTATACTTTTGCAAACAGTTAATTTATAAAAATGACCATATAATTGATATTCATGTCAACACTGAAGTGCTGACTACTGAGATGGTGATACCGACAGGGATGAATCGTCAACCAGTAGTAGCATCGACCCTGTGGTGTAAATAGTTATCAAAGGTACCAGGCTTATAATATGATACGCCTTATGTTAACTTTAAAGTGTCAGTTGGATTGTGTCCCCTTTATACATGATATTTTTTTTCATCATTTTCGGATAATAATTTGGATTAAAAGTTAGTATTTTCATAGTTTGATCACACATGAGAATATTCACCTTCAATCTTGAACTACGTCTCTATCTTAAAAAATTTAAAATATTGTAAAAGTATGCATTTTATCATCTGGCTCTATTTGATAGATCCTGTTGCTTTGTTTATGATATAACTTTAAATAGAATTATTATTATCAAAACAGGGAAAGTAACATAATTTAGATTGCCATTACAAACAATAATAAATATTTCTATTAAGCCAACTTTAAAACAAAATGTATCAATGTTGTTGCATAATTAATTTTGATTCAAATTCAAATGTTTGTCAACTAATATATCAAATTTGTTTGGTATTATCATAACGTTTTGCAATATTCAATATGTGAAAGGGATCTACCTGTCCATATATGTGATGATTTAATTATCATTGGGCACTTTTGATGATACGAAAAGGGGTAACGAATGGATTTCAAATGTTCTGCAGACAGTATTTCAACCACATGTGAGATTTATAGGTTTCATAACGAGTGAGAATTAGATATCGATTGATATCAACTCGAGTTATTTAATTTCAATAATAATAAACGAGCCTATGGCGAGTTTATTATTATTGAAATTAAATAACGAGAGTTGATATCAAGCGATATCTAATTCTCACAAGTTGTTAAACCTATTTCTCTTATGGCAAAAAGTTGTATGTGCGTGGCCTATCTGTTGCGAGTTGTGTTGCTACGGCCGTTTTTCTTTACAACGCGTACTTGTTTACTTATGACAGATATTTATAATATTTTAAAGTAAAATTTACCAAAATCGTCTAGGGATCATCAAATTAAAGTAATTTTGATATCACTTTTTCATATCACACTCCGTACGGTGTGATACGAAAAATATCTATTCACGTGGGAGTTAGATACATGTAACAGGCCCCAACCATAAGAGAATACATCATTTCTAAATAAAACCTAAATAAAACCTGTACATTCTGAGTGTTATCCTTAACCTTCCGGAGCACCTGAGATCACCCCCAGGTTTTGGTGGGTTTCGTGTTGCTCAGTCCTTGGTTTTCTATGATGTTTTGTGTACTATTGTCTTTTTCTTTCTTAGCCATGGCGTTGTCAGTTTATCTTTGACTTAGGAGTTTGAACGTCCCTTTAGTATCCTTTGTCTCTTTTTTATCCTTACGCATCAGGTCAAGTGATAGAAGTAACAAATGTTATAAAAAGCTACATCTTCATTCTTTGAATTGATACAATTTTTGTCTTTATTGTGAAATGCTGCGTGCTTTCAGGAAAATTTGCAAGTACTTAGTACTAAGTGTCGGTAGTTGGTCAGATTAGGCCTGGAATCATTTTTTAGATCCGGGACGTACGAGGATTAAAATTATTTACATGATGAACAGAGTACTATTATCCTTGAGAGCACTTCAGGTTATGGCAAAGAAACTATGTCAGTTATTGGAATAAAAAGTGAAAGTCTAGAGAAAAGAACTGACTTTCATCAGATAAGATAGATAATTATATAACTGATACAATATTTCTACAATAAATTTCCTTAGAAACGACAAATAGCATGAAAAAAAGAACAGCCATAGAAAAGCAAAAACAAAAGTAGTACCAAGTCCATGTTAGACTGTATAAAAACTTTCAAAACTGAAGGATTTCTAAAGCACATGAGCTCATTCCTCATTTTCTGGCGTAGAAGTGCAGTTCTCTTATTCTGAAATGCTGCATGAGTTCCAGAAAATCTCGTCCAGATATTAAGCAAGTTAGTAAGTTAGTAAGATATACAATGATGTATACGTCAGTAAAGGATTTCAGTTTCATTACCGAGTCTTACTTTCCATTTGAAGCTAATTACTTTGTATGATTAATACCGTAAATGTATTTATCGACGTTTCTCCGTTTAGGTATTTTGATACTATTTTCATCAAGTTTTTATCAATAAACACAAATTTATTGTATCTGCATTTTTTTTATTCTTGATAAAATTGTAAAATATATGTATGAATAATTGTCCAATTTTTATGTTTTTGCGTGAATTTTTTTTTACTTGTTTTAAGACATTTGTTTTACATCTAAGTATAAATTTATTGTCTCTGAAAGGATAAACATAATTCTGAAATGATTTTTGTTGTTGTTAAGGACTGCTTCAGTATCGTTTTTCATCAAAACCACACATCTTCCAATGTTCTTCACAATACAGTTATTATCTGTACAAAAGATAACTTTGAGCAGAAATTTTAACTGATATCGCAGTTAATGTTGTATTCATGAAGCTGACAACCAAGTTGCCCTGAAAGATGGTAGGCCATATATTGGTCAGATGTGACTTGCTTCCTCAATACCTGATCTCTAGACCGGTCTTTGGTTTGACCAGTCATGATAGCAAGTTCCCACCAGACCAGATCTGTGGACGGGTCTGCTTTTGGTTGCATTATGTCTGGATATTCTATTTTAACAAATTAACTAACAAAACCTTACGTATTTATCTCCGCCTTTATTGTAATTGTATTCTTAGATTAATTTGTTATGGTGTCGTTTGATATTATACAATTACTGATAAGGTAAATATGGGGTTTTATTGAAATAACAAAAGTCATCTAAATCGCAACAAAAAGCAGTTAAATAAAAATCATTTCCGTAACCAATTCTACATTCAACATTTTTTCCATAAGCAGGCGCGCAGCTACGTTTAAGTCAAAACGCCCGGGCGTACACTGTAATTTTGATGAGAAAAAAAAATATTTCAAGAAAATAAAATGAACTTGTTAAAAGCACATCAGCTTTATAATTCTTTCTTCATTGGCTTGTAATTGCGGATCAAATTGACGAAATTTACTTTTCAGCCAAATGGTATCATATTATATATTTGTTCCATTTCTGTCAAGTAAGAATCATAAGACTAATACAAATTAGAATTTCAGTAACTTTACTGATACTTAAACAATACGAGTATTTAAAGGGATGTATTCTGTAATTTATAATGATATAGCTTGTTAAACTTGAGGATAACTTGAAATATTTTATCAATTTTAAAAGAATTAGCAATTAAAAGCCGTCAATTTACTTAAAACACATCTATTGCAAAGCAGAGACATGTATATTTATGTCAATGCAGACGAACAGTGCATGATTATTACTATTATGTAAACATGAAACTCAGTCAGTGTACTTGCAATGCTATATAAATTGTTTATGGACTTTTTTAGTATTTCAAATACAGAATACTTTCCTCAAATATTTTTTTTTTTTTGTTTTCTCACATAACCGATGTTTCAGATTCAAATAAATATTTTGCTAGTCTGCAAGTTTTTTATTGAAAGACAACGTCTCATCGATACTGATTTCGTATTTATACCATTTGCTTTGTTTTATTATATTCTGAGAGTGAACTGAAACATTGAAGTCACGTTTCCTACAGAATGACACGGGAGACATATTTGAAAGAATACGTCAATGAATAAATTATGAAACTAAATCTTTCAATGCATCATTTCTTTGTCAATTCCAAACCAACTGACTCGTGATATCAATATTTCAAAAACATAATTGATGATCTTAATGATAACACGTGAATGCTTGTTTAGTCTGAATATAAACTGCTGACGTATTTCTTTTGTCTTTTTTTCTACTAAAAAATACAGAGAATTCATTCGGGACCTTTCATAGCTGACTAATATACGGTAATGTTTTTTTCTCTAGTTGTTGAAGGCCGTACGGTTGATTATAATTGCTTGTTTGCAATCATTTTTTAAGAGAGCGAAAGAGAGAGACAAATAGTATATGAAAATAAATTATTACAAAACTATATCGTGCAATGTATCATTAACAGTTTTATTATTATTTAAACCAGAGAAGTACTAATGTATATGTTTGTCAATACCAAAACCAACTGAATCAAGATATCAATATTTCAGTGAACTAAATAAACTAATCATAGATATCATGATTGAAATTTTATATTTACGCTAGACACGCGTTTCTTCTACAAAAGACTCATCAGTGACACTCGAATAAAAAAATATTAAAAAGGCCAAATAAAGTACTAAATGATGCTCATAATAATGAAGTGTTTCTTTAGGCAGATTATTAAATGCTGAATGTTTTCTTTCTTTTTGATTTATAAATTAAAAGACTTTTAAAAATAATTGACTAAGCGATGGAGAGGGGTCCTGACCACAAGTTGATTTAAGCATGTAGCGGTCCAGACCAAAGTTTAAGACAGATCGGGTTTAGTTGAGCTGTCCCGGTATAAATAAACATGTCTGTAAAACAGGTTTCGAGTTAATGCTGAGTTACTTTCATTAGCGCACCTATCAAATGTAATTTTTTCAGCAATCACTAATTTAAAAATAGTCATATGACTAATATAAAAAAAGAGCTATGGTATATATGCCATTGAGACAACTATCCACCAGAGACTAAAGGACGAGTTTT
Organism: Mytilus galloprovincialis; assembly: GCF_965363235.1. Lineage (NCBI taxonomy): Eukaryota > Metazoa > Mollusca > Bivalvia > Mytilida > Mytilidae > Mytilus > Mytilus galloprovincialis. The sequence goes on along the minus strand of NC_134848.1, from coordinate 16,550,194 downwards.
AAAAAACTATTTAAGGTGGTACCTAACATTACAGGGAGATAACTCTGTAAAGTCAGCTAAACGTTTTAATTACGTTGTGTTGTAAAGGGAATGTTAAGCTTCTCAATGATCAAAATTGGTGTTCGTCAAACTGCTATATAACCAGTGTAATTTTTCTAACAAAACGGTTGAATTGTTTATATTTTTGTTAAAGGGTCAAAGTAAATTCATTGTCCAAATTTTAGGAAAATTAAACGAGCCAAATTGATTTTAATGAAAGTGTTGGGTACCACCTTTAAGAACCATAGAGCACTGTACGCCTAAACAAATCAACAAAACCCATACAAAAAGCCCCGGTATGAAAACATGTGAAAAAATTCAAAAAAGAAAACCAACAGGCTGATGTATGCACAAAACAATGAACGAAAAACAAATATGCAAACAACCAATGACAACCAATGAATAACAAACGTCTGACTTGGAACAGGCACATAAAGAAAGTGGCGTGATACCTATTGCTTTAGTAGGACAAGGCAGAAGTTATTGACGGGCTTCTCGAGAAAAACAAAACGAATCTATCATTAAACTTAAATTTTACGTTAGCTAAAAACATATTTTAAATCCTCAAAGTTTCCTGACTATGATTATCGCTTCTATCTTATCTAGCTTAAAATAAAGAGTCCCGTAGATAAAATTAGGTCTGCTTTATACCTTAAATTAGAAATTGAGGTTGAGGATCGGTTAACGATAAAACTTAAAGACGAAAAAGATGACCTCAGGTTTCCCATTGTTAAGGTTCCAGTTTTATAAAGCAACATCTTAGCAGAACCTGCAAATAGAGTATGTATCTCCCAAATAATTCGGTTTTTCATGACTGATATTCCATCTCATGTAATTCTTAAATTCTAATGTAAAGTGAAAGGAGTATGGAAGAGGTTTACACACCAATTTCTTTGTTATAGGTTATCTGCGTTACAGATATATCTGAATATGTTCCATTTGTCGTAGCAGCACTCCCGGCCTTGTTTTTCTATGAATGACACAATAGAATTGCCACACTATTTTGCTTGTCACCAGTTAAACGATTGATGCACAAATCGGGACAAGAATAGTTTATCCATTCTGAGCTTTTCAGTAAAGCCCCTATGGGGTAGGGGGAGGTTCGTAGTTTAATGTAGACTGGTTTGACTTGATTGTTTTTTCGTCAATTTTCTTTTTGATCATTGGTGTTGTATGTATTTCTTGAGATTATGATCAGTGTACATGGGCACCTATTCGATTGTACAATCCTTTAAACAAAATGTCGTATACGTGTAAAAGAAAGTACACATACAGAATGTACAGCAAAATTGTTTTTTTCAACAACAACAAAAGTCAAACAGACCTTATCAGCAATTGAATTTAAACGTATAGCCTGGTTGAATGCAAACGATTTTCTATACAAGGCTCAATGACACAAAAATCAAATATTTTATGGGATGAAAGTTTGCAACATCCAGTCGAGCCAAAAGGCGAAAGAATGCATATCAGGTGCCAAAATTTTTATAAACAGAAAGCATTTTTTTCAATACTAAGTTTCACATCCGTCTTTGGCATTTTCGGATCGTCAACGATCATGAACTTTGAAAAGCCTATCTGCAACACAGGTGGTTGCGGCTTGAGTGGCGCCTCCGCTTCTACGTAAATGATGCAAACCAAACTGTTGTTGTCTCAACCTATTGCACTTAAAGCTTCGAGAAGATTTTTTCTGGATCTAATATAAGATGAAGGCTTTTATACTTTACTCAATTCCAAAGTATCTCCTATGGACTGTAAAGAATGAAAAATGTACTCTGATGAATTTATATTAAGCCTTGCCAAATCACAATAATGTTATTAAAAGATTAAGTTGGCATATCTGTACTTGCTTCTAATCTATAACTATACTACGTTGTCAGTAAATATCGGTCTTGCTATTGTGAATGCTTATAATTTCAACGTGTGCATTATAAAAACTGATATCAATCATTCCTATATACGAAAGTTCTTTGTATCTACAAAATCCAGCATTAGCTAATAATAGCATACAAAGTCACTTACAGTTGGATTTATCATGATACAGGTCAAACAGTTTAACAATAATGTCCACTGTGATTTTTTTTTTTTTTTCTTTTGTACTGGTTTCGCCAGAATTCTTTTATCCCCTTCTAAGACAATATTTGACAGTGAACTGCAACAAAAGTTTTGATATAAAATCAAGTTGTGATACCACATAATTGCTTAAACGTTAGAGTTAAGTACGGACACTGAACAAGCTGATTGAATTAAATCTGTGAAACACAAGAAAACCATTGATACATCTGCAGTCAAAAAAATTAAATTGTACTTTCTGCAACAAATTTTAAATTTATTAAATAACAAATTGTACTTCTTGTTGATGAAATCTGATTTACTCTTTTTAGTCATGTCCATAACAGCAAAAGCGGTATTATGTAAATCATGTTTGCGCGAGAATTTGTAGATATCTTTCAATTCCTTACTCAAAGTGATCTGCAAAAGAAAATAGAAACATATGCATATCCTTTCAAGAAAAGAAAAAATCGAGCCAAGTCCGTAACACAAGCGACTAAGTCTGCATATAAAGCACATGTTCACTGTACAATCTACAGTCATAATATAGAAACAAAATGCGACAAGGTCCGCATAAAGAAATTCATTCATGAATTCTTAGCATCAAGTTTCAATACAAGCACATTAGAAATAAATCTGCCTTCATTAAAAACCGAATTCTCCGCAGAATCCCTGTTGAAAAAAATTAGAAGGGGTTTCATACACAACAAGCAAATTCTTTTACTTAACTAACAAACTTGCCAGTGTCAACGGACACCAGTATCGGCCAAAATACTGCCGATTTTCTTTTTGAGATAACCAATGCACCTATGGCTTTACATAATTGAATATGATTAACAGTGAGCCATTAAAGATACAGGTGGTACAAGCAAATCATTATCGCTTGACCAATCAAACGTGAAAGCATCGATACCTTTGGTTAAAGGATAAGACAAACTTTGAATTATACCTTGGATGGTTAGCATTGTTACTGTTAGCAAATCGGTATATGCTTTAGGTGCCCATATTTTATTTAAGTAATGGAAAATTCTGTCCGATACCGACCAATCGTCAAAATCAAAGAGTTCACTATACTGATCCAGTTAGTATTCAAAGTTCTTGGTATCCATTCAATTTTCACAAAAAAAAACCCACCTCGAGCTTTCTATACAAAAAAAAAATCCATAGCTAAATTGTGCAACTCTGGTTTCATACTACCAACTTCAGATATTTGAGCTACGTTTTGGTTATCAGTGAGTCTTACAAATATATTTTTAAAATGACCCGGAAAATTTTTCACAGTCAAAATCACTGCCTTAAGCTCTCTCCACGTGGAACTTTTGAACTTTTCTTCATTTGTTCCACATCTGATGAGCAATTTGATCCAAAAAAAATGCACAATGCAGCCAATGCCCGCTTGAACTTGCATCATATAAGATAACCTCTGTGGAAGTCTCTGAATTGGTGCTTAAACGCAATTAGTTAAAGATATTAGTGAAGAATGCCAAAATTCTAACTCTTTAACGGACATATGATCTAACTTAACTCTAAGAGTCTTAAGAGGTTCGCTCGTTTACTAAGTGATGTAAATGTCTTGTCATAATTTATCATATATAACCTATAGTGCGGGTATAATGCCATTATTTTACCAATCACCCCTGCAACTTTCCTTGCAGTCATATTACAAGGATTTACAATCACTAATTTAAAAAGCTATTCAAAATATTAAACATTTTCTTAAGCAATTTCGGGTTCGCTTAAAATATCCCATACAAAACCAAGCCACTCGAAACTTTTTTTGTGGCTTCCACACACCTGTTTTATGATTTAGCAAAACAACAGAAGATAATATATCTGACAATTCTTTCTTAGACACTTTTGAACATAATTATTACATATCTTCAAATCCGAGTCCATCATCTAGATATACCATAATTTTGAATCCTTTACTACGGCAATACTTTACTAGAGGGCGCACCATTTTAGTGAAAATATAACAAGCTGAGCTTAGCCCATAGGGTGAAGATGTAAAAGTGTAATATTTAACTTTACTTCCACTTTTCCATGAAAACCCAGATCATTATGTGATTCATCATGCATATCTAAATGATGATACCCGTGTCTCAAATCAAACTTAAATACTACATTTTTATTTGCTGCATCCGTTTAGCTTGTTTTAAGTCAGCACTTCGTAAATTTTACGGACGCCATCACGAGTTGGTTGCCCGTTATGGAATATCCGTTTCACAGATGATAGAGGATAAGGAATTGTCTTAATTACATTCCTTTCCCCGAATGTGACCTACCGAATTAGACTTAATACCGGGTTTGTTCTAACATGAGCAACATGATGCGTGCCACCTGTGATCACCCCTAGTTTTTGTCGGGGTTCGTGTTGCTCAGTCTTTAGTTTTCTATGTTCTGTTTTGTGTACTGTTGTTTGTCGTTTGGTCCTTTTCTTTTCTAGCCATGGCGTTGTCAGTTTGTTTTTAACTTATGAGTTTGAATGTCCCTTTGGTATTTTTCGCCTCTCTTTTACACTCTCATACTTGAATTTAGATAACACTTCGAATTGGTCGACATGTCTAAGGTCAAGAATCAGCATTTTCTTGCAACACGAGTTTACCGTCACGGAATAAAGATTAACAACAAAAGGGACAGCGCTAACTTCCTTAGCGACTACCGTGCATACTATTTCTGCGATTGCACGTTTAACAAAATCTGTGTGTTATAAGCAGATCTATTGTTATTCCAAATAACAGAAGGCGGTGCATCGGTAAATTTCAATTAAAATAAGCAGATCCAAACATTGGTAAAAATGATTTTTTTAAACTTTCAGCCGATAAAAGTTTGTATTTCCAAAATTGCAAAACTACGTGTAATACATAATCGACCTTTTACATTATAATCTTGTACTGCCTCGTTCTCATACTCGTGTGCGTCTAAACATGAATTAAAGTCAATCAAAGATAATACCTCCTTTGGAACTGCTGGTGTTGTTAAACTTGTAATTTTTTTCGGGACAGTTAGACGACCAGTGTCCTGTTGCACCACAGTAGTAGCAGATGTCTTGAGGAGATGGTCCTTTCCTTGGTCTGAAGTTTGCGATGCTGGATCTTGAACTATTATATCTTTGTGTTGTTTGTGCACTATTGGTATAACTTTTTGTTAAGGTGTTTCACTAAAGTCTCGAAAAAAATTGTCAGCTGCGAATTTCTTCGATGTATTTTTAAGTGCGACTGCCTTTCTTTTACGTATAGCCCTGGTTTTGACTTTTCGTAGACGGGGCTCATCATCAGAATTGTCAACATAGGGGTTTCCTTCATACTGTCCGACGATGACCCAACAATGCTTGTCACCAATTTGACAGTGTTATTGCAAGCAGCAATATCTTGTTTTTAGGGCAAAGTCATGATTATCTGACGAAATAGCAGCTTTCAATATAGCAATGTCCTTGGAAACTTGTTTATTAAATTCAAACTGCTTTTTATAGCTAACAAATTCAGTTTGAAGTCAGGCTTACTTGCAGGTTGGTTTAAGGCTGGAATTTTAGCTTCAAAGACTGTTTAGTTCTCTTTTTCTTTTTTTTTTTTTTCTAAGGCGTTGCCTAAATGGTTGGAAAACAACGAGAAAGCATTAGCTCTAGTGTTGTTTGTGAGACTTCACTCCTATTATTATTTCTCACAGATGCACATTCAGGCGAACTTTGAATTTTCTCCTCTTTTGATTTTAATTCCCGCTTAGAATGCAAGGGTGCAAACTACTACACATAACGGTACTCAGTATGCCTTGTAACAAAAAGAGATATAATTTACGTCTAAATGTTAATATTCTGCTTTGTATAAATTTGTCATCTTTTTCTAATATATTTGATCAATTATGTCCAGTTGTACAATATATTTGTTATCATGTGAAATAAAAAAAAATATCATGTTAAAAAATATATGTAACACTTATTTCAATTTAATATGTATGACAGTATCAAAGGAGTGACTGCTGGAGTTTAATCATCAATACTGTTAGACTATTTGGTACAAAATAAGGAGATGTGGTATGATTGCCAATGAGAAAACTATCCACCAATGTACAAAAGAAGTTGTCCACCTGCGTAGAAACCGTGGAAACTTAATAGTGCTGTGTTTAATCCATTGGTGTGGGGTTTTTTCTTTCACATATGGTCATGGTAATTTCGTACTGCAGTAATCGCTGAAATCATTTCTGGTTGTCTAAAAATGAATTACCACATGATAATTAGGAATTTTTATTTCTATTAAATTTATAATCATGTCATGCTCATACGATTTTGTAAAATTTATTTAAGGCTCTTGCAGGAAATTGTGCGGATCATGATTGTATAAGTGGAAAGAAGTGTATTGGAAAGATCAAAGGTGGAAGGTACAGGTGTGAAAATGCATGTAAGAATACATTTCAAATGTCAGTCTTCAAAAAACTGGTTTTCCTGCATCAAAATATGTAAAAATAGACCTACCCGTTCCAAAACAAAGTCTCAAAATCTGAGAAAGAAATATATTTAACTGTTCAATAACCGAATCCAAATATACACTAACCTTTTCTTTGTCAATGAAAACAATTTCCGTCCCTTTTCCCTTTAAGACAAAACATCTCCATGAATGGAATTTGACGTTGAAAATTATACATCTGGATTGTGTGATATAATGCATTAATATGTGCATTTATTTCTCTTTAATTGCATCAATATGACAAAAAAACGTTCTTACACATGTTATTCAAACGTTATAATTTATATTTGAATTTTCTCTAAGAAACAGTTTATCTCCAATAGTTCAAACTGATTATTTAAAATGATATTCAGGTGTTAATGTAATGCACTTAATTAATTTGTTGGTCGTTTAATATCCAGTTGCAATAAATTCATTATATAAGATGGAACAATTTAACAATATATACAATGACTGAGTACTGGAAAGTGGATCGACCGATACGAAGGTTTGATTTGGACTTCTATTTGACGACGAAATTTTATTAGACATTTTGACTTGCAACATGGCACATACGAACTCATTAAGACCTGTTGTAAGCTTTTTTTTTAATAGATAAATTTAGGAAGACAACAACAGTCATTACGAAGAAATGTAGAGATGTTCAATGTTTTTAGCATAAACTTCATCAGTACAGTCGAATTTAAATATTTTTGGAGCATAAACATGAACGTTTTACGCCATCACAACTTTAAGTACTACCAATAACATTGACCATGGGGAGGTGCAACTTTTAGTTTATCAGATGAATGGTAGAATACTGTTGTTCAGACTTTAAAGTTTGAATCCTAATATATTATCTAAATTAAAAGTACCAAGGCGTAAATTGAGTATTAGTATTAATGCACAACCCTTTGCAGATTAAACTTCTTTATATTACATAAACATTAAAGTCACTTATCTGGGTGCATGAACGTTGATAGCAAAATGTTAAATTATCACTTGTGACGTCACTTTTTACGTAATAAAACATCCCCCTCTTCACCTATTTATGTTTGAGTGCTCTTTTTGAAGATAAATTCAAATAAGTGCTAAAGACACACGAGATTTATTTATTTACATTTATGATATCACTCAATTACAGACTGCGAAAAAGTGCCTCCTGAAACACCGTTTGCTGTTTCCACTGAAATGTTCGGGGTCTATGCTAGCCTAGAAACAGGAAACCAGTATAAATGCATAAACAGTACCTACAAGTTGGTTGGAAAACCTTTTGTGATTTGTGACAAAAAATCAAATAGGTGGAAGAAGTTATTTTGCTGTGTGGAAAAAGGTTAGAATGTTCCAGAACTACTAATGAATGATAATATTATGATATTGAAAAGTAAGAAGATATACAATAACATTTACTTCAAAAACCATAAGCCAAAAGATGCTACACAAAATCATGGTATAACTTAAGAAACAACTGAGTTTTACTGAGTGTATTGTTTTTGTTTTTGTTTTTTCTACATTGGCTAGAGGTATACGGGGGGATTGAAATCTCAATAAACATGTTTAACCCCGTTGCATGTTTGGGCCTGTGGCCTTTGTTAGTATTGTGTGATTTTTAATTTTAGTTCAATTATATGTTTTGGAGTTAGGTATGACGTCCATTTTCATTTAACTAGTACACATTTTTGTTTAGGGGTCAGCTGAGGCCCACCTCCGGGTGCGGGATTTTCTCGCTGTGTTGAAGACCCATTGTTGGCCTTCGGCTGTTTTCTGCTCATTTGTCGGGTTGTTGTCTCTTTGCCACATTCCCTATTTCCAGTCTCAATTTCTAAACAAAAAGTAAAATCACAAAAATACGTAACTTCGAGGTAAATTCAAAAGGGAAAGTCCCTAATAAAAAACAACTTTTATTTTTGCAAAGACGAAACTCAGCAAAAGCGGACTTAATATGTTCCAGAATCGTACAAAGTAAGAACTTGTGCAAGGAACAAATATTAAGAATCTCATTCAGTGATGTCATAAACGACAAATTGAAACATATGGCACTGGAAGCTTTATTGAATCATTAAGGTGAAAAGCACTTAAAATCCAACATTCCAAAAGCTATGATAACTGTGATCAGAAATTTGTTATTGAATGTTGTTGTTTTTCTTTTATTGTTGTATACATCCCACTGTTAAAAAAATTCCAATATTTTAATCGTTGAGCTTTTGATAGATGCATTATGGTTTTTGGTCATTGTTGACCCACATACGTTTACCTCTATTGATAAACATAGCTGCCCCTTAGTCGTAGGTATAGTACCACTTCTAATATTTATACTTTAAAACCACTCATGTTTTGCTGTCTTTTAGATGATGTTAGTTAACATTTGCTGCTCACAAACTTTTTCTTAAGCATCAGCTTGCGGTAATATATTCATTTTTCTTACAGCGTTAAAACTCAATGATTGTACCGACCTACCGAATTACTGTGATTCTGGAATTTACAAAATTTATCCTGGCAGTTCAACTGGTTTCAATATATATTGTGACAACCGGGCTTTTTGGTGGAATGTATGTAATGTATTAGTTAAATTTAATTTTGGATGTAACGCGTCTTCTGATTGGCTGACAGTGTTTTGTCTAACTCCCCATGTACATAATTGTGTAATGTAATAGTGAATGAGTGAGGTCATCAACTTTTTTTATGATATACTCCGTCTTCAAATAGAATTTAGAATTAAATTATAAGTATTGACTGTAATGAGTTTTCAGTCTATTTCAAATAACATTAAAAAAATGTGATGCACCCTTAAAAATAACTCGCTTCGCGGGTTATTCAGTGGGCGCAACATTTTTATGTTATTTCCTCATAGACAGATAAAATATAACAGTCATTTCTTAAATAAATCAGTTATGTACTTGTATTAATGCTTTTCCTGGAGATAAATCTTTCTGTTTGATGGATTTTAGGCATTACAATTCTAAATAAAAGACAGTGTACTAATTCAATTGCATTCTATGATGACTTAAATTCATAAAAGAGGGACAAAAGATATCAGAGGGACAGTCAAACTTGAGCTCATAGATCGAAAATAAACTGTCAACGCCAAGGCTAAAAAAAAAAGACAAACAGAAAAATAACAGCACACATGGCACAACATAGAAAACTTAAGATTAAACAACACGAAACCCACCAATAACTGGGACTGATCTCAGGTGCTTCGGTGGGGGGGGGGGGGGGGGGGTAATTAAATTCACAAAGTCAACTTTGGAAACAAGCCGCAGATAATTGACAAAAAATAATTGATGGAATAAACAAGTAAATTAAATATAATAAAAAAAATCTGCCTATTCTCCTTCACATAGATTTTGTCAAAAAAAAGTGACTTAATGACAATTTGATAAGAAAATCAAATCAACGGAAAATAGTATATTAAAATAAATTATGTGATTTGCTGAAAAATTTAATAAAAACAATTTTGTACAAAAATCATGTGAATTTGATAAATCATTTGTTTCCAAAATATGTTATGATTTTAGTACAAAAGCAATAGTCAAAGCCTGCTTGACACAAAAAAGACAAATAGTTATGGAAAAGAAGAAATACGCGCTGTAGCCCTGTGTATTTCAATGCTAAAACTACCAAAAATGGCGGAATCTCAGAAGTTTGTATTGTCTAAATCAAATCTTTCAAACATGCATCCATCAAAAAATTTGTCTTATCTTTAAATTGAGCAAGATTTAACCTGTACATACTGGTATTTGTATATCTATGAGAAGATCTGGATGGATTGCAAATAAGGAAATTCGCCCTTTTAAAATCTAATGAAATCCGGATAATGTTTCCAAAAGCATACACTAAAACTTGTGATTGGCTTAAAACATTTAAAACAATGGAAATTAAGGTGGTAGACCTAGGTTAAGGGAAGTGACTCTTAAAATCATCAGTACGTTTGTGTCAACCATTTCTTAAGAATATATTCTAAGCTTCTAGGTTACATAATTATTTTCAATCTGTTTCAGGTAAATGCTTAAAATACATTGATGAACTTGACTTTTACAAACGCTTAACTGATTTAAAGAGTTATCTCCCTAAACCAAGGTCTACCCCCTTAAACAAATGTCGTAACGTTATTTTCGGTTCGGTGAATGAGCAATGAGATTACCCATAATCGTTTAGATTATGAAAAGGTGAAGCTATCCACATAAGACTAACTGACATGGACGTATTTCGTGGTTTCCAGTTTGTATTGATGGAGAAAACCACCGATCTTCGATAGTAAAACTGACAAACTAGGGCAGCCGCACGACTGAGGTTAGAACTAACAACCTCATTGTTTGCTACTTTGTGGTATTTACTTAGACCACTCGACCACCGAGACCCCCATATACATTATAATCCATGTCAAATATCTTTAATGAATTTGATGTTCTTGTAGACGTGAAGGAATATAATTATTACAGGTGTTTCAGCGACGGAAAGATGGATCGGTCAATTTTACCAGAAACTGGAAGGAGTATGAAGAGGGGTTCGGAGATTTAGATAACGAATTTTGGCTAGGTAAGATATGCTCACATTGATTTATATTCTTGTTTTTTGTTTTTTGCATAATTGAAAAAATGTGTAATCCTTGTCAAACTCAGTAGTTGACAAATACAGTAGTCACGACCTACGCCACGTTGACTTTGATAGTTCAGCGAAGCAATATCATTTGACAGTGTTCATTTTGTTCATTCTTAGATATTGAAGTGGACATCTAGATGTCTTAGATTTTTGTTCGGTTGGTGCTTAATTTGTGTATACCCTCCATTTATATGAATATATAAATAAGAAAATGGTATGATTGTAAATGAGACATATATCAACCAAAGATCAAATGAAGTGGAGATTAGCATTATAAGTTACCGTGCCAACTCCGACAATAAGAATACCCATGTCATTTTGTCGTTTAGAAGGTCAAAATGAAAAATGTTAAACAAATTAAACAAGTAAAGTAATGACCTAACTAATAACAAAAACAGGTTTTGACATGCATGGTTATTATAAGAAGATGTAGAATAGTTGCCAATGAGACAAATCTTCCAAAGGACAAAATGAAGTTAATAGCTCTATGTCAGGAAAATGACGGTTGTTTTCCATTCGTTTGAGCTTTTGAAAGCAGAAGGTTTTGCTAACACACCATATTTTTCTTAAAATGTCCTGTACTAAGTCAGGAAAATGGCAATTGTTATCTTAGTTCGATTCTGTGTGTGTTGCATTGTCGTTTGATTTTTTGTTGCACATAAGTATTTCTGTTGTTTCGTTGTTTTCCTCTTTTATTTGATGTGTTTCCCTCAGTTTTAGTTTGTAACCCGGATTTATTTTTTGTCAATCGTGTGAGACTTTCGAACAGCGGTATACTACGCTTGCCTTCATTTTCCAATGCAACTTGATCGACAACCTGGTGAATAGTCGTCACTGGCAATCATACTACATCTTCTTATTTGAATGTATCATGAAACAGAAACAAAAAAAATGTTTGGAGACCACTGTGTTAACAGATCTGTTCTTATTCTTGAACTCTTTTTTTTTACTGCAAGTAGAAGTTATTTTGGACAACAAGTTATCATTCATTTGTGTAGATCTCATCAGTTTGGAGTTCAGCTTTGGAGGTAATCCACTGTTTTTGGACAGCGGTTGTTCGTCTTTGACTCTCCCTTGCTAAACTTAATCGTTCACTGTTTCAAAATTGTTACCTGTTTACTACATTGACCTACATCTGAGTTTTTGTTGAAACTAATCGGATAAAATAACAAAGATATACAATTTCTATACTATTACGACGATTTTATCCTTTTTATGCCCCACCTACGATAGTAGAGGGGCATTATGTTTTCTGGTCTGTGCGTACGTTCGTCCATTCATTAGTCGTACCGTTCGTTCATTCGTTCGTCCGTCCTTCCGTCCGTAAGTCCTGCTTCAGGTTAAAGTTTTTGGTCAAGGTAGTTTTTGATGAACTTGAAGTCCAATCAACTTGAACTTAGTACACATGTTCTTTATTAATAATCTTTCTAATCTTAATGCCAAATTATAGTTTTTATCCCTATTTCATGGTCCATTGAACATAGAAAAAAATAGTGCGAGTGGAGCATCTGTGTACTATAGACACATTCTTGTTAATCTATTCTTTTAAACTAAGGAAATAAATTGATAAACCAACTCACTTCATCCGGAACCTATCAACTCTATGTTAGAATGAAAAGTCGGGAAGGGAAATGGAAAATGGCGTTGTACAAAACATTCCGTGTTGGTGATGCCACAAACGGGTACACACTTGAAGTAGATGACTATGTCCAAACGACAAATTATGTAGCAGGTATGTTTTAAAACTTTTTTCAAATGAAACAAGTGAAAAAATAGAGATTACGATTATAACACAATGTTGACTGCTGTACCATTTTTGGACATTTTTACCTATATGTCTGTTTGTTTTGTTCACACATCAATGTCAATAAAATAAATTGTATGCGACTTTCATACAAGTGTGAGGTTTATCTAGCTATAAAACCAGGTTGAATCCACCATTTTCTACATAAAAAATGATGCCTGTAACAAGTCAGGAATATGACAGTTGTTATCCGTTTGTTTGATGTTTTTGAGCTTTTGATTTTGCCATTTAATAAGGGACTTTCAATTTGAATTTTCCTCGACGTTCAGTATTTTTGTTATTTTACTGTTCAATAAATAAAGGCTACAGTAGTAAACTAATTCCAATATGATGTCCTTATAACACTTTGTAAATAAAGCCGTGTATTAATCAGCACAAAATATGTTTGACACATGTGCACACATTTACGGTTGATATTATAGTTATTAGGTATTTCCACTATTCTGTGAAAAGGCCTATTGTATTTGTTCTGATTATTTTTTTTTTCTTCCGCCAAATTTGTTTCATGCCCTATTTTGTGGTTTCGCAAGATGTCGATTATTTTTTTTTTTTTTTTTTTTTTTGCATATGATATCAAACAGTTATTGCGCTATTGAGACTAAACCTGTTTATTCGAAGACTTTTTACTGTAAGAGTTATCTCCCTAAACACTCTTTTCCCTATAGTGAGATCTCCTCCGTAACCGTAAATAAATGTGACAAATTTATTTTACCAAATTGCTTGCTATACACTCAGGATTTTTTGTCCAATTTTATAATCGATATGCATTTGTAACTGGTAAACCATAAGTGATAGAGAACTAGGGTATGTTGATTTGAGGTTCCTGGTCGAAAAAGTAGAAAACTACGTCAAAGTTAAAGGTCAAGGTAAAATTTTAATTTTGACTTTTCCTTGTTCCTTGATCTCTTCTGTCACTTTTAAAAAAATATATAAAAGAACTAGTGCAACATGTTTGCCTTAATATGATTAAGATATGATACATTTTGTCTTAAACAATATAATGACATCTTTGAGGAGTTATTTGACCTGAAATGATTCACTCTAAGGTTAATTGATTGTTACTCCAACTTGGTACCTGATAAAGCCATAGGGTCTTTTGCAAACTGTTGGCTGAAATGTAACCTTGAAAAATAACAACCGGATGTCATCTTGAGAAAACTGGAAGTAACTATTTTTGCAATTATTTCATGGAAAAGTACATAGAAACTAAATATTTTCTTACATATGCATACATAAACCTATAATCTGAGATCGGAAGTTAATTTCACTAAACCGGAAGTACCTCATATCTCCCATAGACAGAATAATATAAAAACCATATAATTTTGAAATCAGTGTAAATAAAGCTATCACGTGAGACCAGAAGTGACAATTATCTCCCTTTTCTCAGGCAAAAAATTTAGAAACCTTCATTTATTGAATCAGTATGAAGAAACCTATGCTTGGACGCCTAAAGTAACTTTGAATAAACCGAAAGTAGCTTTTCGTCAATAAGTAATAAAATTGATGTGGAATTCTTTCAATTGTTTTCTGACCAATTTTTTTTTTTATTTTCATTGTTATTCTAATAAAATATATACATTTTAGCAGCTTACATAACATTTGATTATATATTGTTTATCAGACAACATATATTGACCTGGCTTCATTAATTTGAACCTCGGCAAGGTAAGCGTCTCATGCTTAGCTTTTATTATCCGCCATGCGATACTTTTGTCAAAATGTTACAATACGGAACATGACAGAATAAGTATATGTACAGATCAAGGAGCAGACTACTTTTCTTACATCTAAAGATATGAATGCTTGAAAACAATTATTCCTAACTTATTTCAGATATTATACCATTAGCAACCATTCTCGCTTCCCCAGCATTGCTCTGATACTATCACATGACTATTTCTGTATTGGCCTTCATATTGGTCCGATATATCTATATTCTATAAAGTGCTTTGAATATCTTCAAGGTATTGTATAGCATCATAAATATGAGTAACTGGAACAAAAACATGCATTAGAATATAAAATATACGTGTGCATCACACATACTTGATAAAAAAAAAGTGAAATCGATGGACAATTTTGCAAAGCAAATAATCTTTTATTGCTAATATTTGCATCAATGCACCAGATGCGCATTTCGACAATACATGTCTCTTTAGTGATGCTCGTGGCAAAAATAATTGAAACATATACTGTCTCAATATTCTTTTCGTATTTAAGTAGAATATTCGTATTTCCCATGAAAAAATACGTTGTACTTGAGGATCCCAAAATAAATCACTGTACGATCAGTCTAGAACTGACTGTATTCTCGAAGCGATTTCAAATTTTTTGACTGTACATTGTGTATGACCAGTCGTCATTTTGAAGAAAAAAACAACTTCAATTTGAAGGTATATACACAGCTACTTTTGCATAGGTACTATTTCTGTAATAAAAATCTATAGTACTGGAAATTTACTTTTAATATTCAGTACTAGTTTGTTACTTTAAAATTGTTGTAATATTTAGGTGATATAATTTGGGTAATAATATTGCATCTTCTTTTTGAGGTAATATAAGTAAATTTAAGTAATTACAACTTAATACAACATGCAGTGATTTATTTAAAAACTTGAGTTATTGATGATAGAATAAACGAAATTATACCTCGCCACTTTTAAAGTCCATGTTATGGAAAAAATAAACCCCCAAAAAACTAAAGTATAGGTGCACAGTGGCATTATTAATTTAGAATCTGATAAAGTCTTATTAATATATGGTAGTTTTAGGAATGTTGCGTATAGTAATTGGGTATCACCCAATAAGGTAGTGGTAAAGTCCTTATCACGGAAAGAGAAAACAGTGATTTTTCAAAAATCAAAATAAAAGGTGCACAATTGAATTAAATGATAAAAAATCTGAAAAAAATTAATTAATTTATGACAAGTGTCTGAAAAACTCGAAATAGAAGGTCCATAATGCATCAATTGATTAAAAATGGAGCAATTTCAGAAAACTTTAAAAATTGGTTAAGGAGGTGTTGGAAATACCTGATGGTGCCCTGTATAATGCAATGTTAAAGTCCGTATCTTATATAAAGAAACCCCATAAAAGATTTTTACTAAAATTCGAAATAGACGGTGCAAAATACAGTCATTATCATTTATGATAAGGAATCCGAGAAAGATTAATTAATAGTAATATCAGTGACGGAAAAAAAGGGGGGATCCGGCGGTTTGAAACTCTTTTTTAACTATCAATGCATTTGTATGGCAACATAATTATATTTGGAATCCCCTTTTCTCCATGATTGGACCCCTCTTCATTTAAAAATGGCTGGAACCCCCAATGTATATAAAGTGGTTTATGAGGAGATGTGCTTACAAAAACGGCGAAACATAGTGTACCGGTCCAACGGACGAACGGAAAGACGGACTTCATTATCACTATAAACCCCTGCTTTACAAAGTGGTGTACAATTGAGTGTCAAAGAGACAACTCTACATCCAAAACAAAGTGAATTAAGGAACTGTAATCAATTATAGGCTTCAGAACGGCCTCGAATATGTGTAAATACATGCACTTTTATACGACAATTAAATCTGTGTGTTTGTACAATTTTAAGTATAACAGAGGAAATTTCTGAAACTTATATATACAACAAACCTTCTTTTTATTTTAGCAACATTTAAACATCCTTACACTTAATGTAGTAAATTGATTACACCCTATCAAGCTAAAACATGTTTCATCAGTTTTCAGGATGTGAATTAATTGAAATATATTTGTGTTATTTAGAAAAATGTCACCTTCTAATGTATCGTAAATAACTTTGAAATCACCACTAGAATACAGTGAAATAAAGACTGATCATATAGTTTCAAAATATACAAGCGAGACTGATCGTACAGTGAGAAATTCAAACAAATGTAATTTTCTTATTTGTGGCTTCAAATATCTGTTTGAAACTTTTACCAGCACTTGAAATATTCTTCATTTAGTTAATTGTCTGGTTTTTACGTATAGTTGCAGTCCGATATGCGGTTTAAATAGAACAAAGGAATTCGACCTCTTGTGTTTAGAAGGTAGAAAAGTGAAATGAACTTTGTATACGGTTGTCAAGATGTCACAAAAGTTACTTTCCGTAAAGTCATTATAAATATTTGCATTCACGTCGTTTAATTTTCATATTGTACAATTGTTGACAATGCAACTTGCAAACAATCGTTTTTAAAACGACCATAAGTCAAGGTGTTACGTCATTTAGGGGGTCTCCTTATAAACTGCTACTTTTTTTGCTGGACATAGAAAAAATCTGGGAAAAATTACAAAAATTGAGAAATGAATTGCCAATCGTTTAAGACCATTCCCAAAGTGGCACACCTAAATTTGCCATTTGGACACAATTTCAAAGTTGGATGTTATATGACGGGGTTTTGTTAATTAATTTACGAATCGAACACACCCGTCCTATATTTGTAACATCACATGATTTTTAAGTGATTAAAACTAATTTTTTTAATAATATTTGCATGTTTGACATGTTTTTTTCTTTAACAATTACAATTTCACCGACAGTCATAATTTCTGTATTATTTTAAAAAGTTTTGTTACACATTTTGTTACACCTTAGTAATACAGTTACCCGGATTGGTTGACCATCGTGAAGTTGAGTTTTTGGGGTAGCATAAATTTATATCGTTGTATTCCTTTTGTTTGTGTTAACCAATTGTCGTTCGGAATTATTTTTTTATACGTAATTTATTTATCTTGCAATTTCTTGTAATTTAGTTTGCGTCTTATTTCTTTGGTGTCATATTCACCGTGCGGCCTTCAACAATGAGCAAAGCCCATACCGCATAGTCAACTATAAAAGGCCCAGATATAACAGAGTAAAACAATTCAAACGAGAAAACTAACGGCCTTATCTATATAAAAAAAATGAACGAAAAACAAATATGTAACACATAAACAAACAACAACTACTGAATTACAGGCTCCTGACTTGGGACAGGCACTTACATAAATAATGTGGCGGGGTTAAACATGTTAGCGGGATCTGTGTTTGTGTTCGATCATACAGTATAATAAGTCGGTAGTTGCCCGCGAATGGATTTTTTTTTTCATTCTTTGCGTCTTATTTGTTGATTGCAGTTGGTTTTTGTTTTGTGTCATGTGGAGATATGATGTGATTTTGTTTTTCTTTTGATATGTTTGCATCTTAAATTGGGATTGCACCGAGTTATTTCATGATTTCTTTTGTGCTATATTTTCGATACATTTTTAGTCTATCTTATAGCATCTTACAATTGTCCGGCGAAATAATGTGATACTTTTTTTGTTCGCCAATAGTATTCATACGATTTGAATTTACTATTTATATCTTTTTCTTTTCTAATTAGTTTACAAATGTACCTACAGTCGAAAATTTGCAAGACATTAAGAGTCTTTACTTATTTAACCGTTTTACATTAGACTCAATTTTATTATAGTTTATCACATAAAGACTCAATTGTATTATAGTACTTTACTTGAATAACCGTCCCACTGTTAGTTGTATGTAAGTTCTTCACAACTCAGAAACAGATTCAAGAATATCAAAGTTCCTTTATATTAATTTTTACCGTATACGGTGGCTCACTCTATTTTCCTCATACTTGCTCACTATTACAAGTCAAGTACTATAGTAGTACACCGGTGTCTTCATATTTCATGTACTGCACATGCGTATATATATTACCTGAGTGTGAAACATGCAGACAATACTCTACCAAAGCAAGCCAGGAAACAATCCATCAACAAGGAATTAAGACTAAGCTAAGGGGATCTCGCTCCAGTCATGCTCCGGTGATTCCCTATGATTAATCAAACATATTTTCCCGACGAAAGCCCCCCCCCCCCCCGGCCTATATTCTTGAAAACGTTGTTCTTATACATACTTATCTCCATGTTATTGTCTCAAGTCTTCAGTCTCTGCACCGAACTCTTACAATCAACCAAGTCGTTGCTAAGACGGTGCTTAAAAGAGCAGCGGCATGGGTTAACATTGTACTTACTAGACAGTCTTTGATAATCTGTTACAGTTTTGTACAAGAGTAATGTTTGGGATGCTTAAACCTTTGGCATATTTTGTAAGTTGAAAAATTAATATACTAAAGACCTTTTTTGGGTGATAACATTTGCGGTTGACTGGCATATCTTATGTAGAATGTATAACCTGTTTTATTTTTTTTTTAAATATGATTCTAAAAGATAACGAAAATTAAGCATATGCTCTTCTAACTGTTCTTGAACAGGGCTCCAATTTAAAAAAAAAAAAGAAAGAGTACAGATGATCAAGTTTTTTTAAGAAGGAGAAAGGGGAATCCAATAGCACTGCTATATCATCTCAGAAATTATATAAATTATTACCATTAGTATTACAAGACCATGAAGGATGCATTCACATCTCTTCTGTTATGGAGATGTTTGACAAATTCTGTATAAAAAAAAAACAAGTTCCTTTTGTGACATAACTTTATTCATATAGATTATTTCTCCTACATATCTTTATATATTGCTTTCTTTAGTTCAAATTGGAATCTCAGATTAGCATCTGGTACTTTAAAACCTCTCCTCTCTGTTCCATGCCTCTGGTCGACATGTGTACTTCAGAATAGTTACTGACTGTCATATATATATACGTATAGCAGAACGTACATAACTTCTAGATAAAACTGCTGTCTATCTCCCTTTTCGACACTGCAAAAAAAATTATCGAACAGGCAATTAAAGAGGGGGTTGCAACCACATGTTCCCCGTACAAACGGATCGGAATTCAATTCTCATTCTGTAAACAAATGTTGTAGGATTGTTAAGGTATTTTGGTGTTTTTAAAAGCCCATCCCCCCTTTTTTTTAATACACACCACAAAAAAACATTTTGTAAGATTAAAGAACTAATAAACGATAGTCCTATAAACCGTTCAACATTGATAGTTAATAACAAAAATACGATAAAAAATGTTGAACGTAAATGATATGAACCTCCGGTCTTATATTAAAGGACAATATATAGCACTTATGAGGTTCATATCATTTACATTCAACGGTTTTATCGGATTTTTTTTTTACTATGAACCGTTCAACATCAATAGTAAAAAAATCCGATATAAAAACGTTGAATATAAGTGATATGCACCTCCGAAGTTTATATAATAGCATTACGGTAAATAGAATAATTGATATTCAGTTAATTTAGTGTAGGAGGCTATATTTAATCCACTTTCTGAATGTGTATTATATAATGTTACAATGTAACAAACCTATCAAACACACCGTGAAAAATAACATTATCTCCCCTGGAAATGCTTAACAACAAGACACAAAAAACTGCTACTTTTTTTTGCTCTATATCACATAATTATGAAAACACATTACATAGATAGGGAATATTGTGCTTGTGTTCACGTTTGAATGTGTAGGTGGCACACTCAGGACGATCGTCTCTAGATTTTTTTTAAAATTTGTCCCGGCCTTTCCGGGTCCACGTAGCAACACGTTTCTTTCCTTTCCAGCTATTCCTGATTATCAATAAATCCAAAACATGCATTTATCACAAAGCAACAACTATTAAACAACTCACCTATACCAATGGTGATCGTCTAATTCTTAGCTGATTCCTTTAATCGTACATTTCTTGACGACACCCATCGTTGTAGCGTCTACCATTGGAGGTAGCGAAATTACATGATTTGACAGGAGAGCGAAATAAACAAGGGGAGCAATTTTATCGAACCGCATTCCTGACTGGTTGTACACTAAGAGGTTAAAAAGATTGTGTTTTAGTTCACCGACTGATTTACCTTAGTGATGCACTTGTAAATCTCTTGATTAAGGCAAAGATACGAATAATGAATGTAGTAAATTTAGTTCTAAACCATTTGAGAATATCGATGTCAGCTGAATTAACCATTAAACAATGTACAGATGATCAACTTACCGTTTAATTCAGTATATCCATCAAATTTAAAATGTGATCCAAAAAGTTCTCGCTTTGAAAATCGCGACTTCCGGATAGCGTACAGAATAGTATCTTCACTGTGTTTTATTAGCTGCAATGTCAAATTATCTGGAACTTTTTTTCAACCAGGACTTGAATATGATTGAAAAACTATGTAAAAACTATACTTAGACCAACTGTCAAAAGAATAAACAGAAGAACATTAACAAATCCACCTTCAAGAGTCCATATGCCCGGCCCTAATTGAAAATAAATGACATGCTAAAAAAACAAGAATAGCGTAGAGAAACAGTAAATCGATTTGTATTGATTAAATTCATCAAATATTATGAAATTGTGTGAGGTCGACAAGGATTGAGATTTGTAATAATCTTCCCAAAACTGAAATTATTAAATCATTATACATATTGCTCACAAAACGCCGGAACATTTTGCTGAATATTTCGGCATGTTTATGGTGTGTAAATAAAGCAGCTAGTGTCTCTCAAACGATAGTGTCTATTAGTTTTGTTCAACGAGATATTTTTTATCTAAACATCCGAGACGTTCCGAAATCCTGTATTGCTCGGTTGAACACTATGCCAATACGAAAAAATCAATATTGGCCGAGTTGACACTGTTGTAAAGCACAGGAAGTTATCATCATATTAAGTTCACTAACATAGTAGTGAATATTAATAGTAGTAACTGATTATCATTAAAATTGAAAATGCATGTAGACAATCAACGAAGGCAAAATAAAAAATAAACAAGAAAAAATATGTCTTATAATCAAAATATTTCTTAAACACATCTGAAAGTTCATATACACAAGTTGTATGATCGTATGTGATTGTATTTTGTATGTATTTACAATTTGTTTCACATGTGAATGTGACGGAGTGTTTTTAAAATAAAGCATATTGTATTGTATTGTATCTTAATCTACAAACACT
Source organism: Mytilus galloprovincialis (assembly GCF_965363235.1). Lineage (NCBI taxonomy): Eukaryota > Metazoa > Mollusca > Bivalvia > Mytilida > Mytilidae > Mytilus > Mytilus galloprovincialis. Next base: position 16,528,340 of record NC_134848.1, on the reverse strand, counting down.
GTTAATATTGAATTGCAGTGCAATGAACTGAATATTCTTTTAGAATTATTAAGCCGTTTCGATCGTGTATATTAATTATCAGACCAGATGTATTAATAGTTCTTGATTAGTTAAATGCCTTTTTATAGTACCCTATAGTAACCATGACACAGTCTACTATGACGTGATCTGTCACGAGATGTTAAAATGTCTAAAACAAATTAGAGAAAAAGGGTAGATCATCTGAAATTGTTAATGTGATTCTGAACGGGCGCCATGAACTAAACGTACGGCTTTAAAATAAAGCTGTTAATCTATAGAACTGTAAAGTTTTCAACTATAAAGACTTGACAGAATGTGTACTGGCTGCTATGGCTGATCTAATCTAAAGGCATTTGAAGACTTTTAACACCAATTAATTCAGATAATACATAATAAAACTTATCATTATCTTTTATCGACTGATTTTTCATCTACCTTTTTTATACACATGTCAATTAAAGATATCAGTCAGCATTATACATAATGAAAAAGTATGTCAATATAATAAACACCACCAAAAATCAACAACCAACTCCTTCGAGGAAAGGTACGTACAAAGACTAGCAGCTAAGAACATAAAACTTTCTAACAACACTTACTTTTTATAAGATTTCATCCCATATGGCTTGCATAGAATATCTTTATATCCTGAGATCATCTCTAATTTTAGTGGGGTTCATGTTGCTAGTCTTAAGATTTCTATGTTGTGTCTTGTGTACTATTATTTGTCTGTTTGTCTTTTTCGTTTAAGTCGCGACGTTGTCATTTTATTTTTGATCTATGAGTGTGAATGTCCCTGTGGTATCCTTCGCCCCTTCCTAATATTTATACAATTATTCTCCAGGGGACAGTATTTCTAGTGGTGGGCAAAACTTAATCAACAATGGAATGAAGTTTAGTACTTACGACAGAGATAACGATAAAAATGTTACAGGTAACTGCGCAGAGGAATACAAAGGAGCTTGGTGGTTCAATGACTGCTACATGTCACATCTAAACGGAGAGTATGATCAAAACTTAGAACATCCATTCGGAATACAATGGGAAACAGTTTCCGGACCCCTAAGTTTCAGTATCATGGAAATCAGGAGGACTGGTTAAATTTGACAAATCATGTGTCACATTTAAATGAAGAGTACCATCAAAACTTAGAATATCTATTAAGAATACGGTGGAAAACATTTACTGGAACCTTAAGTTTCAGTAGCATGACAATCTGAAGGACTGGTTGTATTAGACAAAAACATGTGTCATATTTAAATGAAGAGTACGATAAAAACTTAGAACATCTATTTGGAATACGGTATAAAACATTTACAGGAATCTTTCGTTCAATGTCATTGAAATCAGGAGGAGAGGTTGAATCAATCACACAAAAATGCACATATATATATATTATACCATTGTTAATTAATTAGTGAGTGTAAACCGGTTTTCATTATATCTATCTTTTTTATCATTTACTTTAATATTACCATCTGTCATTGTTTTTTTGTTGTTTAATGAAGAGAAAATTTAAATACTGAAAGTGTTAGATATATCTGCTTACTTTACCGGAGTATCTGAGATCATCAAGTTTTGGTGGAGTTTAGTTTACTATATTGTGATTTGTTTATTATTGTTTAAGATTAGGAATGGAAATGGGGAATATGTCAAAGAGATAACAACCCGACCAAAAAGCAGACAACAGCTGAAGGCCACCAATGTTTAATGCTGCGAGAAACTCCCGCACCCGGAGGCGTGCTTCAGTGTTTGTATGTATGTCTGTTTGTCTTTTTCATATGTATCCATTGTGTTGTCGGTTTATTTTCGACTTAGTTAGAATGCCCCTTTGGTGTATCTCGCCTCTATCTTTCATTTATACCATAGGGACTAATTGTAATGATAGTTAGAAAGATACTCTTTCGTACCATGTCACTGCGTATACTTGTTATTCAACGTACCATTTTTATTTTGCATGTTAAGACTGATGAAAGTAATGAAACTACTGTGTTTGAATTTATCATCTTATAATTCACACATTCTCAGGAAGGACTCTTTTTTTTTTGTTGACACTGTTGTTTTTATTACATTTCTTTAGCGTAAGTTTGAATCACATTCCAATAAAAATCTGTGGAATTCAAATTTGTATAATTTAAAAATTTAATACCTATTTCACAAGGAATATCAAAATATTAAACATTGAAAGGAGACAAACAACGATTTTTATGCATAAACCTACATCGATATTAATATTTAAGATAAAATTGAGAATGAAAATGGGGAATGTGTCAAAACGACAACAACCCTACCAAAGAGCAGACAACAGCCTACGGCCACCAATGAGTCTTCAATGCAGCGAGAAACTCTAGCACTCGGAGGCGTGCTTCGAGGCTAGTTCAGTGATAATGAACGCCATACTAAACTCCAAAATATACACAAGAGGCCAAAATTAAAAATCATATAAGACTGACAAAGACCCGAGGCTATTATACATGATTTGGCATATATCTTATATTAACTTTTTTATATGATGAGATATATACGGGAGAGATTTAGCTAGCTATAAAACCAGGTTTAACCATCATTTTCTACATAAGCAAAAATACATGTAACAAGTCAGGAATATGACAATTGTTATCAATCCGTTTGATGCGTTTGAGCTTTCCATTTTGTCAAGAAACTTTCCGTATTGAACTTTCTGTGGAGTTCGGTGTTTTTATAATTTTCTTTTTAATTGATTTTTAAGACAACAAGTATGTAGAGTAGATTGCAAGACAAATTATTTGAAAAGTAATGAACAAGTTTCCATACAATACTAGTAGTCATTTACCTTAAATAATTCAAATTTTTCAATATATAATCAATGTGTATGTTACGTTTCAGAACCGTGATAATTGGGGGCAGCGGGGGGGGGGGGGGGGGGGGGAGTGGATTTTAATGTTAAAATCTCGAAAATTGACCTTATTGTACTTGTTGTTACACACGATATAGAGTGCATTCAAGTTCAAGCATAAAATAAGAATTTAGAAAAAAATAAAAATATGATTTTTTACCATTGTTTTCCATAAAAACTCTTTTTTATGATCACGGATGGGAAGGTTTATTATTAGAATATATATTAGGCAAAAAAGGCAGACGATAATTTTATAAACCACAAGTTGAAAATAATCTGAATTGAAATGGAAGGAATAGGGAAGATTATAACCCAAAAAAATCTAACAAAGTTAAACAGAAATGTAACAGACCATAGTAGATCATAGTAAATAACATGCATTTATGATGCACTTAGGTAAGGTATTGAAACTTGTATCAGATGTTCAGACTCCTTGGTTTTTTACCATACGCTTCAAGGTAAAAAAAAATTGCCCAATAACACTTCTTTATACTTTTGTACAAGACTTAGCTCATTAATAGGTCATTTTGCCCAAATTTAAGCAGATTCTTGATTTTTTTCTCTTGATTTTAGACCCAGATAATACCAATGCAAATATAAGGTATAAGTCCGAGTCAGCCTTTTCCCATCATATTTAAAAAATTTCAAATATCTTGAAAAGTAGCTCCATACCAATA